>NC_138510.1:69330458-69930458 GCF_964252035.2 Podarcis erhardii
GATTTAGGTCAAATTCCCCATAGGGCTGTTCCTGTAATCCCTGTTGAATTCTGGACCATCTCCAGGTGATCAGCTACAGTTCAGATCCAGCTTCATGCTCCATTTCCCTTTATAAAGACTTAAAGCCCTACGTTATCAGAAATCAACAGTCCTTCATTTGCTGCATAGTACACATTTAGCAGCCAGACTTCTTCTCTAGCTCTTCCCAGTTCCCAGAAACCAGGAAGCTGGCACAAATCCATCAGACAGAGGCTCATCCACAGTGGTCCTATAGGAGGCATGATTGATGAATGGGTTTGGTCTCAGCTTATACTGGCTCTGGGACACTTGGACTGAATCCTGTGCATCCTGGCGAAACAGAGCAGGATTGAACTCTAGAAGATTATCACTTGGAATGGATTTTGGCAGCAAGTGCATTTTCACCTCTTCTTACCCCCCCCCCCCACTCCCTGCTTTCCTTTTCCTTTTCACAGCAAATGGCTTTGTTGGCTTACAGCTTGAAATTCCCTGTCCACTTTAAACAAGTTCCCACTCATCCTTTGAAAGGTATGGGAAGAGTAAATGTAGGTTGCAGTCCTTTGCAGCTTTCCTGGGAGTAAGTTGAACTCCAAGAACTTACTTCTGAGTAGACGCATAAGTATTCTGTTAATGAAATTATTGCTGATTGCAAATGTTGAGAGGTAAAAAAAAGTCTCCGTGTTTTGATCACTATGTATCCTATGCAATTCAAAATTGTATCTGGTAAGCATTAGCCTAGGGATTTAATACCCCACTGTTATGAGAAGATAACATCATTGTACAGGAATAAAATATTTGCTGGAACCCATCTTGCTTATTGGGTAGAATTTAAAGTCTGCAATATAGAACTTTTTTAAAAAGCCCAGCTTGTGTCTGATTTTCATTACGCGTTTCAACAGGAATGTGGGAAACACTAAAAGCAGTCAGCATATGTTGAGTTTTTATCTTTCATAAACTGTTTTTCAAAGTGTACACCTGGAAAGTGAAGGATAAATTGAGAATACGGAAGGGTGGGGGAAGATTCTCTATCCCCCCCCCTTCCTGCTTTTAAGTAGCTGCTGGGAAAGAGGGAATAGTTTGAAAACATCTTGTAATCATGAATTAGAATGAATTATGTCACATAGCTGTGGAGGCCATTTAGTATTTCAAAAACACAGCAGGGGACCTTTTTTAAAGACATAATTAAAAACAACAGAAGATATAGACTGTTATGGATCTTAAGTTCTAGGCTTCCGGAATAATTTAAGTCCCTCTGAAATATCCCTTGCTGTTGTCATCTATTACCATCTGTGTGATATTTCCCTTCAGTCAGTGCTTTCACTTTAGGAAATGGGGCAAAAAGTCAATAGGTCAGGCCTAGATTGGTCAGTATTCCGAGCATTTCAGTTAAATTCCATTCAGTTAATTTTAGATGAAAAGACACTTTAAAGGGAACATTTGAATAACACATGGTATGTACTGCTGGGAAATAATTTATCTTTAACAAGGAAAAGACTTTGTCAATTTGGTTGATGTATGCATATTGGTGTAAATAATGGATCCGTCTGAAAAGGCTACGGGTGTGAGATCCCTTCCCAGGGGAACCTCTGTGCCAAACCTACTTGGTATTGTATTGGATGATTTAAATTTACACTTGACTGTTCCATTTATTCTGCATGATGAATTGAAACGATTCTGTGGCATTTCAACACACTGCCACCATCATTGCATTTATTTCCTCCTTGATTCCCAAAAGAACATGCATAGGAATTCAATGAGGATGAATGTAGATACACATTTGTGTGTGTCTACACCTACCCACATGTTCTCTATTTAATTTTATGGAGAGAGGACATATGCAGGTGCAAAGAATGTGTTTTTTCAATCTTTCAGTTGAAGTGAATGAGGGAACCTTCACACACAATTATGCCCCATCTCCCATGAGCATCAAGGCACATTCAGATCTCTGGATTGAGGAGAAAGAATCATAGAATTGTAGAGCCTGAGGGTCATCTAGTTCAATTTGAACATAATGGGGATAAAGAATGGGAATAAACGAGAGCAATACGTTCATAGTATCTGCAATGTAGAGAAACAATGCCGGAATCATGCCCACAGCTTTCCCACAGAGTGGGCTCAAACCACCAAGCTTTTGGTTAACAGCCAGATGCGCTGACCCATTTCACCATGTTTGAGGAGTACTCCTGAAGACAGTATTATGAAGACTTGCACATAGAATGTCTCTGCTTTGCTCACAGCTGTGATTGGATCTGACAAATGTTGCTAGACTCCCAACCCTAAGGTTTTTGACCTACGAGTTTATTTTCACAGGGGTATAGGGAGGTTCTATATACAGATACTTTTATCCCTTAGTAAAATTTGCTTGCATTTTAATTCTTGCAACATTAATTGTTTATGGAAAGCTTATTTTTGGTATCAAGTGATTCATTTTATTGAAGTGCAATTCAATGACATTTTCCAGCAACCTAGTCAAAAGAAGACCTTCCACCCATGTTTTCCACACTATTGTTAATCTTATCACTAGTATAGCCAGGGCCGTCTTACCCATAGGTAAGGCTCTCAGGGATGCCAGGCTGAGAGCCTAGGGCCTGAGAGTTGAGTCCCAGGAAGAGTCTATCCGTCGGTCGGAGTGCTGCGGCAGGCTCTTCTGTTGTGGGTGGCTCTGCGCCACGAGTTCCAGGGCAACTGAGCCAGCGAGACGCTGAGGTGGCCAGCCGGCTCCACCTTCCTGTGCCCCTGGGACTGGCCAATTGGGGGGGGGCGCCAGGCGGATCTTTGCACCCCTGCGCCGCATATGCTTAAGACAGCCTTGAGTATAGCCATGGCTAATAAGGATCACATGAAGTTAATATTTTGGCTGCAGCTTCTTGCCCCCTTCTTTCATTTTTCTCTTGTATCGACAAGTTGTTATCTACTATCCTCTCAAATCTAGTGACATACTTCTCACTATGTTTAGGGGTCAGCAGTGCAGTGACACCAGCCATTGGCATCTTTAAGCAGGATATTGTCTAATACAGTATATAGCTTCATTCCCTTTGCCATTACATAAATAAAGCATTCAGTGTGTGCATCAGTGCCATCAAGCATGAATACCCCGGTGGACTGGGAATTAAATGCCAAGTGAGGGTCAGAAGCAACAAAGGCTGAATAACATTCAGCAAATGTATACATATTAGGTAAGGAACACTGCTCCTGGTGCAGAAGAAATTGAATAAGCACCTTGCAATGTCTAGATGGAGCATAAAGACTTCTTTTGTGTGCCTCAACAACTATTGTTAAGCCATGCAGAATATTCCGTCATGGAATGAGCCAGACAATGGTTTATTAAAGTACAAGGGGAAATGTTTGCATTCTAGATTCCTTGATGGTACTACTATATTGCATTATGGTTATTTTATTTCATTGGCTGGAGCATTATGGGTACGTGAGCCTGCAGAAACACATTACATCTTTCCTGGGGTTTTTCCCAGTCAAGAGATAATGTTGAACAAGATAACCTTTTCAATTATGAAAGTGCTATGATTTCTTTGATTATTTTCTTCTCCAAAAAAAAATTTCAACCTGTTCTCATGCATTTTTATTGTAGTGTCATTAGTGCAATGTAGATTTTTCCAGTCCAATGTAAAATATTAACATGTATTAAATCATATTCCCTTGAAGCCCAATTTCTCCAACTTTCACTTTTTTGGGGGGGTATACTTCAGACTTCACTATGAGCTTCCAATCATGTGGTTGTAGGTAACATATATGTCTCATTTATCACCCATTTTTGGTCACTTAAACAAGTTCTAATAATTGAATCTACAAATATGTGAAGTGATTATATTCTTCTAGGTAGTTCCTCATCAAAAATGCTACCAGAGCAAGAACAAACAAGACACCAGCTGTTTGTAGATTTACTGTCTAAACACATGATACAAAAGGAAGAAAAGGACAGAGAAGAAAGAGTTAAGCAAGCAAGCACTTGTTCTTAAAGTTACAAAGTTATTATTATGTTCATTTTAATTATCTTACTACAAACAGGTAAGACCTACCAGGATAATAAGTAAGCAGATGCAAATAAACTGACACTCAGATAATAACCAACATTTCATTTTTATTTTTAGAACAGTTGAAGAGTGTGTGTGTGTGTGTGTGTGTTTTCATGTTCTCTGTTCTCTTCATGCACACACACTCGCGCGCGCGCACACACACACACACACACACACACACATACACACTCACACTCCATTTTCTTAACCTTTAAAAAGAGCCTATAAAATGAATACTGAAGGATCTTGAAATCATTCTGGTTCTGCAATAGGGATATGACTCTGGACCCATTAAATACAGGGATGAGGTGGGAAGCTGTTGTTTTTTTACATGTTACTAGACCCCACCTCGCATCAGCTCCTGCTGGTATGGTCAACAGTCTCAGATGATTGAAATTGGTGTTCAGCAACATCTGGAAGATCCCAAGTTAG
The DNA here is from genome assembly GCF_964252035.2 of Podarcis erhardii. Lineage (NCBI taxonomy): Eukaryota > Metazoa > Chordata > Lepidosauria > Squamata > Lacertidae > Podarcis > Podarcis erhardii. The sequence continues at coordinate 69,334,940 of NC_138510.1, forward strand.
CCACCACTAGATTAAGCCACATTTTAACTATTAGGTGCCTAATATTAGCCTTTAATATTGACACGATAAAGATCTCTGTCTCTTTCCCCCCCCCATTCTGAATTCATTTCCCATACATCACATTCCTTCTCAAAGTTATTAACAACACAGTCGTATTCATGCCTACTGAAATGTAAGCCTCATTGAGTTGAGCATGATTTACAGCCAGGTAAATGTGTATAGGATTGCAGCCTTATGTAAATGGTAAAGGCGTCACATCAACTGGAACTACTTATCCTATTAGAATATATCTGCCTATGTTGGCCCAGAGGTTTCATATATATAATTTCTAGAGTTAATTTAGAAGGAAGCTGTTAACATTTCATAATAGCTGCTTATCTGTGACCCTTTGTCCAAACCATTTTGGTTTTTTTTTTTAAATTTTAATTTAAAAGCCATGGGGCATAAGAAACAAAAACAAAATAAGCAAAGCTTTCAAAGTGCTGGACAGACCTTGGGAATCAGAGATCCAAATATCCTAATTTCAAGATGAATAAGAAACATCTTAAGGGAACACTCACAGTTATCAGTAATTGAACATTCCTGGCAATTATTCATCCAAAGGAATAATTATCCCTTGATTCAGTTTTCTGAGTAAGTCACCTATTAAATTTTGCTCTTGTGTGTTAACAAAGACTTCTTAATAAAGATTTTTGTCTTTTCATTTTGCTTGTTCATAAAATAATCTCTGGAAATAGTAAAAAATGATTTTAAAGCAATAGCCAGAATAATTTGTTTTTATAGACATGGACAAGTTTTTTCACTTCTCAGCTTCGTTGTTTTGAAGGAAAGAACTGTTCAGTGGTTGGGCGTGTCTTTTGTGTTTGATGCTAATGGTTAATGATTTTGCTGATGGGAAAAAATGCTGATTTGTACTTGGCAGTATACACTTTTTATTTGTTTTGTGTCATTTTAACATTTTGATACATCCCTTGTGAATTCTTCAGCACGCGTTCGTATTGCAGAGCTAAAATAACATAGGCTGGCCTTTGATCTAGGCACATGTGGTATTATTTTGAAGAGCAGCTTAATCTGTACACATCCAGTCTGCCTTGAGAAGAAAAGTCAACCCTTAAGGGAGCTTGCTAAGGCTACTGAAATCTCATGGCACATGAAAGTAGCAGTAGCCATATTGTACACAGAACTAGTCAGTGTACAATAGCCAATAATACATTGTCTGCGAATATTGCACCATTTTTGCTTGTGTATGTTGGCAAACTACAATCCCCTGGTACCAACCAATTTACTCAATCCCAATTCCTGTGCTAATGAACCTGCTAGACCCAGTTGCCATTCCTGTATGCATGCAGTTATGACTTCCTAAAGCAACTATATTTGATGCTACATCCGTATGAAATTATTCAGATCACTTTTCATTTTTTTGCTTCTTACTCATTGTGGTTAATTAACAAAATTAAACATTACATTTGGATAGCCTACAGCTCCCTCCAAAAGTTCTAATGGAGCTTATTGTAGTGCCATAATGGACGTGCACAATTTGTGCTTTTGCAGCACAATTCCTACTTAGACATCCTGTAATCTCTACTTCATTATCCGGACAAGATTTCGACTTCCCTTGCAAGCATATCTCTGTGATTAATTGGGCTATTAAGGGGAAGATTCATCACGCAGCCAAGAGGGCAATCTAGCCCTGAAGTTTTGGGATGTTTCTGATGCTAACCTGGGGCCAAAAGGAAGTGCTTGGAGAACCTTGCCTGATGCAAGTTAATACATTTGCTCTGTGCATTAATGAACAGTTGGTAAGGCTGATCTGGTAACGGACCATTAAAAGTGGCAAAAATGCTTTAGTTGCTGGAAAACAAATTGGCATCTACAGTTACAAATCAATTACACAAGGTTACTTAAGAACTAGCACTATAGCTCTAGATTAAATAGTTGAGTCTGTTCCTCTCTGTTTTACTCTATCACTAACAAGTGTGGGGGAAAGCAAATACTTTCATAAAAGTTTTCTGTGGACAGAAATTTCAATCTCCTTACTGTTGCATGCCTATTCAGATTTTTGTTTTTAAAGATTTTTGTTTTAAAGACCATGCCCTCCATCATTGAATGAACATGGCTGTTACTTAAGATGGAATTTAAATGGCTATTTAACTATAGTCCCACTTTAGTGCTGTGACTGGTCATGTTGTTTTCGTTGTTCCTCCCTGCTTAATACTGGCACTTGTTTGGGCAACACGTTTAATTAAAAATTTGGCTGCTTAAAATATTTTGTGAAGGGCAGCTTTTTGTTTTATTTTGTCCATTAGTTTCTTTTAGACTTTATTTCCCTTGCTTTGGAGTATTCATTTTTCTTTGTAGAACCAAAGACGTAAAACATAACTCCACCACCTAGTCATCCAGCCCCACAAAAATAAATATTGTGTAATACACACTCTTTTAAGCCTCATTGGTATGGATAAGAGAAAAGAGCATCTCTGGTTTGTACCAGTAGTAATTTAGTTTTTAAGGACTAGATAGGACTTGCTTTGATCATAAACTTTCTACATAATATATTAACAGTGCCGTCCTATACATGTATACTCAGAAAAGGATCCCGCTGAATTCAGTGAGATTTGCTGCTGGCAAAGTAAGTGTGTATAATATTGTAGGGCCAGGCATGCCCAGAGGTACCTGATAGTGGAATAGTATGGAGGGAAGGGAATAGTGCAAGATGATCTGACACGTATTGGGTAAGTCACTTACCCATTGTCACTGTGCTAGAAGTGTCTAGTACACAATTTGTTTGTTTATTACTGTACAGTTGTACCTTTCCTTTCCCCCAAGAAGCTCAAGACAGTGTACAGTGGCACATCGGGTTACAGACGCTTCAGCTTACAGATGCTTCAGGTGACAGACTCCGCTAACTCAGAAATAGTACCCCTGGTTAAGAACTTTGCTTCAGGATGAGAATAGAAATCACACGGTGGCAGCAGTGGGAGGCCCCATTAGCTAAATGGTACCTCAGGTTAAGAATAGTTTCAGGTTAAGAATGGACCTCCAGAATGAATTAAGTTCTTAACACGAGGTGCCACTGTATATAATTCTCTTCTCAGTCTCTTTTACCCTCCTAACGACCCTGTGAGGAAGGTTAGGCTGAGAGAGATTGTGAGTGGTCTAATGTTACCCAGTGACTTCACAACCCAAGTGGGGGATTTGAATCTGAATCTCCCCAGTATTCTTGTCTTCATGGAGTACCCACATAATGGTAACCCAACAGTGAATCTGTGGTGTGGCAATAAAGCTATCTGCCTGCTTTGGTGTGTGGGATCACCTTGATGGACATGAATGCTTAGGGAGTTCAGTCCTGCCCTCCTACAATAAAAAGAAAAGAATCGAAAAGAAAAAGGAAATACTTCAAGGGTCGTTTGCAGTAGACCAGGCACTTGCTCTTTCTTTCAACCAGAGAAATGGTACAAAACCATCACTTTACAAAGGCAAAACCACATCATAAAGTTAAAAGAAAAAAGGTTAAATAAAACTAGTATAAAACTGATGGGAATATTAGTTACAATTCATGCCACAAGCAAAAGCCCTTTCGACTTGCCTTTTATATCTTCAAAAAGTCAAGAGATTTGGTCATCGAGTTCATAACGGATAACTCTTGACCTGTAGAAATTTAAATATTTTCTCATTTTTCTTATGTTTAACCTTCTGGTTAAACTTTGCTGCTGGCTTCTGAGTCTATACTTTTAACTGCAGACCTTGTGTGACCATGCAAGACATCACAAGATCAGTGCCAACTTTAGCACTGTTTTATTTTATTGGCCTCTGAGTACAGTCTGTGAGACCGTACTATTCCATAAAGCTGATTGCACCCAAGAATTCAAGGCCTTACATGGTCAGCTAACACTGCAGCATGCTTTCTAACCTGTTTTACTACTGACCATGAAGAAATGCAGTAAGGCGTTCTATCAACTGATCTGATTTTGCTCCACCAGTGTGTAAAACAATAAATTGAAATTGAAATTAGAATCAAGGAACAAACACTTTCACAGGGCCATATAGTCTACAGGGCCATATTAATTTGCCTGATCCGTTATCCATGTCATTACCCTTGAGGTGTTCAGTAGCATTTCCCTGTTTCATGTTGTTTGCTGTGGTGCCAAGAGGTAACTTAATTCTATGTGAAGGAAGCTGTGGTGAAGTAAATAGTACTTTTAGACTCCAATCTTATATTTGTTTACCTAAGAGTAAGCTCTACTTGAACTCAAGGGGACTTATTTCTGAGTTGATATGTGTAGGATTTTGCAGTTCTATCTCATGTAGCTTGATTCACAAATTGGTTGCACCAGATTCAGCTTAGGCTTTATCTCAGATGTGTCCAGCAGAAACTTTCCAAGTGATCACGGAAACAAAGAGGCTGAAGTTGGGAAAGAAAAGAAGAAAAGAGGCAGATAATGGTGATGTGACAAACTGAAGGCTGTAGAATGAGTAAGAAGAAACCTACTGATTTGGGGATGGAGCATCATACGTGTTGCCACCATGGATTTTGAATGCAAATGTTGGTTCCTACTCATTGATTTCTATTAGTGCGTACCTTTTCTCTTTCTCTGTAGAAGTCGGCAGAACAATAGGCACTCCTTTGCTTTGTCTGGAGAAAGTGAAAGTCTGGTATTTGGTGAATCGTCTAGTGCTGAGCCAGTGTCCGGAATCAGTAACGGGCTGGATGATGGGCAATAAGCTGAAATTCAGACCTGATAAGATGGAGGTGTGAGCTGTATGTAGGTGGCTTGTATGTTTTTGGGGCTGTATGCACATAAAGGATCAAGTTTGGTCAATGAAAACTCAAAAGGCCATAGTGTGTGTTTTATTTTTTGAGGCTGCTAGGCCAGTGTGGTGTAGAGTGGTAGACTCATAATCTGGTGGACCGGGTTCGATTCCCTGCTCCTCCACATGCAGCTGCTGGGTGACCTTCTTTGAAGTCATACTTCTTTGAAGTCTCTCAGCCCCACTCACTTCACAGAGTGTTTGTTGTGGGGAAGGAAGGGAAAGGAGAATGTTAGCCACTTTGAGACTCCTTCGGGTAATGCTAAAGTGGGATATCAAATCCAAACTACTACTACTACTCCTCCTCCTCCTCCTCCTCCTCCTCCTCCTCCTCCTCCTCCTCCTCTTCTTCTTCTTCTTCTTCTTCTTCTTCTTCTTCTTGCTTGAATGAACAGAGATTCCACGACCATTGAAATCCATGTTTTGGTAACATCCAGGATCAACTGCATGCAACCCCCGATTTGCACAGGGATTGTGTTCCAAGTCATTACACACTTGTGTGAAATTGTGTGCACCTGAAAAACCCTGATCTCTCCGCTCTGCCCCTGCTCCACCCTTCTAGTGACGTCTTTTATGACATGCCCAAGTCACTTTCGAGTTTGGCTCTGTATGTGTAAGTGTGTGTGAGATTGTGATTGTGCACATATCGGTCACGCCTGAAACTGGCAATGCCTGTACTGTAATATATGGGACTACGAAGACTGTGTGGAAATTTCAATTACCAGAAATTGTTTCTGAAATAAATGCTGCATTCTTTCTTCATAGTGGAGCTGCATATTAGCTGAATATTACTGTGGGAATGGCTGTGTCCTTGATTTTCACCCTGCATAATGTATCAAACAGTTGGTTGTGACTGACAGGAAACACTTGGGTTATTGTATGACTGCCTTTTTACCAGGCTATTGGTTGCAGTAATAATGGGAGACGTATGTCGTCAGATTCATACAAGGGTTTTAATCTCGTCCAGCCGGTTGTTCTCAACTGGACAGGGAGATTGGCACTGCAGAAAGCTGTTTCTAGCATGAAAGAATTAATTAGGAGCTAAGCTCAATTTAATGATCTTAATGCTGTATTTAAGAAACCCTTGTGTAGTTCTTTAATTTTTAAAGGATTTTCCTCAGAACTTTTCAAGCAGCCCTCATTTTACAAAGGGAATGCACTTTAGCTGAAGACTTGGGTTTTTAATCCTGAATCCAGCCCCTTGTTTTCTACCAGCAATTCATCATTTTAACAGACACTCTTAAGAAGTTCATCCCATGTGCTAGTAAAGGAACAAGAAGGAAAATTGGCACCTTGCCGCCTGTCATTTAAGAGACATATTCTGCCAGCTGTGCCACACGATCAGACCTGCAATGGGTTTAATCTACATCTCTCTTCGCTAACATACAAGATTACGTTGGCTAAATTCATGTTGCAGAGCCAGCTTTGGGATTGTAGATTAAAAAAAGAACAAAGTACTGTATTTATAGATACTTTATTGCAGCCTGCATACAGACAACACAAAAGTTAAGGCCTGGGGTGTATTTTGTAATTTGTGGTGTTTAACTGAAATACACGGGCATTTTAAACTCTGTATCTTTTTCAAAGGAACTATCAATGGCCCACCTGCTGTCAACACGCAGTCAGGAAGTAAGGAAGATGTAGATGAATTTTCAGTAGATTATTGCCCTTGAATACAAATCAGCCTACCAGACTTTTTTGGGCTGTACTTCTCACTTGAATATACCAGAGTACTGTATATGTTCAAAGGACTTTACAGGAATATGAGGACTGACACAATGTGTGTTCATTCTTTAGTACATAAATATTCGGTGCCTATGGATTATGCAAACATGATTTGTTTCAATGCACAATAACCTTAACTTATGTCAACAAATAATTATTTGATGGTAAGGAAGTTCCAAATGTGAGGGAAGGAGAGAGGGGGGGAGTCTGGACATCATTCTCTCTACTTGCAAAGTGCTGGAGTGAGTGCTGATCATTATGTAGCCAAAACAGTGCCACCCATGGACAATATGGAATGTATGTAAGTAGACTTGGGAACACCCAAAGGGTTGCAAGGCATAGAAAACCTTTAGGAGGGGAAACCCTTTCTGGGTGCAGGATCCCCAAACTGTCAAATGAGGATTGAACATCTCAGCCATGTAATGTTGACTTAGTTGAGGGGAAAACTGGGTGGAGGATGTTGGTGGTAGATTAGGTTATCTGACTGAAAGTGGCTGGTGAAGAGAAAGTTATGGCTTGAGCAGACCTAGAGACTTCAAATGCTGGTGGTCCCCCAGCAAGTGAGCAGGAGAGACTAACTGAGAGAAAACTCAAGGAGGAAAATGGAAGGCATGCAGTCATATTTCTGTGCCTTTTTATGTGTTCTTCAAAACAGGATGGATTGACACTGGAGCACCTCCCCTCTGGGAAAGATTATGATTATTTTATTATTGTTATTTTGAGAGGGAGGAACGTGATAGAAATGTAAAAACTATGGCTTTGGAGAAAGTGAACAGGGAGAAGTTTTTATCTGTCTCTCATAATACTGATACCCAGAGCCATCTAATGAAGCTGAATCTTGGAAGATTCTTGTTCACGCAGCACCTATGTAAGCTATATAATTTGCTGCTGCAAGATGTAGTAATGGCCACCAACTTGGATAGTAAACAAATTTATGGATGGTGAGGGTGTTGGGCTCATGTCCTGATTGCAGGTTTCCTCTAGGCCAGGCATGTAGAACAGATGGATCGTGATCTACTGGTAGATCCCCTGGTGATCCTGGTAGATCGCAGGATTCTTATTGACCCTCCCCCCAAAGTAGGCTCAACAACTGTGGGCCCTCTACCCTAAAAAAACTCAAGAAGTCTGGGCAGTCCTTCCCCACAAAAGGTAAACCACTCTTGAGTTCTCCCCCCTAAAAGAAGCTGAACAACTCTGGGTACTCCCCCTCTTAAAAAAGCTCAATAACTCTGGGCAATCCCCACACATGCTCCTCCTCCCTCCAATGACAATGGGTAGATCACTGTCAGGTTTTTTTATTTATTCCGGCAGTAGATTTCAGTCTCTTGGGAGTTGGACGTGCCTGCGAGTCTAGGCATCTGGTTGGCCACTACGAGAAATCGATGCCGGACTAAATGGGTCTTTGGTCTGATCTGGCAATACTCCTCTTTTGATCTTACATTTGATTACATGCAGAACACTCCTGCTCGATTGACTTGCATGCATATTTTTGAATATTCAAAAATAGTAACCACAGCAGCAAATAACAAGAACAGCCAAGTGAGAGGAGGAACTCTTTCCTATCTTTGATGCTAACTTTTTGCGGGGAGACGTTTTCCAGCCCCCTCAACACACAAGCACACAAACTCACATGCTGCAAGAGAAATAGATTTGTTAAAAAAGGAAAGGAGGCTTAAAGGTCATGTAAACAATAGAATTTCGTTTTTCAGATTTCAGGAAATCTTTCATGGCAGAGAGATTGCAAAAGTTTTACATTGTTCTTCTCTTTGTGTTGTATTCTGCTAAAAGCATCATTAGGCTTCCTTAAAGATGGCAGACTAGCTAAACATAAAAGGAAAGTTACTGCTTTTTTGTGCAGAAACAGCAGGTTTCACCCTTCTTTTTGCAAACCGTAGTCTACATACTTTGCTTCGCTTTTCCATGTTGCTTCAACAGATAATTGGCTTTCATGCAAATGGTCAATACCACAAAGAGCAAAAATATTCTGCAAATTGATGAGATACAGAATGGAATAATCATGGATGTTCTCTGAAATTAGACCGGTAGTGACAGAGGGAAACCTTTACATTGTTCTGAGTGGCCTGTGAAGAAATTGAAAGAATGCTTAAAGTAGCCCTTCCCTTTTCTCCTGTTTTGCATCCACTCTCAAAGCATTCAGGCAAATGCCACAGGGTGTCTCTTACTATCATATCTGCCATTGCTTTGAATATCTGCCATTCCTTCTTGGCTTTGTGCCTGGCTTCAATAGCAACAATTGGAACAAAGAGATGCAGTACCTTAATGCCCATTCATTTTTTGTTGTTCTTGAGATCATAAGGTCAAACTGTGGGGAGAAGGAGGCCCTAAATGGGGGGCAGTTTTATAACATTGCATTTTTAGTGGCTTATGCACTGCTTTTCTAAACAACTAACTCCAAAAGTACATATCTCCCAAGTCCCATGAAATGTCTGGAATCCATTAAAAGAACAGCTAGTATAATAATATTTTGCTTATGAGACTCTTCTTCTTACTGGAGGTCTCTTTTCCCCCTTCCCTGACCAACGTTGGCCCTGTATAAAAGATAAATATTCTAGCAGAAACACTGTAGCCTTTCCCAATTGTATCTCAACACACTGTTTGTTATAGTTACCATTAGATAGAGTCACATTGTCTCCTGTTGTATTGTGGCAGCCAAATGAATAATATAATATTAATCTGGTTTGGTTAATCCTGTTTTGTAATTAAATCCATCTTTTATATAACTTTCATACAGATTTGAATTGAAGGGGGATTTATGAAAACATGACTTGCTTTTTATAAGATAGTGTTAGGCTTATGAAATCAATTCTAGAGGAAAAAAACAACTGGGTTGACTTGCTTGCAGAGGCAAAAGATTTTCTCTTTGTTATTCTTGCTTTGCTGGTGCAATGGGGAAAAAATAAGAGCATTCATACTGAGTTGCCTGTGGTTTAACTCTGATTCTATAGGCTGCACACTCTTTCTCCCCAAAATCCCCTCAGCAAGTGACCTTGTCAAACAAAAGCAGGGAGTAATGGGAGGCAGCCTAGGGACAGTGGCTCATTTACAAGCAGCTGTTTGCTACTGTCAGAACAAAGGCAAATCAAAGTTGCATTAACGGAGTGTGACAGGCACACAGTGAACAGCTCCCCAATAGTTATTGTGGCACCTTTGGTGGAAATGTGGGGCTGGCCCACATGTTTACACTAGAGCCTTTCAAAATGCTCACACAAATCCTGTCCATTTAAATTCTCATAGGTGCATAGCATACAGATTGTATTATTTTAATGTGAAAATTAGTTAATGCCCAGTAGAATCACTTTTATTTATTCATTTTATTGATTAAATAAAAATTAACGCAGTAGAATCATTGTAATGCAGTTGTTTTCTGGTGCTGCAAGTAGGTAACCTGGCCTGCCATGGCATACTACCATTCTCAGACTGTCAGTCAAGACACAGTTCAGCCTCACTGAAATCTTATTTGCTTTCGATCTTGGTAAAGCTTGTTCTAGGAAAACCCATTATTCAGCTTATACAGAGGCTGAGGCACATAAAGGATTCTTACCATTGGAAATATTTAGGACATTTGTTCTTTTCCACCACTGTGACCCCTTAAGCACAGTTTTCGAGAAACATGTATGTGTACGTGCTTCATGAAACATCATTGCTGGGTTGTGTCTCACATACGAAATACACCCAGAAAACAGGTGGGATACAAAACAATGTAGGGGTATGAATGAACGGGAGTAAAACATGTCCAAATTTTGACTTTGTACAGTGGTACCTCAGGTTACATACGTTTCAGGTTACATACGCTTCAGGTTACAGACTCCGCTAACCCAGAAATAGTGCTTCAGGTTTAGAACTTTGCTTCAGGATGAGAACAGAAATCATGCTTTGGCGGTGCGGCAGCAGCGGGAGGCCCCATTAGCTAAAGTGGTGCTTCAGGTTAAGAACAGTTTCAGGTTAAGAACGGACCTCCAGAATGAATTAAGTAGTTAACCTGAGGTACCACTGTATTAACATTGCTCTTCCCCAACTCATTGAAATTTGGAGGTAGCAAAGATGATTGTCAAGGAATGAATTCTGTAAGTCCTGCATCCAAATGGCATTCTTACTGTTGTTACTTCACACAGTATGTTTCTTATGGAAAAAAAGAAATGGAATCTATTGAAACAAACTGAGAGCAACATGTTCCGTTCCGTTCCCAAAGACCTTCCTAATTCAGCATACACAGGACATTTTATTTGAGTTAAGACCATTGCTTAAATTGTGTGTTTGTTTGAAACTCCTGAAATCTAGGGTTGCCCCTTTAAGCAGCATTTATAGTTTTGTGTTGTTGTTTTTTTGTTTTAAATGAAAGAATAAGAGCAGTTTGCTTGGGAAGAAACAATGTGTAAGAAGACACATAGCAAGCATTGCATATCCCAGCATTTATGGCACTTCACGCAGCGTTACAAGGCTGAATGAAGGCAGAGTGACTTTATCAGTCCCAGAAGAGCTATATTCCCTGAGAAATACATGGTAGAAAGTGCCTTATTGCTGTTATGAAATATAGTTTTAAAAGGAGGAAGGGGAAAGCCACAACATCCATGCACTTATTAGACACCTGGATGTGTGCATCATTTCATTAATGGTTAATCAGCAAGATGCAGTGGCATCTAAAAACCCTAACATCATTTCATGAATAAAAGAAGCCTAGTTATTAGACTTATGGGGGTGATTCAGTAATCACTTCCAGTGGCACAGTTCCATTGACTTCAGTTGGACTGCATCTGTAGAAGTTGTCATTGAGTTGCCTTAATGTTGCATCATGGCTGGCGAGGAATTTTTTACTGTAGTGCCAAATAGCACATACTTCAAGGATTGCTTATTTTACTTACAATATAGGGTCAAAAAATATTGTTTCCATTTGTTCAGACAAATCCTTCAAGGTGTAACCTGGAATGCTTATTATTCCCAAGGAAGAAAAGTTTTAATTTTACAAATCTGTAACTCTGAATTGTCTTATATAGTCAGGGTTTTTTTTCAGCCGGAACTTGTGGAAACTCAGTTCTGGCACATCTCAGGTGGGCGCCATTGCCATTATAAGAGAATGAGGAAGGCGTTCATGGTGAGTTCCGGCACCTTTTTTTCCTAGAAAAACAGCACTGTATGTAGTGTTTGTTGTGACTAGGGCAGGTTGCTTAGTTCCCTGTGTGTGACTTCAAACAGACTTCATAATCTGGATGAAACGGGTTAATTTGTAGCTGAGGGTGTTGCAACTTGACTGTCTGTTAATTGTTATTACTGTATGCTATTTTAAGTATATAGAGTAGCACAGCATGCAAATTGTATTTCGTTTGTTATCCTCTTTGCCCAAGTTAACCCAGTCAACTGCATGACTGAACAGGCAGAAATGGACTGGAATCTTTCACCCCTTCCATCTGCTTAATTGTAAATGCTCCTTAAAAACAGAGTGCTGGGCATGATAAAGGTTTGAACCCCAGCCTCTATAGTTTTAGGTTCTAGCATACTGGCACGTGCAAGCAACCATATTAATGAAATACATTGATTCACTTTTCATATATTATCTGTGTTGCAATTTGGCTGTGATCGATCTCTCCCATTGCCCTCACGATTTGTTTATTTTTTAACTGTAACATTTCGTATGGTAATACTTTTCTCTAACTGTTCTTTAGCTTGAGACTCACTAAATGTCTGTCAGGTAGACAGTTGGAAAAATAACTTCATTCTGGGGAACAAAACTGTGTAATTTCTCAGCCAACAATTATTTGTATAAGACTGAGCAGTGCAAATGAAGCTGAATTACTTTTCTAACTTTTGTTCACCTAAAGGGTCCAATTACTTGTGTTGTTTTATGTGGTGCATGATGTCCAGCAAGAGAACATTTACGTTTCATCTTCTTTCCAACCAGTGGATGTAACAATAATCAAAGAAATTGAGACTTAATTTTGTGGCGAATAAATCTGTTAACCTCGTATGTTTTGTTTCATGAATTCCTTTCAGTTTATGAGCCTTCCCCGCCTGGAAATGGAGGATATTTTGTTCATTATTTTGCTTGAATACTACTTGCCCACTTACAGATGGTCACTTTCCAACTGGTTTGTCTTGAAAAAGAAATTAAATTACCATAGGGCCAGAGAGAGACTTTAGAATGTGTCCCTTCCCCCTTAACAGGTCGCTGTCGGTTTCTGTTTTTAAGTATTTTAGTATTATAAAATAATTCAGTGTCATATAAAAGGTTAAAAGCTGAAGTACATGGAATAATGGGGAATTTTACAATAAACAGGGCCTCAGATGTTTTCTACACAATGAATATAATTCTTTTCTCAAGAAGGCATGTGCACCATGCTATCAGCAGTTTCTAGTTAAAATTTACAAGGTTCTGTTTTCCAAACCATACATTGCAGAAAGCATCCTTGTAACTTAGTAAGTATTTCTGAAAATACAGGGGAGAAGATAATGTGTTTTTTTAAAAAAAACGTAATGGGGAAAAACAGTTTATTTCCTTGGACCATTCTCATCTTGACTGAGAGCTTGCTTTGGGAAAAATCAAGATATTTTATGTTTCTGCAATTATTAAAAGGAACATTTCCATTGGGTAGGTGTCATTAAAGTTGATATAATATTTTTAATGCTTTGTTATTAATAGTTTATGTTCCTGTGGAATTTGTTTTTTGTTTAGTGGAAGCTTTGTCAAAAATTGAAGTTGTTGTTAATTTCTGCTTCAACATATTATTTTGATTTTTTTTTTGTGAAAGCTTGAAGTGTTGGTGGTAGTGTGCATATTTCTACAAAACCACAGATACTGTAAGTCTTCCTTTATGTCCTCTATCTCTGAGATAGTCCCGCCTGCTTTTGATATCATGCTATCAAGAGAGATGGGTTCATCTTACTGTATATGCTAGCAATGGTCTACCAAAGCTCAGCGAATATTAGTAAATGGTTAGATGCAATTTAAGCTCAAGTGTTAAAATGGATAGAAAGTTTGAAAGCCCCTGTTCAAGATTGCAGGAGGGAAAGAGAAAAGCTGAAGGCCTGGAGACTATGATTGATGGATTCAGTGCTATTCTAACAGATGATACGCTAAAGATTTTAAAGCATTGACAAATCAAATTGACCACCTGGAAAACAGTATAGATTAAGAAGTATCAGGTTGGCAAAGCTTCCTACTGTCAGGAGTGTCTGAGGTACTTTTTTCACAGTGGATTATGGAAGTGCAGGCACAGATAATTTTGAACTCTCCTTGTGGCATGTTGTGTGCCTAGGAAAACCAATCAGATGGTGCCTGGTGTGGTGCTTATGGAATGTGAAGCCTTGGAAGAGAGGAAATAATAAATCGATTTGGAAAGTTGAATAATCTCCTCGGTTTGAGTTTTCTAAAGGGCGACTGAAGATACAAAAGGAATGTGAATGTCATTGCAAATTTCCAGACAAATGTTCTTAGAAGAACACAATTTGTGCCTATATCTGATATTTAAATATGCAGCTCAATATGTCTACAGGAGGCAACTATCACAGAAAGAGAGCTATGAACTTATAACCCAGAGGTAGGATGAAGCATTTTTCTGAGAACACTCCCGTTCTGCATTATTTGATCATCATACTTTTTGTATAAGCTACCAACAACAGCAGTTTGCTGGTGAATCTGATGACAGAAGTAACTCATTGTTGAAATTATTCATAATTATGCATGGTGCTTTTAACCAGAAGTTGTGGCTGCTGCTGTTTTCCCCTGTACTTCTATTACCTTTGTAAATATGCTGCGGCAGAAGTGCTTTGTGAAGAAGGTATTTAGATTTGATTGTGTTCTGATGGTGGAGACATGTAGAGGAGAGAGCACAGGAGGGACTGTGCTGGGAGGATAAATGGAGGAACGGAAGTAATTTAAGTAATTTTCCCATTCTACCACATGCCATAACTGTGATTTCATGTTCCATTCCATTAATGTGCTGGAATTGGCTCTTCAACAAATACAACTCCTTGAGCATTTGGAACATTTTATATTGCCATAGCTAGTAACAGTTGGTTTGTAGCTATTACATGTGCATGCATCTGCCAGGTGACTCTATGTGCCTGTTGAGGTATCTAAAAGCAACAACAGCATAAACTGACTGTATCACATTTCCATGGTGCTACAAGCTCACCTATCTTGTCACCCATGGTAGAGTTATTTGCCCAGACATTGGAATCGACACACTAACCATAGAAGTCTCCAAAATGTCAAAGCAACCCAAGGTCAAGTGATCCCACCCAACATTTCCAAGTGTCTCCATCTCAGTGGGAGAGGCACAAAATCACTTCTTCTGTTGTATGATGGACCAAGAAGTACAGCGCTGGCTCCCTCCAAACAGAACTATTGACAGTAAGCAAATGCAATAGTTCTGTTTGGAGGGAGCTAGCGCTGTACTTCTTCGTCCATCATACAACAGAAGAAGTGATTTTGTGCCTCTCCCAGTTAACTGGTCCTCCCTCCCATTTTGAGAGTTTGGTGATTGCTAAGAATACTGTTTGCCAAATAGGTTTGGGGCTGCCTAGTTATCAACCCTCACTTCTGATGGTTGGTGAAAACAAAGAATGAAATATATGAGATGAATTGATCTATGATCACGGCTAACCTCTAATGCTCTGTCATCGCCACCCTTCAAGGCAAAACCCTGGGGAGACATGGTTTCTGGACCAGTGCTGGAGCCAAATATTAGGGGAACCAGTTAAACCTTTATGCTATTGCAAGGACCCTAATACCATATAATAATGTAAACTTACGTGCTTGTACAGGTAGCCTATAGGAGCAGGGTGTTAATATTATGAAAGCTAGGTACAGAAAAGGAAACTTTTGGAGCTATACAGAGTGTTTCAGATAAGGCAAGAAAATGGAAAGAGGAAAAGTAGAGGTGCTGCATACATCCATTCACATGTATGTAATCATCCCACAAATGCCATAGTTAGCTTCTTCCCACCTAGTAAAAGAGATGATAGGGTGTTGGTAACAGCATGAAGATCGAAGGAACATGAATAATTGTAATTACAGAAAATGAATTCAAGCCCACTTGTGCTTCTGTCCAGGACTTTGCAAGGCTTTGATAAGTTTGTTTTCTTCTTCAGAACCTCCTTAGGCATCTTTTGACTTCTGTAAGTATTTGGCTCTTAAATAAACAATCAAACTACATGTCATGCTAAATATGTAGCATCAGCTATGTCTTTCTTGTTTTTCTTCAATTAATTACAGCCGCGGGGTAGAAAGATTCTTGCTGGGATCACTACACATGGGGAAGTTTATCCCTTCTCTTCCTACTTGCACCCCTCCATGAATACAACACCCGGGTATCTACAAGTTTCCCCTCACTGCTGCTGTGATCTTGATAAAAACCCCTACATATTACATCCCACACTATGTGATTTGACCCTAAATTTACCTTCATAGGCACATGCTGTAGTGAACGTGATACTAGTCACTTCCATGTAATATAATTTATTTAACACTGAAAAAAATAATATTTCTACTTGAAAAGGAGGGGGGATGGGGTTGGTAAATGGCACATGGTTCGTATCTATTTTCACACACTGCCTTGCTTTATTAAAATCTTTATGTCTCATTCTCTGCATTGCTTTTCACTTTTAAGTACCACTGGTTCATGAGCTGCACGGAAGCTGTTATTGCTTGTTACCATTTATTTCTTGGTTCAGAAAGAAGAAGAAAAGCCTCCAGAGATAACCATGTCTAGCAACAGGCCTCAAATACTTGGAATGATTCCTCCCCTCCCCCAGCAGCAACAATAAATGGAGGAAACCTTTCTAGTAAACACAGCTGTTGAGGCCTTTCAAAGCACCGTCAAACAGTCTAGTGCCATTTCTAATCTCAGGGTTGCTACGAATATAGTAGAGCTTAGTAGTTAATTACTGTCTATGGACTGGGGGGTAGTTGAGAGAGACAGAGAGAAAGAAAGAAAAAAAGAGAAAGGGATGTTGTTGAATGCAACATTTGTGTGTGGTAGCATGGCCTTGTTCAGTCAAGCTCAATGCATGTTACATGGCTGCCTGAGAGGAACAGAAAAGCAACTTTCTCATTCTCTGACCAGAATGCTTGATAAGGCTTGGTGTCAGAAAGGGCAAGATGGGGCTCACAGCAATTATGGCAAAGGCATGCCAGTTTCCTTGACAACCAGATTGCAGATTCTTTGTGATTTATTATTTACCACTTCAAACCCTTGTTCTGTGATTTAATTAGGGAGAGGGATTTCCATACGTCTGCCCCTTCCCAAATTCCGATTGTCCCAGTGCTGTTTTGATGACGGCGCTTGCGACTGTCCGGAATTGCTGCTCTCAAGAAACTGCAACAAATTAAGCCCCGACATTTGATTGCTGTGTAGTTTTTAGGGTGTGATCCTCTACAACAGACATGCTGCTGTGAAGTGTGACTTCAGTAACAGGGAGCGGTGGATGGGGGTCCCTTTCTCCTACCTTCACCCCCCCCCCTTTTCAGGATGGGATGCTGAAGCAGGTAGACAGGGGGGGAATGAGAGGGTCATGGACAGTGGCTCTGCCTTTCTCGGCACTCATTAGGGTACCCTATATCATGTGGTGTCAGCAGTGTTAGAAACTCAGATATATAAGCCAGGCACCAAATGTCTCCTTAAACCAGGGTTACAGTCTCCAAAACAGAATGCCTAGTTGCCATTTGAGGCCAGACAGCTCAAAAGTCATATTTTTTCAATACATAATTTCTTGATTCCTGAAATTCATTCTGATTGTGCAGATAAAATATAACTGATAGAATTCTACAGGATGTGTTGCTAGTGTGCGAAAATAGTCCTGATCCAAGGATCTCCAGGCATGTACCTGCAGATGGTGGAAACGTCAGGCACCATCTTAGTACCCGGGCGTCTTCACTTGGTGACAAGTGGCTAATAGCCAGGTGCAAAGTGAGCCTGGCACCTGGAGAATTTCGAATGCTGGGTGTCAGGCCTTTCAGGCTGCACAAGTGAAATGACAAATACCCCTTCCTCTTGGTTCATGTGGGAACCAATGACACTGCAAGCAATAGCCTCCAGAAGATCAAAAGAGACTATGAGGCTCTGGGCAGGAAATTGAAGCAATTAAATGCACAAATTGTCATCTCATCTGTCCTCCCAGTTGAACGACGTGGCCCAGGGAGAGAGAGAAAAATAGTGGAAGTGAACAGCTGGCTTCGCAAATGGTGTAAACAGGAACGGTTTGGATTCTTAGATCACGGACAGCAGTTTCTTGAAGATGGACTTCTGGCAAGCGATGGGCTGCACCTCACAACGGTTGGGCGGAATGTTTTTGCCAAAAATCTCAGAAACCTCATCAGGAGGGCTTTAAACTGACTAATGTGGGGGAGGGAGACAGTGCTCCTGAAGGTAGGAGTCCAAATGTCATAGACCGAATGGAGCAAACAGCACGCAGACCTAGTGATGGGAGGAAAAAATCCTTAAATAAGAGAGACGGGGGAATGATTAATGGACTTCAGTGTCTGTACACTAATGCGCAAAGCATGGGTAATAAACAAGATAAGCTTGAGCTCTTGGTACAGCAAACTAAATATGACATAATAGGCATCACTGAAACCTGGTGGGATAAGTCCCACGACTGGAATGTAATAGTGGAGGGATACAATCTATTTCAGAGAAACAGACCAGACAAGAAAGGAGGAGGAGTGGCGTTATATGTCAGGGATGTGTATACCTGTGAAGAGATCCAAGATTTAGAACCTCAAAGCCAAAGTGAGAGCATTTGGGTCAAAATTAAGGGAGAGAAGAATAACAGGGACCTCATTGTGGGAGTTTACTATAGATCCCCAAGCCAAACAGAGGACATAGATGATGCCTTCCTGGAACAGATGGCCAAGCATGCAAAAGGAAGGGAGATAGTAGTAATGGGGGACTTCAATTACCCGGATATTTGCTGGATGTCAAACTCAGCCAAGAGCATAAGGTC
The DNA here is from genome assembly GCF_964252035.2 of Podarcis erhardii. Taxonomy (NCBI): domain Eukaryota; kingdom Metazoa; phylum Chordata; class Lepidosauria; order Squamata; family Lacertidae; genus Podarcis; species Podarcis erhardii. The sequence continues at coordinate 69,353,429 of NC_138510.1, forward strand.
AAACAGATTCCTCACTGGCCTTGCAGACAACTTCATTGTCCAGAAAGTGGGAGAAGCAACAAGAGGAACAGCCATTTTAGATCTGGTCCTAACCAATGTTGATGACCTGGTTAGTGGGGTAGAAGTGGAAGGATCATTAGGCGCGAGTGATCATGCTCTTCTGAAGTTTACTATACAGCGGAAAGGAGCAGCCAAGCATACTAGGACTCAATTTCTTGACTTTAAGAAAGCCGACTTCATAAAACTTAGGGAAGTGCTGGGTGAGATCCCATGGACAGTAATACTAAAGGGAAAGGGAGTTCATGATGACTGGGAGTTTGTTAAGAGGGAGATAGTAAAAGCACAACTTCAGGCAATACCAATGAGACGGAAACATGGAAGGTGCCTAAAGAAGCCAGGGTGGCTATCTAAAGAACTTTTAACTGAGTTAAGATTAAAAAAGGATGTGTACAAAAAATAGAAAAGGGGGGAAACCACCAAAGAGGAATTCAAACAAATAGCCAGCACGTGTAGACACAAAGTCAGAAAAGCTAAAGCACAGAATGAACTCAGGCTTGCTAGAGAGGTTAAAAGCAACAAAAAAGGCTTTGATGGGTATGTTCGTAGCAAAAGGAAGAACAAAGAAACAGTGGGGTCGCTCAGAGGAGAAGATGGTGAAATGCAAACAGGGGATACAGAAAGGGCTGAACTCCTCAATGCCTTCTTTACCTCAGTCTTCTCCGATAAAGAAAACAATGCCCGACCTGAAGAATTTGGAGCAAATGATTCAGCAGAGGAAACACAGCCCAGAATAACTAAGGAGATAGTACAAGAATACTTGGCTAGTTTAGATGTATTCAAGTCTCCAGGGCCAGATGAACTGCATCCAAGAGTATTAAAAGAACTGGCAGATGTTATCTCAGAACCACTGGCACTCATCTTTGAGAATTCCTGGAGAACAGGCGAAGTCCCGGCAGACTGGAGGAGGGCAAATGTTGTCCCTATTTTCAAAAAGGGGAAAAGAGAGGACCCAAATAATTACCGCCCAGTCAGTCTGACATCAATACCAGGGAAGATTCTGGAGCAGATCATTAAGCAAACAGTCTGTGAGCACCTAGAAAGGAATGCTGTGATCACCAATAGTCAGCATGGATTTCTGAAAAATAAGTCATGTCAGACTAACCTGATCTCGTTTTTTGACAGAATTACAAGCCTGGTAGATGAAGGGAACGCAGTGGATGTAGTCTACCTTGATTTCAGCAAGGCATTTGACAAGGTGCCCCATGATATTCTTGTAAAGAAGCTGGTAAAATGCGGATTTGACTATGCTATCACTCAGTGGATTTGTAACTGGCTGACTGACCGAACCCAAAGGGTGCTCATCAATGGTTCCTCTTCATCCTGGAGAAGAGTGACTAGTGGGGTGCCACAGGGTTCTGTCTTGGGCCCGGTCTTATTCAACATCTTTATCAACGACTTGGATGATGGACTCAAGGGCATCCTGATCAAATTTGCAGATGACACCAAACTGGGAGGGGTGGCTAACACCCCAGAGGACAGGATCACACTTCAAAACGACCTTGACAGATTAGAGAACTGGGCCAAAACAAACAAGATGAATTTTAACAGGGAGAAATGTAAAGTATTGCACTTGGGCAAAAAAAATGAGAGGCACAAATACAAGATGGGTGACACCTGGCTTGAGAGCAGTACATGTGAAAAGGATCTAGGAGTCTTGGTTGACCACAAACTTGACATGAGCCAACAGTGTGACGCGGCAGCTAAAAAAGCCAATGCAATTCTGGGCTGCATCAATAGGAGTATAGCATCTAGATCAAGGGAAGTAATAGTGCCACTGTATTCTGCTCTGGTCAGACCTCACCTGGAGTACTGTGTCCAGTTCTGGGCACCACAGTTCAAGAAGGACACTGACAAACTGGAACATGTCCAGAGGAGGGCAACCAAAATGGTCAAAGGCCTGGAAACGATGCCTTATGAGGAACGGCTAAAGGAGCTGGGCATGTTTAGCCTGGAGAAGAGGAGGTTAAGGGGTGATATGATAGCCATGTTCAAATATATAAAAGGATGTCACATAGAGGAGGGAGAAAGGTTGTTTTCTGCTGCTCCAGAGAAGCGGACACGGAGCAATGGTTCCAAACTACAAGAAAGAAGATTCCACCTAAACATTAGGAGGAACTTCCTGACAGTGAGAGCTGTTCGACAGTGGAATTTGCTGCCAAGGAGTGTGGTGGAGTCTCCTTCTTTGGAGGTCTTTAAGCAGAGGCTTGACGACCATATGTCAGGAGTACTCTGATGGCGTTTCCTGCTTGGCAGGGGGTTGGACTCGATGGCCCTTGTGGTCTCTTCCAACTCTATGATTCTGTGATTCTGTGATTCTGAGTACTTTTGCCAGGCTGTTTTAGGCAGTCAGTTGGCATTGGCGGGGAAAGGGATAAGGAGGTCGATAGGCATTTGGACCTACTGGCAGGGACGGCCTATCAGGGAGATAATGGATCAGGCTAAAGGCCTGTGTAGTTCACAATCTGGTCCTGCGTGAGCCTCTCAAGGAAGGCCAAGACCATCCTGTATGGGGCAGCTGCATATTCCTGCCTTGCAGGGAGTTGGACTAGATAATCCTCAGGGTCCCTTCCAGCTCTACATTTCTATGACTCTATGTGTAGTCCTCATTTAAAGTCATCCAAATTGGTGACCACCAGAACTGATGGTCCATCATGGGCTGGTTAGCAGAAGCTGTATCCAGGCTATTGTTCCATGTAGTTCTCTTTTTGATTTGACTTAGGTGTGTGGGGTGAGGGGAGTATTAATATAAACACACCCTGGATTTGACCTGGGGTTTGTCTTCTCTATTTCGGCCCGAGATCACCAGCATGTAAAACATGAGCTGTTTCATGAGGCCAGGGCTTATCTGACTATTCCTGTGTTTCTGTGTACGAGAGGAAGGAGAGAAATGCCCATGATATGTCTGATTGCTGTCTGCTGCTGCAACTGAATAGTTAGGAAATTGTGCTTTGGAATTTGCAGTGGTTTCAAGTCCCAAGAGCTCATCTCCTTTTTGCCACTGACATGACTCTTCCCCAAGGTATGCAAAATAATAATAATAATAATAATTTATTATTTATACCCCGCCCATCTGGCTGGGCCTCCCCAGCCACTCTGGGCGGCTTCCAAAAGAATATTAAAATACTATGATACATCAAACATTAAAAGCATCCCTAAACAGGGCTGCCTTCAGATGTCTTCTAAAAGTCTGGTAGTTGTTGTTCTCTTTGACATCTGGTGGGAGGGCATTCCACAGGGAGGGCGCCACTACCGAGAAGGCCCTCTGCCTGGTTCCCTGTAACTTGACTTCTCGCAGTGAGGGAACCGCCAGAAGGCCCTCGGTGCTGGACCTCAGTGTCCGGGTAGAACGATGGGGGTGGAGACGCTCCTTCAGGTATACTGGACCGAGGCCGTTTAGGGCTTTAAAGGTCAGCACCAACACTTTGAATTGTGCTCGGAAACGTACTGGGAGCCAATGTAGGTCTTTCAAGACCGGTGTTATATGGTCTCGGCGGCCGCTCCCTGTCACCAGTCTGGCTGCTGCGTTCTGGATTAGTTGTAGTTTCCGGGTCACCTTCAAAGGTAGCCCCACGTAGAGTGCATTGCAGTAGTCCAAGCGGGAGATAACCAGAGCATGCACCACTCTGGCGAGGCAGTCCACAGGCAGATAGGGTCTCAGCCTGCGTACCAGATGGAGCTGGTACACAGCTGCCCTGGACACGGATTTAACTTGTGCCTCCATGGACAGCTGTGAGTCCAAAATGACTCCCAGGCTGCACACCTGGTCCTTCAGGGGCACAGGTACCCCATTCAGGACCAGGGAGTCCTCCACACCTGCCCGCCTCCTGTCCCCCAGAAACAGTACTTCTGTCTTGTCAGGATTCAATCTCAATCTGTTAGCCGCCATCCATCCTCCAACCGCCTCCAGACACTCACACAGGACTGTCACCGCCTTCATGCAAAAGGTGAGCAGGCCCCTTCTTCTCAATGGTAAGGCCCCAGCCCCATGATCTGTGCAATGAACCACTGGAGGAAGGTGCTGTCACTGTGAGCTTGCGGTTCCCCTTATTCCCCATGTCCCTTCACCTGTCTGCTTGGTGGGGGGAAAATGTATTTTCCTCCCCGGGAAGGTCTTTGAACCCTAGATGGTTGTGTGAGTTCTCTGCAGAGGTGAGTGCTGTGTTGTGTGAGTGCTCCTTTGCGTGTTGTACTTAAGAGCAGCATGAGGGATTCAAATTTTCTGTAGTGGTGATGCCTGGAGACTGGTACTAGCTGAATTGTTGCTGGCATGCCGATGAACTACGTGTGCTGTGGTGTCATCTTATGTGCCATGGGTGAGCTATAAAAGAGGGGTAGGTAGGTATGGGGTCATGTTCCCTTCCTTTTGAGGTTTTCAGCTCCCTCCATGTGTAGAACAGTAGGGAAGTGTCAGCATAGTTCCTGATTGGTGGGTGCTGGCAGAATTTACACAGGGATTTTCGTGTCATTGTAGTTTTTTCTAGCTGTATTTTTCTTTGAGGCTGAGCATGCATTGGATATGGTGGCCATTCTCCTCCCATCCAGGAGCAATGTGAGTATAGAACAAGACACAGCTCAAACTCAGTGGGTAGCATGCTGACTGACGGCTTGTTAATGTACCAAGGATAATAGAGATCTCTTTTCCCCATCTTTGTATAGTCTTTCCTGCCCACCCCTGAACTCCACACACATCAGTATTCTTCGCAGGCAACAGGTTGCAACAAGTGATGCGTCTAAATTCTCTTCAGTGCTGAAAAACAAGTCTTCCTTTCGGGTGTTTCAAATGGCTTTGTTTTTAGATTCTGTGCTTAAGGCACCATTAAGATTTAGAATCTGAGGTTTTCATGAAATCTGTTTCTCAAGGAAGTGGCACCATTTTCTGACTAACTTGGATTTAGCAAGAGTCATTCATGCCTTTGTAATAGCAAGACCAATGGTTGTATTGCCTGTAAAGAGCGTTTGGAAGCTCCGGCTCAGGCAGAATGTGGAAAAAGCAGCAGACAACCAGGCAGGAGCAAAGTGGATGCAATCTCCCCCAGGAGTCAGTTCTGTTTGCTTGTTCTCACTATGCCAGTTTGGCTTAGTGTTAATGGCAACCCGAGATCTAAGGATACAGAAGCTACCCTCTGTACCTGGAACTGACCGCATATTTTCACTGGATAAAGTGGTCCAGCATTTTAACTTGAGATTACGGTTGTCAAGTTGTGTGGTTTTATATACAGCTAATGTCTCCTTAGGGCACGAAACTAGGTGTTACATCAAATCCAACTTTATGCATTTAAATCCCATCCTTCTAGGAGATCGAGGTGCCACACATGGTTATCCCCCTCCTCATTTAATCCACACAACAACCCTGTGAGGTAGGTTAGGCTTAGAAGCAGCGACTTGCCCAAGGTCACACCTAGAGTGTTTATTGGCAGAGTGGGAATTTTCACCTCAGAGCACGGTCTTCTTGCTATAATTGTAGACCTCCTTTTTCTGGAACGAATAATGAATGAAAAATAGGTTGCCTGCCCTTCCTACTGCTTTGATTTTACAGAGCTATGAGAATAACATTTTGCAGTTTTATAAACACTTGGGGCAGATGTTTCCAAAGTGCAGTCTATGGACCATCAATGGTCCATGAGCTTAATAAAAGTGATGGGGTGGGAATAAGGAGTGCTGTGCCTTCCTCAGAGACGAATGAAACCACAGCTGAAGGCTAGATGTGGGAAAGTCATGAGCAGGAAAACAGCACTGCCTGGTGCTTGAAAGGAGTGGAGGATCAAGACATGGAAATGAAGGAAGCAACAAGAAAGAGCAGAAGAAACTAAGAGAGAGCGCATGGACAACACATTGCAATTCCTAAACTACAGGCAGAAAAGCCATTAAATGGTCCACCAAGACTTTCAGCCATTTTCAAGTGGTCCAGAGGGCAGAGGGAAGTTTGGGAACAATCACCTCAGGGAATTCAAAATGCCCCTCAGTTATCTTTACAAGAGCAGTGTGGGAACCCCTCCAGTTGGTAGAGCATGACACTCTTAATCTCAGGGTTGTGGGTTTGAGCCTCGCGTTGGGCAAAAGAGTCCTATATTTGCAGGGGGTTGAACTAGATGGTCCCTGTGGTCACTTCCAACTCTACAGTTCTATAACTCCCACCCTCCATAATCATTGGCCATGTTAACCGGGACTCATGGGAATTAGAGCCAAGTTCTTTGCAGCTGCTTTGCAACAATCCTGTAAGATGGGTCAGCATTATTGTCCTCAAATAGCAGGTGGGGGATATAAAGATAGAAAGCACCAGATATTGAATAAAGATATTGCAGCACCAGAGTTTTGGTCCACCCAGGCTTCTGTGACTGGCAGCAGCTGCCCAGAGTCTCCTATGAAGGTTTCCAGTCACCTGTTACCTGTTCTTTTTTGCTTTGCTTTTTTAAATGGATATGTTGGAGCTTGAACCAGGCGCCTTTTTTTGCAGGAAGAGCATTTGCTCTCCTGCTGAACTATGGATCAGCAGGACAGTAGCTTGCCCTGAGGCTGTCTAATGAGATCATGGCTGATGAGGGATTTCCACCACACTGCCCAACCTGTCATTGCTCTCTCTCTCTCAAAAAAAAGTGGAATGAATATTAAAAATTTGCACAGTGTTATTGTTGGTGCCCTTCAAAAATGTTGCATGAAGGCAAGTTGTCATTTAGGAAATACGGGTTTGTTTTCGTTAATTATCAAGTCAATTTGCTGTAATGGTGACTGATTGAATGCCTCTAAAAATAATGAGAGGCTTGAAGTCAGTCACAAAACGGGCTTATAAAATCAAACGTATTACAAAGAAATAGATAATAAGCTTAACAACGGTGCTCATACATGCCTACTGATACATTGTGGTGTCTTTTTATGCGTAAGTAGAACAGACAGGGTTTTTCTCTCCCGCCCCCCTCCCCATCTAAAGAGGCTCCCACACAGTAAATTGAAAGGAATTGAATTTAATCTGCCTGAGAATAATGACGTGGAGTCAGCCCTGCTGGGAATTGCACTGGAAGTTGTAGTATTCCACAGCACATGCCTAAGCCAGAAATTGCCTCCTCATCTCCCCGATTTTTTTACACAGTCTTACTCTTTGTTAGTCCTGAATAATGTATCTAATCAGAAGTCTATGTGATGGTTTCTGCAGAAGTTTAGTTTTATTTAGAATGAGAGCAGAGCAGCCGTATCTGTCACACATCATGGTTTCCTTGAGAAATAAATACCCGTATACCATTGTTAGCCTTGACTAAACCAGAGAGTCAAAAATAGTATGTGGTGCTGTCCTGCAAATTGTACTACAGTACTTTAAAACGCAGGTGAGCAATATCATGTTTGAATACCACCCCGCAAATAGAGTGTTAGTGTGTCAGTCAGTTAGTTTCCCCCACTGCCTACATTCTTAAATAGTACAGTCTAAACCGCAGAGCCAGGGACCACATTCTCCTGAAGAATCTTCTGTGGGCACCAGAAGTGAGTAGAGCCAGAGTCAGTTCTTGTATTTGTACAGTAGACTGACGGCCAGCCATGAAAAGGTCACATGTTTCTATTATTATTATTATTATTATTATTATTATTATTATTATTATTATTCTGCCATTCACTGGTAGATCTCACAACGTAAAATTACAATATAAAAAACACAGAATACATAGTAAAAAAAAGAGAACAAAACTTGGTTGAAGAGGAATGTATTTGCCTGGTGCCCAAAGGTGTATAATGATGGTGCCAGCTGAACCTCCCTGGAAGAGCATTCCACAGAGAGGAAACCACTGCGGAAAAGAAATGTTCTCATGTTGCCACCCTCTGGACCTCTTGTGAAGGAGGCACATGAAGAAGAGCCTCAGAAGATGATCTCAGGGTCTGAGTAGGTTTATAGGGAGAGAATACCTCAAGGTATTGTGGTCCTGAACTTCTTCTGCTTCTGCTTCTTCCACCTATCTATCTCTCCCTTATCCTGGCAACCAAAAGGCATTATTACAATTGAAGCACAAACTCCAGCCAGGCCAAAGCACCCAAGGAGGGTGCAGAGCAAGGGCCATGAAGATTGTGGCCTGGGGACAGAGGGTGTGGCTTGGCAAAGGTGTCATGGCTTAGGGAAAGTCCTAATTGGTGTAAGCGGTACTGAATACTGAATGCGTACTAGAGGGGCATAAAATACATTTTAAATAAACAAAAAAGTAAACAAACAACCAGGCAAATAAGCCGCACACTGGCAGAACTTGCGTAGGTTAGAGCATTGGCACGACAACGCCTGTTATAGATTAGTACTGAATCCTGACCCTCCGACAAGTTCTAGACCATCTGAAGACTGGGTGGTAGAGCCACAAAATATGATGGGTATTAACCACAGGATGAAGGTGATTCAGACGATATAGGATGTTATTGCTAGCGATCAGTTAGTAATAATAATAAAGAAGTGCCAATTTCCTAAGACCATAACAACATTGAAGCAAACTTTCAGTGTGTTGTTTGTGACATCCATTTCTCGTGTTTCATATGCAGGTTTTTAAACTTTTCTTTGTGTTCTTCTCAAAGATAGATGTTCTGTTTATGATAGTATGTTCTCACAACTGCACACTCCTTAGGAATTATTTGCATATGCAAACGTCTGCCCTTCCTCTAGCATTTTGTAGTATGTTCTCCACTTTTTGTTCTTTTTCAAGTTAAATAAGAATCATGTTTGAAGGGTGGGAGAACTAGTGGATTCACACTTAACAAAAACAATACAGTTTGTGTTTTTGATTCCAACCCCAACCTCCCCTTTATTTCTTCCCAACTAGGCTATCTGCATGCTACTCTATGGCAACTCCCCCCACAACTGTGAAATCCCAGCAGAAGAGTCTTTTTGTTTTAAATATTTCTAGGGCGTGTATCACCATAGCATGTGAGTCTCTAGAGGAATGGTGATCTTTTAATTAAGATGTGGTGCTGGGAATCAGGAACTGTAGATTATGCTTGTCACGCTACTTCTGATTTTCTGTGTCATCATGTTTAAGTCACAGGATTTCTAACCCTCAGGAGTTTCTGTGCTGATGAACTTTGAAGATTCCAGTCAGTCTCTTTGGACCTGACTACGCTGAGCTTCATAGCAGATGCTTTGCTAACAACTGCCAAGCCTGGATCTATGGAAACATTTTTTTTTCCCAGGGAGCAATATCCCATGATGGCAAATCCAGAGCGTGCTGACTGAGAGGCAAATAATTATTTGAATACAGATTTATTCCATTCAAGAAAGTGGAATATTCCTCTCCCCCCGCCCTGCCGCCTATATGCAGTTTATCATTTTATCAGCAAATAAAATGTTGTTTTTTTGAGGCAAACTGCCCCCCTCCCTGTTTTGAACTAGGAAATGGCCTTTGGCCATTCAGTCTTACTGCAGGCCTTTTCTGTTTTCACAAGTATGTTCTACTTAGTGTGCAGTAGCTGAAGTAATAACAGTAAATTTAATGCTAGGACTATATATCAAATTGTTCTCTTGCTGCTTCTGAAAGGTTGGTGTTTCTAGGATCCTTAATATCATTTTTAGATTGTGGTTGCTGCCTACTAACATCTAGGAAGTTTCTGCTCCTCATTCACAAAACCGTCTGGAAAAACAGAATGATGTAAAAATTCTTCACCATCCTATAACTGATTTTGATGGGAGCTGCAGCTTCATGCTGCCTAGAATAGAAGTTAACCAGATTGCCAAGGAGTGGGCATTTTAGGCACCAATAGCACAACACATATAATTATATTGCCATAAAAACCTGCAGGTGACAGGCACCATAGGAATTGACCAAGGGTGCCTTTTAGTAGATATTGTAAAATCTTAGATACATACATTACATACATTACATGACCTCATTTGATTTTATGGCATATAGTCACATTATGGATCACGCAAGTCAAACTTACTGTAAAGGAAAAGGAAGATCCTTGTTTGGAACAATGCAAGCAAAAGAACGTGCACACAGAAAGAGTTAAGTTGACCCCATTTGAAAATATAACTTGAGTCAGCACTTTGTAAATGCTTTGTTTTGCAATAATGACCCCCAACAATAGTGAGGCTGCTGTCATTGGTTTAATGAACACCGTAGAGAGCTTTATTGGATAATCTCACGTTTTATACACTTCAGCTCCTATGAGTACTTGCATTTTCAGCTCAGTTCAGTTGAGCAACATGCAAATGAATGTGCTGTGTTTTGGGAATTTGAAACCTAGGCTTCTAACATGGGGAGCAGTGAGTATCAATTGTAGGAATTCTGACTATAGTTAGGTCCACTGCGCTGGCAAGAGTAGTCTTCAATTCCAGGAAATCCACCCTTTAGTTGGTATGTGTGTGCTTGATCCAGGTATACCATAATTGTATCAGTTTAGGGCGAATATAGAGCTATGATAATGACAAAGTGGTGTAAGAATACAATTTGCCTACTAAATAGTATTCTTGAGGGCCATTTGAATGGGTCAGGATGCACATTGTTATCAGAAAGCTCTTTTCTTTGGTTAATGCCTTTTGAGTGTCAGTAACTCTGTGTTGCCTTCTAATTTTAGGATCTATGTGCACACGTGCTTAGTTAGCCATTGCAGTGGTAGCTACAGACTTCAGATTTTTAGGATTTAGCAACCCGTTCTAGAGGATAATTTTTGTTTGTTTGTTTCAATATTTACATAAAAATGGTCATTGTGATTCTTGAATTAAGATAAAGTGGCAGTAGTGACTTCAGGAAAACTAGAAATTATCACTACAGTCATACCTTGTGTTGCGTTAGGTTCATGTTGCGTCTTTTTGGTTTGCAAATGCGACAAACCCGGAAGTGTAAACCTCCGGATTTCGCTGTGTATGCACAGAAGCGCTCTAGCGCACTCCGCGCTTGCACAGAAGCAGCTCTCTAGTTGCGGACTTTTTGGGGTGCGAACGTCACCCCGGAACGGATTGTGTTCTTATGCAAGCAGACTAGCTCAGGAGCAGAGTCCCTTTACATCTTAGACCTCTTGTGTGCCTTTATGTAAGCTGATGGAGCAGTATCTTCATTGGTTTTGAGAACATTCCTCCTAGAGGACTACCACAGACCCCAGGGTTTCCATATCACGACATATCAAGTTTCATACTATCATGTTGGATGGCCATTGTCATGGATGCTTTAGCTGTGATTCCTGCATTGCAGGGGTTGGACTAGATGACCCTTGCAGTCCCTTCCATCTCTACAATTCTGTGATTCTATGTGAATTCATCCTAGGGCTCACAAGGGCAGCAAACTGCTATTCTACCTGTCAGCTGCAGTTCCCTCTCAAGTGTATATGTTTGTTTATCTAAATCACGCCCAAAGAATTCTAGGCAGCTTCCAAAAATGTAAAACCACAAAACAACAGTGTATCTAGCGTAAGTGGTGACTGAAGTACCTTTAGGAATTTCTGCCCCGAGTCCTGCTTCCTTCCCCTCCTTCCTTTACTCAGCGAGTTAAGTGGTGTGCTAGGCAACATGAAGCTACCATTTTAGATTTTACCCCATTTCTGGGAATGTGTAGAGCACTCGAAAGGGGATGCAGATGTCTCCGTTAACATGGCTTTAGACTAAGTATATCCCAACTTCGTTGTTGTTTTTTAGGGCCTAACAGTCTTCAGAATATACTGAAGTCTTAATATGCTATATAAGCTGTGAGCTGTTTGGTCTTCTGTGGGCAGATTATTTATCATCCACATTCAATGTCCCACGAAATCTACCCCAGTTTAAGCGAAAGAAAGGAGAAGAATGCTCATTCATGATTCAGAAAGGTTTTGCTGCCAATGTGGTTTGTAAAGCCTGGGAACAAAGGCACCCCTCCCCCCCTTTTTTGTTAGTTTATGAACTCAGCAGTGGCTTTTTGAGTCTTGCTTAGAGAGAGACTTTTTTGTTGCTGTTATTTTTTTTTTCTTATTTCCCATTTCTTTGTCAGCTTTGTGGTTGGTCAGACTTTAAAGCCAACAGGGACTACATGAGAATTCAAAAACAAAAGCAGTTATTAAGTAATTATACTTGACAAACGTTAAAAAAACACACAACAACCCTGAAATGTGTGGGTTTTGTTTTCGTTCTGCTACAAGCTTCTGTTAAGAGAAAGCAACGCAGCAGGAAATTCTGTTGACACAAAGGGTGGCATTCAATGTAGTGCTAAGTGGGGAAGTGCGTGCAGAATACAGTCTACTTGTGCAATGAAGCTTCCTTCCTTCTCCTCCTCCTCCTGCATGCCCCCTAAACCTCCTTTGGGGGTTCCCCTAAGTCTCCAGAGCAGATTTAGGGGAGGCATGTAGGGCAGAGGCAGGTGAGGTCCTGTTGCTTGAGCAAACTTTATTCTGTGTGCACAACTTAGTTGTTTATGACACACATACAAAATCTCCCTTTGTTTGTACTGTGCGCTTCCTTGTCTCAGTTCTTCTGATACTGTTCTGAACTCAGAAGCTTTTCCTTCCTGAAGGCTCTTGCAAAGGAATGAAATGAACAGATGCTCTCAGAGACCCACTGTGAAATGCGCCCAAACTTACTTTCTGAGATGCTAAATCGGAGAACGCAGTTCTGCATACTTCCGTATTATTGAATTCAGTAAGGGCTTCAAATGTCTGTAGCCATGTGTTGAATTTTGGCCTGTCTTGTGATTCCTTGGTTACCCTCACTGGCCATGATCCAGACAGCCCATTTATGCATGTGCAAGGTGATGTTCCATCCCAGAAAAAATGCAAGAAATCCTAAATGAGCACATGTGTGGTTCTCTGGATTGCAGCCGCTTGGCAGACATCATATGACTTGGCAGGATGAGCATATTTAAAATATTGTGTGTTTTTAGATCTGCTCTTACATATGCATTTATAGCACTGTGGAAGGCACACAGAGCTACAGAGCCTTATTTATTTATTTATTTATTTATTTATTTATTTATTTATTCATACATACATACATACATACTTTCCACTTAAGAAATCTACAAAGCAGGTTACAACTTACAACTTAAAAGAAACAATAATACATAGTAATACATAGTAAATACAACTTTTAAAAAGATAACCAGCAGGAGGAAACTAGCAACAGGACAAATACTTTGAAACTAGCATTCTGGTCCCTTCAATGTTACAGCCTGGCTGCCGTATTTTGAACAAGCTGGGGTTTCTAAACCCTTTTCAAAGGTGGCACCCCATATAACACATTGCAATAACCAAGCCTAAATATTACCAAGTATGGAAAACTTTGGCTTCGTAGTCTGAGAAAATAATAGGGGTGTTGGGTTTTTTTGGTAGATCACTGTTTCATAGTCATTCTTAGAGTCCTTTGCAGATGCCCCTGATTATTTCATTCTTTTAGCAGTTACACCTTGCTCCACGAACCAGTAAGCCTCTGATTTAATCTCATGTAAGTTAATGGATCTAAATAATATTAAATATTAATTATTTTTTACTGGCTTCATGGAGAACCAAGCTGATACTGCATAAGTGTAGCTCAGCCTTGCAAATAAGTCCATAAGAGTTACTAGCCTGCAGACCCCCCCCCCCCAATAATGCTGGGGCTTGGCAGAGAAAGCAACAGCAGTTACAAATCTGTACCACCAGCCTACTGTATTCCAGCATGGGTTTAGATGAAGGGGGTTCCCTTCTCCTGCAACCCACATGTTTTCTGTGCTGAGCACAGAAGAGTAATGGAGCGCAATGTTCTTTCTCCTCCAGCCCTCTCTACTCTTCTGCATGCAATTCCTGTATGATAAAAATAAATTTTGATGTCCTTTGGTGGAGTATGAATGGGATCCTCATAGGACTGTAATAAGTAGCAAGAGTGGGATTTAGTATATAGTATAGAGCCAACACAGGAGGCATCTTTCCTGGGCCTTCTTGGGGCTTTTATCACCCAAGATGGTTACTCTGAAATCCGAACCAGGGCAGCCAGTTACTGTTCACCAAGCTATCCTTTTATGGATAGCTTGGTTGGTTAGAGCATGGTGCTGATAATGTCAAGGTTGCATATCCAGTCCCCATATGGGACAATTGCAAGGGTTTGGACTAGATCAGGCACCCCCAAACTCAGCCCTCCAGTTGTTTTGGGACTACAACTCCCATTATCCTTAGCTAACAGAACCAGTTGTGAGGGATCATGGGAATTGTAGTCCCAAAACATATGGAGGGCCGAGTTTGGGGATGCCTGGACTAGATGGTCCTCAGGGTCCTTTCCAACTCTCCGATTCTATGGTTCTAAAAGAACCAAAAGAGGGGAAAAGAAATTTATTTGCATAAACTGTGTGTGCATGCTAATTAGATGTGTATCTGTAAATATGAAAAAATACAATAATTTAAATCAAAATACAATGCACATGACCAGAAAAGGGAAGACTGTGTCCAGATGCTAATTGTTATTGGTGGGTAACTGAGAGGCCCCTGCTCTCCTTTCTTATGGCTCTGTTTTTAAACCAGCCTTGAACCAGAACCAGACAGCCCATCAGATAGACAGAGGATTCCTCTCTGGAAGCTAGGACACATGACCACTCATCAGAGCTGAAAATTTAAAAGCTGCACTTTTCATATTTTGTCTAGTGGAAAGATAGATACTGATAACACTACATTTTGCCTTCCTTTCCCTGTAGTTTGTTTTGTTGTGATTGGTAATGTAATAACCCTTTTTCACGAGCATCTCATTTGTTTCACAAATAGAACTGAAACGCTGCCCAACATGTACCATTGCAACTTGTGTCATCATGTTTCATGGTTTCCAAAGACTCTCAGAAAGACAACTGTAAACATTCTATTTTTTCTTGGGGGTGGGGAATGTGATATTTGCAAATGCTCTTTTCTGAGAGCAAAAAGATAAAAGAAGAAGCAGGCACTGTTTCATTCTTGGAAGCGGTATGCATTTATCCTCCAATAGAGCTCATGCTATCTCCAGTAACTTGCATTATGTCCTTTGGAATAATGTCAGATTTCTAGAAAAGACGTACTCTTGTGATTTATGCTTTACCCAAAGGTTTCTCACTGTTAACAGTAAGCAAAATTGATGGTAGCCTGAAACAGCACAACCACTTTTATTTGTCTCTGCTGGGGGGGAAATCCAAAGGTGAAAGTTCTCCTCCTCACTACAGGTCCTATTGTTACTATTCACAGTTTAAATGGTTGAGGGCATAAGCTGTTATTATCGCCTTTGTACTTTGATTAATGTAGATTATTGATTTTCCAAGAACCAAGCCATTTAGTTACCTAAAGCAAAGAGGGATGGTAAATGGAACAAAGAATGCCATTTTGCTAAACCTCCGAGAACAATTTTAACTGATCATGAAGCTCATTTTAAGTCTACTGTGGGAAAGCAGTTTATCTTAGCCGCCTTTTCCTTCCTCGGTGGACGTGCTCTTATTAAATAAAAACGAGCTGTGCAGAAAAGTTTATCTGGAGCACAAAGTAATAATCCACCATCAGTGTCTTTTTATGGAGGTTTTCGGCAATTCAGAGAATGAGCTGGGGGGTTGGGAGTGAAAAAGCTGATTTATTTTATTGAACGAAGTGTAGGGTATGCAACATTTTAAAAAAGCATGCAAGAGAACATTATATGTTGAATGCTCACTATTTCTTTTTCTCATTAAGTTTTATTTCAGTTTTAACACATAGAAATAGAATTCACATGTGTGTGTGTGTAAAATAAGTGACAGTTATATAATACACAAAATAAATATATAATCAATGGCAGCATATTCTGCCATGGAACAGGATCTTACTTGACAATGTTCAGCTGTTCTAGAAGTCATATCTGATTGTCCTGGACCAGGAACTGTTGGGCTACAACTGCCATCATCCCTAGCCAGCAGGACCAGTGATCAGGGAGGATAGGAATTGCAGTCCAAAAACAGCTGAAGACCCAACTTCAATTGGTTAAAAACATTAGAAACACCTGTTTTCTTTTGCTCTGCAGTCTAAAGATGATGTATGTGTCATTGGGTGTGTTCAGCGCACTTGACATACACGATCTCAATAATAATAAACAGAGTTTTCAAAATATTAACGGCTGGTGATACATCTAGAAAGTGGTTTGGTGGCCAAAAGTATTGGCTGAGCATCTGAAGGGATTTGAAATTGTGCAGTTACTAGGACTGGCAGCTAGGCATTGGGCTTCTTAATTTCTGTTGTGAAGCAACACATCTGTTTACCAGGAGTTATCTCCTGCATGTGAATATATTTCAGTCCTCTTTCACTGCACCTGTTGCCGGGAAGTATTTATTCCAAGCGCTTTCCTAAAGCACAGGGCGTTGTTGCTTGACATTTTATAGCTCCCCCTCCCCTCCCCAAAAGCTGTCTTTTTAAAATCATTTGTTCAGAGAGGACAAAATGGAGCAGAGCAGTTCATTTTACCCTAAGCACTGCTATTTGGCAGTATTCACATTTGCACGGCACAAAGCTGCAATATTGATTTTTTTTTTGCTCACAGGGCCTCCCACCAGTTCTTTTTTTTTATTTTTATTATTGTCAGGGTTGCAAGATGGATTGAATTACACTTTGCTTCTAGAAATGCTTATTTTTGCCTTTATCGGTAAAGGGTGTGTGTGGAAACGGAGACTAAAATATAAGGATCTTGGTGCTCGCTGGAAGACCTTTTGTTTATAAGCAGTTCTTTTTTGCATATGTTAATGATGGTGATGACATGGCGAAGATTTTATAGAGGGATTGCTTCTGCTGCTGTATACACTGCATCATTCCACATAATTCGTCTCTTTCCAAAATGTGACACAGAAAGGCAGGAAGGCAGGGAAGGAGCTGCCTCTTGCTAGGGAATTGACCAGACCTGAACCTTACTATTTTCTATATTTGAACTACCCAGATATAGAACACAGACTGCAATGTAGGTTAAAGAGTAGAACTGTACCTACCCTTCCCGCTCCATCTTTTACACCCATGTTCGCTGCATCCAAAACGCCTACGTTGCTGTATTCTGCGCCTGAGTAAACCAGTGAACTAATTGGTGTGTTACCAAATTCGTTTCCAGCTTTTCATAAGCAAACTAGATCTACTTACTGTTTTTACTGGTGTGCCCTTTTTCCATTTTATCTATTTCAGCTTCTATGATTTTTATTTTCTATTAAGGCTTGGCACAGAACATTTGGAATGTATTGCACCAGGCAAAAACTATGTTGAGTATTTTTTGTGTGTGTTTTTAAATTTTAAACCACCTGTGATCCTTGGATGAAGGGCAGTATAGAAATTTAATAAATAATAATGATATTTAAACTGAAGGTGGCTGGTTGCTAAAAATGGACAAAACTATAGTTAACTCTTTATCTATCATCTGTTTTATTTTGAATTAACCTTGGAATGTAGGAACAATATTGTTTTATACAACCTCTCCCAAACTATTGGGAAAGTATAGGAGAAATTTGGATGACAGAACTATCTAACCCCTGATTCACACTGCAATTCTGTCCTTCATGGATATGGAATTCAAAAATATACTTTCTGCTCTTAAAAAATATTAGTTTGTATTTTTTATTTTTTGCCAGTAGCAAAGGCACTTGACTTGTTTTCTGTGAGAGATTCCAAAACTGCTGATTGAGTTTCACCAATTAGATGTGCTCAAGGGTAGCCAAAGAGGTTGCTTCCAGATGTTGTTGGGCAACAGCTCCCATCATCCCTGATCATTTTTAATGCAGCAGCTGGCTCAGGCTGATGGAAATCTGAGTTCAACAATAACTAAATTTAGCAGATTTCCTCCTTGATCTTGGAAGTCTGCTTCACAAAGAACAGGCTTCCTCAAACTTGGCCCTCCAGATGTTTTAAGACTACAATTCCCATCATCCCTGACCAGTGGTCCTGTTGGCTAGAGATCATGGGAGTTGTAGGCCACAAACATCTGGAGGGCTGAGTTTGAGGAAGCCTGATAACGACACAAGTATATCCTTGATTCCCAGCAATTTTGTCAAAAAGCTTTCATGAAGCCGGGGCAGCATAGTGGCTGAAACCAATTATGAATCGAGACTCATACTTCTGCCATGAATTCACTAGGTAGCCTTAAGCAAGCTACCCTTCCTCAGCCTCCGTCTGCCCAACTGCAATATGTGGGATAATAATAGCTACCTTACTGGGTTATTGAAAAGATTTCAACTAGATAAGTCGTGTGGGTTGCTTTGAACACTCAAAGGGAAAGGGAAAGGGACCCCCTGACCATTAGGTCCAGTCATGACTGACTCTGGGGTTGTGGCGCTCATCTCGCTTTATTGGCCGAGGGAGCCGGTGTACAGCTTCCGGGTCATGTGGCCAGCATGACTAAGCCATTCTGGTGAACCAGAGCAGTGCACGGAAACACCGTTATCTACTTGCACTTTGACATGCTTTCGAACTGCTAGGTTGGCAGGAGCAGGAACCGAGCGACGAGAGCTCTCCCTGTTGCGGGGATTCAAACTGCCGACCTTCTGATCAGCAAGACTTGGCTCTGTGGTTTAACTCACAGCGCCACCTGCGTCCTTGAACCCTCAAAGCACTGCACAAATACTAAGCATTTTCATCAGAGCACTTAACTAATAAAATCAGAGAGGACCATGACACCAGACTGATGCTGCAACAGATCAGCAAATGATATAGAATCAAATGACTGTAGAGTTGAAAGGGACCCTGAGGATCATCTAGTCCAACCCCCTGCAATGCAGGAATATGCAGCCCTCCCATATGGGGATCGAACCTGCAACCCTGGCATCATCCGCACCACCCTCTAACCAACTGAGCTATAGATGAATGACATCAAGAGGGGTTGGTCAGAGAGACAGGCTGCAAGATGTTAGAGAACATCTAGATTCTATGCAAGAACAAAAAAGCCGTCTATTGTACCTATGGGCCATGCATATGCAAACTGGCAATATTATGTAGAGGGACGTCATCAGAAAGTGGTTGGATGATCTGGCCTGGATCCCCTTCAGCTGCCTCTGTTCCTGCAGTTTTCATTCAAGAGTTGAACCGATAACGACAAACCTTTGAGCAAAAACATGTGAACATTTGGTTTCTAAATTACGATGATTGTTACTTCTTCTAAACCACACCACCATCACGTGCCCAGACATCAAATGCTGCACCACTGCATTCTAAATTTGGTTTGGCCTCTTTTCTCCCAGTTCTAGAAATACGCAGTTACACAGTTCCTGTTCGGATGCTGCCACTCTTTGGAGAAAATTTCTTTCCCCCCCAGTTTCTGATATATCTCATGAAAAGAATGTATGCAGCAAAAATAAATGGTGTGTGGGTTTTAATGTAGGATAGGATTGCAATCTAGGCTGAGCTACAAAGCACATTAAGTGGCTTTTTTTGAGGTGGGGGGGGGGGGGACCCAGAGCCTCTCAGTCGAATTCCCCTCACAGGGTTGTTGGCGAGGATTGTATAAGAAAGGGATTTCCATATCTTTTCGCGTATAAGAAAGTGCTACGGAAATGCATAATGCGTAGATCCGTAAAGAGCTATCCTCTTACTCTCAGCTTTTTTTTTGGCTCCGATGTGAACCTGCTGTGTACTGCGCTGAATGTATTTATCCATTGTACTGTCACACAGTGTTTAAAGCACGGCCTTCATGTGGGTATCTTAAAAGCCTTAGCTGAATCAAACTTGAGAGCAGCCCTGTGCATGTCTGCTCAGAAGTAGTGCTCAGAGGGGCTTCCTTCTGAGTAGATGTGCATTGGATTGGATTGTTGCTTCCTAGCATGTGAGAGAGAGGGGGGGGGGAGAGATGACTCCTTCTATTTTAAGCTGAATCCACCTAGCCTACTACTGAGAGTCCTGACTGGCACAAGTATTTTGGAGCCCTATCACTGTTGAACCTTCCCATTTGGATTTAGTATGTGAGTCCAGCACCTTTCCTCATTTTTCACTTAGCTTGATGTGTGAACCAACCAAGTGTCAGAGGAGAGTGGAGCCCCTCACATTTGAAGGAGGCAGAACTGGTTATGCAGAGTCAAAATGTAGCTCTACAGGATAGGTATTGAGAGTTACATCAGGCAGCTAAATGAATGATCACAACTTATTTTGACCGGGGGCGGGGGGGGGGGGGAGAGCCAGCGTGGTGTAGTGGTTAAGAGCGATAGACTCGTAATCTGGGGAACCGGGCTCACATCTCCACTCCTCCACATGCAACTGCTGGGTGACCTTGGGCTAGTCACACTTCTTTGAAGTATCTCAGCCCCACTCACCTCACAGAGTGTTTGTTGTGGGGGAGGAAGGGAAAGGAGAATGGTAGCCGCTTTGAGACTCCTTTGGGTAGTGATAAAGCGGGATATCAAATCCAAACTCTTCTTCTTGTTGTTGTCTTAATAAAATCGGCAATAATTTTCAGAGGAACACTATTATTTTCAAAGGGAAGAAATAGATGTGAAAGTGCACAATACAGGCACAAGGAATCCCAAGATGAAAAGAGCAGAAAGGGGGAGGAGGAAACTGGAGGAGGATTAAGACCCACACTGGTTTTAGGTTTCAGAGTTTATTAAGCCTGTTACTTTTTATTGTTTTTTTCACAGGTAGGTGCCCTGCCCCTCTGTTACTTTGAGTCAGGGGGTAAGGAAAGCTGTGTGAGGGCTTGCTATATAAACATTGCAGGCTGTTTTAAGTTCAATGGCTTGGGGGGGGGGGGACACAGGGAAAATAAATAGGGACTTACTGCTCAGTGCACGACTTTAAAATAAAGTCAGTCCAACAGTTGACCCAGTCCCAGGGACAGAGAAAGCCAATCATAAACATCTGCTAAAAATAATTAATTTAATTTAATTGTGGCAGCCGTAGAACACAAAGTACAGCTAGTTAAGCATGGTTCATGGCTGTAAGCATGGTTGTAAACCTGCTGTCCAGAATGTGACCCAGCCACTCAGCCGCCAATCCGCACTTTAATGTGAAAATTCCATTCATTGTCCTTGCAGAGTTTTGACTTGTGTAGGGTTGAGAAAGGCCCTGTTTTCTCTTGGCCATTTCCTGTACACTCTGAAGTTTATAACTTAAAAAAATAATAATCATGAGCTCCGACCATGTGTTTATTTGTAGGGTAATGTGTTTTGAACATTTGTTACTTTTAAGCATGACTTGGGAACGGTGTGAACAAGATGTTTATTTTCTCCATGCTATGTCTTCCATATCTAGTATGAAACATGTATTAATGCAGCCTACATTGGACAATAACAGTTTCCATGATAGTTACAATTAGAACAGTTTCCCCATGATTACGTGTGCTGTGGCTCTTAAGAGTTTAACCCCCACCCCCAAATATATAGCTTTGTAACTTAACGTCTTTTTTTCTAATTTCTTTTTAGGTTTCAGTCGAGCAGCATTACCATTTGGTTTAGTAAGGAGAGAACTGTCCTGCGAGGGCTACTCCATCGATCTTCGGTGTCCAGGAAGTGATGTCATTATGATAGAGAGTGCTAATTATGGACGGACAGACGACAAGATTTGTGATGCTGACCCTTTCCAGATGGAGAACACAGAATGTTTCCTCCCTGATGCCTACAAGATTATGACACAAAGGTAAGAGCAGTACAGAAAAGGAATTCATATAAGAAAGTTTCAATACAATTCGTTCCCTTTAGCGCCCCCCCCCAAAAAAACCCAAATCCTGGAAAAAAATATTCAAATACCCCAGTCATATTAATCTAGAAAAGCTAAGGAAATAAAGCCACTAGCAAGTGTTTGAGAATCTTCTGGTTTAAGTTTTTTCTCTCTATATATAAAAAAGCAGGAAGGTGACTGCAAGGAGACAGAAACATTTTAATGTGTTTGAAATGTTGCTATATCCTTGTCTTCTGGGAGGTCAGAATCTCACTCAGAAGTTTTCTGAGAACCTGCTTAAGAAGTTTCTAAATATTCATGCTAATTAAACAGCACATGCCTATGCAGATTTACTCAGAAGGAAGTGCCATAGAATTTCAGGTAAGTGAGCACAGGATTGCAATCTTAATGCAATAAATAAATTAATAACCAGCCCACCTACACAATAGGTGAAAAAGAAACCTGATTATACTTTGAACTTATTGGCGGCGGGGGGGGGGGGGAGTAGCCACTCTTATAACCTCTGTTGAAAGTGATAAACCTTTATCAAAATTTACAGTGCTTGAAATGGGCTGGGATGGCATCTGACAGACCAAAAGCCACCCCACTTTTTTTCTCCCTCCCAACGTGGGGAACAGATTAGAAACATGTTTTAACATTTATTTACTTATTTTGGTAAATTGACCAAAGAGTGGTCAGTTTCTGTAACCGCTATGGAAATATTTCTTAAAACTCTGTCCATCCATTTGCTTCAATGCAAATTTCAGTATGTTAAATCTTTTATTGTTTCCCACCACCACACGCACACACAAAAATCCACATAGGTCTTTAAAAAAAGGAGTTGAAAACAGTATTGCATTTGAATAATTTACACTTCATTTTAAATTTCTGGAAATCAACCAGTCATTAAACTGATGACGTGTGTTAAGTTTTTGGTCATTCTGGTCATTTCTAAGCTTTCCCACAAAGGGTATAAAGTCCACTGCAATCAAAAAGCTGGAAATGATTTAGAAAAATGAGTTCACTGAGAAACTCCTGCTTTGGATTAGTTTATGTGGTCAGCTTCTTTCAGTAAGTGCTAGTATTATGAGAGACGAGGGGGGGACGACTTTTCTCTACTCAGTCTCCACACTTTGCATAGTTTTATAAACTTCTATCATGTCTGCTCTTTTAACTAAAAAGCCACCAAACCTCCTGATATTATGAGGGCTTGTGCATCTGTAGGCTATTCACAAAATCAGTTCACTTGCACAGAAAGATGTCTTTAAATATTATCCAGCCAGATACAAAGGGTATATTTAAAAGCACTTCCATAAGAAATGAAGTAATCTGCATAATTTCCATTGGTGTACTGATTCTAGTTCACTAGGTGTACCCAGCTAGTAAATGATGACACACCATGCCTTCTTCTCAAACAAATAGCAGTGCCCCCTTAACGTGTTTCTGCCACTCATTTATCCTTCACAGGACACAGCTGTGAATGAAGTCAAAGCTTAATACAAGAGATGTTTACTTGCTTTGCTCTCCTGACCTTTCTATTTGTAGGTTAGGGGCAGGCCTTTCAAATTTCTTAGACCTTTAATTTGAGGTCTCCTTTTCTTTTTATTGTCTTAAATGTATAATGATGAAAAAGCCCATTTATTTCGGGGAAGAAAGCAACAGGAAATGGAGATATTCTTTGGGACTCAAGTATCTTTCTGACAAATGATGTTTTTAATTCCTTTTGTCAAAGTGAGTGACACATGGCTGAAAAAAGCAAAACAAAAATAAATTACCTTTCCGATCAGATCCTGTCCTGTGAGCATTGCATGTATTCCCTTGCTTGTCAGAGCAAGGGGGGGGGAAAGTAGTAGTGC
This sequence comes from Podarcis erhardii, assembly GCF_964252035.2. Taxonomy (NCBI): domain Eukaryota; kingdom Metazoa; phylum Chordata; class Lepidosauria; order Squamata; family Lacertidae; genus Podarcis; species Podarcis erhardii. The sequence goes on from NC_138510.1 coordinate 69,376,822, forward strand.
AGGAATATCAGATGAGCTTCCTTTCAAGTGAAAACAAGGCTGGCTCTTTTTCTTTCAAACGATAATGAATAAAGGAAATTCTTTGACTAGAGCTCATGGTCTTGGATAGTTCGATAGGGAAATCACCCATCTCATCTGATTAATCTCATCCTGAATTTTTTAGGCCCCTTAAACCTCAGGTCTGCATGGGTAGAAAACCTAAACCGGTTTGAGAAAATGGTGTCCCCACTACATTATCGCATTACAGTGCACCCTACAGAAAATCATTTTGGAGAACTGTACCATATATGCCTTGTGACAGCATCTAGAACATGCTTCTGTAAAAAATATATATTAATACAGTGTTAAAATGGTATGTCTTAACATGAGTTTAAAATGTCCTTAATGTTCACTGCTTTATTGCCAGGTTTCTCATCCAGAGAGGGCACTGTGTTACTGCGAATGAAGCCTTTTAGGGTTAGAGTTTTTCCAATTTTAGATGTGGGCATTTCCCTGCTTTCATGTGACTCTAGTTGCTGCTCCTTCTGCAGCTTGTGGCAGTTACTATTTTCTGAAAGGTCTTCTGTGTGAAAGGTGTCATCTAGTCAACTGCAACCTACTTTCCCCCCTTTTTCTCTTTCGTTCAGTATTCCGGATACTTGCTGCTCTTTCTCTGCCCCCAAAACTGATTGTATTGATGGTCATATATCAGATACCAATTTGGACAAGTGCATTGCCTGAATGAATGTGCATCAAAGCTGTCATTGTAAATGACTGAGCTCAGATATCAGGTCCTTATTTTCCTTTGGCATGTCATTGGCTTTCAATGCAGGAGTCTGAAAGATGCTTGACAAACCTCTACTGTACATGATTATCAGAGCCAGACACTCTCCTCTTAGACATTCCTTTATTTAGAGCTCACATCAAAGCAGACTCACAGACATGGGCATTCTTTCTACACACTCATATCAAAAAGTAAATTTGTAGTCAGATGAGTGTTTGCAGAGTTCTTTTTATTCAAGGTCAGTTTTTAACACTGACCACATTTTGTGATTTCATTTTGTTCTCAAAGCAAAGAAATGTAAGGTCCTAGGGCTGACTGAAGTGGCACATTTACCTGAACAATATTTAATAGTTTTTAGCACTTACCAGAGGAAGCGGGCTGTGTCTTCCAGATGTTTTAGACTAGAATTCCTTTCAATCCTGACTACTGGCCACGCTGGCTGGGATAAAGTGATTTGAAGTCTAAACCACCGGAATTTCACCATGTTGAATAACTCTTTTTTTGGTTAATATAATTTTATTTCAATTGAATTTGTTTTTTCCTTAACAACTGCAAGGTAGGCTAGGACTGAAACTGAGAACGGCTTGTCTAAACTCACTATTTTTATAATCTGTAGCTCTTAGCAACTATCCTACATGATCTCCCACCTGAATGCAGTTTCATTACTGTCAGTCTTGATGGCACAGAATGATTGACACATGACAGGGGGGAAAGTGTACAAGAAATCATATCAGTCTTTTTTGGGGGGTATTTAACAGAGTTTCTTTGCTTTTTTTAGTCCAGATTTAAATTTGTCTTAATTTTTAAAAACTTTTAAATAAAATATTAATCTAGTGATGGGCCACTTCATTATTTAATGGAAAAAAACACTATAACACTGCATTGAAACAAAGCACAGAAAAAATAAGCCAGAGGACATTTTTAATCCATGCTTCCATTGCGTGGTTTTCTGCTGTGGTTTTGAATTTTAAACTGATGCGTAATTGAGTAAATAACAAAAATAAATCTCAACAGCCTTTTACTACTGTATCTCAAATAATGTAACCGGAGTTAAACCAATAAATAAGAGGAGGGAAATAATAATAAAGACTTGTAGATTCCTTTCAAATCATGCCATTAATACTTTTCTGTTGGCAGCAGTTGCAGTGACGGATTCTTTTCCGTAAGAATTCAGTGCATGCAAGGTGCAATGCCCTTTAATGGGGCTTCTCTCGTGTAGCATTCTGATAGTATTGATTTAAGCTTTGACTTACATTGCCTTCAGGAGTATTGCTGGCCATATATTTTCCACCCAACCTTAGGCTGAGATGCAGTGTAGTAAATTGCCGCCAAGGCCAGAACCTTCAGATGACCGCATGCATGCTGATGAAGGACATCTGCCTTGATTGAAAATAAGTGGCCAGACACACATCTAAGAATAGTATGAATCAGCGTTGGGTTTAATATATATTTAAAAGAACTCTTGGAAAAAATAGCTTGGGGTTGCAGGTTAGTTCTGTGCCAAGCCTCATGGCTCCTGAAAGAATATATTAGCCCCAGAGCAAATCTCCATGGAAAAAATGAAATTTGGTACTAACATCTTAAAGGCAGAATTAACACTTTAAAAGGCCATGCTCCTTTCAGCCCATGTCATTATCAAGATATACCCTTCTCTCTTCCAAGCAGTCCTGCTCAAATCGGTTGTCTTGATTTATGTTCTGCTGCATTTAATATACTAAATGAGCATACGCTAAGCTTACAATAATGCCATTATTTATAATGGGAAAGCATTCTTTTTCACCATAACAACATCACTAATTATATTACATTATTGGTCACTGTAGCCGCTAAATCAGATGTAAAGTGGATTTAGGGTTCCTGTACATGGGATCATGGAGCCATTTATCTCAGCCCTTTGCTGAGCAGACTTTTATTAAGCTATGATGACTGTTGAATAGGAAATGTAACCAAGATTATTTTTATTCAAATATAATTTAAATATTCATCAAAGAGGATTTATGCTTGAAACTGACAGAGACTATTAACATCAAAAAATATAATTAACTGCACTGGGTATCATGAAGCAGAGTTAGTCAAATAGCCGAGAGGTCTAATTGCTCTAGAGTTTGCAAAGCAATAGTTTATATATTATACGGTTGCTGTGGAATTAATAGTAATGTGGTTTCCTATGTGAGGCAATTTAAAGCTTTCTGTTAAGGTTCATTGCTCTGGAGGAAATATGTTGAATATCATGTAGTAAACAGGACTGACACTTAAAAAAAACAGACATGAAAATGAGAACCTGTAAAGATTAAAAGGACAAGAAAATACTGAGGCCTTTAAGTCATCAAAGGAATTTTATTTTGTAGAGTTTATAGACCTAAGCATTAGGCAACACACAGCAACATTGTTTACCAAAAGAAGGGGGTGGAAGAGAGAAAACAAAAGAGAAAAGGGTTAACAAATTACATTAAATTAAATGCTCCTTGGGAAAACGATTGATGCAAAGTGATCTATCAAATGGGATGCAACACAGTCACTGATCTCTCAGATTGTGTTGATAAAAAAATACCGCGGCACACATACAATTGTCTCAAAGTTTTAATTTTAAACATCTTAACATTTTTGGCTCCATTAGGCCTTTGTAGCGGAGTGTGAGAAAGGGACACCTTTCCCATTGTGCTTCACAGGGTCTTTTTGTATTTGCCCAGCCTACCCAGCCCTGAATTAATCAGATGTTGTAATGGCATTTTTGCATTACTGAAATTGCTGAAATGTGAGAGCTTAAGGGTCAAGGGGAAGAACAATAGCCCGATGTTAACAGAGCATCTGTTCTCCCTCCATTAATGAAGTTGCAGCTAATTGCCTAATAAATTGGTCATCATTACTCAAAAAGCCTAAATAACTCCAGACTTGAACACGACCCTTACGAATATGAAGCAGAACCTCATAGGCACAAAGTAGAGGAGGATCTTTACATCCCCACCCCTGCAAATCTGTTTGAAGAGAATGGAAAGGAAACTAAACCAGACCCAACCAGACTTCCAGTTGCTCGTAAAAACCATGCCTGTGTTATCCATTATTTAACATGCTTACCCTGTTTATATCAGTGACATAAGAGTGTGTGCTAGTTTCTCCGAAGAGTACTGTCTTTGCCGCTTCATAGCACACTGTCTTGTACTCCCAGGCCTGCACATGGTGTTAGCAGATATTTAAAGCATTTCAGTCTAACATTTTATAGGTCATGATGAACTGAGCCTATAAAGCAAGTTACTGCTAGGAAGTTAATGCAGTCTAAGAGTGTAACGTAGACTGAATGCTCTACTCAGTCAGTGTGTTTCAGCTTGCCGCAAGAACCATCAGTGGGGAATTAAAAATTACCCTCATATAAAGCTCTAATGGCAGATTGCTTGATAACATAACAATAGCCAGAACTATTCTACAGATGGGTGTGCCTTAGATTTCTACTGTCACAAATTTCGGTTTCTTTTTAAAGTCTCGGTTTCTTTTTAAAATAAGGTCATTATAGGAACATGCATATTTTCCCCCTGATTTACATACACAAATGCTCAGAACTTCGAAAGAAAGTCAAGGTGTTGATAATATTTATCAGAGATGTAGGATACGTGATTCGCTGGTCTATTACCTCTTTTTCATTATTCATTGTTCTCCCTTGGTGACCTTTACACCCAACTTCCACCCATTGAGTGATGGTTTGAAGGGGGAATCAGCTGTACTCGTGGCGTTGACTCCTCTGTTATTGGGACTCCTGGTCACATTGAGGAGCCCCTTGTGAGTAGAGCCAAAGGTCTATTCAACTTGTGGAGGCCAGGGACATGCCATAAATGCTACCATCTTTTTAATGGCATGGTCCCCTTTACTTGGGAAAGCATATAAGGCAGTCAGTCAGTCAGTGGATATTGCGATCCTGCGTCAAGCTTTTCTTAGGTTTGAGAAAGTACAGTGGTGCCTCGCAAGACGAAAAGAATCCATTCCGCGAGTCTCTTCGTCTAGCGGTTTTTTCGTCTTGCGAAGCAAGCCCATTGACGGCTTAGCGGATTAGCGCTATTAGCGGTTTAGCAGCTTTTAGTGGCTTATCGGCTTATCGGATAAGCGGCTTAGCGGCTTAGAAAAAGGGGGGAAAGGAAAAAAACCCCACAGGAACTCGCAAGACATTTTCGTCTTGCGAAGCAAGCCCATAGGAAATTCGTTTTGCGAAGCACCTCCAAAACGGAAAACTCTTTCGTCTAGTGAGTTTTCCGTCTTGCAAGGCATTCGTTTTGCGGGGCACCACTGTATTGGGTTGGGTATGTGTGTAAGGCACTTTATTAAACAAACATACTTTGCACTCCAATCAGTGTCCCTGAACATTCAAAACCTTTATATGGTGTAACAAAAAATCCTTTAATACTACGGTGCCAGCCTCCCCTCACTGGGTTCCTTATTCTTATTTCCAACTAGGGAAGGCAGGTACACCAGACTGGACTATATTTCATCTAACAGAGATGTATCCATTGTAAGTGTAAAACCACCCATATTATTTTAGTAGTGGCTGTTGGTGCAAAGCTTATCTTTTAACCTTGCTCTTCCAGCATGGCTTTCTTGCTGTGATTTCTAGCTAGAGTGGGTAATGATGCTGAACATGTCTTTAATCTAGGCATTTTATGAACTCTGCAAAGCTATTGTTTCAGCATAAATCACAGCGCTGTCCTCAACCTTAGGGTTTATGTGAAGGATTGTTCATATATGTGCAAAAATGAGGCTGGTTGGACTCATTTCTCTACATACCACACGCCCCTGCACATGTGATGTTTACTTTCAGGTAGTAAATTCTGTGATACAAATATGTAGATCTGTAGGTAATTTCTCATTTCAAATGTATTAGTCTTCAGAGCACTGCCAGTATCACAGATAAGTTGAGGAGATGTCACTAACACTATACACTTAGTGTTCTTTGATTATTTCTTCATCTTTGTGACTAAAGATCTCTCAATGTAGTTCTACATTTTAAGGATCACTTTGGAGAGTGCTCTGTAAGACTAAATACATAGGAGGTAGCGTTCCGTTATCATGAATGCCATCAGAAATGCCTTGTTGCCTCTCTTATCAGCCACTTCCTGCTGTCAACCAGTGCGTATTTCAATAGGGAAGGATTTGCTTCCAATGTAATGCAGCATAATGTCTAACACGGAGTTTTTAATTGTGCAAACACACGAAGCCTTTGCAGTGGTAGGCAATTTGATAAAAGGATTAGATTATGAATATTTCCAACTTGATTAGAGATAGCTTGGAGCTGATCAATGTGAGTCAATGAATCTCCTCAAATCTCTTACGTTTCTCGCACATCTGAACTTGCTTGTGGAGTGGGGAGGGGGCTTTTTCCAGCAATATTAATTATAATACAAACCTGCCATTCATTGTGAAGGAGTCAGGTAGATTCTTGCAGAACACAGTCAAAGAAGTAATGTACCTAATCCGTGCAAGATTAAGCCTTTTTAGTTCCAAAAAAATTTAATGATTTTTCAGAGGAAGTGTTATAACTCAGAAGCTTTTACAAACTTTCAAGATGCTAATTGTACCCAGACATCGCCATGGCTGGTGAATAACTGTTCCTTTGTGGCATCCAGGCTTTCTCAAGAAAGAAAGAAGGAAAGAAAGAAAGAAAGAAAGAAAGAAAGAAAGAAAGAAAGAAACTTGGACAACAACGCAGCACTTGTAGCACAAACTTTAGAGATACATTTTAATAGAAAATGACACCACTGGTACTGACTTGATTAAAGATCCTTCCAAGGTCACAACACTTCTGTCGCAAGTTTTAAGCCACATGGGGGGGAAAGGGATAGGGATATCGGAAGATCAACTCAAAAGTCTTTTCATTTACTTATTAGTCTCCAGTTTGAGATTTGTACGGTACTTTTTAAATCCATAAATGGAAAGCTAAAGGTTATGGGCAGGGGAGAGATTCGGACTGGTCTCAGATTGCAATCTTAATCAGGACAAGAAAGAGGAAAAGAACAAAAGGAAAGTAATCTGGATCATTTGGGAATGGCTTGAAATTAGCCAGTTATATTGGCTTCTTTTAGTGTTTCGCTGTATGTTGGACTGTGCCATTATACGCCGTAAATATAATGCAAACACAGATCGCATTGACAACAAAGGAGGATATCTGTGTTCCCTCCATTCATGGGGTAACTTTAAAAAAGAAAGAAAGAAATGTATTTACTCTTAAGAACCAACTTATTCTGCACACAAAGGTTTGTGTGTTGACTCCCCCCCCCCCCCTCATTTGCATCATTAGTGACTGAAATACTCAGAGAGTGTAATTAATGGGCTAAGAGGGTCATTTAGGCAAACCCAGAGCCATGAGGGTGAAATATTTTTCTCCATGGAAAGATCTTTAAGGAATAAATAATTGCACGCACCAGAGGTTTGCGATGGCCAATCTAAATGCGAGCGTGCAATTAGGAAGAGCGTGGCTCAAGAAGCAAAATGCTTGCCACTATCCGCATATCATGTGACTAATTAAATATTTAAAAGTCCATCCCTACCCTTCTTCATCCCTTGCTCCCCAAAAGAAAAAATATCATGCCACAAATAGACTGGTACCTTTTGCAGATAATTAATAAGTTTTGGAAGGAGGGTGCAGATTCCGATAGCCTCCAAGGTTCTTACAAGGTCATGTCTTATTATGCTGCATCTTCTATATGTCCTGGTAACAACTTTCTTGCTAATTTAAATCTTAACTAGGACATCCCATAGCGATTTCCCATTTCCCTTGTCAAAATGGAAAGTGATTGTTTCTGTATGCAAAAACTGCAGTAGGTGAACGTTTTCATAAGTAATTGGTCCTAATTGACACTGGCCCCAATATATAGAGATACATTGTAATTATACCACAAGAAGTTTGGAAACTGTAGGCATCCTGTAAATGCTTAAATAAATAAGTGTGCACACACATTTATTCGCTGTATGTATCTGCAATAATGTTTCCCCTGCATTATGTTGAGACATGATGACCCTTTGAAATTAAGAGAGCCTCAGTGGTCTGCTTCGTAAATAAATATGTCTTATTTTGCTCCTAAAATGAAGCCACTTTTATGTTGAATGTGCAATTCTGCAAACGAGAAAGTTGGGTTGGATTAATAAGACTCTGAGTGAGTCAGGCCTAATTTGCATTAAACTGACCCAAAGGTCTTGTAAAATTGCTCAGAATTATCAAGGCTTCTAACATATCAGAGGTTTTATTAACAAATTACTGATGTTATATTTTTTAAAAAAATATGCTTATTTTGCTAATTAAAGGAGCTTTCAAAGGCAGTTTTAAATTGTATTTAAAATCTATGCAAATTATGTTATATAAAGAAAATACATCCCACATATTGTTGTTTGTGTACACGCTTGCAGAAGTTGTTATTGGGGTATCACATTAAAACTAGAAAGCGGTAAAAACATTCTGACATGGTAAAACATGTAACCCTTTTGTGGACATTTCAAATAAAATAATTAGTGGCATACAAGTGTTTACTACCAAATCTACTGGGTCTTTATTTTATGCCAGTTGTGAGCACACCTTATGGAAGTAAAGGTAAAGGACCCCTGACAGTTAAGTCCAGTCGCAAACAACTCTGGGATTGCGGCGCTCATCTCACTTTACAAGCTGAGGGAGCCGGCGTTTATCTGCAGACAGTTTTTTCTGAGTCATGTGGCCAGCATGACTAAGCTGCTTCTGGCACAACAGAACACCGAAACCAGAGCGGCACACGGAAACACCGTTTACCTCCCTGCCGGAGAAGTACCTATTTATCTACTTGCACTGGTGTGTTTTCGAATTGCTAGGTTGGCAGGAGCAGGAACCGAAAAATGGGAGCTCACCCTGTTGCGGGGATTCGAACTGCCGACCTTCTGATCGGCAAGCCCAAGAGGCTCAACCACAGATCTACCTGGGTCCACCTTATGGACGTATGGTGTACTAATTTCAGTGGGACATGCCTTTACATCAGATTTATCTAAGTTGCTGTAGTCCAGATGTTCTGGACTACAACTCCCTTTTATCACTGACCATTGGTTAAAATGGTTGGGGCTAATGGGAGTTGTAGTCTGAAATGTGTAAAGGGCACCAGTTTGAAAGGATACATAGGTTACCCACTGTCACTTCATGTACTACTTTGTTTCCAGTGTTTTGTTTTGTTTTGTTTTGTTTTGTTTTGTTTTGTTTACAATTGTTGGATGTATTTGTTCTCTTTGCTTTATATCTTTATTGTTTTGCCCATATTGATATATTAATGGATTGGTGGATTTAGTAAGCTGTAACAGGCAGTTGTTGCATGTCCGGCATATCACATCACTAGATGGGAAGCGCATGTCATTCCTTTCACAGTGGAACCTGAAGGTGGCTTTATGCACTAAGTAATATTTGGTGGATTGTGTCCATTGGGTTCCATTTGCATTCATTGGATTCATATAGATGCAGAATTAAATTAAGTTATTTACTTTCAAATTAATTTGAATCCCTTGATTGATTTTACAGAACTAACCAAATAGAAGATACCGTAGTTGTATTTTTTTATTTGTATTGCATTTAAAAATAACTGCCACAAGCATTACTTATTACATTAATTGTGACAAATGGGATCATTACTGTGAAACACCTTCTCTGCCATATTAATTGTGCCACATTTAGCTTCCTAATGTTATGTTTATTTAGTAATTAATAAGATTCAACAAATCATTAGTTATTAAACATTTAAGGAAAACTGCATCCGCATTTCTCCTGCAGTGTTAAAGTTGCTGGCTTATGCACAGGCCCTGCTGTCTTCGCTGCTACTCCATGTGCATCTCTCTTTTTCTGTGTGAGTGCACAAGTGCTTGGTTTCTTACATATATGTGTATTATGGTTGCCACCTTTGGTTAGGCAAAATACAGAACAGGTCAGGGTGGATTGGGGGGGTGTCCCTAAAAATTACTTTATCAGGTGCAGAAATGACTTCAAAGCAATCCATTACAGTGACACACTGGGATTATAGTGGTTTATTCAATGAAAAAAAACAACAACCCAGGCCTGCATACAATTGTGCGTGTGTGTGCGCGCGCACACACACACACACACACACACACACTGTCTGACTCCGAGTCTCCGTCTCCGACCCCCCTGCTTCTGCCTGCACAAAAACTCTCCCCCTCACTCTCCGATCCACCCATTGCCCTCCACAGCCTGTTCAAAGCCCGAGATGCCCGAGATTGCCCATGCACTGCAAACCACATTTCTCGCTCTCCGCAAGCCATCCTCTGCCCATGCAGAAACTCTCTCACATGTATTGCCAATTTAATGGCAGTATAATGGACAGGTTAGGCTGGATCACGCTGCATTAGTCTGGCTACTGAAAGCAGAGTTTGCTGTTTATCTACCACTGCCATCTCTTCCCGTGTGTGTGTGTGTGTGTGTGTGTGTGTGTGTGTATTCTGACCACTCCAGTGTTCAGTTTTCCTCTCCATATCCAGTACTACATCTAGCTCCTCTATGCATGCCAGGCTTGTCATGCTATACCAAACCTTTCATTTTAATCTTGGAGTATTTGTTCAAGACCATAGATTTTGCATTTTTAATCTTCCCTAGAACAGTGGTGAATAATGGCCCCTGGCAGGAGATAATGAAATTTTCTTAATTTATATTTTTAAAGCAGAAGCCTCAATTGAAAATGGCATCCTATGGCCCGGAGACATAGCTCTAGTGCAAGTTTCAGGGGAGCTGTAATAATAACGCAGTGCCAATGGTGACGGGGAATGATAGGACAGTGAAGAAGTAATTTAAGGAAGAAAAGGGAATGTACCAAAGCTTTATTGTAGCATATCTAATGATCTGCTGAAGATCCCCAATGGCTTTTGGAGCATGACAGGAGAAACTAATGTTATCTTGCCAAAACAGAAGCCTCTGCTTAATCAGCAGAGCAAGACTATTGATTAAAACACCTCACACAAATAGATTACACATGGAATCTCATCTCCATACTTTTCACTTGGTAAAGTGTAATAATGAGCATAAGATAATCAAAAGAAGAGCTAAAGCAATTTGTTGGGAATTGTACAAGTCAAGATTACAGCGGGAACGCAAACAAATTAGAATGAGAACAAGGACTGCTTTTAAAGCCAAGCACACGAGGACAAACTTGCACAGTACACAGGGATAAACATGGAGTGGGCCCATGTAACAGCAGTTAGGAAAATGAAAAATTGCCTCATGCATTGGTTCGACTCCCTCACTCCCCCCTTCTCTTTATCTGATGTGCAAAAAACCACAGGCCTGCTTTTGCCCAATCAGTCAAATGAGGTGAGCCAAGTTCACCATCTCTCTGGAGCTGTTAATTAGCTGGCCACGTTTGATTTCAGATTCCCTCAGTGTCGCTATACATATTGGAAAGATGTAAAAAGAATTGCAAATTCTAAAACACAAACACACACACACACACCCTCACATTTGTGGTCTTACATTATCTCTTCAATAGAATGCTATCTGACAGTGAATACTGTCATAAAAGCACAGGCATATTCCTGCATTCTCCTCACAAGTGGGAGGTGGGCAGAAAGAGAGGTCTGTATGCAGACATGCCTATCTCTCTTTTTTTCCATATAAGTGGCAATTTACATGCCCCTTCCTCTACTTCGCTCCTCAAATAGCCATATACATATATCTCAGAAGCACAGGAATTTTAAGTGCAACAATTACAGCTTTTGACAGAATCAGTTAATTAGCCTTCTAAAATGAAGGACTGTTAATTGTGGGCTGTATTACTCTGGAATAAAAGCTGGTACTTAGAATAAGGGACAGCCGGCCACCCTATCCAACACATGCACACACTGCAAGAATCTCTACATTGTCCCACTGAAGAAGAAAAAGAAAAAAGGAACTTTACCACAGATGAACGATATGTGCTGGTTTATTATAACTTGCCAGTGGCTGTTATCTACCTGTTCACTTTCGGATCATAGCCAATTATATGCTGCATTCATGCCGTCCAAAATAAAGTCCTATTAAGCTTCCACCAAGATGTTTCTTTGCCAAAATAAATCACAAATATGACCTTTAGTATATCATTTGACAAACAACAGTCCTACTAACGCAAGTGCTTTTGGCGGCAAAATGGAATCTCTCCCCCCCTCCTTTTTCCACACGGCCCTTAAATCTGCTCTAGAGAATTGTGAGGAAACCCGGTCAATATTTAGGGAGATGTGGTGAGCAATATGATGAACACAAGTAAGGGTAAGGTAAAGGACCCCTGGATGGTTAAGTCCAGTCAAAGGTGACTACGGGGTGCAGAGCTCATCTTGCTTCAGGCCAAGGGAGCAGGCATTTGTCCACAGACAGCTTTCTGGGTTATGTGGCCAGCATGACTAAACTGCTACTGGCACAACGGGACACCATGACTGAAGCCAGAGCACATGGAAACGCCGTTTACCTTCCTGCCCCAATGGTACCTACCGGTATTTATCTACTCACCCCATTGCATAGATTGGAACCGCTGACCTTCTGATCAGCAAGCCCAAGACCATAGCAACCGTTCTGCTGAATCCAGTCGCACAATGACTTCGTTGGATACAGCCCTTTGTTTCAAATTGTAATTTAATCTGTTTGTTGATTTCAGTGTTGATTTAGTTGCCTTGAATACGATTTAACCATAAAACAGAGATTTAAATGTAGATTCAAATTAGTTCCACATTTCCCATTATTCATTCATTTTATTATTTATCACAGGGGTTTATGTCCCAGGCTTTGGTAGAAATTCCTTGGGCAGCTGGCAATTGTTTTGTGGGTTTCTTTTTACTCACAAGGCATGCAAATGTTCAAAATTAGGCACACATATCCTGTTCCCAGTTAAGATATGTATTTTATACAAATTAACACATACTAGCAACCAGTATACACAGTTAAAAAATTCATATGCAGGCTATGAAATAAGTACATTGGCTACTGAGTGTGTTCAGTGTATGAGATACTGTGGCATTTTCATTCTCACGAAAGTATCATTTCAGAGCTGTAAAGCTGAAGTATACACAACTATAATGCTGTCATTGGTAATTTTCTGCAGGATGTTGTCTAAAAATACTGAGAAAAATAGAAGTGGACAGTCCGCAGGCAGCTACTGCTACCAATGACAGCTATTTGTCAGCTCCAGCTAGTCAGTCTTTTTTTTTTTTTTTTTAATGCAAAGTCAAATTATGTGATCTACTTGAATCACACATATCTTCACATTTCACATCATGTATTCTGCTCTTGCATAAAAGGACAAGTTACCACAGAGTTACCCTTTGCCCACTGGAAGCCTTGTTGAGCCATTGTTCTGAGTGCTGAGATTTCATCACCCATTCCCTAGCCACTTTCAAGCATTTATATAGTGTCATAAAGGCTGGCAACTTGCTTTAAAAAGCAGCAGCAGCTGGCAGTTGCAGGAAGCTGAATTCTATGTCCAGTAATGCAGTTATTTCTGCACTTGTGAGGAATCTCAAAATACACAATAGTTTCAGTTGCAATAGTTAGGACAGAACCGACAGCCATCAGCATTATTGCAAAAGGGAAAGGAAAGAAAAAAAAAGATCAGAAGTTTTCTGCTCAGCCTGAGACTTGGTTCCCATGATCTTATCTGTTGTGCATGAAACCTGGGTCCTTCCCATTGCTGTTGACATTTCCTGAATGTTTCTTCCAAAGCTACCAACCAAAAATTCAAGTAGATTCATGATTTATTTGCTGGAAGGACAACTCAAGTTGTACTATTGGGCTGTCTTTAATATTCTTCCAGCTGCGTGAACTGAAATCTCAGCTTGATCTTGCACCTGTTGGCCGGGGACAGATGTCAGGGGTTCCCTGACACAAGACAGATCTCTTCAACTTGTGCAAGGGGTATTCAGTAGTGTGGGAAGTGCTAGTAGCACAAGGATTGATGTACGGCTGGAGTCAAAGGCTAGACTATTATTTTAAGACCTGGCTTCCTTTCCTTCACTTTACTGACAAACAGAACTCACCCAGGAGATCAGCCAAGCTTCCCTTGTTTTTAGTCACCAAACTGTTTCTGACCTTTTATTTTCCTCCTTCCTTTGCTTTCAGAGAAAAAAAGGCTGAAAGTCATTTTCTTTCAACCCCTTTTTTGGTTTTGACTAGTGCTGCTTGAGCCAGATCAAAATCAATCCATTTTAAAGTACCAAGCCGTAAAATACAAATCCCGTCTTAATATATTTGTTTGCAAAGTGCCAAACTGTACAAATCAGTAGCTTTCACTATGAAAAATTGATTGTCAACTTTTCTAACAGCAGGTAAATTAGGCAGTTTCTTTCTTTCTTTCTTTCTTTCTTTCTTTCTTTCTTTCTTTCTTCTCTCTCTCTCTCTCTCTCTCTCTCTCTCTCTCTCTCTCTCTCTCTGTGTGTGTGTGTGTGTGTTAAATACTTTAAAAAGAAGGCTGTAATTGTAGACACACTTACTTGGGAGTAAGTTTTGTTGAACACCATGAAAGTTACTTGTGATAGCAAATATGCATAGAATTGTACTACTCTGCCCAGCATGAGCAATTAACTCATTAAAATCAATGAAACTTGAAAAGTGCTTAATTTGGGCTGGATGAAGCCCTTTTGTTTTACTGTAATTTATAGCAAGAAGCATTATTTTCTTACAAAGGTTTATGATAACTTACCTAGGAATACATTCCATTGAACTTGGTGGGGCTTACATCTGAATAGGTATGTTTAGGATTTTTAATGTCCCCACCATGATGGGTTATATTTTGTTAATTAGATTTGTTACATTGTTTTAGGATTCTTGTAAGGTACCCTGCGAGTTGCCAGAATGCAGGGAGGGGTTATAGCAGAATCCAAGATAATTAAAATAAGCCTTTAGCCTTTACTGTCTGAAATTACTTCTGGTTCCGATTACTGAAAGTTCTGCAAAATTATTATGAGTTTGAACTAAAAATACATCTAGCCCACAACCTCTTTGTGGTCTAATTCAAATGCAGTGCTGCCTGATTCCTTAGCTATGGTTGCCGCGAACTTTGTAAATTAATTCTGATTTTGTAATTAACACACATCCTTCTCCTTCTCCTGCCCCAGGTGCAACAACAGAACACAGTGTATAGTAGTTACCGGGTCAGATGTGTTTCCTGATCCTTGTCCTGGAACATACAAATACCTCGAAGTACAATATGAATGTGTCCCTTACAGTAAGTATACACTTTTTTTGTTGCTGTTCTTGTTCACTTCCTCTAGCCTTCACAATTGATGCTGTGGCAGTCCAAGATGCACAAAAAGAGCATAGGTTTCGGGCCTGAGAACTATTATGCATGCAGAGCACTTTCAAACTAGGCCTTCCAATTAGCTTCAGCAAAGTGTGGAAAGGAGCCATCGTGTGATGCTGGCCAAGTGGCTGTCTGTGTTCTTAAGTGTTTGGCTTTTAAGGGTACTAGGGTTTTATTCCGCCCCTCCCTCCCCCCCCCCCACAAAAACAAACTTGAATTAGCTATTCAAAAGACTAGATAGAAATTTGTACTTTTGCCCAATACCGGTTCCTGACAAATTGGCCTGGCTTGCAGTTTTCTAAAGAAACCACTGACTCCAATTTTAATCCTCCAACAGTTTGAACCAGCTACCTGCTGTGGTAACAGTGGTTCACAGCCATACAGTACCGTGGAAATATCCAGGAGTTATTTCCCCAGTTACTTGATACAGCAATGTTTGCTTTTATTTCATTTTTATTTTCAGTTTGAAGATCATTGTTGTTGTTGTTGTTATTTATTATATTTGTAAGAAGTCCTTCATCTGAAGATCACAGGGCAGTTCACAACATAAAAATACAAAATCAGAGCACAAAAGACATAATAAAACAGAAGCAAACCAATAAACCCACTCCCACAAAAAGTAATTAGCCAAGGGCCTGTTGGGGGGGGGGGCATTTTCACCTGGTGCCTAAAGAAATGCAGTAAGTCCTTGAGGAGAGCACTCCACAAACTGGGAACCCGTTCTCATGTTGCCACCCTCCGGACCTCTTGTGAAGGAGGCGCACAAAAAACTTTTGCAACTACTGAATACTCCCTTAAAATTACACATTCATTCTTTTTTAATTTACAGAATCTCATTGTTTGATTCTTAAAATAATAATAATCAAGTGATCCTCTAATCAGCGGGTAAACAGTATCTACTCCCACCCCAAAATAACCCCATCATCCATAGTAACAACCTATCCATGATGAGTCTCCATTCATCAGCAGAGCATAACATCTTTGGCAGACCAGTCGACAAGCCTTGAAATGCCTGCCGTGGATCTAAAGAGCTGATTCAGCCAGTTTCTGAAAAGCTTTTGTTTTCTCCTCCATAATGCCGTCGTTCAAAATAAAGTCAACCTTGGTCTCATATTTTCCATTAGAGGAAGTCTGTTGCTTCTAACAGTAAACTTCAGCAATGCATTGATTGTGCCTCCATTTGTTATAAATGTGACGTTAGTGTTTTTTAATATCTTCAAACAATATTAAAAATAATTGTAGCATTATTTTTGGTGTAGGGAACATACACATAGCAAGAAATGAACGGTATAGGATTAGTAGCATTTGCGCACTAAAAAAAATTGACGGAATCAGCTGCGTCAGAAATAGGCAGCATCAACTCCCCCCCCCCCATTAATGCACTTAACACTGTATGTATATGTATACAGCAGTTTGCATCTGGATCGTACTCAATACTGAGTCACAGTATTGATCTTTCTGCGCATCAGTTAAAGGCTGAACACAGATCATCTTTTCTTTCCATTCTTGCTGTGTATTCCTGTGGCATTGTGAAGCAGATGCTTGTTGTGGCTTTCTTTTTTTGTGCCGTGGGTAGGAATTGGAATCCTACTGTGTCTGCTGAGCTTTAGTGCCCTGTTCTCATGTGTCTATCATTGGTGGCTCATTGAAACCATCCTTCTTGTGGCACTTTGAGGAGTGTATTGTCCCTACCTAACAAAAACAGCTTTGTTTCATAAAGTCACCTTTACATTAAGATCACTATTTCTATTCCTAAAATCCCAGAAAGAAGCAGTGAATCCAATTCCAAGCTATTAAAAAGCCACAATGTTTCTATTTCGTTGGGTCGTGTAGGACAAGACAGTAGTTAAAAAAAATAAAATGCAAATGTTATTTTCAGATTTCAGATCATTTTTTTCATGCTGTTTTAGGGAGACAAGTGTGGATATGCCCTGCTGGTTTGGGTTTTCCTATCTACAGAGAAAAAAATGTTTCTTTTGCAGTTAACAGAAGGATGCTCTGCACAGCACTGCCTAGGCAGAACTCTTTTAACATGTAGTAATTTTACTCCTTTAAAAATAGCTGTATTTCAATATGTATATTGCTTACTGCTCATTTCATTACAAAGCTATTTCCAGTTGCTCTGTGCAGAAGTGAAATGAATCAAGAGTCTTTTCTGATTCATGAATCAAATTCAGAGCTTAATTTGAAGAAGCATATTTTGAATTTGATTTAATATGAAAATTTGTTGATAATTGCATTTTCTTGTTCTGGCTTACTATTTACAAGTCCCTTAGAAAAAGGAAAGGTAACATGATCGTGCTTACTTTGTAATATATAATACTTTATTTAAAGAAGAAAATAAATTTTGGCCACAGTCCTGCACCCCAAAAATAACAAGAAAAACCCGTGAGTCAAGATTTATCTATCAGGCATGTTACAGACTTGCTCCAGTGCAAGCTTTGGGCCAAATAAGATGTGATGTTTTTTGTATCTTTAGTCTCTGTATGGCTATTTTTTTTCCTGGCAATAAATATCTGACATGGGATGTCTGAGCCAGATCAGGACTGTGGCATCGGGGCGGGAGGAGGAAGAGTTAGTCTTCATCCCACTATGGTCTTGCTCCAAATCAGGGGTGGGGTGTATACTATCTGTTTCATTCCCTAATGGTGACAAAAGACCCACCTCTGGGACCCCTGTGCCAGCTAGCTAGCTATTTCTTTATTTTAAAAAACCAGCCACACATGAGCTTCCGACATGAATAATGTCATGTTTAGTTTTACCCTCTGTCTTTAAGAAGACTTATACCAAATCCCTCTCCTTGCAGTACTGTGTAACTGGACAGCTTGACGAAACCTGCACCCATCTTCTCTTTCAAACGTATACACATAAGCACACACAAACACATGCATGCACATAAATTATTTCTGTGGAAGTCTGTTCAAAATTCTTCACAGACACATCTACACTGAGGAAGAAATAGTGAATATTGGAACATGCACTGAGTATTTAGCTTGTAGATTCCAAATTAATGATCAGCATACTTCAAATTTAAGTTCATGACTGTCCAGGTTGAGAACAGCTACATGCGAGTGTTCGGTCTTTTCATGTGAAAGCAGACAAGCAAATGAAGTGAGTATACTTTTAAACTGTTCCAGCTCTGACACGTCATCTCTGCGCAGTTTAGAGCCCACAAAAGGTTACGAAAAACATGGTTTATTAGGGGTTTCACAATATTACCATAGGGCAGCACAGTCCCTTAGCTTTCCTCCCCCCTCTGAATTAATGCTCATTTTCAGCTACAGTATTTTCACTTCTGATATTCAGTTGTTTAACATTGTACACAGTGCTCAGGTTTGCATGCTCAGATAAGGGTTAGGATAAATGAGTTTCAATGCTTTGCTAGTAGTCCTAGATTAACAGCCATTAAGTTAACGACGTTTCCATCCCTGTGTTGTGCATCTCACTGCTTCTAGTCATGGGGGTTAAGGTGGTGAAGATTTCAAAATGTGTTTTCCAAATCTATTGGAAACTTAGCTTTTCATGCAGTGCATGAAAACCCATGAGTTTTCTCATGGGTGGCTAGTTGCAGGAGGTCTTGCATCCAGTTTTCCACATATGATGTCCTTTCCAACACTGAAGGATTATTCACTTTGCTGCCAAAGTAGAACCATCATTCCTTTCCTTTTGGTAACCCCCACCTGGCAGGTGTGGAGCCATTTGTGTTGGCATCTCCTATCAACAGGGATTGGTCCATAACTCTGTACTTCCTTTCAGAAGCGTTGGATTACTGGGCAGCTATTTATACCTCCAGCAGTAATCTGTGGATGTGATGCCCCTGTGCTTAAGGCATGTTGGTGCCCATTAGGCCCAGAAGAAGATTTTCTGTTGAATGAACCTCAGTCTAATGTTGTGGGTTAGCTGGTTGGATACTAAGTAAGACTTTCCTCCACGGTGTAGATGTTAGACATGCTTCTACTTCTTTGTCCTGCTTTTGCCTCAGCCTTACAGAGTTTAGATCCTGGTTCAGTATGTTACATGCTGATGTGCCTAGGCACTTGCTGAGCCTCCTTGAGAAGGAAAAGCTACATGCTTCTTGCAGGAGATCCAGGGTTTCTGCTGCACTCAGAGCATCTGTGCAATCCCCACTCAGTGTTGTGAAGGGCTCTAAACTGTGCAGAGATGACACACCAGAAGGGGCTTTGCACTGGGCCTCCACTCTCCTAATGGTCTTGTTTAAATGCAAGGAGATTGAACACCAGAATGGGGCTAATAATAGTGATGCCGATATTATCTACACATTTGTCATGTAAATTTCCTCTTATTTCTGGTGTCATTCAGAATGTTCAGATGAGCTTTATTTACTTATTTCAATCTCCCCGCTTTTCTGTAACTACCTGCTTTTAAATCTCTCTCTTTTTTCTTTTGAACTTTTGTTTTAAAAATCTGCTTTCTTCTCTCTGTACAAAACCCAAATCCTCCTCTGTGGTCTTCTTCTTTTAAGGTTGACATTCCCTTTGTAACGAGACTGAAGTTTTCTGTATCTACATGAAGTGGTTTGCAACAGTCCTTATTGAGCTGCAACAAGTGTCTGAATTACTGGAATATCTGAAACCCTAGTGTCACTTTTGCTACAACCCTGTCAGCGCTGCTTCTGAAATTGTTATTGTGCGCCCTGTATACTTGCATCAAAGCACTGAATTGCACTGCTCTGTTCCCCTGTGCTTGAGTTAATGCACTTACATCCATCATGTGTTTCAGGTTCAAGGCCAAGGAGAGACGAGACCATCCTTGTCTAGCAATACACATCTTCTGCACTCCTTTTCTGCTAATAGAGCTCTGATACACTGCACTATCAATTACTTTTATTTTGAGCATGATTAGTGAGCATGAAGGGACTGACTGCGCAGTTTCTAGTCTGTAGCCCTCGGTTTTTGTTTTGCTTTTGTTTTTTGGCTAACCCACACTTGACCTTTGGTGGGCGAACATTTTTTTTCTTTAGACTCAACTCCCTCTTCGGCCCATACAGCATTTCATTTTTCCTGTCACTTCCATCTAAGGGATCCATGAGTGATGAGTAGATCTGGGTTTCTCCTTGTTTGTTTCCCTACAGCGCCATCTTAAGCCATGGTATGCAAAACATTTGTGTTAAGAAGGATGCATGTGAACCAGCATCCCAAAAATCAAAGTTGCTTAAGGAACCTAAATTGTGAGGAAAGGTTCCTTGGTTGCATACTTTGAAGCACTGCCACCCCCCCAAAAAAGAGTATGGAGATCTCAGGGAGCCATAGCATTCATTTAGTTTATTTACTTGTGATTTATGTCCTGCCATGTAGCCTAGAATGCACAGTGATTGTATATAAAAGCAAGAGAATAATGATTTTTCTCCTTATAAATCCTCAGAGCTCAGTACAGATTATGAATACAGATTATGAATAGTCTCTTGTGATGGCGAAATTAGAGGGGGAAAGTTAAGGAAATGGAAGGAAAATTCCAAGATTGGAAGAAAAGTGAACTAGGCAGAGTGCCAAAGCTTGCTCCTTGTAGTAAATTCATGCTCTCCGTGTTACATTTAGTGTACAACATATAAACAGTATAAACAAACATCAGTATAAAAACCTCAACTATAATAACAGTGTCAATGAATACAGGGTATAGGATCCAGAGTTAATGGTCGGGAAAAGCAAAAACAGTATGTATTAAAGGGGCATGTGAAGTATATAGCACAGGGAAGGGCTTTCAGAAGAGAAGGTGCAATGACAGAAAATGCCTGTTTATGGGCCACTGCCATAATTTTCTGTATACCTATATGTTTTTAATAGTAACCTAGGGAAGTAGCCTCAAAACAAAGTAAGGGATATATATATATAGGCATGCCTGTCGCACTTACAATAGTGTTGCCTGTGGAAAGCAACTAAGTGTGAAGCGGGCACATGCATTCCCAGATAGTCAATATACCTGCCGTAAGAAGCCACTTGGAGAAATTGCCTTTTGCCATCACACTTTACAACAAGAGTGGGGAAACAGGAGATGAGGTTGGGTTCCCACCTGCCATCATCTTTGATTGTCTCCTAATGGGGACTGATGGAGGCTGTCAGACCCAGATTTACCATTTAGCATTTCTCCAGAGGCAGCAGCAGTATAAATGTAGAAAACATACCAGTCACTACAGAGTGTGATCAATCCCAAGACATGTTCAGCAGACCAGCTTCAGGCCAATCTTCCAGATTTACCAGGCTGCAGTTCTCTACCATATTACTTGGGAGTAGGCCCAGTAGGATTTAGATCTGAGTTGAAATGCATTGGATCACACTCTCGGTCTTTTGGACCTAGTAGCACCAATGCACAACTGCAGTCACCCTTCTTCTTGCTTTTCCTTTACCACTTCTGGCCTTTTCGGTTCTCTGTTACCGTCACTAAACAGGACAGAACACAGCATCTGTCTCGGAGAGTTCACCCATCTGATTAAAAACTGTGGTGACTTTTCAAGTACTTCCACTGTCACAGTGCACAATTCCTGTCACCACTTAAAAATCCAAAACTCCAATTTGGATGATCGAGTAACACCATGCCCTACTAGAGACTTGTTCAGGCAAATGTTGACTATGGTAGCTGGCCATTCCAGTGTTCACACATATTGCCATTATTTTTTGGATGTGGCATTCCTTCCTAAAATGATTGAAACAAATATCAACAAAACTTGTTCTGCAATCTCATTGCAACTCCATCTATTCACTGGAACCTGTAATGGTGCTGTAATTGGATTCTTTGGTAAATGATTAGAGCTATGTATCACACAGGATACAAAACCCTCGCATCATTTGTTGTCTTCTTGCTTCTTTATGGACTGCATTTAGATATGTATTACTGCTGCGAGGATTCTTCTCAATTGATTAAGTGTCTTGGGTTCTAATAGCTCTCTATTTGTTTCGTTTTTTCAAAAATCCTGTCTACTGCCAATGGTTCCTGCTCCCCCCCAAAAAACCTTTTCAACAAGAAAGCTGCTGTAGATGAATTGCTACTAATATGAGAATTCTAAATCAAGCTAAAAATGCATTGCTTTTTCCTTGAATAAGAGTGTTATTGATTAAATTACAGAGGAATTGAGAGAACCCCACTTGACATTTCTCTCAATTATACTGCACAATATATGTTGATACTTCAAATAACCCAAGTCAGTCCTTTTAGGATTAATAAGCACATCAGAAGCACCACTTCCTACATCTGTGCATGATATTTTATTTTAAGCCTTGCTTGGACCCAGGAATTCAGTGGAAAATATTCAAGTGTTCCATTCATTAGCTGCACTGATTGAACTTGCAGTTTTTGTTTACTTTAGCAAACCCATCTGTCCCTGAAAATGCGCAGTTGTACAACTGTGCACTCACAGCCGACATATCACTAATAATTATGTTATCCTTGTCTTTATGCCACTGTTTTACTACTATTCATCCTAAGCAGGTGCAATCTTCCTCTTATTGGTGGATTATGATGTGACACAATGCAACATGATTGTTTCATGTACCAGTCATGTCTTTGGCAGGAAAATGTTTCTTGGATAATGCCGTTGTTAAAAAGTATATTTATTATAAAATATTGCGTACATTAGCTTGCAGTTGAGACATGCTACATAAAGAATGGCATGGCCAGCATTTTCTCCAAGGTGTATGCTTTTCCTCCTTAGAAAAATAATGCACTTTTTATAGCTAGCCGTTATTGGACAAAAGTTAGCTTGTACATTCTCATCCCAATGCTGAGTCCTTCATTTACTCTGATAAATGTGCAAGCTTTCCAATTCATTTCAATGGAGAAAGCTGCTATGTACATGCAATCCTATGTGCACAGAAATCAGCTCCATTTATTGCACTGCCTGGACCAGAACAGATTGCTGTACTGGAATATCTATCTACAAGTATTTAATATATTCCTGCCTTGGAATTGAGTAAGTTGTATTAGCTAACCAACCCCCCACTCCACGTTTTTCTTTTATTGGGATGACGGGGCAAAGATTTGATAGAAATTATGAATATTTGGTAAGATTTGCTTTGTAAACTAGGCTTCTCACTTTTATTCTTTTAATTGCTTACTGTGCTTTGTTTCTTCCTTCTAGAGTTATGTACTTATTTCTCTTAAGCAGATGTTTCACGTCAAGATTGAAAAGTCATTGCATTTCTCAAGATTAATATCCAGCAGTACAACCCCCCCCCAAAAAAAAGATAACACAAACGAGCCACCTCCCCTTATAAGAAAGAAGGGCAGGGCACAATCGAATGGTGGGAATAGGAAATATAATATACATATAACACTTTTTTACTATGTTATGAAGCCTCAGGAGACGTTCCGTACTTAAGACAACCTGGTTTTTCAGCACACCTCTGTTCTAAAGCCTGAAACCTCTGTTTTGCACAGGTTCAAGTTGTTTTTTGTGACTTCTGAACAAAGTATCTATTTTTAAAGTTTATCAACTGATTAAATTTCAAACAGATTTTTAAAAAATAATTAAATAAGATACGCTCCCTCACTTTATTTATTTATTTGCTAGCCATGGTGAATTATGGTGGCTTTTCTCCCTCCCCTCTCCCCTCTCTACTCCCCTTCAAAGAGATTCTTTCTTTTTCTTCTTACTTTCCCATTGCTTTTGGTGCTTTAGCGAATGTCAAGCATTTCAAGAATATTTGCAGGGGTCCCCCTTTTGCTGGTTTGATGAAAATTCATTTGGTATTTCTAAAGCTCTGAGATCTCAGAAGTTTCCATTTCGTTCAGTGGAAAGGGGCACAAGTTATATAGTGCATGCCATATAATGCTTGCTAAACCTCATTGTCTAAAAGTGACATACACAGCAAACTAGAAGCCATGCTGTTTCAGGACGGACGAACGAACGAACGAGGAAGCTTCCCATCCAATACTGTCTCCCTTCAACCAGGGTGCAACAGAGACTTAGATCTTAAGTATCCCCATTCCATTTGTGGAAGGAACTGTAGTCCATCAGATGTTCCCAGCACATCAGAGGTGGAACAGTACTTTTTTGCCCATGTGCCCTTGTTCCTGCAGCCCCATGCGCCACACCTCATTCTGCAGTGCAGCAGATTTTCAACTGGCAAAGGTGGTGCAGGTTAAAGGGGAAATCAGTTCAGGATAATCCTGTGAATGGAACTCAACCCTTTGGGACACTCCCGTTAGCAGAAGCTTAGTTGGCAGCTATAAAACTGCTTATTTTCTGCTCCTCCAATCAGCTTTCCTGTTCTGTCAGGGAGATGAGAGAAAGCCTTCCCTTGAATGAAAGGGGAAAGCAACTTATTCTCTCCTGCGGTGTGAGCTGGCTGCATAACTCTGAGCAAAGAAGGATATATTTCCACTCTCTGCCAGGTTGAGTCTTCTCATCCTACATGAAGAGGGGAACCTCTTCTCTGAAGGTGTGGAACCAGCTATTTGACTCAGGAGAGAGAGGAGGAAAAAAGCACTTTCTCATTTAGCTAGGGAAATCGCATACCGTAACCTCCCTGAAGGTTGCTTCCTTTAATTTGGCAACAGCCATTTCAAAAAGAGGCAGCCTGCAGATTCTGGAAAAGTGATCTTGCCTCCTGCATGGTGAGGCGGAGGAGGATCAGGCTGCACGTGGAACTTTATGTGAGCAGGGGAGAAATCAGTAGTGCCATGGAAATAAGTAATAGAAGGTGTCATAGCTCAGTGGTGGTGCAGATCTGAGTGAAAGAGTGAATCTGTGTCTGTGAGCAGTAGGTGATGGTTGTATTTGAACCTCACGACCAACTTCAGTGTTCCTTACCTGCAAAACGAAAATGTCTTGCAGGATGTCTTCTAAACGCTTGTCAGCTCTGCATGCACTCTGTTCTTCTTTGTGCTTGAGACACAGTTTGATGTTGACCTGCTGAGGTCTGATATAATGTGTGAATGGGCTTGCATGTGGCAAGGGACCTGCTGCTGCTGCACTTCTTACAACCAAGCAAGAAAGCACAGGAAAGGAGTCCTAAACTGAGCCTCTGTACAGATGTTCCATTGTGCAAAATTTCATACATACACACAAAAATCATCTAATTTAGTTGCTTTCTTTACTTTCCTTTTTAAAAGGAACCTCTAAAAACTAGAAATGGTTGGTTTAGCAGAAGGGTAAAAGCTGACAAATAACTCTTGGTCTGCGAAAGCATGGAAAACGTAAGAGTTTCGCTTTAATTTCTGCACCATGTAAGCAAAATGAGAGGTATGGTACAGCCTACAATAGCAGACTGTATTGAATTCACACCCCTGTTCAAAGGCTTTGGGTCCAATAGGATGTGTCCACTAGAGGAGGAGGAGTGTAGCGATTTTTGACAATTTCTCTCTCTAGCAGCAGCCCTGAAAATATTTTTGGGATGATCCCCTAGAACAGGGGGCTGCAGGGCAAAATCAACAAAACACCCCCCTCCTTGGTTAGCAAATACCATAAGACAAGGAGGACTGATTTGATTTCACCCAGTTGGGATTGCTTACAGGTTCTGCAGCAAGACTGAAGATGAAGGGTGTGTACAGAGAGATAAGACTAGGGGCAGTCTTGTAAGGATTTGGGCATTAAAGTATAGATAGCTCAGTTGGTAGAGCATGAGACCCTTAATCTCAAGGTCATCAGTTCAAGCCCCACATTGGGCAAAACTATTCCAACTCTACGATTCCATGATAATGTTCAAACTTTGCTGGTTTTACATTTGGTTCAATATGAGCCAACCTTTCAAGAGCAAATATTTTATGAGCACTACCTCCCACATCTGTGTTGCCGCCAACTTGCAGAGGAAGAGAGAGAATTAAGCCTGAATGTTAAGGTGAACTGTGTGTGCAATTTGTAAGCAATCTATGAGATTGTACATCTTTACTGCTTACATGGTGAGAAAGTTAACGCATCAACCTTAACTTGTGATTTCTATGATTTTTAGAGCACGGGTGACTTGTTGAAGCCTTCACTCTTCTTAAACCAAAGGGTTTTTCTTATTTAAAAAATGTATATATAGTGACATACATAATACATCTATATGTGCATATCATATTAATAGGTTTTTTTTAAAAAAAAAAGTTGACAGGATTTTGCTTGGGGCTTTGCAAAGGGAAGGATAGGTATATCATGCATTAGTCAAGTCTTTCATTATTTATTCAGGTTGACTAAGTGAAACTACATATGAGCATTTTCAGGACTGCCTCTTTAACCTACTAAAATGATTGATCCATGTTCACTTATGTAACTTTAGAATCTTTCTCCTGCTAGGTTTTCCTGTTGTCTGTTTCTCTCTATCCAATGTAGTGCACTTCTTATTCTCCCTGTGTTTAACATCTTGTGAACTAATTTAATCTTCGCCTAATAGTCAATTTGTGTTAATCTTCTTCTTTTTTCCCTTGCACTTTTTTTTTTCATTTTTCTTCCGATGCTTGAAATAGAAGTGGAGCAAAAAGGTAAATAACGTATATAGTCCCAAACCCCCTCCCCCCAGCTCCTTGTTATGTGCCTTATGGATGTTAACCTCCTCCACCCCTTCCCTTCCCCACAACACTCTGGTAACTATGGTGGTCAGCAGGATCTCATAAGCGCCCCTCATAAAGAAGTCGACTTTGCAGTAAACTGGCTGGGCTGCTGAACTGACTCGGCTACTTAAAGCAGGTGGCGGGATTTAGTGTCTGGTGTACCTGCTCCGGGACAGAGGCTCCCTTTTGCTTTCTTCCTCCCTTTCTTTCTCTTTCCCTGTCTTTCTCTCACCCTTGACTAAATCTTGTTAATGAACCCTCATCTTGCTTGGCTTCCAGAACCCACTCCATAGCATGCCATAATTACAGGGGTCCCTGGTCTGTTTCATCCATCGCTTTGGTTGTCCTTTATTTTTTTGTTGCTCCTAATGAAGATCTGTGTATATATTTTACACATACACACGGGTTGCACACACACAAACAAACCCCAAAACTAAAAGCGCGTATCTATATAGATACATTCAAACTTCAGTTCCCGAACGCCTACGTTTTGGAATGTTTCAGCTCCCGAACATCCGACACGAATTCCAGTCTGCAAAAAGCCTAGCTGTCAGCCAATCAGAGGCCTTGGAATTCAAATGTTTCGGAAGTCGAATGTCCTTCCAAAACGGATTGTGTTCAACTTCAAAGGTTCAACCGTATATATAGATATAATATCAAGGCACTGTTGTTTTCAACCTCACAGTTTATTAAAGTTTCTACAAGTTTTATGAGCTTAAATCCATTGAAGTGTTGTACACCAGTTGAAAGGTCTGGAGAATAAATCCTGTCTTCATCATAAATGCAAGCGTAGTTATCTGCTTCCAGATGCATAGATGCGCCATAGATGCGACCTTGGGTGATATTAGCGAAAACACTTCACATACTGGTTACTATGGTAACTTTAAGAAGCATGGATGTCAAAGGGTAATACATGCATTAATTACATATGAGCTACAAAGTATTGTTGCCAGTTAATTGGATCTTTTCTTCTTTATTGTCACTTGTGATTTTTTTTACCTTGACTTTAATTGGTAGCATGCACATTTTATTTTATTGTTTTTTAAAAATAAATCTTGTCTTGCTTCTTCTCTGCAACTGCTAGTTTTTGTTTGCCCTGGGACATTGAAAGCCGTTGTGGATTCCCCAAATTTATATGAAGCGGAACAAAAGGCAGGTGCCTGGTGCAAGGACCCTCTTCAAGCTGCGGATAAAATATACTTCATGCCGTGGACTCCATACCGTACTGATACTTTGATAGAATATGCTTCTTTAGAGGACTTTCAAAATGGACGCCAGCAGACGACATACAAGCTTCCAAACCGAGTGGATGGTACTGGATTTGTGGTATACGATGGTGCTGTCTTTTTTAACAAGGAAAGAACTAGGAACATTGTAAAGTTCGATTTGAGGACTAGAATTAAGAGTGGAGAGGCAATTATAAATTATGCCAACTACCACGACACTTCCCCTTACAGGTGGGGAGGGAAGACTGACATTGATTTGGCAGTTGACGAAAATGGCTTGTGGGTCATTTACGCCACGGAACAAAACAATGGGATGATAGTTATTAGCCAACTGAATCCTTATACCTTGCGTTTCGAGGCAACGTGGGAAACTACGTATGACAAACGGGCAGCATCTAACGCCTTTATGATATGTGGGGTTCTCTACGTTGTGCGGTCCGTATACCAAGACAATGAAAGTGAAACTGGCAAGAACTCAATTGATTACATTTACAACACTCGGTTATTCAGAGGAGAATATGTAGATATCCCTTTCCCCAACATGTACCATTATATTGCTGCTGTGGATTACAATCCAAGAGACAATCAACTGTATGTGTGGAACAACAACTTCATCCTGCGATATTCTCTAGAGTTTGGTCCCCCTGACCCCGCTCAAGGTAAGCATTCTTTATTATCTCTATTTCTTTAAATACTAAGTTATTTTAATAGAGTGCTTGCTAATGAAACTAGCCTTCACTATTTTGGCAATTAAAGTACCTGTTTTGTAATGAAATGAAACACAAAAATGGATTTAAAATTGTACCTGTGCCATCTTGTTCCATAGCAACACACCCAATGGTAAGTTTCAGCTCCACATTACTAGGCTCAAGACAATCTATTCATTTGGAATAAGAAACATGTTAGCATTGGTGTTTTTATCTGATTTTAGTCCTGAGTACAATATTTTTAAAAACTTTAAAACTATTTTCTGCCTGTGGCTGAGAAAGATGTGGTTTGAAGAACCTGATGCAGTTAGGTGCAGTAGTTCTCAGCGTGGATGCTGCAAAGGTTTGCATTTTCCAAGTCTGCAGTTTGAGCCTGAAAAGAGGATTAGCCTCTATCTTTGTAACATGCTATAACATCCCATAATTTCCCATTGGTGGAGCAAATGCAAGTCAGTGTATTCAATTTGAGAATAGCTATGGCTACTTAAAAGACTGCATCGTTATGTAAGCTGCCAACGAGTAGTCATTTGGGAACTTGTATCACTGAGGAAATGTCTCCAGTATGCAGAACCGAGGGTGCACATACAAATATTAAATGCAGAGGATGTAGCTTTTGAAGACTGTTTTGGCAGTGGAATTAGGAAAAGATCCACACGCACACCCTTGTAAGCTCACTAAAAACAATTTGCATTCCCGGAATGTTATTTTGGTTGTAGTCTCCAACAAAGCTGCTTTTAGTTACCTATTTTTTCACATGTTATTACTGGATATCTCTCTTCAGCTGTTACAAACTTTTACAGTGGTACCTCAGGTTACATACGCTTCAGGTTACAGACTCCGCTAACCCAGAAATAGTGCTTCAGGTTAAGAACTTTGCTTCAGGATGAGAACAGAAATCGTGCTCCAGCGGCACAGCAGCAGCAGGAGGCCCCATTAGCTAAAGTAGTGCTTCAGGTTAAGAACAGTTTCAGGTTAAGTATGGACCTCCGGAACAAATTAAGTACTTAACCCGAGGTACCACTGTATTACTTTCATTGCTGGAGACTGAAGGCTGACTGCATGGTAGGAATACAGAAATATTCTATGTAGAAGTATTTTATAGGAATGCAGAAGTACTGTATGTGATAATACTATATGGTCTCTATGAGGTTGTAATGTAGAAGCACTATGTAAATGTGCTATGTTGCCACATAACAAACATGTCACAGGACCATATAATCATACGGTAGGAATGCAGACATGCTCTATAAATGCCAGAAGCTGATTCTTACTAACATTAATATGATTGAAATGCTTGTTTGAAGCATTTAATTCATATTAATGTTAGTAAGAATATACCTAATGAATTCCATTGGTGTGTAGTCCTGTGACTGTTGGAAGGATGTTCTGTGGGCCATGGGATATCTCCGTTATCATCCCTCAGTTAGAGAGACAGAACTCCCAATGCTGTAGACAGAAATCTGATGTCAGATTTCTTGCTCCCAACTAAAGGTTTTAGCACCCTGGCCCAAACATCAGATATGATAAAAAAGAGCTGGGCCATAGACATGCCAAGAGAGAACTAAGAAACAGCTGGTACCTGAAGGATCCCAAGCCATTCTGGTCCCTTGATGCACTCCCAAACTAGGAAGAAATTTAGACACACTTTCGAACGGTGTCTAAATCTCTCTCATTTCTGTCCCATTGTTTCAGTGGGAAGAGGAAAGCATTAACATTGTTTTTTTAAAAAATGAAATAAAATAAATAAAACACAGGAAACAGACAGAGGAATGGAATACCATTCCTACACTCCCTGATGACTCAAATCATGCAGTGTTTGGGATATGGTGGTTGAACCTTTGGTTTTTTGCTCCCTCCCCACATTAGGAATGCATCATTAGAAATTCTTGTTAAAAAAAAAGTTTAAGACTATGAGAACATTCATGCATATATTTTTTTAACAGTGGGGGAAATGGCTCCATTTTTGTCATATTTTAATAGTTAGCTTGCTGATGTGTACAGTGGTACCTCGGGTTACATACGCTTCAGATTACATACACTTCAGGTTACAGACTCCACTAACCCAGAAATAGTGCTTCAGGTTAAGAACTTTGATTCAGGATGAGAACAGAAATCGTGCTCCGGCGGCACAGCAGCAGCAGGAGGCCCCATTAGCTAAAGTGGTGCTTCAGGTTAAGAACAGACCGCCGGAACGAATTAAGTACTTAACCCGAGGTACCACTGTATATCCAGTGCCTTTGTAAAGTTAAAGGATTTTAATACTTTAATATGTGATTTTGAGATTACGGTGAGAATTTTTCTAATTCATTTGAGATTAATTAATTGGATTTCAAAGGTACGGATTGTGAGGATGTGAGCTTTAGAGTTCATCTCAAATTTTGCCCTCCATCTTCCATGAGCAAAACTGAACTGTCAGTCATTAAGGAAAAGAAAATCAACTAAAGCACTTCTGCGATCATCATTTATGCGGTCAGAGTTTATACAGGCTGCTTAGAGCGAAGGGATATTTGAAAATGAGGGCATGAAGTTAGTATTTCTGTGCCTTTTTGGTTTGGGAAAAGGAAGGTGCCCTAACATGAAGTTCTTAATGATGTCATGGGGTCAGTGCCTCTGCAGCAGAAGTCATGGCCTCTTCTGTTGGAATGCCTAATTTGGGGCCATTACGGAAAACTCAGCAATCTTTGCCACTTCACTTGTGATGGGAGCAGTAATGATATGTTGACCTACTCAATGAGAGTCTTTCATCTCTCTGCCTTGTCAGCGCCTGACTGCATCATAGCTTCCTACCCCAAAAATGGTTCAAACACTGTAGACTGTCTCGCCTTTTGAGTGAAACAAGTCCTTTGTCACATCCATCTGACTTGCCCTCCTGAGCTTAGATGTTATTTTCACTCCCAAGGCCGAATGGCATTCTTGACCCCAAACATGTGCGTTTTCCTGAGATAGAACAAGAGGTATTCATTGTGTTCGCCATATTTCAGTGGCTGTGGCGTTGCCAGAACTTCCCCTCACCTTAGCCCTCTTATGGGTTCTAAAAGATGAGACAAACCTTCATAGATACCAAAGTTTCCCTGCTCCACAAGTTCCACTTTCCACAAGTTGAAAGGCAGCAGGAATGACAACAGCAGATGAGGCTAACACTTTGTCCCCACTAAACTCCCTCCCGTGTTTATTGAACTCTTAAATGTCATGTCTGAAGAGGCTCCTTGATTTTTCCATTTCTGCAGTGCTGAAACTGTACTATAACACGATTTTGCAATCCCCTCCCAGCATGCAATATCCATCAGTCTTCATGCATACCTTCATGGAATATAAAATGCCGTTTCCAAACCAGTCCTTTTAGGGGCTAAGGTATTTCTGTTAGGTATGGCACAATGGCATGCTTCTGCATTGCATCTTTTTGAGGATCTTATTGTCTTTGTTTTTACAGCAGCTGACTGTGGGATTGGTTTGTTCTCTCTTGCATTTTGCTTCAGCTTGCTTTGTGATGACAAGGAGACAATGTGGCCACAGTCTAGCAAGGTCCTCTGTGTGTATTTACTGCGCCCACACACCAGACGCGGTTTTATTTGCTGGGTTTTCAGCACACCTTTTCAACACGTGCCAATGTGTTAGATACATGAGACGATCCAGTTGCAAACTTCATTAGCGTTCTTTCCCAGCTTCCCCCTTCCCTTTAAATCAACCTATATCCAGTGGCGTAGCGTGGGGGGTGCCAGGGGTGCCGGCCGCACCGGGCGCAACATGGGCGGGGGGCGCACTCGCACTAGCAGCTCTCTGCCCCTACTAAAATCCATGGGTTAGGAAGCCCGCGCTCGCTCGGCTTGGCGAAGAGGTCTCGGAAGGGGGAGAGCGAAGCCTTTTGCCGCGGGCAAAAAAAGGAGAGGAAGCCGGGCAGGCGGGCGGGCTGGCTGGCTGGCTGGCGGGGGTCTGGCTGCGCCTGCTGCTGCCGTTGCCGCTGCTGCCGGGCTTTGACAGCTTGGCGAAGCAGAGGGAGAGGAGGTTTATGCGGCTCTCTCTCCACTGGCCGCCTGGGTAGTGAGCCGAGCCGAGCAGGGAGTCTGGCGAGGGGGCGGGAAGAGACTTTTCCCTTTTTTCCACCTTGCCTGGTCAAAAAGGAGAGCGGAGTCTCCTCAGGGCACCCTCAGGCAGGGCAGGGCAAGGCAAGCAGAGCGAGGAGGAGAGAGAGGGGGGGGGAAGCAGCCAGGAAACGCCGCGGTGTGGAGGGGGAATCAATTAAGGAGAGAAAGCGAAAAGCCTTGGAGAAAGGGAAAAAAGGAAAGAAAAGAGGCAGCTCCGGGAGAGCGCGGGGGAAAGAGAAGCCTCGCTG
This sequence comes from Podarcis erhardii, assembly GCF_964252035.2. Taxonomy (NCBI): domain Eukaryota; kingdom Metazoa; phylum Chordata; class Lepidosauria; order Squamata; family Lacertidae; genus Podarcis; species Podarcis erhardii. The sequence goes on from NC_138510.1 coordinate 69,409,581, forward strand.
CTGCTGCTTGGGAGAGTAAATTACTGTACTTGCCTTGCCCTGGGTTAGGGGGCGCAAATTACTTGCCTTGCCCCGGTTAGGGGGCGCAAATTACTTGCCTTGCCCCGGGTGCTGATAACCCACGCTACGCCGCTGCCTATATCTATATAGCTGGTGAATAAACTATCACCAGGATAGTTTGCAGTGAACTCCAGACCCACACTGAGTAATGCTCGCTTATCCCCCCAAAAAAACTTTTCTAGTTTTGACGAATCAGGTTTTGGGGCAGATGGAGAGGCGATGATTTTACAGGAACGAAAGTTCAGTTTCCCTTGCATCTGAAGAACTAGTTAAATAGTTCTTTGGATCTCATCCTGTACATTTCTCAAATATGACTGAAAGTTTTTCTTCTGAATTTACTGATAGCTGCTGACCTACTTGCCAAGGTTTTCAGATTTGAGAAAAGTATATTTGTAGGGTATTCCTATCCAAAGCTTCTCAGAGATAAGTTCCACTCAGTTCAATTAGAGCTTCTTCCCTTGAAACGTTTATCGAAGTTTGCTTCCAAGGTCATTATCCTATCATCACCTAATTTTTTGTCTGTTTTGTTCTACTGATTTGCAACTGATATCCTGCTAAATTTATTGCCACTGAATTATCATTTATTTATTTCATAAAATTTATGTACCACTTGATTGTAGAAAAAACAACTAGTAAAGCAGTTTACAAAAAGATAAAACAATAAAATAATCACTAAAAAATGATAACCATAATTTAAAACATGCATAAAGTTAAAACCACAATAGAATAGACTAAAACAAATCAAAACTCACACAGACTTTTTAAACATCTGGGTAGAATTGCCTATTGATATCAGGCAGCTGCTTTCACTGAATTCTTCTTGGTTCCTGCCTGATATCAATAAACAGTCAAGTTCTTATCGATATGGTATGGGTATTAAGTAGCACCTGTAAAACTGCCAGTGGGCACATATGGGGTAAGGCAAATTCAAAAGTTACAAAAGGATTTCCAGCCAGTGTGTGCCATAATTATCCATTTAGGTGTGATCTGGCACTTCTAGGGGGGGTACATAGCCAGAAAGTGCAGCCAGAATGGTGGTGGGAAGCTGAACGGGTTGGCTGATCAGCTGCAATCTTCTTGAGACATATCTGTAAGGGCTGCTCTAGCTGTGCTTATTGTTTTCATGTGAGAAACAGTGCTGTCCCTCCTTAAACAGGAATGATGTTGCATGAAAGTGCTCCTTGCCAACACTCTTCATACCAGAATGCAGATGGGAACTTTATAATCCAAACAAGAGTTATTCTGTCTCTCTTCTAATCCACAGCGCAGGCTGGTCGCAGCTATGGCATTTGGTGTGCTAGACACCATTGCAAAACTAGAGCTCCTGGCCACTTGTGGGGAAGATAATGCTTTCTGGGAGCATCTCTACAGTGAGTTTGGGCCCATTTTCAATTTATTGAATAGTTAGATACATTAAAATAAAGAAGTCCTGGATTCTCATCTCTTTCCAAGGGCATGTCCCACCTGCAAGCCTTTCTCCTTTTCTACAATTCCAAGTCTGCTTGGATGACTGTGGTGCCACCTTTAGGGAAAGAAGTGTGGACTTCGCCACTCCACTCCACTCAGCCTTTGAATGGTGAATCAATGCTGAACTGGTGCCGTTTCTCATTCCAAGCAAATACGCAGAGCTTTTAGGAAACGATTTTACAAAAAGGGCACCCCCCCCCCAAATTACTTAAAAAGAAAGATGCAGATCGTTTTTCAGACAAAGCAGATGTGTCTCAGTATTGATTTTAATAGCCACATGGGTGGCACTGGAACAGCTGCATCTAGAGTAGTGGATGAAATTATATGCTCTTGTGATTCTAACCTCATAACTGGACCTCAGAAAGGAGCCATCGTGATCCCTTTTAGTGATGTTAAGCTGTAGGGCACAAGTGTAGCTTAAAATGAGATAGAAGCTGTCAAAAGTAAGAGGATCTGTGAGAGTATTAATTGCACTATTGTTGGTACAGATTTCTGTCGTCAGGAATGTCTTAATTAAGCACATGGTGTCACCGAATGTCTAAGATCTTAGTAATAAGGAAAAGCTTCCTAGATTCTTCTCACAGCACCCCAAGATCTGAATCAGTTGTGGCTTCTTGACACTTTTTTTTTTTGCAAGTGCTTGTGACACTTTTGACAAACGTTAATTGAGAAAGCATCAAAAGCCTGGCTGCGTTATAATCAGAATAAAATTACCGAGGTTTCACACAATGTCAGGAGAGAACTTGCAGAGAAGATAGACAGATCTGGAAAGGTTTTTCCAGAAGCTAGGCTGAAAAAACAGCTCAGCAGAATTGTGCACAGGCAGGTTTCACTCAGACTAGGGGGAAGAAAAACCCCCGTGAGGCTCAAGATGTTTTTGGTTTGAGATAGAAAATAACCAGAAAAACTATGATTTGCACTCAGCTAGAAAGAGGGAACAGCTATGAACAATCACGGTAAAATACCCAGGTTTGTATTAATTATTACTAGCTAGAGCAGAGGTTCTTAGACTGCATTCCACAAGTTCTGCTCAAGACCCTCCACAGAAAGATTGTGGAACAGAGAAGATTACTTGGCTCTGCATTTGATTTAGGGTTTTTTCTCCTGATGATGGAAGTCAAAGTTGTTTTGACCAGGGACTGCTGGATTTAATGAACAATCTAACGAGGACCTGGTTCCAGGCCTCTGATTTTCATAGTATCAACTGTTTTTGATTATCATGCCAAATAAAAATATGCACCTCCTTCAATTTCATCCAGAAGTTAAAAATGCAAATTTTCTGAATTAGCATCACCCTACAGCTTTACATACATTGGGCTAAGGTAGCTTGGCCTAGGTCCTATTGAAAGTGTGATAAGTTAGTCTTAAGTTATTTTCAGTGGGGTTGAAGTATAGCTACAATCCCAACTCCACTTACCCAGGAGTAAGCACCATTGCGTTCACTAGGAGTTAATTCTGAGTGGACATGGCCAGGACAGCAGTGTTGGTGTGGCTCCATCCCATAGTTCCAACTGGTCACATTTTGTCTGCTGTGCCTGTGTGGTTTTCATTGGATGAATTTGGTTGATTGTGTGTTGTTTTCTATTGGTTATAGTTTGACACCTGTTTGGAAGGGGAATTGATGCTGACTTCCATGCAGTATTTGATGTAAATAGAAATTGTAGCTATTAAGGAATGAAAAACAAAATTGTATTCATATTTATGCAAACCTGACCCCCCACTGGTTGCACCGCTGCATGTAAGCGGACAAATAACAGACTCCACATCCATCCACTTTGCTCACAAAAACAGGAATATCCATTATATTAGAAAGGAAAGACAACGGTTATTAAAATGCTAGTTATGTATGTACTTTGATTTATAGGAAAACAGCAGCAGTGGCGGAAAAAAGGTTATTAAGTAGTCTGTCAAGACCCCAAGCAATTTTTAAGTGACCCAGGGAAAAAAAGTTTGAGAAGCATTCTAGAATATACATAAAATATACGAAACTAATGAGTTCCACATACAACACATTCAATCATAAATTCTTACGGACATTTTAGCCTCTTATGTTGGCATCCATTGTCCTAAAAATAAAAAATAAATAAATCCACACTGAAAGATTTGTGCTTCAGTTTTCTGTGAAATATGTTTCCCTCAAATAGTATATGGAGATGATGGGATGATTAGAGCTTTTGACCACTGTAGGAGTGCAGGAAGATTTATGTTAGGCTTTTATTTTGTCAGAACCCTTGTCCCTACTCTGAAAGAACTGGAAACTCCATCTCTTTTAAAAGAAAGAAACATTCTTTTCAAGTTCTTTGAAAAGACAGCCTGGTGCCTCTCTCCTTGTTTGCATTTTGTGGTTAAATTCAATCTACATTCAAGAATATATGTTTTTGATAAGTTCTAGCCTAAAGACAGAAGAGGTTTAAATCGCTTTTTTTAAAAAAAAAAAGAAGAAAGAAAGCATAAGCCTTTAGGAAATAAGTGTCAAAGGGAAAATTTTAAACCTGAAAAGTGTCAGATCCAGTTGTTTCCAGAAGGCCTGACATGGAAAGGAGTGAATACCTGTCACAGTTTGTAAATTCCTCCAGGCAGGGACCTGTCTCTTCTTTGTTTGTAAAAGTGGCAGGCACACCTGTGGAGATGATGGAATAAAAAACCCTAAGTAATGAATTGTGTTGCTCCACTAGCCAATGTTGCTTTGAATTTCGCTGTAGCCAGCGGCACTCTAATACCCCAATGAACAGGCGGGCTTGCCAACTCTACCTTTTTTTTGGAAGGAGATTACCTTGCCACTTTTGAATTTTGAATGTACCCTTTGATGGTTGGCCTTTTTTGTTTTGTTTTGTTTTGTTTTCCTTTTCCTTCTCTCTCTCTCTCTAGTTTTCCTGGAAACCGTTATTTACAATTACAACAAGCTTTTCAAGAGTGGAGATGGATCAAATCAGAGACCTGTCCCTGCAAATTATGATAAGCATAAGCAGAGCTTAATTTCACATGGGGAAACCCAGGTTTCTGCCTCCCAATCCTGCAAATATATATATATATATATATATATATATATATATATATATATAAAAATAAAAATTATTCAAGGGAGAGAGCCCTTGAAGTGCCTGCTTTTCCAGCTGTTTCATATGTTTATACACATAAAGTGGACCTGTATAGCCACCATGTTGAGAGCAGCATGCACACTCCCAAATAATGGCCTAAATTCCCATGTCTACCTAGAACTTTAAGAACTGTACTGAGGGATTGTGCTTTAAGTACTTGGTGGTCCTGGTATCATGTTCTGCCATGAAGTTGCAACTTTAGGAGGCAGTTTAACAAGGATATAGCCTTCACATTCATCCTTACTGTTCATCCCCAGTGTTTGGAGAAGCGCACTCTGTACATATCTGCACGATTCTTCCCATAGATCAGTGTTTCACAAACTTGCATCTCCGCTGATAGACTACAACTCCCATCACCCCTAGCTAACAGGACCAGTGGTGAGAGATGATGGGAACTGTAGTCCAAAAGTAGCTGGAGACCAAAGTTTGGGGAACCCTGCCCTAGATTATAGCATCTGACAGAAGTGGCTTCACCAACTGAGGGAGCAGTCTCAGCTGCCTCAAGAGTGGAGTTTAACTGGATTCTAACAACTCTCAGGCAGCAGTGAATATCCTCTTCTTGAGCAAGCTGTTCAAGCGAGTAGATGCCCATGATATCTTGGATAAAACTGATTGTCTGGATCCATTTCCATGCCCAGTTTTGGCACAAAAGCTGCCCTGGTCACACTGATGAGTAGCATGCACTTATAGATGCTGGTAATCAATCCTTCTAGATCTCTCAATAGCTTTGTGTACTATTGACCATGGTAATCTTCTAGACTGCCTGGACTACAGTGTTTTGGTGGCTCCTTCCCTGGAAGGGCCAGTTTCAGAGGGTGGTACAGAGAGGAACCATTCTTCACAACTTTGGCATTAATACTACAGAATGCTGCTGGGTTCTATTTTCTCCCTTTTTAAAAACACGTTCTTGAAATTGTTGAATGAAGTCATTTGGAGCTGAGTGCAATCGGAAGCTGTTTATGTCTATCACTATCTTACTTTTACACCAGGAATTGCTATGTTAGGGCTTGAGATCAGTAGTGGACTAGGAAAGAGCTCAATTCTGATAAGGTGTACTTTTCAGGAAAGTGGTGTTCAACTTGTTCTGAACCAAACTCCGCTCCTCCAAAAAGGGCAGGTTTATAGTTCAGGGTATGTATGCTCATACATACAACCTTGTCATCTGAGACCCAAGCAGTATCAACAAAGGCTGGTTCACCCATTGTGAAATCCCTTCTTGGACAGAGATAGCTCAGCCACCACAGTTAGAAAGGTCCTCCTCCTCTCTAAGCGTGACTATTTCAACAATTGTATTTGGGGCTGCAAGAAAACATAGACTAAAATACAAAGTCAAGGATGCTCATTTGTACCTGTCATTGGGAACACATTGTGCCATTATTTAGAGAGTTCCACTGCTACCAGATCATTTCCAACTCCAATAGAAAGCATAAGCACTTACAAAACCTCTGCAGCTTGGGACTGGGATAACTGATAGAATGATTCTTTTATGTCAACCAGTTTATGTAGTAAGATAATATTCAATAGCTGATTTCCAGATATTTTGCTCATCCAAAGTAAAGTGGCTGGTGAAAATGAGGGGAACCTTCTCTGGAAGTGTGTGTGTTTGTGTATTTATGGAGCCTTGGTTCAGTGGAAGAGCACATGCTTTTATATGCAAAAGGTCTTGGGTCTCAGGACTGGAAAAGACTGCTGTCTGAAACCCAACAGGCTGCTAAAGAATGCAGGCATAAATACATTGAACAATGATCGGAATCTATAAGGCAGCTTCCTATGTTACACTTGCAGCCTAGTCTGATATCCTTTGGTATTTTCAGCACTTGAGGGATTTAAAAACAATGACTTTTCTTCTGCTGTTTTATTGATGGTTGGCGTTTTCTAGCATTTATTGCCCTGTTGTTATTATTTTGCTGGTTTTATTCCATAAACCACCATGTAGATTATATACTAAAGGGTGGTACATACATTTAGAAAAAAAATATGATGCAACAGGTTAATACACCCGACTCCCCTGGAACAGCAAAACACGGTCACTCCTGCCATGTTAAAATGAGTAATATGACTGAGTGAGCTCATACACAAGGCCACTTGCCACACAGAGGCTCCCCCCCCCCATTCAGTCCATTTAAAGTGCAGTCGATGATTCTATGCCTTATTAATTATTGTATATAGAAAGTCTAGTTGTGATAATTATTAGTCCTGAGTGGAACAGTGTCATCTTCGGCATATACTAGGTTATTTACTCTTGGGAATCTTACGTACAATGGGAATGTTTTGTATGTGAAAAAACCCCTATGTATTTTAATTTGAATGTTGTCAGCTTGATAGAACTACCAATTACAGAACCCAAACCAGAAGTTTCTTGTTTAAATCCAGTTTTCTTGACATCAATGATTAAGCTGTCTGTGTACTTGCCATTGGCTTAAATTAGTTCTTTCTTCACACCTGCTCTATCAAAATAGGGAAAGGGGAATGTTTAAAGGCTGAGATGTTGAAACACTAAAACAACACATGCATGCGAGGCTTTTTTTCTGTTTGGGTCTAATCAGGCATGCTGGAAATCTCTCAAGCAAAAATGACTGCCGGGTGGGAAGATGTTACAGTAATTATCTTGCTGTAAGTTGCAGAGTGGATGACATGAAGTCAGGGTGGTTTTTTGTGTGTAAACGGCCTGGTTATTTACAACCTACTTTTTCGTTTTGGAATCTGTTCATTTGTTGCTTCCTTGTTTGTTTTGCTTTTCAAATATAGAACTTAGTTTTATAGTGTAGATTCTGCCATGTTTTCTTTGTTTAAAGGTATTCATACACATTTTATCATACAGAAATAAATCAGTATTAAGTACCACTGGTCCTGCTAGCTAGGGATCATGGGAGTTGTAGGCCAAAAACATCTGGAGGGCCGAGTTTGAGGAAGCCTGCTGTAGGGAAGTTTTTAGAAATATAACTATTTGGTAGATGGGTGTGTGTGTGTGTGTGTGTGTGTGAGAGAGAGAGAGAGAGAGAGAGAGAGAGAGAGAATAAGAATATGTGCTGCCAGCAGTATACTGAGATTGCATTCCTGTCCACACTTACTCTATATTGCACTCCATGAGACTTTTAGTATAAATGCTTAGGATCCTTGGTGTTCCAGCCATGGAAAAGCTCCTTCTGTTTGCAGAGGGAATGGGTATCCAGGAAATGGTTCCTGCTGGATGAAGAAGGCAGGTAGATCATTTTCACTGATTAAGAACACATTGATACAAGTAGAGCCCTGCTAGATCAGGCTATCCAACATCCTGTTCTGATAGTGACCAGTCAGATACCTAAGGGAAACCCACAAGCAGAACTTGAGTGTAATAGTGTTCTCCCCACTTGCGATTCTCAGTAACTACGATTCCAAGGTTTACCACCCCTAGCACCCCTAGCAGTGGAAGTAGAGCATAGCCATCATGATTCTTTCCCACTCATTCCCCACGCTGTTCCAGAGAGTCCTCCTGAGAAGCATTTAGCAGGGAGCAATGGGGGCTGCAGGGGTAAGGTGGGATTGGTGAAAAAGTCACACTATATCTGTCAAATTATTCTAATTGTGTATTCCGCTATCTTGCCAGAAATGGCTCTTTTGGTAGCTAGGTGGCATATCTAGGTGGTATGAAGATGATGATGATGTTGATGTTACTGCTGCTACTACCATCGTTGCTGCTGCTCACATATAATTTTTATCATCCAGTCATTTCCCCAGAAAACCTGGTGATTCATTCTCATATATTGAATCAATGAGACTTTAATTTTATAAGGGAAATACAGGTGTAAATGTTTTCACAACCACTTCTCTGGGTACTTCTCTGTGTAACACTGCTTTTCTCTCCCCAGTGCCTACCACAGCCGAGACCATAACTCCTTCCACAGAGCTGTACAAGACAACTGTGTCAACTACAAGCACCACGCCACAGAAAATTCCAATTAGCACAACATTACCTGGGGGGAAGGGGGATGAAAGCAAAGGCCCCAAGCCACCGCCAGCAGTATCAACGACCAAAATTCCTCCTGTTACAAGCTTTTTCCCTTTGCCAGAGAGGTTCTGTGAACTTGAGGTGAAAAGGGATATAACTTGGCCTCAGACTCCAAGAGGAAACATGGTGGAACGCCCCTGTCCCAAAGGAACTCGTGGTAAGACCTTAAAACTGGATTTTCAGCTTAAATAAACATTCCGGTGTCTATATCTTGAACCCTCTTTTCCTTAGCCTCGGACTATCTTTCTTATGATCTTGGCTGCTTGCAAGGAAATGGCACCTTCAGGTTTTAAGCTGTAGAGGGCATTGGAGCCTAGGTACAGAATTACATTCCAGCCCCTTTTCAAGGACTCCAGATCATAGGTCTTTGCAACAGACAGGACTTCAGCCACACTTGCTTTCTGCTGTATTTCTCATTATGAACTCCACTTTGGATGGTTTCCAGAAAATGCTAGAGCTTTTTCTTTTTCTCTCTGTTTATTCAGTATAAAGTCTGATATTTTGTCCTGGCTTTGTTAGCATTGCTTTTAATTGGCATCATTGCCGTTTGTTACCTCATTTTCCTACAGGCTTCCTTAGTCTCTTTTAAAGCGACTTAAGTACTGAAGCCCTAAGTATTTCCCAGGTGCTTACAAAACATTTTTTAAAAAATGTACACATGCACAAGCAACTTGAACACTCTGACTTCCATTTCATTTTTCTCATCCTTTATATAGGAACAGCTTCATACCTCTGCATGGTTTCCACTGGAAAATGGAACCCGAATGGTCCTGATCTTAGCAACTGTACTTCACACTGGGTAAACCAGCTGGCTCAGAAGGTGGGTTGGAAAATATTTTTGATATGGTACCATGCCCATGATTACCAGCACAGATGCTTATGACAAACACTGGGAATGTTGCACGAGACTAAATCAAGTGCCCTTGCCACCCCAGGGCTTTAATAGGGATGTCATGATATTGCCCACTTCAAGGGTTGGGGCAAACACACTTGTGGTTTCACCATGCAAACTGCTGCTTCCGGGTTACTCTGCCTCAAGGCAAACAATGTTGGTTTCAGCCAGGTGAAAGTTAAAGCAGAGGATGTGGCAGTTATGGGGCTCTCCTAGCTTTCAACGGAGCATCTTCTCCTTCCAAGAGCTACAGTCCCACATCCTTCACAGGAAATGGTGCTGAACATCATATTTGCACCAAGGAAAAGGCTGTCTCCTCTGCTTTGATCTTTGCCTAGCTGGAGCTAAGGGATTTTTCAGCAAAGGGACACAAGCATGGAGACATTAACGGAACAGCCATTCGTTGAGCACCTGCTCTGTATTTTTGTTTTGTTTAATAAAGGGTGGTCTATAAGTAAAATGAGGCCAATTTTTAAAACACTGTGTTACTAGCAGGAAATCCCTATGAAAGTTAATAAGCATAAGAGAGGGACAGGATGGACTGTTTCTGTCCTTAGCTATCAGCTCTTGTATCCCATTCTCGTTTCCTAAATATTTGAGCTGTACTGTCACATTGACAGCCTCCGTAACTGCTGGGGTGAAAAGCAAATAAAGATATCCTATGTTACACTCCCCACCCCACAAAAGAATCTGTGTTTCAGATGGACTGCCCTGTGCTGAAACCCAGCTCTTGGAGATTGCGGGTGGGAGGAAACATCACAAACAAACTGCTTCATTTCCCACCGCTTCCTCCAAAGAAGCACAAAGGGGGAAAAAATCTCAAATGCCTGCAGAGATTGGTTGGTTTTGCTCCCTGCAAATGCAGAGCTCTCCATGCAGCACTTTATCATCCCACCACGGGATGAATGGTGGCCATTCACTCCTGGAGAAGAAAGCGAAGGCACTTGGGAAAAGGGGGCTCATTCCTTAGCCCTGCAGATCCTGGCGATTAAGAATCAAGTCTCCTACTATTTCCGTAGCCCCATTCTGCATAGAATTTGTTGGTCACACTGAAAATGTGATGGAGCATTGAGAGAGTAGAATGGAATGCTTGGAATTGACATGATAGATACATAGATAGATAGATCACCATCAATGCATATAGCACTTTACTAAATCTAAGCAGTGTTGCATATTATCTCTCATTTTTTGTGGGTGTAGGGCAGTTGTTGTTTTTTTAAGGACAAAAGAACTTTGAAAGATAAAAGAAGATGTAACAAAAAATAACCTACCTTTCTGTTTAGAAATAAAGTGTTCTAAGAGTTAAGTGGCAGTGGGGGCATCACTAAAATAATTTAAATTGTCATTTCAGATCAGAAGTGGAGAAAATGCTGCTAGCCTTGCCAATGAACTGGCTAAACATACCAAAGGACAAATCTATGCTGGCGATGTGAGTTCTTCAGTCAGACTGATGGAACAGTTGGTGGATATTCTTGATGCTCAGCTGCAAGATCTGAAGCCTAATGAGAAGGACTCTGCTGGACGGAGTTATAACAAGGTAGATACCAACCTGAATAGCCTTCTCTGGTGTGCATTAGAACAACCTGGCCTTGTGGCTTTCTTTCTTTTCTCTTGCAAAACATCTGCCTGTATTTTGCACTAGTCCTTTGAAGTAGGGCACATTTAGGGGTTTTTTTTGGGGGGGGGGAGGAACCAACAAATTCATGGAGACATGTGGATTCTGATGCTGTGTCAGAGTCCCCAAAGGCTGGTGGTACACGAGAACGGAATGTGACCATTCCCATGTGGGCAGAAGGAATTGAACGGATAATGTTAATTATACTTTAGCAGCAGCCTGAAACAGAACAATGATTAAGGCATCAATAAGAATCAGACCTGTTGTGTCCTTTGATCCTTTATAATTCTCAACCTGGGGGGGGGGGACAAACTGCGGCAGGGAAAAATGAATACTCTTCCCCCCCCCCCATGACTTTCTTACTAACGTATTTGACGTATAATACTAACGTATTAGAAGTATTTGACATACCAAGCCATGAACTAACCTTAGTGCATTGGAATGGCCTTGTCCTTCATTCACTCCCTTAAAAACCCACAGATTCATCTGGAAGTGATACTTTAACACACTTTAAGATTGTTAATTTTATCAGCAGATCTTATTTCTCCGGTTAGCATATAGGCGTTTGAACAATGATCAAGTAGTACTAATCCTATTACCCTTTAAAAAAAAATGTCTAACCTCTGATGTGTGTTTTTTGTCTTATTACCAAGCTCCAAAAGCGAGAGAAGACATGCAGGTCTTACCTTAAGGTATCTCTCCTGTGCTGTCACCTTGCTTTGTCCCTGCTTCAGTCACCTGCTGCCACGCTTTTCCCTCCTGCTGCATGTCCCTATGTATTTCAGTCTTTGATAATTGTGCACTGTGCCTTCCCCACAGCAATTGTACAAAAAAAGGTGTTGGCTTTGCACGGGTATAATACCTTCAGAAAAACCCAGTCGTAAATAATAAATCAATAATCGATACTTCCTTTCCTCCTCCTTTTATCAAAAAAAGAGCAGCCATGGAGCTTTTAACTGAATTGGAAATAAGAACAGCTTTGCTTCCTCGTGGTATTGTGCCTGTGGAAGGAAAACAAAACTGGCAATGGGCACAAATTGTTTGACACGGGAACACAGGAAGTTGCCTTATACTGAGTATAGATCCACATAGCTCAGTATTGCCTACACTGGCTGGTAGCCGCTCTCCAGGGTTTCAGACTGGGGACATTGCCAGACCGGCCTGGAAATGCTGGGGATTAAAGTCGGGACTTTTCTGCATGCAGTGCAGATGCTCTATCATAGAGCTACAGCCCTGCCCCTTGCACCTGGGTTTTGTGTTTGCAGATCTGTGTATCAAAGACTGTGTAGCCTATCTAGTGGAATCCACTAATCACTGCTGCCTCGTGACTTCCATTGGCTCAGTGGAGTTTGTGTGGCAAGAGTGTCTTATGGATTACATCCCATGCTTGTGCATGACGAAAAAACAAAAACCCCAACACATACACATGTTAAACTACCCTACATTTTATTTTATTTTTGTGCACTCTTGAATTCAGCGAGTTCTCTTTTGTGTGTGTGACACCAGGGAAGCGTGTGTGTGTGTGTGTGTGTGTGTGTGTGTGTGTGTGGAGAGTTAACAAAGGCCAGCTTTGATCATTTGAGTTACAGATACAGTGCAAACTTTCCTCATATTCTCCTGGAAGCATATCCTGTTTCCCATATACCAGGAGAGGCATAAAGATACTAAGGAACTTGGAATGTCTTGCAGGTCTTATTATGTGTATTCTGTTCTGGTTAATGTCAGTATTTCAACTGTGGTGGGATGTTGGATGAAAAACGAAAGCCTGCTGCTGATTTGTTTTGAAACATGCATTCCATATGTCTTCGTAGTTTTTTCTTTTGCAATGTTACCAATTGGTATTAAAAATAGCAATAAAAAAACCCACAAAAAAACCAAAGCAGCACAGCATAGAATAAAATCAATAATAAAAAGGCTCCTAAGAGATGTAACGTTGTCCAACTGCTTAAGAACAACTGTGCAACTGAGAGCGGAGCAGTTTATTGTTCACTCCTTTTCCTTAACCCCTTTCTCTGGAGTTACAAATCGTCCCACTTCGCGAAGGAACTAGCTAGCCATGATGAAAGCTATAACATCTGCAGAAAAGTCAACTATGGTTGGAGCTTACCAGAACTTAATGCAGAATTACACCATGGTTTCTCATCTGGGGTTAACAGGGATCCCAGTTAGTCCTAGCTGCAGACATAATATTTAACTATGGGGTATGCATCCTACCAAAGGCCGGAAGTCCTGCACAATCCCTTGGCTGGCTGTTGATTGCTTAACCATTGAACACGTTACATCTGCTCTCAGCCCAGATGACATTTTGCCCTCTGTTTTATATTCAGCTGCTGATAAAACTTTGGGGAGACCGAAGTGTGTTCAGTTTTATCAAGCGGTTTTGCAAGGAAAGGAGAGTAGGAGGTGGGGGGAACCACATGTATCTTAAATTATATCATGATAACTGCTCTCTTTTAAAGCCAGTGAGTGGGGACGCAAAGCAAAGTCTGCTGAATTGGGTTGATTTCTTTTTTACAGTTGCATTTGCAGTTCACCTTTGAAGATAAATGTCATTGGGTAAAATGTAATAACCATGTGTGTGGTTGCTACTGAAAATGTTTTGTCACTGTGATGGCAAGAATCTAGGGTTACGAGCCGGTCTTAAGTGAGGCGTTAATTCCCAATGATTTATTTGAATGAGGAGGTTGAGCACAGGCATAAATATTCTCCACTGAAATCAGTGGGGTCTCAAGCCTCCTTCACATTTTACTCTTGTAAAGGGGCAATATGAGTAGAAAGGGGCTCCTTCAGGCCCCACTCTTGCCACCCATGTATTAAGTGTGGATGTCTGAGGTGGGGGAATCCTTTGCACATAGATGTCCGGACACATAGGCTTCCAGTACCCAGAGAAGCCTACATTTGTAGGCTACCCCACATCGGAAGTCTATACTAATGGCTGGGCACGTGTACATCTGCTACATGACCCCCTCCACCTTTGTGATTATTGTTGCTACATTTACATACCATTCATGAATTCAGTTCTCTAGTGGTTGGTATTTAGCTATGTTTTACTCAGAGTATTCCTGTTGCAATTGATGTACCTAACTTAGCCATGTTCATTACTTTCCACGTGCCTACTCTTGAGTAAAACTTAATACAGCTCATAGTTTAAACACACACACAAAATCCAATTATACAAATACAACTTAGCACGTAAAACCACCCCAAAGCCAGCACAAACACAGCAGCACAAAATCAGTTTTAAACCGGCAAGGGGAAAACATTTATGTTAGCAATTTATAGGCAGCTTAATGTAAAAACAAAAAACCCTCTCTAAGCAATTTACCAAGTTGTTTAAAAACACACACAAAAACAACCAATCCATAAAACTGTAAGGCTAGAATACAAATAAGATGAAAATACATGTTGTCACTAAAAATCCATAATTGGAATACTAAAACAAAATACTGAGGAGTGCATATTGGGGGGGGGGGGGGATTAACAGTAAAAAATGCCCAAGCAAATAACTAAGCTTTTGATGGGCATCTAAAATACGTCACGATTGACATCTCCCGGATTGTGTAGGAGAGGAGGCAAGGAATTAAGCATATTTTAAAAATGTGCGTGTCCTGGAAGAATATAAATGTCTACACTTGGCACAATGCAAGTGGGCACCAGGCAAGCCTCTCTGACGAGGATGTTCTGTGTATGGGGCACCACTACCAAAAAGACCTTGCTACCTTTGGACTGTGGCATTATGGCCTGGGAATTTATTTTAACTCTCCACCTCCCTCCCCAGCCACCTTTGACAAGAAATAGTGTCATTAAAGAGCTGACTATTTTAATGTGACCAAAGAAAAGCAGCCAGTCAGACAACATTAAAAATATAAGGAGTGAATCAGGCTAATGGATGCATGCAGCCATCAGGATGCGTATATACACGCAACACGAACTGCAGCACAGTCTTAATTTCTCGCTGAGATCATTTTTAGTGGGTCTCAAATGAGCTTCCCAGTTTGGCTAAGACTAATAAAAACCTCTTAAAATTACAAATCGAAAGCTGGCTGATGCTATGCAAATGAAGCAAGTCCTCACTTCGCGACAGAGGATTCATTTGTAACTCAGATCAGAGGCTCCGATCCGTATTTCTTGGTGACTAATGAATATGGCCTCTGCAGACCAATTTCTGTTCCACTCTATTTAATGGCTGAAGCAGTATCAGTGTGAGCAGTTTGACTCTTCTATTTCCCATTAGAGAAGAGGGAAAGAAAATCCTTTCATTCCACTCCAAAAGTATCTCCCACCTGCCATTGTAGAGACTCACAATTCAGACAGAAAGAGGATATTAAGATGGATTAGGCTAATTAATTTTGCTCCTGACAATAGATAGTCCTGACCCAACTTTTTTCTATCCATTCAGGTGTGGAGCAGTGTTCTGGGTGCAACATCTTTTTATTTGTGTGACGCAGCCTGTTTGCATTTCCATTTGTTTTCGAAATCAGCCAAATCATATGTAGATATAGATATATGTGCCTAATGACACATTGTAACTAGGTAAATGGGACATGGTGATTCAGCAATCACCCACATTACGCATTAACGTAAGAGCCTCCCTTCAACTGACGAATACCGTGTTTTCACTAAAGATCCTTTAAAAAATCCTCCTAAATTGCATATTATTTTGTGAGCAACTTAATGTGAGTGTAAGTATGTGAGATCAGGCCGCAACTGATCATTCTTCAGTTCTGAATAAATGGGGAAATCCTCTGCTCCTGCCGAACTTAACGTGCACATCAGAGCCCAGTAGAGCTCTAGCCTGGCTGGAGGAACTTTAAAATTAAAGCCATGAGCCTTCCCTTTTTATATGCTTCAGTATGCTAATAATATTCTTTTTCACTGCTGCTCCAAGGCTTCTTATATCAATGCTCTTTGTTATAAGGGGAAAGCGGTAGCCTTTTGGTCTTTAAATCACCGCAAATCATGTTGACAGTTAAATATTGTAATTGTCATCAGATCATGTTAGGGACTCTCTCCTGTTGCCTTAAGGCAGTAAGGCCTAATATTTTTCTACTGAATGCAGGCTATTGTTGACACGGTGGACAACCTGCTTAGGACCCAAGCGCTAGACTCCTGGAGAGATATGAATTCCTCTGAACGAGCACATGCTGCAACCATGTTACTTGATACCCTGGAAGAAGGGGCCTTTGTCTTGGCCGACAACCTCTTAGAACCAACAAGGGTCGCAATGCCTACAGATCACATTGGTAAGTGAATACGTCTTGAAACGCTTGGCATCACACTGTGGGAAGAGTCCACCAAACCCAGTGGTTTGGGATGTCCATATATTCCACATTAGATGGAACAGTGTAATTTGCCCAATTAGAAATATATTACATGAAAATAATACAGAAACCTCTGCATTTTAAAAATGGAAAACCATTATCGATTGATGTTCTGGTTCTAGAACAGATAGCGACTAAGTTTGTAACCCCGAAAATTCCTAGTTCGATTATTTTTGGCTAACAAAATTAAGTCAAAGGACTTAGGCAAGTAACCTTTATCTTATTCTCATCTGAATTATGGAGCTAATAATGTTGGGCTACTTCTGAAGGATTATTGTAAATATTTCTGGATAAAATGTGTATGTAGTGCTTTGAACACTTTGAAAAATGTGCTACATAAATGATAGAAAATACATACATATTTTTCAGTCCTCATGGTAGAAACTCTTTCTCCTTTATACATAATCGGTTCCTAATGAATGTAGATTACTTTCAGGGACAGCGCATTGCCAACTTTGGGCACATAGCACATAGACTAAATGTTTGCATTAAACACAACTGCCTTCAGGTGAAAGTGTGTTCAGTGAGCCACGTCTCCCACAATACAAAATAGCCATGCTTTGCAGATTGCAAAATAGCTACCGACACTTTGAGCATAATTTATCATTTAAATGCTGGCAGGGAAACAAAACTATTATGTATTAGGGACATACAGGTATATCTTGTTGTGGTTAAGAAGGTTGTTGTGTATAGATGTAAAATGCCATTCTCCTTGCGCCCTTGAGGCTTATACCAGTCTACATATTAGGAGGTAGAGCACACATATGTCACAAACATTTCGAGGCTAGACCTTAAAACAGAAGAACTAATTTATGAATGGGAGAATGTCAGGTATGTGGATTTGTGAATGAGGTGGTGCATGTTTCTGTTGCTAAAGGTGGAAGCAGAGTTTGCAGATGATCAGCTGTGGAATGCTAAGGATGTCTACTGCAAAGTAAATTCATCTAGGTTAAGTGGGCCTTTGCCTGCAAAGCAAATCCCCTTTGTACCAGGCCTGGTGGGCTGGGGAGACGGATTGGCTTGAGGTGCCTCACCACCCAGTCATTGCACTGACTGCCACTATCAGCCTGCAGAGTGAGGTCAGCATGTAGAGTCTCCCCCACAATAAGCAGAAGTACCACCAATGGAAGCCATGCTCCAGGAAAGAGGAGGTGCTGAGCTGGACCTCTTCACTTGCTGGCATTGGTCCCGAGCTTGGCTGGATCACTGCATTACCTCCAGCCTGCTGCAGCAACCTGCTTTCCCCCTCCTCCAGCCATCTCCCCTGGTCGGTGTGAGAGTTGTGGATGGGTTCCACCATTCCATCACACCCTGCCCAACTAGTTGCTATCTAGTAATCATATTTCTTTCATATTTAGTTTATCTATTTACATTTATAAATATATACCCATTTTTTCCCTAGAAAAATAGCTGCTGGTACTCACCCTGCTACAGTTTTTAACAAGAACAAAAAAGAGGTGCCGTTACTGCATACTCTTGAGTAACCCCTGAAAAAAAGGACTGTCCATATCCTACCTTTCCCCAGAGTCGTGCCCATTGTTATTACCTCCACCACTCCTTTAATTTAAGTAGGTTAGGCTAAAATACAATGACTGAGCCATGGTCACCCTACAGAGATTTAAGCCTGGATGCCCCCAGTCCCATTCTGACAGTTTTAATGATCTACTCCTCTGGCTCCCTGTTGCTGAGAGATTAGGCATAGCAATAGCAAGTAGGACACAAAGACTAAAAATTCATGCATCATGGCTGTTTTGGTATCCAAAAGTTAAGCATTTCTTCCAACTAAAAACTCTTGGGACTTTTGAAGTGATCTCTCTTAGGCTCACATTAAAACCAGGTTGGCTGTCATGTTCTTTGAACTGGCGTGCTGTTGCTTTTGTGCATCTGCACTCGGGTTTGATTAAAATTTAAAGGAAAATGACTCCAATGCTACCGGTATGCATCTGTCATGTACAAGCAAGAAAATAAGCATCCCGAAAGGAAAAAAGGAAAAGGAAAACATCAGCCAAATCTGACCAGAGAAAGCAAAAACCTTCTTCTTGCTTTTTTGTCCACCTAGTCTTGGAAGTTGCAGTGCTGAGTACAGAAGGACAAGTGCAGGACTTGAAATTCCCCCAGGGCAACGCAGGAGGCAATTCTATCCAGCTCTCTTCGAACACTGTGAAGCAGAACAGCAGAAGCGGTATGTCTTTTGCAAACCATTTATTTTTCAGCTGTAGCAACTTAATTTTGGGAGGGTTTGCTGTGTTATAATAATACACCCTCAGCAACATTAAAAATAGCCAGTCGATAGCTCTCATTTGTAAATAACATTAGGCTGGCCTTTTTTCTTTCTTTCCTTCTTTTTTTTTTTTACTCGAATCAAACTTTCTGCACTAAAGCTGGGGAGGGTTAGGCTATTTAAAACATGCCATGTTACTTAAAGTGACTATAATAGCTTTCTTTTCACAGGGTTAGCAAAGCTGGTTTTCATAATTTACAAAAGCTTGGGCCAGTTCCTCAGTACGGAAAATGCAACCATCAAACTGGGAGGAGAGTTTGCTGGCAGGAACAGTACCATCGCTGTGAACTCTGACGTCATTGCGGCCTCCATCAACAAGGAGTCCAGTCGCGTGTACTTGACAGACCCTGTTCTTTTCACCCTGGCACACATTGATGTGAGTTATGGTAATGAATTAATGGGAAGGTCATAAAATCAGCAAGAGCAAAGAGCAAAGAAGGGACGGGGGTGGATCTTTCAATTTGAATTTTAAATGTCGGACTAGGTCAGAGGCACAGGTTTGTTTAAGTCTACGAACATAAAATTAAATGAGCCTGGTTCAGTGATTATTAGAACTTAAGTGTATTCTTAATGAAAGCTAATTCGGTAATCAACATGAAAATGTAAATGGCTCTAATTTGTTCCTAAGTGAAAATTAACTCTTACCTTAGCAGCAGGACAGAAAAACACCAGCTCTTATGATTTTGCTTCCTTAATGCAGCAAAATTTTAATGGAACTTAGAGCATTTTGCTCTAATTCCATACTGTCTGCTGGAGCCCATTCACTAATCATTCAGATAGGTTTTAGTCAACGAAGGAATCTGGTGCTGTTTTCTGCATTCTGCTTGACACTAGGTTTAACTTCTCTGTGCTTGAACTAGTCAGGTGTTAGTATTCCGACTCAACATCAGGAAGAACTTTTTGACAGTAAGAGCTGCTCAACAGTGGAACAGACTCTTTAGTTGTTATTTTTTAGCAGAGGTTAGATGTCCATCTGTCATGTATGATCTAGTTGAGATTCCTGTATTGCAGGGATTTGGACTAGATGACCCTCAGAATCCCTTCCAATGCTACGATTTTATTTTCCCAGCTGAGATTTTCCATTTCCCAAAAGACAAGACTCTTAAAAGACAAGACCAGTTTTTCAGTTCAGTTTAATCTGAATTATTATGTCTAGTGATCCTTTAGACTGGATGGAAATTGAGAAAAGGAAAGTGAATTCGTTAGTAAATCCTCAATTATTCAAGAAGCCCTTTAGAGAAACTTCATGTATCTACTGCTGCAGGATCGGCAGAAATGGCCACAAGTGCACAGTATGAACATTGAACAGCAAGCTAGGAAACTGATTGATTAAAATTAGATCTATAGTAATGTGGATTGCACTTTGGCGTATTTTAAACTATTAAACCCACTTTATAACTAGGTGGTAGGCTTGTTCAACATGTTCTTGTCGGGTTTGCTAATGCTGGCTACAATCCACCACAGTCTATCCTAGGTCACCTTAATTGCTGTTTAATGGTGTATGAACCTATGCCCCTTATTCAATAGTGCTCCAAAACAGCAAACCACAAAAATGTGGAGAATGTAATCCAAATTGTATTCTATGCCCATTGCGCCATACTTGTCATTTCTGGGTTTACAGTTCTAATTTTCTTTCATCCTGGTGTTTTGCAGACCAAGAATTATTTCAATGCAAATTGTTCCTTCTGGAACTACTCTGAACGGACTATGATGGGCTATTGGTCAACTCAAGGATGCAAGCTGATCGACACAAATAAAACGCATACCACGTGTGCATGTAGCCACCTAACCAATTTTGCAATCCTTATGGCACATAGGGGAATTGCGGTAAGGAACAATGCCTTTAATCGGCAACCAAATGACATTTAGAAAACCCACTTTAACTTCTCTATGTTTGAACTATCTATATAGTCGGATGTTAGTATAATTTCAGAATCCTTCTGGACATCTCATTTCACAGTATTCCAAATATGACCTTTGTGTTCCATAGGTTCAGATGTAAAATGAAGAAAAAGAATGTGTCTGTTCATCTCCTTATATTTAATGCTGAATGCCATTTCATTAAAGGAACTCAAATATACAGTCATCCCCTATCATTATATACCAATATTTTCTGCTTTCTAGCAGTTTTAAGTTCTCTGACATACTCATGCTTTCTCAAAGCATTTTGTAGATTTCTGATAGGATTGCAGTTAAGACTGATTACTTGAAAACCCTGCAAATTCACATTGGGACTGGTTAACTGTTGACAAAGAGATTGATATTTACACCCTTCAAAAGCATACTTAAAAGGGAAGTGTGTATTCTGCTCTGCATTCTCTAGACCCACGTATAAGGTATCTGGATGGCATCAGTTCTGAGGGAAAATCAAAAACTACCAAGAACTATAAAGTACAAGTTCTTCTAGATGCTACTGAACTACAGAGCCATGGAAATGATAATAAAGAATGTTAATTTTCCCTTACCTGGCCATGAGCTGTGTCACTGGCCAAGGAGCCTGACAGCCTCACCTACTCTAACTGGATCACACAATGAGAGTCATTCATCCATTCCATTTATGGAACATATGGTTTATACTGAAGATCTCTCGTTTCCTTAAATTTCCTTTAATGTCCTGAACAATGCTTTATTTGTGCATTCAATATAGAAATTATGTTTTCCCTCCCCTGCCCTCCTTCCGGAACATCGCTTAGGCTTAAAATGTGGCATGTTATTGGAAATAATAATAATAATAATAATGTTTAAATATTTATTATTTATTGTTTAATGTTTAAATATTTATTAATAATAATAATAATAATAATAATTATTATTATTATTAATAATAATAATAAATATTTCAAAGTTACCGGTAGTTCATCTCCACTGTTTAACACTGTAACTGCCAATGAACAGGCTGTTGTGCTGTCCTTTGAACAAAGTTGGAATTTCTAAGTGTTAGCGACAAACATATTTTAGTTTTGTATTGATCAGTGACCACACTAATTTTCTTTACTCTTCATCATTTCCAGTACAATGGAATGCATGGTTTACTCCTCACTGTCATCACCTGGGTAGGGATTGTCATTTCCCTTGTCTGCCTGGCAATTTGCATCTTCACTTTCTGTTTCTTCCGCGGCCTTCAAAGTGATCGAAACACAATTCACAAGAACCTTTGCATCAACCTCCTCATTGCAGAATTTATTTTCCTAATAGGCATCGATAAGACGGAGTACAAGGTAAGCCCTCTATGTTTAACACACATCTGAAGATACCTCACTGAAAGGAATGGTAGCAGTAAAGTATTTGATGGCCAAAAGAAGTTTCTCAGTTGTCTGCTTTTTTGATGCAACATTTAGCCATTTACTCCATGGACGGGTAGGTTACTCAGGAAATAATGGCAGGCAGAGAAAAGGTTGAACAACTAATGTCTGAAACTTCTCATTTAGATGCAAAGATGGAACTATCTCATTCCGCTCAAGAGCATTGAGATTTTGCATGGAAAATGAGTTTACCACTATATATGGCTTAGAATTTACTATGCCACAAAGACTTACACCAGTTTAGATTAAACAACAAAAAATATTGATGCCATAGAAGGTACAGGAGGGTCCGCTGGCACCCACAGGTGTTGCGTTGGCGACCTCTGTTGTAGAGAAAGCAAGAAAACATGCCTGTTCAATGTTGTTAAGCTGGGAACCAGTAGAAGCTTAATAAGCCTGCCAGAGAGTTTCTTGTCAGGTATTGTTTAGCATTTAAGCCACCTATTGACCAACAAGTTTTTCCTTCAATATTGTGTGTGTATTAGGGAGGGAGGGAGATCATAGGTGTACAAGTGATGACAATTCAGATTGATGTATGGTAGTTTCCGTTATTTATGATCATTGTTCAAGATCATTTACTGTAATCCAGTGGAACAGATTCTGCAGCTCCATTGGGACTAAGGAAGCAGTTAAATGCTTAACTCCCTGTTGGCTGCAGTGGGTTCTTAGATAAACCTGCCTCTTGTCCGGTAGGTGTACCTAGCGCCCCCAGATACAGGAGAATGTTACACAGAAATAATACACTCCTATCCTTAAGAGATAGAAAGCTATGGAATTCTTTTCCTTTGTGTGTCTTCACTTCTCATTTCAGATTAGCCTTTTCCTAAATCTCAAGGCATAAGGCTGAACCTATGGTTTTTCTAAAATAAGCTGCCCTTAGAATTGAGTCAGTCGGTAGGATTTTGTTCTGCACTCATTTACAGAGGGTGGCTAGTGATATGATAGCAGATCTTCCTAAAAATAGAAAAAGCAACGATATTTGATATTTAAAGGGAAATGGAATATTCTGACAGAGGCATAAGAATTTTCAACAGAAGGTATAAATAATACATCTAGTAGCTGGGGCTCTTTATCTTCTTGTACCAAATCATCTGCAATATGAGCCTTACAGCAGAGTGTTAACATTGCGCTACCAAAAATTAATGGACTGCTTGCCACACTTGATATTCCATTGCGTCAAAGAATGCTAATAGGCACATACTTTCCATATCTTAACTCACAGAGTGCAAGAGAGTAGAAGCTGCAGCTACTGGGAACACAATACAGTTTTCAGTAGTTATGAATATGAAGTTTTATGTTTGGGGGGGCAGTGTGTGTGTGTGTGTATTGGGGGGGGGGTTCAATTACTGCATATACTGTATGCTGCCATTACAAACCAAGCTGTTAACATCCACATTATTTCGTTTTCTGAATACATCAGATGAAGTGGGAAGGTTGAAAAGTGTTGCACCTTGCATTTGATTGTTTCTTTTTCTTTGCAGATTGCATGCCCAATATTTGCAGGCCTCTTACACTTTTTCTTCCTGGCAGCCTTTGCCTGGATGTGCCTAGAAGGGGTGCAGCTCTATCTCATGTTAGTAGAAGTATTTGAAAGTGAATATTCTAGGAAGAAGTACTACTATGTTGCTGGCTACCTCTTTCCTGCCACTGTTGTTGGTGTCTCGGCAGCTATCGACTACTCCAGCTATGGAGCGCAAAATGCGTAAGTAATTGCTAGTGACCTGAGTGTTTCAGGCGATTTATTTATTTTTTAAGCGTGTTAGCTGTCAGAGCCCCTGACAGACTAAAATAGCACCAGAAAGCTTTATTGGTATGAGAATGGCAAGGCTGTGTGCAAATTCCAATCAGGTCTTTTGTAATTTTCTAGGTTCAGAGAATATGTACCCTGGAGAGGCAAGATTCTAAATTACCACCTTTCTTTTTAACACAAAAGATTGACCCGAAACAAATTGGGAGAAAAAGTAAATAACTTTTTGGGCCTCCAATGAATATTAAGTAAAATAAAACAAAATAAAATTCTACTTTACTTAAAAGTATCTGGTTTGCTTTAACCCCCCTGCCCTAGTTTTAAGCTAACACTTCGTTAGATTTCTTTGTTCAGCATGCTTTCTAGCCAGTTCTCTTTCTGTAGAATGATAGTGCAGTGTTTCTGCCCCAGTGGTTCACTTTGATAATATTTATCGGGAAAGAATCGGATTAAAATTAGCCCAGTTTTCTCTTTGTAAAAAGTAGGGATATTTATACAAAGTGACAGAAGGTAGACCCCCCAAATATATATATATATATATATATATATATATATATATATATATATATATATATTTCTGAGGGTTTATGTTGCTAGAGGCATAAATGTGCCTTCCAATAGAGTTTGTCCTTTGATGAAATTAGTTACAGTATGGGCAGATACTGTTGGAATACAAGCAAGCTGCTTGATTCTGCTGTTGATGGAAGACAAACAAAACCAATTCAGTAGGGAGCTGTGCTATATGAAAACTGAATCAGTAAGTGAAGTGAGTCCCGATAAACTGATGCCTAATTTAGTTTAATCCTGTTTGGGTTTTTTTTGTTTTAACTATTAAATTTGCAGCAGCGGGTCTGAGGCATTTTGTTTGCATTATGCTGCTCTGCAGGAGAAGAAAAAATATGACATTTAATCATTTTCTGAGTTGGCGTTCCTTGGGGATAGTCAAGTGATGGACAGCTGAAAGCATGTTTTAAATGCACAAAGAAAAGCTGTGTGGGGAGAGGGGGGCCCACATATATACTTTTGCCTGGGTTCACGGCCTATACCAAATACTAACCCAAAAGGAAGCAGAGTTGCTTAATCAAATACCAGCCTTTTGTGGTTGCCCTGTACTTCCAGGTACCCCTTTGGGTTGATTAGCTGTACCATACAGGGCATCTTCTTAATGCTTGATGCTTTTCAACTTGTTGGTTGACCCCATTCTAAGGTGAGCTGCACCAGTGGCAACATCACTATTTTTTTGTTGCATTTCATTGAAGTGTTGAGGAGGGGGGGAGAAGGGGGAAATAAATAAGCTTGAATGAGAAGCATTGAGAAAGGAAAATGGATGTGGCCTTGAGTTTCATTCTGAGGTTTGATAGGTTCCAGATTTGAAAAGTGTAAAACATACTGTAGCACCACCATCAATTTGGGGGCGGGGGTGCAGGTGGTTTGCAATAGTGTGAAGAAAATGGACTGATAGGCAACAATTAATGAGCGTAAAGATGAAAGCAGGTGATCATAAGGAAGTCTTGTTGAACAGCCTTAAAGCTCAATAAACAGACACATTCTCAAGCATATGCTAGTGTTCAGAATTACATCTCCATGCATTTAACTGAGAGAGTTGCACGGCTGATTTTCTCAACGTAGAACACTTATGGTGTGCTAATGCAGTTTCCCTTGGTGACCATGCCATTGAACGATGTTAATCTCCTCTCACTTGGCACTCTAAATCACGCTCAGGAATAACATACATACAAGGAAGCAAGTCAGCCAGGTGTGTATGGCATCCATTTTCAAGAATAGGTTTCATATGGATGTCCACATGGGGTCACTGCTAAAAAAAAGTCACATCATAGCCAGTCCATGTGAATAAGTCCTAAGAGATGTCTACTTTCCATTGGTAACATAGAGTGTATGTGCTATTCTCACACCACTTCTTTTCTTTTTTTCTGTAACAGCTGCTGGCTCAA
The DNA here is from genome assembly GCF_964252035.2 of Podarcis erhardii. NCBI lineage: Eukaryota > Metazoa > Chordata > Lepidosauria > Squamata > Lacertidae > Podarcis > Podarcis erhardii. The sequence continues at coordinate 69,435,304 of NC_138510.1, forward strand.
AGTTGACAACTATTTTATCTGGAGTTTCATTGGGCCTGTTACCTTCATTATTCTGGTAAGAATACTTTCACTTTCCTTTCCGCCCATCTGCCTGCCTCTCTCCCAATCCACTTTATTTATTACAGTGGGAATGACCAAAATACTTTGAAAGTCAGGTTATATTTGCTATGAAACTCATAGCAAGAGCCCCTTTGGATAAGACCATAGGCCCATGTTCTCCAGCATCATCTTCTCACTATAACCAACCAGATACTCATGGAAAGTGCACTTCTCATGGTTTGTCTCTGATACCGATACTGGAGGTAGAAGACATCCATCACAACTTCTAGCCACTGAAAGTCTTATTTGTCTAACTGCCTTTTAAAGCTATCCAAGTGGGGGGGGGAAGCACCACGTCATGTGACAGCAAATTCTACTATGTACTCTGTTCATTTTGTCTGTCCCAGTATTCAACACTCCAATATTCAGCTTAACCTGGATGACCTTGGGTTCCAGTATTGTGAGATACGGAAACCTCTCTCTGTTGTTTGTACACAAATCGGTGAATTTCGACTAGAGACTTTGTACAATTGTGATGGCATGTGAATCACAAGTCTTAGTTTTGATTTGTGCACAGTGCTATCCCCCCTTGAGATGATACTTTTGGGATTTCTATATTTCCTTGTGGTTTCAAAGCCTCATAGACTCATAGAGTTGGAAGGGACCCAAAGGGTTGTCTACTCCAACCCCCTGCAATGCAGGAACCACTGCTAAAATATCCCTGACATATCATCATTTATTGAATATTATCTCTGTACCTGCTGAACTAAAACAGTGCTGTTTTAAAAGCAGGACTGTTAATAGGCTTTTATTTATTTACTTTCTTTCTTTTATTATACTTTGCTCTTCATCCAAGAAGTTTAGAGCTTTGTATAGATGGTTTTCAGGTGGTGTCCCATCCATGTACTTGTTTAGGAAAAGACCCATTTAATTTTAGTTATCATGTGCCTTCAAACTATTCCCTCACACATTCTATAATGCAAATGCTAATGATCCTTTTGGGGGGGGGGATATCATTTTTCATTTTAGCAAACATCGCGGCATTGTAGCTGATGTGTTGGTGCAAAATTCAGCCTTGTTCAAGTAGAGATTTATCTTCTTGGAGTAGTCTTACAGTCTGAGCCTTTAAGCCACTATATGTATTGAGTCGTACCCATGGCACCTAATGTCATTCTGTAGGACTGAGTTGCCAATCTTTATCCTTGATTGCCAGTTGAGTCCAGAGAAGGCAGTTTTTTTCTCAGCAAAGCTCTCCGTTATCCGCAGACAAATAGTATTTATTTTCCCCATCATGTTCATTGCGTTAATCATACTGTAAATCACATTATTGAAATGTTTTAAAAAACACTGTACATAGTGCACAGAATTGAAATCAGTGGCTTGGCCTGTCCATCCTCCACATCGCAGAACACTTCTGAGAGTCAGGGAACAGACCCCTCTTGCATAGTGTGGGATGTGGTGCAGAGGCAATCAGGGTCATTTGTGACTTATACCAATTCTCCCTTGCCATTGCATCCCCTACAACACAACTCATGCCAATCAGGAAGATTAATCTGTATGTGCAATATTTATCAAGATTGAACAGTAAAAAAACAAAACTATTTGGCTTGATTATTGGCATATGGTATACACAGATTGCACAACATAGCAGTCCGGTGGCAAAATCTGATTCTAGGTATTTCACAGTATGGCTGAGGATTTGACAGGAGGTAAAATACTCCTGTGGTTTAACAGGATTTCTTTCTTCATTCTTGAAGTTCTCACTGGCATATAAGAAGTGTGCATCATAGAGCAGGTACGTAATTCACATTCACACAACTATAAGGATAGGGTTTTCTTTAAAAAAAAATCTCCTTTCATCATCTCAAGCAACACAGCTGATAGAAGCCTGTACAGAGGAAACATGACACAGCAACTTATTTGAGATATGCCAGTATAGATAATATTGGAAGTGATGCTCCCACTCCTGACTTTTTAGATCATAATTAAAAATGGCAGCTTTTAATTCTGTATAGCAGCCTGCAGGACTCCTTGGTATTTTTTTGAAAGAAGCATTACAGGCTGAATCATACAGCTGAGCACTTTCTTTCCTCATGGTGCAATTTCTGTTGTTCGTGCAACACAACATGTAAGCTAGAACCTCACCGAAATAAGCCATAGCCACTTCCTTTCTCTCCAAAGGGGCAAGCCGTTTCTTTCAAAATGTGATTGTTTCATAGTAAGTGAGATAATCTTGCATGTTATGCTTCCCCTTCCTGTTTGAAGCCTGGAGTGTGGCAACAGGAGTTCTGCCACATCAGTAGCAGAGGGCATTGCGGTGTGGCAGAGGAGGAGGAGTTAGGCAGCAGTGAGCTGGTACAGTGCCCAAGACACCAGAGAAACCAATCCAGTTCTCCCGCCAGTGCCTCTGTAGTGTGCCAGCCTCACTGCTGCCTCATTCCTCCTCTCTACCTCCCAGAAAGCAACAAAGGTGAAACAAACCAGAGGTCAGGTGAGTGGTGCCAGGCCACCATGCTGTCTGCTACTGCTTCCTAAATTATTAAAAATAATAATAACAACAACAAGTAGAACTTCAGTATGCCAGGAAGAAAGTTTCTAGCCCATATTGCGCACTTAGAATGCTGAGGACTGTGAGTGTTTTATGTATTTAAAAATTGCATCTCCTACCTGCAGTCTGAAGTACTAGCCCATTCTGCCACCTCATTCACACGTAATTCTGTTGCAAGTGGACTGGTCACAGGCGTGGGAATAAAGTGGCTGAAAGTAATGTGCGAGCTAAAGTTCAGTGAGCCAGGGTCTTGGTATGTCTCCTTTCCTCTTTTTTTTTTTTTTTTTAACAAAAATAACAGCATCATTTACTGTGAGCAGTACTTTCTTTGGGTTTTTTTTATCTCCCCCCTCCCTCTCTTTCTCTGTCTTTAAATAACATTACACTTTGTGTGGGCCTTGGGCATTGAGGCAGATATTGGTGTTTCCTCATAACCAGGTCAGAGTGAAAATCGGGGTGAGGGACATTTAATCATATTGACCATGTACAGTCAGAGTCTACTATTATTTACCGGCCATGACATTATTATCCTCCTGCAAATCATTTAGACTGAGAAGTGAAAGGCCTTTGGGAGCAGTATTCCCAACTTCAAAAAATATGAAACAGCAGGTAGCAATCACTGCACAGTTCCTGGGAGTAATTCTTCTCTGGCAATTGCTTTGCCCTCTAATCGTACCGACCAAAAGAAAAGAGAGTGTAATGATTCGAGAACAGTGTAATGTGAACAGTGTAACTGCAGAAGAGGTATGGGTGTACATTAATGTATATACGCCATTCAAGAGTGTACCATTACAATCCTTACAAACATATGGCGATGATTGTATAACAACAACAACAGCTGCTGCTGTTGCTACTATTTAACGATTTATTTAGCCCCAACAATGTGCTGCAATAATCATGGAATATTTGTTAGCTGGAATGCAACTCTCAATGCAGAGTATGCTAGAGTTGCCCCAATACTGGGCTGCCTTCAACTAAATTAGAGAGAAAGTAGACTACTGTGTATGACTCTGTTAAATACAGCGCACTGAAAATGGAGATTGTGTTTCTAGTCCTTAACAGAAAAGCTCATAATGTGTGAGCTACTTCTAATGGACTTTCAAACTCTACATTATAGGTTGTGCCAAGCTTTTTGGGTCACTATTGAGTATGAAACACAGAAAAACAAAAAAACAACCCCTCATTTCTTCCTTACACATATGTAGGCACACCCAGCCAGGAAAGGCAAACAGCAGATAGTTAATTCTCTATTTACAAAAGCAGCTCCTTAGGCGCACCGGATACCCACACTATGTGGTTGTCTACATAGCTGTTTTCCAAATTCATTTCTGGGCTTAGGTACTGTTGTCTGACATGAGTGCACACACGCAACCTGGGCCTTCTCAGATACGGTGAGCAGTCTCTTCCTCCACTTCCAACCTGTCCTGCATGCCCACCTCCAACTCTGACTTCTCGGACCCTTCCTCTTCTCCTTTCCTGGCTCCTGGGTGGCACCCAACCCCAAAAATCTCTGCCCCCTCCTCTCCTGGTTTCGCCTCCGCCCCCTTGCCTCCATCATATATTCGTCAGAGTATTTCCAGTCCCTCTCAATATGTTACCTTGTGCATAACTGTTATAATGTGTACACAGAACACAGATGTACACTGAATTAAGAACAATCACACAGTTTTAATTTACTGGCTTTAGAATTTGAGATCTTATTCTTTTCCCACCTCCAGCCCACATACACAAAATTGTAGACTCCTTTGGGGGAAAGACTAATACACCCATTAAGGAACAGTTAGATAAATTATAGCCTATACTGATCTTAATTGATAAGTTGCAGAAAATAAAAGCCTGAGTTTCGGTGATTTAATGGACCGCTATCAGCATTTATATGATCTTGAGGCTTTAGTCCATTGTAATTCAAGCAAAAGATTTATTTAGTACATTCTCAGATAAGATTCCGTGGCCATGATAATCTAATATAAATTTAGGCACTCATGATCTTGTTGAAATTGGCTGCTAATTTGAGGGAAGGAGATGGGCAGTATAATGTTATCTATTTGTTTTAAAGGAACTGGAAGAAAATTGTGTTCTTTGGGAATAATAAGTGTTCAAGGGGAAATCTGCAACAGGACGTTCCATTGACTTTGTCCTTTTATTGGAATTTTTGATACATGCACCGATTTTTATATCAGCTTTTCTGCCTTCCTTAAAATAAAGAATTGGATATATTGGTCAGAATGGATCTCATTGTTTTGAATGGGATCAAGCACCTGCAGCTCCGCACTGTATTTGTATTTCTGTGTTTCTTGATCACAGCCTTTTTATTTATTGCACGCCTTGCTGTTTTTTGCATTTAAAGTAAATATCACTACCCTCCCTTTCCTTGCCATACACCCACCCACCCGATGCTTTCCCTCTTAAGGTTAGGTAGGCCCGCCTTCCCAAATAACCTTGCCCGTTCTCGGCGCTTTAGGAAACATGCGGCGTTCGGATCCTTGAAGGAGAGCGGTTGACTTTCCTTTCAGACTACAGGGCACCAGGGTTATTGTATCTATGGAAGAAAGCATGTGTGAGAGTAATGAGCAGTGGAACGCCATTAGTATGCCTGAAATGATTTAATGAAAGCTTGGATCATGACACGTCAGGAGCTGTTCTTATCATTTGGACAGCTCCATCTGCATCCTTAATAATTAATTAAGTTCAGGGAGAGTTCAGCTTTGCACACTCCTTTCGAAGGGCTCCTTCAGACAACACTTCTCGGGCTGCCAGTCCCAGAGAGGAATAGGCTTCTGCTTGGCTAAGAGCAAGGATCTGCGAGATAGAAGAGCAATTTTAGAGCTTGCCTCTGCCAGGTAACAAAAGCTCCAGGGAGGACAAACAGGGTCAGAACATGTGCAGTTCAGCTAGGTTACCTCGGAGTGGTGTTTCTGTTCTTCTGTCTTATCATATCCATGTCAGCACTTCAGGCTGTGTGGAATGAATTTTAAGCTGCTAAGCTCAATGTAATTCAGTTGAGCAGCTTGATGGCTTTAATAAAACAAACAGTGCACTCTGGCAAACTCTGGTCAGAAAAGCCCACACTTTTGACTTTTTGTGTTTTGCCTCTTTTCGCTTTAATATAATTCAAGGAGGTTCGAGGTTGGTTAGACTTGTCATTTGTGTTGCGCTCCTGAGAGAGATTCTCATGAGCCTTAGGAATCGCCTGCAGGAAGATGACTGACCCAAAGCATTCTGGATGTGGTTCTGTTTCATGAATAGGAAAACATATGATCACTAAAGAGACAACATTACTTCTCCTTAGTGATACTGTCCATCCAAGACAAAGCAACTTTGCAGTGATAGCATAATAGGCATTGGGCAAATCCTCAGTGTGAATAATGGAAGTTTTAGAAATTTAGGCATAGTTCCTGTGCTGGCTGTATGGAGAGGGATGTCTAATACTTTATACTTACCACATCCTAGAAAAATGAATTCACCATAATGTGATAAACTTCCGTGATTCACGTACATGTTTCCATAGCTGCAGATGCCTTGTCAGCAATACACCATTCACTCGTTTATTAGTTTGGTTTATCTTCATTTGTATGCTACTATTTGATTATTCAGAGTGACATATAGCAAATTAAAATGACCACTTGGTGGAAGCTGGAGAACTGAAACTAACCCTGAATTGAAACCAGTCCCCCACTACTGCCACTGAAGAGGTGATCAGCATAAAGGTGACATTGTGCCAGGTTGGGCTTATTACATCTTGGTTTTGTAAGCCTTTTCTCCACACACATTGCCTCTTCTCTGCCCCTTTCTCAATTACACCAGTAACACTTCAATCAACTGTCCTTTCCCATTACATCTGAACTGGGAAACTATGGTTACCAAGTTCTCAAAACACAGCTTGAAGTTGGTTTAAGATCCTAACTTTTTCTGTACCTGGTAACCATGGTTTACCAGTTCAGGCACAATGAGAAGCTATGGCTAAGTAAGTGATGTCTTGCTTTAACTGCATCAAGGAAAGGGGTTGCATATGCAGGCACAAAACTCGTTCACAATATAACAAAGCTTATATCCAAAATATCACTATCCTACACCACACCCAGTTCTACTGGTGCTACCGGATGGGCCTTTTAGCATTTCAGACGGCTTTTGTATAATAATAGTGCAGTAGTAGAAATGGTTTTGTTGACTTTAGTTTACAGAGTTCATAACAGTGTATTGTTTTGGAAAATTGTGGTTTACAAAATATAGACAATATATGTATTCTGCTCTTGTGCCTGGGATTTCATGCATGGCTCATATTGTGAGCTAGGACTAGGCATGCAGAAATGTCTCCTTCTCCACGCACTTCACCCTCACTCAATAGGTCCACAGTTCTCACACCCTTTGAGAGGAATCATTAATCACAAGAAAATTACAAGATCATTTTATAGTGTTATGACAGCAGAAATCTTTCCATGAGTCAGTTTGAATCAATTCCTTGAAGGAATCGATTCAGTGGCTTTCAAGGCACACACAATATTAATGTTCTTTAAGAAATTAAGCATTTAAACTGTCATATATATATCACCCAATCACACCTTACAAATATGTGTGATTTCTTAGATAGCAATGAGAAGAATCAGGAGAGTGAGGAATAAGCAAAACATTTTCTTCATAAAAATTGCGAGTACAAGTAATTTCTTGTGAGTGTATGCTCCTCAACAAGTTCCTCTACTCTGCCCCTTTCTGCTTTCCATGTTACATGATATTATGGCAATCTGTCCGAGTTTGTTTAACCCTTGATTAGAGGTGATTTATCTAGAGGAGAGGCATTTTCCCAGAGCTCTCACCTACCATAGTGATGTTCTTACCAGGTGTGTTTGTTTAATAGCAAGAAAGCGTAGCAAGAAAGCGAATACTTTTCTAATGGGTACTTGGAGCATAGGCAAACCAGGACTTCTGAATATTGCTTTCACAGAGCGAACTAGTGTTCTTTGGTTTGCTTGATACTTTAAATTGTATCATATTTCACAGAGATGTGGTGAACAAGTATCTCATGCTCTGTTGTCATATGTCTTAATTACTTTGCTTTAGAACTACAGTATGTTGTATTCTTAAAGAGACTTTCATATTCACTTACCATCATATTACAGGACCTTTATCAGCTGAATCAAAGTGCAGTGTTTCTTGTTCTGCCACCCTTTCTCTTTCTTTCACTTTCTATGCTTAAGCAGACACTCAATTTTTTATTTTTATATCAATCAATAAATTTTATTGTTTATAGCCAATGGCCATCACAATACAATATGAGCACAAATCACACAGCTACAAAAGACCCTGTATGCTCCAGACCAGGAAAAATCCACCATGTCAAAAATTTAGGAACATTCCTTCTACTCAGCACCCCTAGGGATTGGAACTATTCAGAAATGTTCCCTTATCTTTCTGGTTTTTATTTATGACCCCCCACCACAAAGGATTCTACTACTTTGGGCTGATTCTTTTGGCACTTTCAAATCTGATTAGCCGTCTACTGGCATGAGTAGCATGATGATCTCATTGACCCCAGTTATGGATAGTGTTTGCTGTCTTGGGGGGGTGGGAGGAAAAGATGTTTGCTGTAGGGAGGTAGGAGGGCTTGCTTCATAAACCACATTGGTTTCCACAGCGGATACCCACAGGGATCTGGCTGATGTTATAGCATCTATGGCAATCCTCAACTCCTGCCAGTGAGGAATGCAGTTGGAAGTAGCATATGGCTTAAAGGCCCAATTAGGGCCACTATTCCAGCACTAAACATGAGTAATGAAGTCATGATCCCGAACACTCTAGTAGCAAAGTAGAAAGCAAAGCTATGCCAGCAGAAACAAGAGATATTAGCATAGCAGCACAACCACATCCACAGTATCCATCGAAATATTGCACCAACACTGGTCACAGCCAGGCAATTTATAGTGACTTCAAGGGTGCTGTGATGCTATCACAGAAGCCGTCCCACCCCCACCCCCACCCCCAGTGCATGAGCATGCTTGCTGGAAGAGATATTTGTGTCTCAGAAGCATCCGTGACTCACTGGTTAGGAGGACAGCAGCTGATCCCTGCAGCCACAGTGGCATCAGCAGGATTTTGGATTTCAAGGCAGCCAAAATACAGAATCAGAAGCAGCCTGAAATCATAACACCTTTTGCCAGAACCAAACAGTGCCACTCCTGTTAAAGCAGGCAGCCAGTTTGTATAACCCAGAGTGTAGAAGGCCTGGGTATAGAAACTACAGGACGATGGCCTCACCGTCCCTTCCTCTGATAGAATGCTTAGTTAATATTCATAACAATACACATAAAAGATGTGTGTTACTGTCTGCGTAAGGGTGCAGCCATTTTGCAAGGGAGACAAGATAGCCAATTCTGCTAGGAAGAAATCACAGCAAAACAGCAAGGACAAAAAAAGAAAGCATTGTGAGCTGCCTGGTTGCTATAGAGTACAAAATAAATGCATTATTTACACTATGGCTTTACAGGGAAGTGGAAAGGGCAGTCTTTGAGTCATTGCTAATTCCTGCAGTTGCAACAGGGGATCAAACTGGCTTCAGTTTAACTCCCAGTATTGGTTGTAGTTTATTGTCAAGTAGTTCATATGTAAACAAGGTCATTAACATGCCGAAATTATTATTTTGCTTTGGGTGTCCCATGCTTACTATAATCAATCGTTCTTTCTCCATGATAATAACAGCACCAGCATTTGAGATGAGTTTGTTAATGTGAACCAGATTAATTTCACCTTGAGTTTCTATTCTCTTGATCTATAATGGCTTATTCAAAACCTGGCTAGTTCAGAATTTCCTTGTTTTATTACACATTATTTATATCACAGGCATGTAAAGAATCCACATACAGGGCTCATTCATATGTAATGCTTAGTTCAGTGCTATATGATTGAGTCGGAATGAACCCAAGCAAAACATCTGACTGTGTTCTCCCCTCCTTCCTTCTCCTTCTCTCACATGGCAAGGAGGAAGCCTGGTTGGTTGTTAAGTTCAAACCAGGGGATGTGGTTTAAAACAAGCTCTGCTAAGTTTCCTAAGTAGCCAATTTCAGATCATGGATTGTTAAGCTGTCAAGGCCAGGCTGAACACTGGTGAGTGGGTAGGGCTGCCATACATCTGGATTTTTTGGGGGGGGGGTGTATTCCTAACTTCCTACTTTTTGAAATATGGCAACCCTATGAGTAGGGCCCCTCTGCTGCTGCAACTGCCTCACTGGGTGCACTCCTAGGAGTTGCTGAGAAATGCAGGACTGATAGACCTGCATTTTCCTAACTTGTAGGTGTAGTTTTGACAATAAAAAATTAATTCATCACTCTGGACATTCCTTGCCCGACAGTGCCGTGATGGAAGTTGGCTTGTTAAACTAACTAGAGTTTGTTTTAAAACAGGATCCCTGGCTGAAACATAAAGGCACACTGGGGTTCTTCAAAATTGAAACTAGACCCTTTCTACATTGTTCTGCTGGCAGCATTGCAGGCGTGCGCAGTTGGACAAGTCCAACACAGTGCTCATTCTGGCTCATCCACAAAGCACTAAACTTACAGGGGAACTGCCGCTCTGACTTTCCTTTCTTGGTAATTTAGTAGGAGACTTGGGTTCAGGACTCCCAACTTAAAGGGCCATTTCATAATCTAGGCAATGGCTTACCTCGTCACCACCAAGTGCGCACTCAACATGGAGCAGTAGCTTTAATTTTTTAGACGGACACATGAAGCATCTTCGGTGTATATTTAAAAAGACATTGAAATATGTTTCCTAACGTTCTTTTGCAGAGGAATGTTTAGCATAAGGCAGTATGAAGAACAAATAAACTCAAACCAAAACATCAAACCAAAATGAGCAATATTACAAGATGTGCACTGAGTGAGAGTGGCTGGGCTTTGGCCATTCTTGATCTAATCTTTCTTTGCAGCCGCTTTGTGCAGACTGTTCTGTCACCAGCCCCAGAATAATTTGGAAAATAACCACTTTTTTTTTACTTTTTTTGTTTAGTCTAGAGCATCATCATTACCTAACTTGTTACTTGAAGTAGTTTAATTTCATTGCTATCTGTTTTGACAGCTGAATATTATCTTCCTGGTGATCACACTGTACAAAATGGTGAAGCACTCAAACACTTTGAAACCAGACTCTAGCAGGTTGGAAAACATTAAGTAAGTGCTTTGTGTTTGAATCAAGAACTGTGATTATTTTTTCTGATTGTTCCAACTGATTGAAAGCTCCCCCTTTCCATTAGCAACGCAAGGCTTTGTTTCCCAGCACCCACAGATGTCAATTAGAAGTAAACAGCACCAATCCTGTTCGTCATATTTGTTGCTATAATGATACAGGCAACACTTGAAATTAAATAACTTCTGCTTGGAACAATGGCCAAGAATTTGTTTTGGTGCATTCATGGAGATTCCTCAGCAATGTAGCAAGTTCATTTGCATTTAAAATGCAGCTCCCAAACGATGTTCCTCTTTGCATGGCTGGTGTTGTTCTGCTGAGTATGTTTCGTTAAATTATTTTCAGATGCTAGTGATTCTCAGCGGTTTCCCCATTCATAATCCCACTCCCCTAAGAGAATTTGCTTCTACTTCTTTTGTTATCTTGAAGATTATCTGTTGCTTTTCATGCAAATTTAACAAATATTTACTTTTATCCTGTGACTACACAAGAATCACAATAGTCCCTTTCTTGAAAGTAGAGCAATGGCTTAATATTCTTAATGAGAATCTTACAGTGGTGGATCATGCTTTAGGTCAGAGGTAGGCAAGATAAGATTCCACTGTCCAGTTCCAGCGCAAGCATCCATTATGTGGGTAAAGGGAAGGAACAGATTTCTGGGAGGGAAGCCTTTGGGTTGGTTGGGTGGGATAAACACTTTGGACTTACATTGCCTACCCCTGCTTTAGATCATTCTATATTTAGACCAGAATTGTTTTGCTAGACTTAAGAGGGGCAGCACTTTCCCCCCTAATCATAAGCACTCTTACTTGGAGGTCAGATCCACTGACGTCATTGGCACTCCCAAGTGAAATGTGCTTAGTAGTGGGCTCTTGAATTGTCTTTGAATGCAGAATATGGCAGGGGCAGATTTGCAACAAAGCTAGCATTACAAACTAGAAGTTGCTTAGATAGGTCACAATATCAGCTTCATTGCATGTTGCATGTTAAGAGAGAGAGCTAATCTTTAGCACCTCTCTTTTCTTCCTTTTCTTCCTCTTTCTGTCTTCTCATCCACACCAGTAATTACCGTGTTTGTGATGGCTACTATAATACGGACTTACCTGGGTAAGATAGAACCCTACATTAACAAATTTAAAGCATGACTTTTTAATTTTTATTTTTAAAAAACAAAACAAAAAACTTTACAAATTTGGACAATTTTCTGGATTGTCCATAATTTTAATTAACAACTTTGGAGATAATCTAATTTTCTAAACTATTTCCAACTATTATATGCTTTTTATTATTTTAAACTGCTTGCGTCTGCACTTTGAATTTTCTAATTTTAACTAATTTTTGTATAAAATTACTAAAAATGCTTTCTTATTAATTTCAATTTCAATTCTGTCTAATGATTTTGTTTCTCTTTTCTGCTTATAATGCTTTCTAGCTATGAAGATAATAAGCCATTTATCAAGTAAGATCATTAGTTAGATGTGGAATGCACTGAATAAACCCCTTTCCCCTTCATTCTGTGCTGTCCTCTGCAATTTCTTTCCCCTCCGAAACTATTCATGACAAAATATCCTTCAAAGACTTTCTTTTGTGATTAAATCCATATATTTGTCACATTTCAGTAAGGCACTTTCATATGAAAGTTAGACTATCTAGTTTAGCAGAGTCTTCAAACTTTAGGTTATCAGCTTTTGATCTGCCATTTAACTTTTGTGTATTTGTGTTATTTGTGTATGTGTGTGTGTCAGATGCAAGCACAATTGTTAAAATATGGGCATCCATTAGTGGTTAAAAGAGACCTTCAAATCTCCAAATATACACGCATACATACAGATAATGCAATGGGGTTTCTGCACCTGGTACTAGAGCATTGCATTTTAAAATAACTACCGCTGCTGTTTTCATTGGAAACTAAAACGGAATAGCTCTTCCTATAATAGATAAAAGGTTAAAGCCAATAATTTATAGTTATATATGACTAAAAACCTAGTAAAAATAAATTGCAGCAAGTAAACTTTTAATATGCAATTTTGCAATGTGTATTTTTAAAAAAAACAAAAACAAAACGGCAGTGTTACTTAAATTGCTTTTCTTTTTCAGGTCTTGGGCCCTAGGTGCATTTGCTCTCCTGTGTCTTCTGGGCCTAACATGGTCTTTTGGACTGCTTTATGTCAACGATGAGACCATTGTGATGGCATACCTCTTCACAGTATTTAATTCTTTCCAAGGAATGTTTATTTTCATCTTTCATTGTGCACTCCAAAAGAAAGTGAGTCATTGCACATATACACTTCCTCTGTATCTCCAAAATATTTCCAGTATCTCTTTTTAAACAAGGAATTATATATCAGTAGTGCATAGACAGGTGGAACGTAGCGCTCTGTTGTTTAACTTATGATCCAGCTGCCAACAGAATTGCTGTTAGAAGTCCTGATTGTTAGGTTACTTTTACCCATTCTTCTGCATTCTTGCGATACTCCCCCTAGGTGGCAGTGTCACAGATGAAAGTGAACACACGCCAATAATAGGGATTGTCTGAATGCAGTAAGTTCCACATTACCATGTTTAATGTAGGGGAATTACAGCAGAATTCTACATGTGTCTATTCCGAAGAAGATCTCAAATGAGATCAATGGGGCTATTTTCCAGGCAACTTCTTACTAATCCTGGTGCCAATGACTTGCAAGGCAAGTTGGGCCATAAACTAGACATGTAAATGTGCCTATCTTTAAAAAAAGCTGCAAAGCCACTTAAGAACAAGGCCATAGCAGCAGGGGAGGGGGGGTGGCAGCTGCCCTCCCAAATCAAATAAATCAATAAAAATACTTAACTAACAGAGGTTTTCCCCACTAACATGAAGCCTGGCTATGCCCATGCTTAATAAAGCAATAAATAAATAAATGGAATCAGAAATCATTCTAAAAATGGATGGGTTTTGTTGTTCAACAAACATTTATGGCCTCTGTTATGCAGCGTGGAACAAATAAGTATATTGTGTTTAACTATTAAAACAGGGTAACAGCAGTTCCTCTCCCCTGAAACGTATTGGTGGATGGGGAGGCACTGTTAGCCATTGATCAACCCCTGTAGCACGTCTTTCTTTTCATCTGTGATTTTTCTGGCTGATGGTAGATTTGTTCATTATGAGGTGAAGCTTTTAGCAAAAGTTGATCCCCAGCAGGGCTCTTTTCTTTCCATCCTCCAAGAGCAGGATTGTACTTAGATATAGGTAAAATACTATTTATAATCAGCATTTTAAAGAGAACTGTGAAAATCAAATTACTGTTCACACATTGGGATCCCTGATTCATAGGACATTTCATTAATTTGAGATCATTGGATAAAAGGCATGCTTATTATTGGCTGCTAGTTTGATAAGAGTTGAATCAGTAGCCTTTTGTATTTGAAATGAAGTTGGCATTTCATTATTATTTTTTTTACAACTGGTATACTCTCCAGTTTGAGTGTGGCTGCTATGATACAGGCAAAGTGATTTGCGTCATGAAATAGGGAATTGCCAATTGGACAGTAGGTATTTCCTCTGAATTAGAGGAATGGAATGAATATTTGAAACATTTTAAAATGAAAATTGTCAAGATACAAATGCTTCCTAGACTAGGCTATTATAAAACAATGTTGTTGTTGTTTTAAAAAGCCCCAATAACATCAAAAGGCACATTGCCTTTATTCCTTATTCAAATTATGTATTGTTTTTATACTATGTTGCAGTAGTCAGAAGCAATATTAAGTGCCAGTTGAGCATGGAAAAAGCTTAACCTTCGCACAAGATATTTCATACCTGCAAGAAACATTTAGGCTGCCGTTTAAGCTTTAAAAAGTTTCAGTGTCTTTCCCTGGATATCATTCTACTTCTGTATACATAGCTAATGTGTTCTTTTTATTCTGTTATTACTAGTTGGCCACTAAATTGAACAGAGAAATAGAATTGTGAAAGTGAAAACTATTATGTTTCTAGTCCTGACAAGATGATAGTGCTGTTACTTCCTTCAGTTTTGAACAAGCTGTAATTTAGAAATAATGACAGTGGAATGTGCTTCACTGACAGATAATGTACATTCACAGCAGTATAGACATTAGGCAAAAATCAGCCCCAGGGGGTGGTATTTGGGAGGCAGGGGGAATTAAAAAGACGGTGACGGTCGCTGGTCACACACACAAACACAATTTTGCAGCTTATATAGGAAACCCATACTATGCCCATTCTCACCCCTGGCCTAAATTTCTAAGGCCATTAAAATCTTTTAGGCTGTAATCCTATATAAACCTGAGAGTAAGCGCCATTTAAACTGATTTGGACTTGTTTCTGACTTGACATGCATAGTATTAATCTTATTTTCCTGGGGGTATTAGCATCATTCATTTAGCTATATATTTTTGTGAACTTAATCACGCTAGACATTGAAATGCAACTTTATTTTGTGCCGTCCAAATAAATTCAATCCCAAATATGTATCCTTGATATTAGCAGTGTAGCTCCCAGTAGTGGTCAGTGGGGATGGCAGCACTTACCTAATCTCCCACCACCTAGGTTTACTGTGGAGGAGCGAGTGAGGTTGGCATGATGCAAATGAACCAGTGGGAGCACCAGATCATCTCCACCGATGCATTTGCATCATGGTAACCTCACCATAGGTAAGGGACGTGGGTGGCACTGTGGGTTAAACCACAGAGCCTAGGACTTGCCGATCAAAAGGCTGGTGGTTCAAATCCCCGCGACTGGGTGAGCTCCCGTTGCTCGGTCCCTGCTCCTGCCAACCTAGCAGTTCGAAAGCACGTCAAAGTGCAAGTAGATAAATGGGTACCGCTCTGGTGGGAAGGTAAACGGCATATCCGTGCGCTGCTCTGGTTTGCCAGAAGCGGCTTAGTCATGCTGGCCACGTGACCCGGAAGCTGTACACCGGCTCCCTCAGCCAATAAAGTGAGATGAGCGCCACAACCCCAGAGTCGGTCACGACTGGCCTAATAGTCAGGGGTCCCTTTACCTTTTTAACCTCACCGCTGGGCTCCCCATAAACCTTGGCTGCACTGGTGAAGTTGTTGTTCCATTTCCCAAGCCACTACAACTATGGTGCCCAGTTGTCTTCATTGCTCTCGTTCCACTTTGTTAGCCAACAGAGCTGCTTGGCACAGACTGGCTCTCTTCAAGCCATAAGTGGTCACACCAGAGTACGTCTGGAATTGTTTGCAGTGTACTGGGAAAACCAGTCGAGACACAACCTCCACCTGGTCATGGTTCAAAGCCACACTGGAATGTGAATCATGGGGGACATTTTGTCTATGATTTCCTTCTACCTGCAGTTCCCCAGCTAGGAAGATAACTAGAGAAAGGATAATTGCAAGGCGTAAGAGAGGCAAGGATTTTGTGCTTCACTGACATGCTTTTAATTTTGTAAAAAAATAATACATTTTTCTTAATTTTCTTGGAAATATAAAATTGGCCCTGTTTCAGAAGGCCTTGTTTACCTTTGATGTCTGCCTCAGATCTTAGGAGCAGGTAGGCTAGAAATATACAGATAGATACAGAAATAGATTATTTAAAAATGAAAGCATGAATATTTATGAACATCGTTGTTAACATACAGGTACGTAAGGAGTACGGCAAGTGCTTCAGACATTCGTATTGCTGTGGAGGATTGCCAACAGAGAGCCCACACAGTTCAGTAAAGGCATCGACTACAAGAACTAGTGCTCGCTATTCCTCTGGCACTCAGGTAACAAACATTTTGACAGAACCTTTTAATGACAGCATCTTTTAATTAACCTTGCTTATAAAAAGCCCGCTGAGATGCGTTCCATTCAGATGCACTAATTGTGTTCTCATTATAACAGCCTTGATGACAATTGCATGCTTTTTATATATATATTCTGAGCCTGATTCTAAACATTCCTTCAAGGTTGAGCTTCATAGTAGTTATAAGAAGACACTAACAACAAACTCTCTTATTGGTCCATAAGCAGAGTTAGAGCTTACTTATGGCCAGAAAGCGGCCAAGAGATGTGATTTTTAATAGCGTGTATAGTCAGCAGTAAGTCTGATACATGCTTAATATAAATCAGTTCGGGAGACTACATGTTTCACAAATGACTTTCCATTTTACAAAGGTAAATATAACCATTTTCAGGAAGTTTTCCCGTATGCATAATAATACTACAAGTAGAGAAAGATAGTAGCCTGATTGGACTGCCTGTTTGATCAGTGACACTAAAGATAAATACATTGTTACCCTTCCTTTGAAAAAGAAGTCCAAACATTTGCTTTCTGTTAAATTTATTTATTTTTAATGCAACTAAAGAAGCAACCATCAAATGCATTCAATCTCACTTTTCTTTATGTAGCCTAGGCCAGTTCCCTTTCCAAATGCTGCAGCTCCAAAAGACCTTCCTAAACTTTAATGCCAGAGCTCAGCTAAAAGAACGTGCATTAGATGACTTTCCAGTCTTAATAATTAAGTGCATCACTTCCCTCTACATTTTGGGACTGACATTAGTTGCAACTCAGCTTGGGCACAAGACTGTCCAGCACTAAGTGCTCAGGCTGAAGAGAAAGATACCCAGCAGCATGAACCAACTGATGTCCTAAGTGGCCACCAAAGAACCAGAAGCTAGTTTGAAGCCAAGCGTACCACAGCCAGTTCCTCTCCAATACTTTGGTTGTAAGAACATGCATCACAGCAGGCATGACAGAGAAGTTTGGTTAACAGTGCAATTCTGTGCGTGCTGACTTGCAAGTAAGCCCCACTGTGTTCACTGGGTCTTACTCCAAGGTACGCTTCCGTAGGATTGTAGCTAAATGTGCCAGGTTGCCATGTAAGATGTGACAACTATGCCCTATTTCTTCCGTTAACAGAGCCGAATAAGGAGGATGTGGAATGACACTGTGAGAAAACAATCTGAATCATCCTTTATCTCAGGTGATATCAATAGCACTTCAACACTTAATCAAGGTCAGTTGCTGGACACATCACACTCTAGTTTTGTTCTTTCGGTGGTATTTTTTTCAAATAAGAATTTAGGAGAATTGGATTGCAGTAAATAAATCAAATAAGCAGATGTGCTCTGGGGTAGGTAGGTTAAATATCTCAGCATTGGAATGGAAGCACACACACACACACACACACACACAAAATGTATAAAATTACGGCTCAACTCGGTCTTGAACACATTTAAAACTTAGTTCCCTCATGCTCTTTGCTCAGGATTGAATCTGACATTCTTATTCATGGAAATCGTATTTAAATAAGTCTCATCAATAATTTAAACATAAAAGCAAGAACATAATTTTAAACTTTTGCTAACCTTTGTAGTCTAAAACTGAAACAGAACTATACCAGCACAGTGACATTGTAAATGCATAAGATTTCCATATGCGGACATTTTGCCTGTGAAATCAAATTGACATCAGCTCTATACAAAAGACATCTGCAAATAGGGTTTCCCCCACAGTATAGTTTTGATCATATCTGTAACGTACAGCATTTGTCTGCCACATGACAACCTGAAAAGAAGTAAGGGAGGGGAAAGCCACAGAACAGACTTAAGATGTCTGGTCACAGTTTTATCACCATAACTCAGATTGAATGTGCTCAGGCATTCAAGACTCTTCACAGAGGTATACTAAATGATTATGAAGGCTACCCATGGCATCTCCAGCAGTTTACTAACCAAAGCTTCTCATCCAAATCTTAATATATTAATAGACACTTTACCAAAAAATACTAACGTACAACTCTGTACCCCCCAAAATCTCAATCCAAAACCTGCAGTGTTATCTATTTTGTTAAAATCCAAATTGAGTTTATAGGGAGGTCTTTCCTGGTGGTTTGTAATAAGAAAAAAGCCCAATAAATCTATGTTGATCCACAAGAAAATTCCAAAATCCACAGTTGATGTTGTTAGCTATAAGGCGAGCATCTGGAATCTTGATGGATGTTTCAGTTCCTTTATTAGGACCAACTAAAATGTCAGAAAATAGTGAGCAAGCTTTCGTATTCCTCAGACTCTTCACCAGGCCAAATGTTGGCCAAAGCAAGGAGTGTGGGGAATGTGGGACAGATATGGAAATCCACCTTTGGAATAAATCTAAATCTGCTACCCCCAGCCTAGCGCTGTCCAGATTTTTTGAACTAACAATCAGCCCTTCGGCCACAGCCAGCTTTTCCGGCAAATTGAAAATGCTGCTAGGGTAGGGGACCACTGTGATTTTAACAAGGAAAAACAACAACCCAATTACAGCCTCCCTCTCTCCCTTCCCAGAGGAAGTAACCTCTTATCTAGGCTGTTACCACATTTTCTGAATGCTGTATCTCCCTGATGCCACAATAGAAAGTTTCCATTCCTTCAGGGATTGGTTTTGGGGTAGGGGAGCCAGAATGTTTTTTGTTCAAAATCATGGTACAACAAGCTCAGATGCTTCGTTCTCCGTAAAGAAATAGGAAATGGATGTAGAATAGCTGCTGGCTGACATTTATCCCTGGCAAGCAACATCTGCATAGGCCCCAAGCCAGATTTTTATTTTTATTTTAAATGGCATATGAATAGAACATATAGCACTTCTTTTTGTTGGAAGTAGAAAATTGTCCATTGTCTGACTGGTTGTACTGCCAGCATCTCCTCCAGTTTCCTTGCAATTCTAGGGTCTGCTGTATTGAGCTAGCTAGTTGGGCACAATCTTTAAGAGAAAACAGCAAGTCCCATTTGGAAGCTTCCACTAATTTCCGTGAGTTTTTGTGCACTGGGACTTTGCCTATGAAATGTGCTCTGAACTTCTAGGTAGCCGGTGCTGCATTTTTCAGTTAATAATAATAAAAAAGACCATGACCTTTGAGTTCTCAGAGCCAACACACTAGAGTTAGAGAATCGTTAGTCTTTCCGCCACAGCGCAGAAATTAAGACAGAGGTGGGGAATTATGGTAATTAGCTGAAATTGCCATGTGGTGTAAAGTTTGCAATGTACAGCATAGGGGAAGATTATTTGAATTGCACTTTCTTGTATTTAGATTGCATCTTAAAAAAAATGTGAAAATCAAATAAATGAAACCAAACACCAAATAAGATTAACATAATCTGTCAGTAAAGCAATTCCCTGAACTGCAGGATTTTTGCTACCTACAGTAATAATATTTTGAGTAGTGATAAAGACATTAATATTTAAAATGTAATATCTGCTGCTATTGCCACAATGAGAACCTAATCAATTTAAATTGTGTATGTAAATTTTTTGGCTGCTCTCTATCTCATTCTGGACATGTAATATATTCAGACAACATCCACCTCTCCTACCCACTGTCACACTGCTCAACAGAACGGCACTTTCGCCTTGCTTGTGTATATATGATGCATTTGGGCCCACAAAGACTGCACTATAATTCCATCTCCCCTGACAACTGTATTAATTTAAGATACCCAAGATCAATATGGGTTTTCAAATGCCTGGTTTTTAACAAACTGCTTAGAAACTTTCTCTGCTTCTTTAGAGGGCATATGCAAAAAGTGTTGATGCATTGGGATTGAAATTGCAGAAATAAGCTGTTTGCTCTAGCTTTCAGTGTGTTCATTTAAGATTATTGTTGCAGGGAGGACAGACATAACTTAAACATAACTCACTTAAAAATCCTAACAGATAGCATTGCAGCATGAATCCGTTTCTCCCGTAAGAATTTATGAATGATTTGCCTTCAACTCCAACCCCCACCCCCTCCATGCCTCCCCTTAAGCATGCGCTCCTTTGCATATAACAAGAAAGGCTTCATGCAGCTTGCCATCACTTACCTTTGGCTGAAGAGGTTGTTTTTCACTTGCTCCCCCCCCCCCCCGGCTAAGTTAGTAATAAACCCTGTAGGTTTCCGAGATTGACCGGCGTGGCTCTAAATTAACACAATTTTTATTTCTCTATTACGGCGCCTATTACCCATGCTTAAGGTTAGAGACATTAAGCTGTAACATCTTGAAATAGAACATTGGTCTTTGCGTTTAATTGCTATTCTTGTTTTAACAGTGATTTTGTATAAATTAGCAAATGTCATTCTTAAGCAGGTGTTTACTTTGGGGATTTGGCCAGCACCTGTGAATTACTGAAATCTAACTACATTTTCTCTCTCGTCCTTCAAATTAGTAGTTCAAATACATTCAGAAATGTTCGGCTGAATCAAATTTGACAAGATATACACGACTCATGATGACATTTTTGTAAAAATATATATATATACTTTATTGGAACTGTCAGAATCAAATTAAGGAGCTGATGTCTCTCTTTCTGTTTCTTTGCTTTAGGAATGACTGGCAATTACCTACTAACAAACCCTCTTCTTCGACCACACGGCACTAACAATCCTTATAACACATTGCTCGCTGAAACCGTTGTATGTAATGCCCCTTCAGCTCCTGTGTTTAACTCACCAGGTGTGCCCACACTTTGGGATATGTTGCTTTTGTTTTTGTTTCTTGATGGTATTTTGCTCAGAGCCTCCGTCGGTTAATTTGGCCAGAGACCTAGAATTGCCGTCCATATATTTCTCTCTCTCCGTCGAGAAGTACTGCTGATAACGCCAGGCTTGTAAAACTGCACTATATTATAGTGATAATGCCTTTGCCATAATAGTATTTGCCAATAATCCTCCCATGTTTTTAACACAGGTGGCATAAATCTTAATATACTATTACAGGACTGACACTCCATGGTCCGAGAGCCCATCTTCAAGATATATATCACTTAGAGGTATCATGTCTATGCAATATAAAATTAATCTGAAGCTTGCTGAGAAACAATCTGCTTACGGAGTCGATCAGATAATTAAACGCACAAAGAGGCATATTGACACCCGGATCGTCCTGGTGTGGGAAACTGAATCCGGAGTCATATTTAGAGGCAAACTATAGTATAGTGCAGCTTTATAGGAACTACCCATTCCCCCTTTGGCTAGAATTAGAAGAACATTGTTTATGTGGGATGCACAGTCTGATCCTAAGACGTATTTGCTGCACCAGCAACTATGTGCTTAGGATGGGGCGTACCTCCTGCTCTGCTATGAGCAACTGTCTCCTAACTTGACACTGCTCTGATGCATTATTTAGTTGCCAGTACATTAATTCAGCACTACGGGCAGCCATGGTAGCATCAGGATGTCAAGGCTTTATTACTAACCCTACCTTTGTTATACTATACTATCCAACTGCTTTTCTTAACTTCTGAGCCAGTTCAAAAATTAATGCATCTTTATTAATTATTAGTGGAATAAGCCATCAAATATACTAGCCTCGAATGTAATTGAAATTCTGTGTTAAGAATTTTATACTTTGTTATATATATCTATATTTATATCTATATATAAAAAGCTGTTGTTACATGTCAAAGTTCCTTATTCTTTAAAACTGAACTGCAGTTTCTATGTTCATTCTCGTGTTTTCTTACTTTCCTTATGCTTTCCTCTAGCAACCTACAGAGAGACAAGTATGGGAGTAAAACTTAACTTTGCCTATCAAATGTAAATTTTTTCAGCATGATTTTTAATGGGCACAATTAAAATATAACTAGCGGTCATGAAGTAGACTCAGCGGGCAAGTGGTTCACAATTTGCAAATGAAATATTTCCACGCTCAAACAGTACATGTGTACTGCTTTTCAGAGAACAATCTAAAAAATAATAATCAAATATCAAAAATCAAATCACAAGAGGTCTGTAGCAAGCCCTATTGGTAACCTATGATATCCAATGCTGAAATAATTTGCTGCTTAAAACCAGAGCACAGTTGAACAGAAATGCTTAATAATTGACTTAACATTTCCACATTCCCACAGTAATCTTGCTACAGGCTATGAAAGACTTCAAGTGAATTACCTGATCACGGGCAACTAAACTTGCCTCTTTAAAACTGGTTGAAGTACATTCAAGTGTGCTTAACTCTGCAGTATATCATAGAAAATTCATTTTGGATTATTAAATATGCTTCAATATCTCTTTAATAGAGGATAAAGTATTAGATTATTAAAAAGAGAGAAAGAGAGAGAGAATGCCTTCAGAGGGGAAATTAATGCCGGCATGTGGTCCAAGTGTTGCCTCTCTCTTATAAATGCCACATGTTTCATATGGATAAAGCTTTTGCAAGAAAGATCTAGGAACATATATGAAAATACCCAGCTACAAAAGTTGTTTAATCAAAGCCTAGAAAGGCTTTCAAAGAACTGCTATCCTTTTAACTAATTCAGTATGCATGGATGGCTAGAACAACACAATACAAGATTAGCTGCAGTTATTCCACTTCAAAAAAAAAAAAAGAAAAAGTATTATTTGACCAAAGAAAAGTCACTTTTGGGCATCAACCCAATCTTTCTATCTTTATAGAAGCAACTTGAATTTTCTTGCTTAAGCTGCAGCTTTAAGTGCAGTCTGAAAGTAAAACAGGAAACGTTCTTAGAGGCACACACAATATTTTATTTCTCTGTAACAACTCCAAGCCTTGCATGTGATGCAGCAGCCTCACAGTGGTCAGCTCCATTCCAACAACAGTATTTCATTCTTTCTTAATTTTCCCCTCCTTCCAAACATTGCTCTAGAATTCTAAAAGCGATTCTTCTAAAAGTTCACTAACAAACCATCTAACTTTATCCATGACACATGCCATTCAGTTTCTTTCATAGCTTTCTTTTTCTTCTTTGCCTGGGAAGCACTGTGATGTCTTAGTTTACATGTCTTTTGTGTCTCCAGCAAAATGGAATTTCTTTGTATAGAAAAAGAGCATGTCAACATAAAATTCCAGTCGCCCCCCCCCCTTTCTTCCCAAAACTTCTTTTCATCTTTCCCGCAGATGTATCCAATTTCTCCATTTCTCCAGCAGTTGAAAGATATCGGCCCTGGCTGATAATCTCCTCCCATTCCACAGCTAATATCTCTTCTTTGGTTAATTTCTGTGACCCATGCTTAGAGAAACCCTTGACATTTGTGCTTTTGACTTCCATACGCCCATAATGTCTGTGGGCCTAACTCTTTAACAGACTATGCTGGTTCATTCAGTGCTGTCACTGTGACTGATGCAAGCTGCAGGCGAACTTTGACCTCCTGAAGCCTGGCGCCGTTGCTGGCGGAGAGAATATTAAACGCAACCAAAAATTAAAAATGAACAAAACAAAAATCATATTGGGGGAAAAAAGAGAGCTGTTATTGCTAGTAATCTAATTTGCTGAACCCTTGCTCTGACTAAGTTGCTGAGAAGCTCAGTAATTCTTCATCATGTTACAATAAATCATTTTACTTTCTTTTATATATCAGCTACTCTTAGGCCAGATAGCCTGAGCAGACAGACATGATGTGAGTTGTCCAAAGTGAGTCATTCCACCTGCTGTCTTCCGTGTTGTTGGATGGTGCTTGTGGGCCTCAATCCCTGTTAGTGTGAGAGGTGGCTGTCTGTGCTTAACATGAAATCTATGTACTTGTCCATTTTTTTCCATTCTTTTCTTTACTCCATCTTCAGATAAATAAATAAAAACCACACACACGAGAGGAAATGTTAGAAATGCTATATATTAAAATAGTTGCTTGCCAGTTACGTGGGTTTATTGTTACACATTTGCCTTATGTTTCGTATGTGACCTGATTCCTTTTTTTCTTTTTTTAATTTAGTGTTGTTTAGGACAAATTATGTTGCGTTCATTCCCCCCCCCCCCCGCCCCCGAATCATGGTGTTGCACTAAAAATATAAATGTTGATGAATAAATTGCTTTGCATTACATATGCAAGTGCATGGAGTGACCATTCTTTTCCTTGAGGGAAGAGCTATACAACTGGGTGCTAAATTGTTGCATTTGAACCTTTTCCATTTGTCTTCAAATTCCTAAATTCAAAGTATCATTGACGCTCCACGGAAAAGCAGTATTACTCTGTAAAATTCTCTCTCTCTTCTATAAGGTGCGTAACTCCTTACACTTTTGGGGAAGTCCCATCCCCCTCCTCACGTTCCTCGAGTCTTACTTTCAAGTACAACTTTGTCCTGAACTACATTAAAGACCTTTATAGAATAAGAACGTTGGGCTCTGGTGTTGGCAATAACCCGAAGATGTCCCTTTTCTGTTTCAGGACATTCACTGAACAATGCCAGGGATACAAGTGCCATGGATACTCTACCGCTAAATGGTAATTTCAACAACAGCTACTCTTTACGCAACGGAGACTACAACGACAGCGTGCAAGTTGTAGACTGTGGGCTAAGCCTGAATGACACCGCCTTTGAGAAAATGATCATTTCGGAATTAGTACACAACAACCTGCGGGGCAGCAGCAAGAACCACAACCTAGAGCGCACATTGCCAATCAAAGCTGTGATCGGCGGGAGCAGTAGCGAAGACGACGCCATTGTAGCAGATGCTTCGTCTCTGATGCACAGTGACAACGCCGGCCTGGAGCTACACCAAAAGGAACTCGAGGCGCCTCTGATTCCCCAACGGACTCACTCCCTTCTGTACCAGCCACAGAAGAAAGTGAAGACAGAAGGAACAGACAGCTATGTGTCCCAGCTGACGGCCGAAGTTGAAGACCACCTCCAGTCCCCCAACAGAGACTCTCTGTACACAAGCATGCCCAACCTCAGAGACTCTCCTTACCCGGAGAGCAGTCCCGACATCGAGGAAGACCTCTCTCCCTCCAGGAGGAGCGAGAATGAGGACATTTACTACAAGAGCATGCCAAACCTTGGAGCTGGCCATCAGCTTCAGATGTACTATCAAATCAGCAGGGGCAATAGTGACGGCTATATAATTCCCATTAACAAGGAAGGATGTATTCCGGAAGGGGACGTTAGGGAAGGACAAATGCAACTAGTGACAAGCCTTTAATAGTGTAGCAAAGGAATACTGAAGGCCACATTGCAAGTATTAAACAGACTTAATTGGCCCCATGCAGGCTCCCTCATATCTGCTCGAAGCGACAATTTCTGTTGTCCCTGTGGTTTCTCCCGTGTAAAGGAGACGACTGGACCTTGCAGTTCTGTGAATTTTTATAAAACAAAGCTTTGTATATACACAGAGTATACTAAAAGAATTATTTGTTACAAACAGAAAAAAAAGAGATACCATCAAGGTATTTTAAGATATCTTGCTGCTGACATAAAAGAGATTGTGAAATACACACACACACACACACACACACACACACACACAAAACGTTCCAGCCATTTTACTGCAGCAGTTTGTGAACTAAATTTGTAAATATGGCTGCATCATTTTTTGTAGGCCTGCATTGTATTATATACAAGACGTAGGCACTAAAATCCTGTGGGACAAATTTACTGTACCTTACTATTCCTGACAAGACTTGCAAAAAGCAGGAGAGAGATTCTGCATCAGTTTGCGGTTCACTGCAAATCTTTTCCATAAAGGTAAAGATTGAAAACCTGTCTAACCACTAGCAATCAAGCCACAGGCCTTATTTCATATATTTCCTCAACTGTACAATGAACTGTTCTCATGAAAAAAAAAATGGCTAAAGAAATTATATTTTGTTCTATTGCTAGGGTTAAATAAATAAATAAATACATTTGTGTCCAAACAGAAATATAATTGTCATTAAAATAATTTTAAAGAGTTTGAAGAAAATATTGTGAAAACGCTCTTGGTTGCACATATGCTACAAGCTGTCCGTCCCCCCCACCCCCCCCTTTTACACTTGGTTCATAGTAGCGTAACATGTTTAAAAAGTTCTATCCATTTTCACTTCTTTTTCACTGTAAACAGTGCTCTGCTTTGACGTTAGTATTTCTTCTTATGTTTTAAATTTCTTATTGCCAAAAGAACATATATATTTTTCCGGGCAGAATTCTTTTAGACGCCAATTAATTTCATGCCTTGCACACTATGAAATTTGGGTTGTTGTTGTGTTTTTTTAAAAAAAGAAAAATCTATATCAGGTTATAAATCACTTCCCTTTTCATTCTTTTAACTTTGAGGAAGGCTGAAAGGAAGGGAAGTGGCCAAAGGGACAGACATACTAGTGAATCTCAAACAAACTAATGAATTAAAGGTGCCTGACCTTTTTAAGCTAAGAGAAAATATAAATACTCTTCCATATTCCTCCTGCCTATATTTAGTTATTAATTTATTTTATGATAAAAGATCTAATTAAATGTACATTGTTTCAGGGGGTTTTTTTGCTTTTTTTTCAATCCCTTTGTGTAAACCTGTTAATAATGAGCCCATCACTAATATCCAATGTAAAGTTTAACACCTGTTTGACAGTAAATAAATGTGAATTTTTTTTCCAAATAGGTAAAACGCTCTTTCTTACATATGAGTCATAAGCTCGATTATTCACCGTGTGAGCTGGCTAAATTCAGCTTAGCATCACTCCCTTACAGTTCTCAATTTATATGGAGAGGTCTGATGTAGGAGCTGCCTATATATCTCTATTGAATAGAGGTCATTGCTGCTACTTGATATTCTAGTCATAGTCACATATGATCAAGATCAGAAACATGAGCTCTGTTACAAAAGTGTTCAGCAGCCTCCTCCATTTACATAACAAATTTTTTTAAAAAAATCAAATAGGAATATTATTTATTAAAAATAAAAAAGGATGCAAACTCTGCAGTCATATTTCAGGCAACTGTAATTATATGGCTATAATTAGTGATAAAGATAAGCTCTTGTTGCAGGGAGAGAGAAAATACTAATATTGCAGCTTTTATAGGAGTGCCGTGAATATTCAGGGCCTTGCAAAATATGGTAAATCACAGCAGTCTTTTGTGATATGCAAATTAGCGTTTCTGTTATTACTACTATTAGCAGATGGGGAATCGAGGAAGCTGATACTTTGCCCAAAGCTTTATAGCATGAAGCGGGATTTAATTTCGGATGCACTACTTTGGAACTGTCTGTTCATTCCTTTTCACTAATTTACCCATAGATTATTCGAGATTCTGGGTTTTCATTTGCAAAAAATTGGATTTAAGTATTATATACTGATTTTTTGCTAAATTGTTGAATTCTTCCCTCCGTGCTCACCACTTTTGTTGTTGCAGCCCTGATTGTTAGAAAAATCAAATTCACACAGGTACTTTTATATATTCATTTTGCCAGCATTTTCCTTAATTACAGCTATTTGGTACAATCCACCAGGAAGTTCTGCAGAAGCGCCGTTGGCTTGCGTTCCTTAACTTCCCAATGGCCTTTACATATTGATTAATGGGATTTCATCAAAAGAAAGCTTTTGTGATTTATAGCTGCTATGCATGCCTAAGGAAGGACCAGCAAATACACATTGAGTTTCATCATGAGTTAGGGGTTGCTTCAGATCAGAATGATTTCCTAAGCTCACCTGGCCTTAATTTTTTTGCAAGGAAATCAGTAGCACCCTCCTTGATCCTTACGTCTGTGTGCACTTCATAGTCAAAGTACTTGATGGCTATATGGGGTAAACCATGGGTAGGCAAACTAATGCCCGGGGGCTGCATGCGGCCCAATCGCCTTCTCAATCCGGCCCGCAGACTGTCTGGGAATCAGCATGTTTTTACATGACTGGAATGTGTCCTTTTATTTAAAATGCATCTCTGAGTTATTTGTGGGGCATAGGAATTAGTTCATTTTCCCCCCTTTCAAAATATAGTCCGGCCCCCCACAAGGTCTGAGGGACAGTGGACCAGCCCACTGCTGAAAAAGTTTGCTGACCCCTGGGGTAAACCATAAATTAATATGGGTCATAAGCTAGAATTACAACACAGCTGTCATCTGTGCTTAAGGGCCTGGGAATCATTAATATCCAAAGCATCTTATATGAACATCTTTGTTGGGAGGACAACCAGTTGTCCAAGTCTTACCTCATTATGATCAAGTCTTTCTGTAGATGCAACCTATGGCTATTAAGTTTTGCCATATTGTGGTATGTGGGGAATGCAATTGGTAGCACATTGAGTGTTAGTGCAGAATGTTAGAGGCACATGATGCAGTTAGCAAATCTGGTCCTGTGAACTGCCCAGAAGGAATTCCCATAAGCCATGTGTTGTAAGGTGCCTGAGCTCTTTGAGGGTAACAACAAAGTCCAGCTAATAAATAAAGTGTACTTACATCATATACAACTGGTTTCCATGAGCCTACAAAAGAGAGAAAAAAGACGGTTCATTCGAATCTTCACCGCTGCTGTAGCAGTCAATACCAACTGACAACGAAAGAACTATGTAAAGGAAGTGAGCCGATAAAGGCTTGAGAATTATACAATTATTTTGTTAGCTGTTTCTTATTATGACAATTGCTATTAATTATGTAGAGAAATTATCAATATATATGATGCTAAACAAGATTAAGTTAAACATCCGTGCTAGAAGCTAGATGAACAAAAAAGAACAGAAAAGGAAGAGTGGAAAAGACAGATGGAAACAGATAAGACCAAACAGAATTTACAGGCATATTTAATTCATAAGAGTTGTGTTCATTTGGTGATCACTTATTTAATGCTCTATTATTCATTGATTGTTTAGGATGCTAACTAACTGAATAGTTTCTCTCTTTTTGCCGCCTTTGTTATAAAGAAATCTGCAGTTAGTTTGATGTGCTTAAAATAATACAACATTCTTATTGTTATTGTTTTTTAATTACACAAACCACCATGGATAAATAGTGCGAGAAAATAGCTCTGCTACAGTTTTTGCAGAATTTATTTATTGCCATGGGGCTGGGATGAGTGCTCCGGCGGTACAAGGAAATTCGGAACTAAACAAAACGCTCAAGTAAAATTCAGAAAATGGTAAGGGAATGATATATTGCTTTGCTTGGTGTGTGTAGGTATGTGGTTTTTAAAAACCTGGCATTCAACGCTTACAAGAGCGCTGCAACAAAGAGGGAGTATGCATCCACAAGGAATCATTGTAGTTAAAGGACGAGGACACCCGGCTACTCCTTGCTAATGACTTTGACATTAGTTCGAGATCTTGTTTGTAATCTATGAAATTTATTTGTCACCTTTTAAAGAAAAGAAAAAAGCATCAATGGAATGGAACCTTATTCTGAAGGCAAAACTCTTAATAGCCACAGCATATCTCGAATTGGGGGAATCTTAACCAGGATCATTTAACTTAGTGGGAAGACAAGGAAAACTAAGTTATGTAGCAACATTGCATAAAAACAAACAATAAATGCAGCATGGAGGCAGGAAGACTATAACTGGTTGTCATCTCAAGAATCGGAAGGGTGGAAATAAACCACACTGTAGCTGGACTCACATGGCCGTTTATTTCCTTTTCATAACTTTTCCCTAACTTAAGTTCCACATTATATTTGAGCTTTCAGATGATGTGCTCACTTCCATGTTACTTGCTTCCGGGGAGGGGAGGGGAGTGTTTGCAAATAGTATGAAAATGAGTGTGATATATTCCACAATAGTTCCCAAAATGCCTTTCACTGTGTGTGAAGGCTCAAATACAACATGAAAATTAACAGTTTTGTGAAAATGGAATAAACTTCCATGTGACTACAGCTTGTGTCCTCTGAGCTCCTTGCCTGCCTCACCCTGCCATTGCTTGGTTGGGGAACTGTATTTCACAGGCTTTGTTTCCGCCTCTTGCTTGCAACCACACAAGGCGGCCGACAAACGCAACTCAGTGCTCCCCCAGTAATTTCCACCGCCCAGGCTTTGCCAAGCCAGTAATGGGCCCTTTCTCTTCAGTGCAGGCTGGCCCTGGATATAGAAGGCTTTGCATTACAAAGACAAAATATTGCGTGGCACTTCACCTTTCCCTACCTCAAGTCTGTGTAACATTAAATGAGCTATGAATTGTAAGGTACTTTTATGCTATAGTGTGTCATAGAACTTTCAAATGTTTTATTTTTAAATTTATTTTCTCATTAGCTGCTGGTTTTGTTATTTTACCTGTGATTATATTCAGGTCTTTAATTGGAAGACACCGTAAGGAAGTTTACTCCTAAAAGATGGCACATTAATATTTTAATAAACAGGCAAGAACAGAGGAGCTGCCATAGACCAGGACAGAATCTTTCTCCATCTAACTTGATATTATCTACTCTGACTGGCAGCAGCTATCTAGGACGGCCTTCTACAACTTTGTGTCCTCCAGATTACCTGGATTCCCAACCCCCACCCACCCCTGCATGGTCAGTAGTCAGGAATGATGGATGTTATCAGATACATCAGGAGAGCATCAGCTTGGGAAAGGCTTGAGAAAGGTTGCAGGTATGGTTTGCCCCTCTCACCTGGTCCTTAAACTGGGAACTCCAGCTATTGAACCAGGTATTTTTCTGTCTACCATTGAGCGAAAAAGCCTGTTCAAAAGCCCGCTGTGCAAAAGTATTCATTTTACTACAGGCATAATTCTACCTGCTTTGGAGAAACAGAAAGATCTGACCTTGACCTCATGGAAACCCTGAGAAAGATGTCTTTGTTTGCTTTAAAAATTGCCTTTTAATGCGGCTTTAGTGGCTACATTAGTGACACACAGATTGCTTTCAGTGTGCTATGCAAGATTGCTTGCCATTTATTTGGAATAGCATTCTTCATCCATTTCTATTTTCATAGTGTTAAAAGCCTGCACCTTGTGTGGCAACTGGTCATTAGCGATTTTTGAATGAAACTTTACAAGACACGTCTTGCAGGAATTCTACAGACAGTCCTAGCTGTAAGCTTTCTTAATGGAGTCGAACACTTCATTCCCCACCTGCACAGTGGAGGTAACATCTGTTTATAACCTCGACTTGGCAGAAGATTATTGCACTTTTACACCCTGATGCAAACTGGAGAAAGCAAGGAGGCAGAAGCATATTTCTGACCCATTCTAGTAATTGCTGTGATAATGCTAGGCAGAAGTATGGGCACCCCGAACAACACAAGCAGTGGTGGTGCTTTGTCCCCATTGGGACTGGTAGGGTGGAAGGCAGGGAGGCCAACAGGCAAAGCCCAGAGCCAATGATCAGCAGAGCCAGAAGCTCATCATGGGGGAACCAACTGATTTAACCCCATCTGCCTCCCTCTACAAGGACAAAACTGAGACTGAGGAGGTGGAAGGGGCACCCCTTGGGCTGGCTGTAGACAGGCATGGCGGGGTCTGACTGAGTGCAGACCGAGATTATCCACATTCGCACCATATATCTAAAGATACAGCCATGGTTTCTCCAAACAATTTGTGGAGCTGTAGCTTGTTAAGGATGCTGGGAAGCCTTAGAAAACTCCTATTCCCACCGCAGAGTACAGTGGTACCTTGGGTTAACATACACTTCAGGTTACATACGCTTCAGGTTACAGACTCCGCTAACCCAGAAATAGTGCTTCAGGTTAAGAACTTTGCTTCAGGATGAGAACAGAAATCGTGCTCCGGCGGCGCAGCAGCAGCAGCAGGAGGCCCCATTAGCTAAAGTGGTGCTTCAGGTTAAGAACAGTTTCAGTGTAAGAACGGACATCCGGAACAAATTAAGTATTTAACCCGAGGTACCACTGTACAATTACCAGAGTTCTCTGGGAAGGGGCATTGATGGTTAAACCACTTTGGGAAGTGCAAATTCTGAGAGGGGAACGGGGGTCTTTTAGCAACTCGTAGCACCCTTAACAATTTTGAGAAGTAATTATTTGGGGGAAGCCATTTATTTAAAGTGGTATGCTGCTGCCTTAAATGTACAGTGCTTAAGGGCCCACAGAATTGGAAGGAATGTCAGTGGTCCTCGAGACCAAACCCCTGCTGATGCAGCAATTCCACTACAGCATCCTTGAAAAGTGGCGATCCAATCTCTGCTGGTTTCAAGTCGTATCATGGGGCTTTCGATGTATGACATTAATTCTACCATTGGGGAGGGGTGTTCTAATGGGCCCTCTCACCCCCATTTTCCTTAGCAATGCGCCATGCCTCATTCTCCTTAGTAAGGCTTTTTCGATGTTCTGAGACAAAATAACACCTATTCCCCCCCTCACACAAACTTTGTTCCTCAAGGCTACTGACTCCGAGCACCATAAAATAGGCTGTGATTCTATGCATCACTGACAGGAGTTGGAAGCAATGAAACAGAACCAACCTTAGCTGTGTTTGCCTGTGTGTGCTTGCACAAGCATTGAAAAATGGTTCTCAAAGAGGCTGCCTTCTGCCTATGCTATTCACACCTGCAATTAACGTACAGGTGGCACCAGGGTACCCCCCCCCCCCAAATACAACAACAATTAATTCATAAGCGCATTTACACAAACCGCATGAAGTTCTGGTGGCTGCATCTCAGAAGAGATACTGTGGAACTGGAAAAGATGCAGAAAGGGGCCGCCAAACCAAACAAGTGTCTGGGGGGAAAGAGTTATAATATTTGGGCCTTTTAAGCCCAAAATTAATGGAGGATAAGGTGGTCTTACAGTCACGATGAATATAGCCTCCAGTACCTTTGTTGGTGGGTACTATTATTCTGAATACTAGTTACTAGGGAGAATATGCAGGCGAGTGCTAAGGTGTTCTGTCCTTGTCAGCTTCCCATAAGCAACTTCTCAGCCATTGTGGGAACAAAACCTTGTTGGTGTGATCTAGCCTCTTATTTCTCATATCTTGTGTTGCATACGTTCTTCTATACATAATTCATTCTGCTTCTACTACAGTCGTAGCTTGGTTTTTGACAGTTTAATCCATTTCGGGAGTCCATTCGACTTCCGGAACAGTTCGAAAACCAAGGCACGGCTCCCAATTGGCTGCAAGAGCATCCTGCAGCCAATTGGAAGCCGTGTCAGACCTTCGGCTTCCGATAATCATTCAAAAACCGGAACAATCACTTCCAGTTTTCGATCGTTCAGGAGATGAAACATCTGAGTTCAAAGGCGTTCGGCTTCCGAGGTTCCACTGTAGTTACTAGAAATGCTAATATGCTATACAAAGTCCCATCTCCTAACTAGGGAATATTTTCTTTTTAGCAGCAATATT
This sequence comes from Podarcis erhardii, assembly GCF_964252035.2. Taxonomy (NCBI): domain Eukaryota; kingdom Metazoa; phylum Chordata; class Lepidosauria; order Squamata; family Lacertidae; genus Podarcis; species Podarcis erhardii. The sequence continues at coordinate 69,468,951 of NC_138510.1, forward strand.
TCACCATGCATTAACCACACTGTTTCAAGAATATTTATGCAATCGCCAAGAGGGCTAGAAACTTGCTTTGGGAGGGGGGTAAACGAAGAGTGAAATGTTTTGGAAGTCAAACATTGTGAAAATGTGCTTTTTGGTAGAATATCACAATACATGGAACGCTGAGTGTTTGCCTCGTCTTTTTTCAATACACGATTCATGCACCCAGTGTGGCTGAAGAACTGCACCATAATGACTGAGTCTCATTAAAGTTCAAAATTATGAAATGGTGTCTCTGTGTCAGTGTGTCAGTATGTGTGTGTGTAAGGAGGAGTAAAGAAGGAAGCGTATCTTTCAGACCGCACTATTGCCTGGGATTTTGCCATCACTTCAGGGACAAGTGCCTGGAGATGAGAAAATGCCCCATGCTGCTTATAGTTAAAGAGGGCTCTAATTACATGCTGTCCTGGTGATTGTTCTATGGAGTGATAGATGCTGTATTTAAGTACATTTCATCTAACAATTTCTGGGGCGATTGTGAATTAGAAAATCAAGGCCGACTTGCTCACAGATTATTCTGTTCTGGCTTCTGTGCTCTTTGTCTCCTTAATTCATGCTCCCTCTAGCTTGCAATTTTAATTAGCACCTGCTTCCATCGCATGTGGGTTATGGCAGACTATGTCACTACACACAGCCGTGGGAATGTCAGGTTCCATTTGCTACAGTAAGTTGCGATCCCAAGCAGACTTGACACGGAAGTTCCGTGGCAAACATCTGGACCTAAACAGTTAAGGGATTGTGGTGATCACGTCCCAGACACCAGAATACATCTGCATGCAACAGTGGTGTGTGGTCAGTGGACAAGGGGGACTAGGCTAGCCCCCTAAATGTTCCCAGTAAATTAGCGTATTAAAAGCCTGCACCTTCTTCCCAAAGTCTAGGAGGCTTCTGCCCAGCTTTAGAGAAGCAGGTACGATGCTCACGTGTGCAATGTTGGGAGGTCACGGCCTCACACACGTGACGTCCCCCCATCACCCTCACAAGCTGGCACCTCAGGTCCTAACTGTTCCCCTATAAAATATTTCACCACTGGCGTGCAGTACCATTCAGATGTCTGGTCCCTGCCATACACTTGTGCCCTGAAGCAGTGAAACTGAGCCACCAGCATAACCATTCATGAGTTGCCAGCTGTTGGGAGTAGAAGTCGTCCTTAGGGACACAGGTGGCGCTGTGGTCTAAACCACCAAGCCTCTTGAGCTTGCTGATCAAGTCAGCGGTTCAAATCCGCACAACAGGGTGAGCTTGCGTTGCTCTGTCTCAGCTCCTACCAACCTAGCAGTTCAAAAACACACCAGTGCAAGTAGATAAATGGGTACTGCTGCGGTGGGAAGGTAAACAGCATTTCCGTGCGCTCTGGATTCCATCACACCAGAAGCAGTTTAGTCATGCTGGCCACATGACCTGGAAAGCTGTCTGCGGACAAACGCCGGCTTCCTTGGCCTGAAAGTGAGATGAACGCTGCAACCCCATAGTCGCCATAACCGTCCAGGGGTCCTTTACCTTTTTACCTTTAGAAGTGGTCCTAGGATGGAGAAGCACAAACAGAGGCGCTGCCTTACAAATTGGTATTGATTTAGGATTTATTCTGCAGGGGGAAAGATCCCCCAAAGCCAAGTGTATTTCAAAAGCCCTGAATCCCAGAGTTTGTGTCCTTCAAGAAAGCATCTTTCTAGAAAGAGTATCTCAAGAGAACGTATTCTTGCAGAAGACAGCTCCAACATTCATTGCCCTTGAGGAGCATTTTAATAATATTGGATCAAACCTGGCATGCAGATTTGAGCTTTATTGTTAATGTCACTAAATTCCTTGCAACGGTAACTGAAGGTTTTCTGTTCTTTTCCCTGATCTAGATCCTTGCCTGTAAGAGTTTATCTGCTGTTTTCCCAGCTGTGTCTTCTGTACTCATCTTCTCCCGCTTTCTTTTCCTGTGCTAGTTTTGGAACTAAAATAGCTTTGTTTGTTAACCTTAACGGACGGACACACTGATAATTATTTTCTAAAATAAGAAATAGAGGAGGCGGGGTTTAGGTGCTGTTGTACAGCCAACATTTCAGATGAGTTCCTTGAATTGTAGAAGTTGAGGCTTTTCTTTCATTTATTTCTACTAACTCTAGAGTCAAGAGTTTTTATTAACGCATTCTTCAATTTCGAATCATGCTACTTTTATGTTCATTTTTAAAAGCTTCATTTGATGGTAAATGTTCAAGAAAAGGTTACTGAGCTCATTCAGGATTCTCCCCTCTGTGCTTTCCATTTACCAAGACAGTACTGATAGTTGAATAACTGGATTTTATTTTTTTTAAGCAAGCTAAACTATAATAAATTGCATTGAGTCTTCTTAACAAACAACTTTAACCTGAAGGCATTCACTTCTGTTAAGTAAATCTTTTATCCCATTACCTTTTAAAACACTTTTTTTAAAAAAGAAAGGAAGAGATTAGGAAACATCTGCTAGGTTCCAGTGCCTCAATGATGAGTTGTATCTCTTCTTTCAGACTACCTGCAGCACTATTGAGACCATTAATATGGCACGGTTTGATCTTGAAGTGCCACTGGGCTGCATGCCTCAAGAAGAAAATCAATAGACCAGACAGAACGGATGAGATCCTAGATTCAATATTTTGTTATCTAAAGAGATCTGGGAGGGAGGAGTTTGTGAGGGTACAAAACATGAGAAAGTAGCCACACTGGAAATTGCCTTAGGAGCCCAGAGCACTGCTGTATGCAGGCTGTGGCTCTTCAGGATTAAACCTGGGACCTTCCCATGCCAAGCAGAAGCTGTACCACTAAGCTGCAGCCCTTCTCCAAACCTCTTGTGGTGAAAATCTTGTGTGGATTTTGTGGTGCTGTGTGCGACGGTAAAATACCTGCCAGCAACATGCCAGCAAGAAGGCTGTCTGCATGACAAGACTATTCAAATTTGTTAAGACACAGAACTGAGAACTGAGCTTGGTACTCAATATCAGGCTTGAATCCAGCATAGTGCTAAGTATACATCCTCTCAACTCAAGGATTTCCACTTGTGAAACGGGACTTTCCCACTTCTTCTCAGCCTGCGTGCGCCCCATGTCCTCCCCAACTCTGCTCCAGATTGCTCCTGAGGACAGATTTTGAGGGGAGTGCAGGACAGTTGCTTAGTGCTATGTTGGATGCAAGCCACATGTATTTTACAAGGCTAGTACCGTAGATTCAAATCTGCCTATTTTCAACTTTCGGCCACATTGCTATAAACAGGGGTCAGCAACCTTTTTCAGCCGTGGGGCAGTCCACCATCCCTCAGACGATGTGGTGGGCTGGACTATATTTTGGAGAAAAAAAATGAATGAATTCCTATGCCCCACAAATAACCCAGAGATGCATTTTAAATAAAAGAACACATTCTACTAATGTAAAAACACGCTGATTCCCAAACCATCCACGGGCCAGACTGAGAAGGCGATTGCAGCCCCCAGGCCTTAGGTTGCCTACCCCAGCTATAAATATTGTTTATACTTGACAATCACGAGCCCAGGACAAGCACACCAAACTCTACACTGCTTCTTCCACACAAAGGGTGTTGCAGTCCATTTTCTCAGCAGGTTCTCTGTTGTCTTTACAGACAAAAGTAAAAGATAAAGGACCCCTGGATGGTTAAGTCCAGTGAAAGGTGACTATAGGGCGTGGCGCTTATCTCGCTTTTCTGGTCGAGGGAGCCGGAGTTTGTCCACAGACAGCTTTCTGGGTCATATGGCCATGACTAAAATGCTTCTGGCGCAACGGGACACCATGATGAGTGCCAGAGCACACAGAAATGCCATTTACCTTCCTGCCAGAGCAGTATCCATTTATCTACTTGCGCTGGTGTGCTTTTGAACTGCTAGGTTGGCAGAAGCTGGGACAAAGCAACAGGAGCTCACCCCGTCTCAATGATTCGAACCACCAACCTTCTGATCGGCAAGCCCTAGAGGCTCAGTGATTTAGACCACAGCACCACCCACATCCCATCTTTAGAGACAACACCATTAGTCATCCTCAAGCTGCCAACCCATTGAAGCTTAATGCACACAAACACTTAGGCTCAAAACGGTACATTATGATTCGTAATCCTATGCCCATTTATTTGGGTTTAAGTCCCACTGAACTCAATGGGATTTGCTTCTAGGTAGATATACGCATATGGTGTTACATGGTTTAGGAGTCTGCCGGCCATATTTATTAAATTTATTTAAAATATTGTAGGCTGTCCTTTATGGTCAAATCCATTCATGGCAGTATCCAGCATAGAAATTGAATATAATCAATAACAAAAAATTCAAAGGGTTGGGGTGCTTGCTGCTAAACCTGCCCTAGGTCCTTTTTCATTTAAAAATACTCTCCCCAAACTATTACTTCATCTTTAGAGAAAGGAAGAGTCCTCATATCCCACCACCCTCATGCTAATTTATGAATGAAAAGGCAGCTTAGAGAGTACAATTTTGACGTGGAAAAGATCCTGATGGGAAAGGGCTATGCCTGCCTGCTCACTTTTACTGCCTGGAGCCTGCCCAGGCTGCTTTGAGTTTGAAAACACAGAGGAAAGAATAATGTCACTCCACTTAATGCACAGTTTGAGCCTCCGTTTCATTTATGAGCCTCAGCCAGAGTTCAGATCCCAGGTTTTACTTTCACCTCAGTTTGTTCTGATGGCATGCCAGCAGCCAGCTTTCATTAACGGAACTTCTCACACAACTGATGTAGACAGACACACACTCTCCGAAACCTCCCTCTCCCTGCTGACCATAACATCTCTCATTGCCTAGGTTACAGACTGTTCCCCACCTAATGTTCCTTTCTATGTATGATGCAGCATTACAATATTCTGGATGATTTCATGGGATCTCGTCTATGACCAAGGTGACATAGGACACTATTTCCTCCCAGTGGACCTTGATAGGGATGAAATGACATACGGGTTGCAGGCAAACAGCAAGACAAACCAAACAGCATTGCCTCGAAATGTCATGATGTGAGCCTTTCCAAAAATCACTAGTTACCCTAGTATGCAAGTTGCTTCCATGGCAGGAGGAGGAGAAAGCTTTGGGCTCATCCATCCTGACCCTTTGGAGATGTGCACATTTTAATAGGAGCTGGAATCTACACACATTATAGGCAAAAGCCTGATCACAGAATCATACAGTTGGAAAGGACCCTGAGGATCACCTAAGTCCAACCTGCTGCAATGCAGGAATATGCAGCTGTCCCTTACAGGGATTGAACCTGCAACCTTGGGGTTATCAGACCACACTCTAACCAACTGAGCTATCCAGGGCATTCCAATCCAGCTCATTCACATACACACACCTATTTCATGTGATGGACGTGCTGCATGAACAGGATATTTATAGGCATAAACCCTGGTTCATATTAAAGTTTCCAAGTGTTTGGTGGGGAAGGCTATGCAAGCCTGAAATTCATTACCATGCCTTGGTGCATGTACCAGTTAGCTCAAGCATCATGACCCTCCAGATTGTGGTACCTCTAGCTTCCGTCAACTTCGATCACTGGACATGTTGGCTGGGGATGATGGGAAGTGGAGTTCATTGCCATCTGAAGGACTGCATGCCCTCCACCTCTGCCTTTGATGCTAAGGCTATGGGCGAGCCTCACCTTTAAGCAGATGGATAGCAGATGGACATATTCATGAGTGCGTTCTCTTCTCAGATTTATAAAAGCATGATTTATTGCAATTTGGTTCCCCCACCCACTTCTTCCACTGTTTTAACTCCCAGCCCTGTTGTTCAGGGAATTACAATGTGTCTAACGGATACAAATGTGAAGTGGCTACCATTCTGAAACTCAGCAAAACAAAAGCATTTCCAGGTCACCCTTTCAAGGGTTTCATTCATTATAAAAGGTGACATCCTGCTGTTCCTGGGGCATCCTGCCCTTGAGTCAGCTCTGAAGGATTGAATGCAAGGCAAACAGAGATGCCAGCAGGAGAGCAGAGTAAAATAAAGAGCTCAGCCTGGCAAAGATTAAATTAAAATACCTGCCTTTCATCAAGTTATGTATTCAATTTGTTGAATTAAAGTTATACAGCTCATTACATGTCTCTTGGCATAGCGCTGCTTGCGAGAAGCAAACTCAGCACCGGAGCCACAAGGAAATGGGAAAAAGGCCAGCATTGCTTTTAATGTTCGAAAGCCACGAGTGGACTCTCCAGGTGTGGGAACACGGAGGAAAGTGGCCTCAAGGCCGTCTGACAGCCAAAAGAGCAGGAGCTAAGCAGCATACAGATAAACAGACCTGCCTGAAAACTCAGGAGAGCAGTCCAGCTCTGGAGGGGAGCATACGCTTTTTATGCACCTTGGCATGAAGAACCAGATGCACAAATATAAGACGGGGGACACCTGGCTTACCAGCAGTAGATGTGAAAAGGAGGATCTAGGGGTCTTAGTAAACCACAAGCTTAACATGTGTCAAAAGTGTGATGCAGCGGGGGGTGGGATCTAATGTTATTCTAGGCTGCATCAACTGAAGTATAGTGTCCAGGGAAAGTAGCAGTACCACTCTATTCTGCCTTGGTCAGATCACACCTGGGACTCAGCTACATTAGTAAGGAAAAAAGTGTTTTATATGCGTTATAACATTGTGACACCAGATGGCGCTGTGGGGTTCCGTCTTTCGCCAACGTGATTTCCCACTTTCAAGTTTACAATGTGTTTTCCTGAAATGCTGTTTTTGATGTGTCTAGTTCAAGCCATGGAATACTATGTCCAGTTCTGGGCACCACAAACAACTTAAGAAGGAAGTTGACAAGCCAGGATGTGTGCAGAGGAGGGCAACCAATAGGATCAAGGGTCTGGAAACGAAGCCTCATGAGGAGCGCTTGAAGGAGCTGGGTATGTTTAGCCTGGAAAAGAGGAGACTGAGAGGAGATAGGATAGTCATCTTCAAAGGGCTGAAGGGCTGTCACATGGAAGAGGGAACAAGCTTGTTTTCTTGCTCTGAAGGGTAGGACTCGAATCAACGGCTTCAAGTTACAAGAAGGGAGATTCCGATCATTCTGACAGCAAGAGCTGATCAACAGTGGAACGGTCTCCTTTGGGAGGTTGTGGACTCTTCTTCCTTGGAGGTTTTTAAGCAGAGGTTGCCTGGCCATCTGTCATGGATGCTTTAGTTGAGATTTCTACTTTGCAGAGGCTTGCCCTGCAACTCTATGATTCTATGACTTCCAGAGGGGTTGTTATAAACCCCTAGGAGGTTATCAAGATGAAACTCCAGCCTTAAGTATGTTATATGTATCTGAGCAAATGTGGGGTCAATTACGGAAGTGTGAGCACCCACCTTCTTAGTGTTAGATTGCTATGGCACCTTTCCTAAGTGGCAAGAAGTTCTGGGGGCTCAGCGCTTTCCAGGATTGGTTTCATTTTAAAGCAGGTCGCCGGACGCTTATGGCACTTTGGAATATATGAGATTTGTTTACAAATATGCAGGTTGAGCAAATGAGGAAGCAAACTAGCTTACCTACTCCAAAAAGCAAAATCCACTGCCCAACTCAGCTTTCCAGAGAGACACCCTTTTGTCTCTACAAGCTGCTTGCTTGCAGACCCTTCTACACTCAGCTCAGTTCTCTTCCTGGGCCCTCCCCCCCCCCCCCCAGGATCATCTTGTCCTACCACTTGCAATTCAAGAATCTCAGCTAAAGCACCCATGAGAGATGGCCATCCAACCTCTGCTTTACCTCAGTACGTTTATCTTCATACATGTTACTTGGGCTGGAAAAATGCATTTGGAGCATTCGGAACTGCATTCAGAGAAATGTGACTTTCAAATGATGGCAACATTTTGGTTCGCACATGGTTTCATAAAATGCAAATTATGTAAGTTCACCATTAAATGCAAACTGAAACCCATCCCTATTCACAGCACAGTCAAAGAAGGCCCTTTTCAATTTTTTCCCTGATACAGTCATACCTTGGTTGTTGAACGCCTTGCGACTTGAATGTTTTGGCTCCCAAAAGCCACAAACCCAAAAGTGAGTGCAAACATTCTTTGGAACCTGAATGTCCAACGCAGCTTACACGGCTTCCGATTAGTACATGAAGTTCCTGCAGCCAAACAAAGCTGCACCTGGGTTTTTGAACTTTTTTGGAAGTTGAACGGACTTCTGTAACGGATTCTGAACCAAGGTTCAACTGTATTTACCAATTCCTTAGGCTGTGTGTGTACATAAAGCTGAAGAAAAGCACTTTCGTTTTCCTACATTCATTCTCCCTTTGTCCTCCTTACACAGACATAGGGAAACTTGGCCCTCCAGATGGGAGTTGATTGGAGTTGTAGTCCCAAAACATCTGGAGGGCCGAGTTTGCCTATGCCTGTCCTTACACTTCAAACTTTCCCTGTGACTCCCAGCAGCAGCCTCGGGAGAAGCAGAAAGTGTCAACCAACAGCAAAGGAACTCATCTGCAGCTAAGACTTTGTGTGGGCATTTCGGGGAGCAGGGGAAAGAACTCAAAATGCCACAAAGGGCATCTAGGCTTTAATACACCAGATTCATGTTAAGACATGGACAAGGCAACAGTTAAGTCTGAAACAGCAACCACAACAAATCAGTGGTCAGAAGGAAAAATAAGCACAAACTCATAACGTCACTGCAAATGCGATCATCGCAAAAATATTTGCAAAGCAAGAATTCCTAAGCCCTGAAGGTACAAGCATATCGTTCTTCCATCAAAAGTTTGCTTAACTTCAGCTCAGGAAGTCAGAGAAGAGCCTTCACATACCGATCCTTCCCTTTTCTCTCTTTTTCAAGATACAATCCAGAAAAAGTTACCTCTCATCCTCTACCTACTCAGTTAAGAGTTAGGCAGACTGCTCTGTGCCTTAATAGTTTGGGCCTCACCGCGCATCTCTGTGGCTCTCCCCTGCGTTTCATTAGCTTATCGCGCCGCAAACACTGTTCCTCATCCCTGTGTTCTTTTCTGCAGCTCGGCTGGTAAATTTAATGCTTATTGCCTAATCACATTCCTCTCAACAGGTGAGGAAGGATAAAACAGCTGGGGGAAAATGACAAAATATTGTGCACATTTTCTGGTATGTAAGCAAGCTGGCTCCCAACTTCACAGGCAGCTACTCCCAGCGGCTCCAAAAATGCAGAAAAAAGGGGGAGGTGTAAAGGTTAGTGGGAACTAGTCAGCCCCAGGAACAAAAAACAGAGGCGAAGTTGTCCAAATGCCACGTTTTGTGCTCTTCCTTCAGAAAATTTGTTGCCATTGTTAGTATGGTAATTTGATTTATTATCTACTCTTCACCATAAGGGCCCACATAGGATCATAGCAGTTTAATACTACAAAATGAAAAACAGAAGACCTTCCAAGTATCCCTATTTTCCAGGGACAGTCCCAGATTTACAGAAGCAGTTCCAGTTTCTGATTTGATCCCGGAATGTCCCACTTTTCCTTAGAACGTCCCTATTTTCATTGGAGAAATGCTGACATTGTATGGAGTTATCCAAATCCCTGAGCCATCTGAAGGCAGCCCCGTAGAGGGAAGTTTTTAAATTTTTTACATTTTTTAAATATATGTTGGAAGCCACCCTGAGTGGCTTGGGGAACCCAGTCAGATGGATGGGCTATAAATAGTAAAATTATTATTATTATGGAATAGGATGTCCCTATTTTCATCAGAGAAATGTTGGAGGGTATGACAGTTTGGGACAAGAATAAGGTGGGTCCAAATATCTCAGGTGTTAAAGCCCAACATAAAGAGGTGTGTCTTCAGAATATAATGCAAGCTGCACAATGAATAGGGCAGAAGAGCTTCTCTGGGGTGGGAATTACACAACTTAAGAGGCTGCCCAGAGGCTGCACTCTCCCGAGTTGTCACCTTCTGAAGTTCTGAGAGTGGTGGAACAATCAAGAGCATCCCTCTCTGCTGATCTTGGCACCCAAGGGTATCTGTAGGGAGGGAGGTGGTCTTCAAGATACTTTGAGCCTAAGTCATACAGGGGTTTCAGAAAACTAATGTGAGCATCTTGAATTGGGCCACAAAACTGGAAATCAACATACCGTATTGGCCTGGATATAAGCCACACTTTTTTTTCCAAATTCCGACCATGAAAAATTAAAGTGTGGCTTAAATTCACAACCTTACAAAAATGTACTTTTACTGCAAATTGGAACGGGTGTGAGTGCCTTCAGAATTTTAAGGGAGCGGCTTATATTCAGGTATTGTCTTTTTGTCCCCCCCGCCCTTGAATTTTGTAAGGTGCGGCTAATATTCAGGTGCGGCTTATATTCGGGCCAATATGGTAGCTGCTTTAAAACAGGGCCTCTGAGTTCTAAACGTAACCCCAGCTAGTCATCTGGCTGCTGCGTTTTCAACTAGCTGAAGTTTCCAAGTAGTTGCCTTCAAACCAATGGTCTGATTTTTAATTGACCAGCTGTCTCTTTAGGAGGAAATAGTACATATAAAGCTACTAAAACGCTATGCACCTAACAGAATCCTTGAATGCTTAAATCCTTGGGTGCTTAAAATCCCAAAATCCTACATTAAACATGAAAACTTTCCTGCCTGAGACAGCTACACTAACCAGTGGATGGCGGGGAGCCATGCATCATGGGAGCTCAGCCCAAAGTCCCCTTCTCTACTCACTTTCCCTCGTTGCACTCTGCACATGCTCTGGGGTACTCTTGGTCTGAGACACCCTTTTGTGGCTGGAACTTTGGGGAGGAGGGAGAAGGGTGAGTGTTGCTTCGTTTCGTTGGTTTTGTGAAGAACCAATACGGATGTGGCGCCAAAGTGGCAGCAGAAGGAAATATCTGCAGTGTGCAGATCCGCTGAGAGTGGGGCAGTTCCCAAATCGCAAGGGAGAGATATGAACAAGTTGAAAATCCTCACATGCTCATTTCTACACTATGCTTCAGGTGGCTGCATATACACTGTGGAAGCACTTTGCAACCTCCCCAGGAGAGGTTTATGTTTTGGTGCAGTGAAAAAAAGAACATGCATCTGATTCACACCAGAATTGGGTGTTTGCTATTCTTAAAAAAAAAAAAAAAGTGTAGTCTTTGACGGTAATGAATGAAGCGACCCTTGTCCCGAGACTGTTAGACAAGCTGCAGTTTCCAAACAGTTTCACCAAACAGCTGTGCGTCTTGTATGATGTAGCTAAACACCTACACACTTTTCTCCAAGGTTGCATCTGATAACATGTCTGACCTGTGAGTCTTGAGGACATGAGCAAGGAAAAGTGATGGAGGGGGCAGCTTTTGGCTGTCTCTTGTGACTTCCTCCTGCACCAGCATTTCACTCGAACAGGTCTTCAAGGCATTTTTTGGAACAATTCATGTTTGGCGATTCCAGATGCCAAACACGCCTGAGGTTTCCAGTGAAGAACATGCAATGTGGAAACCAAAACAGTGCAGACAAGGCACGGAGCTGTGATTAGTCATGGCTGCCTGACATATGTTCCCCACAGTGTATTTCTTAGTATTTAAAGGAAAAAAATATTCCATATTTTACGATGTTCCCATGTTCGGAAGCATGGATTTATTTACTATTTATTTCATAAAATTTATACACCCTTGATTCTTTAAAAAACAAAAAACGCAAAGCGATTTACAAAAAGACAGAATCAGGAAATATGTAAAATAGATTAAAATGTACAGGAAGCTAAAATACTAAAACAGATTATAATTCACATCAGCCTTTCTAAGCATCTGGGTAGGCATAACAATAATGTCCTTAGTGGGTGCCGAAAATCTAGTATGGATTCAATGGCTGCTGGTTTAAAGATCAGAATTAAGGCTATTTCATGTGGGATCAAGTTATACAAAGCTGAGAAACGGCAAAATAAGTCTGATGCCGCCAAATCTGTTGACCCTCAACACTCTGAAGCAGATTTGGGGATGGTGTAGGGGGCACATGGGGTAATGAGGGGAGGGGAAAGCCCCACTGCACAAGTGGAAATTGGTCCACTTGTTTAGTTAAATACCAACCTTTATGTATTGCTAGAGGAAAGCTCTAGCGAGTTGCCCTGTGCCTGTTTCTTGCTTACATCAGCAGTGGGCAGAATGACTTACAGATACGCCATTTTTATAAGCTTGTAATGACCAACATCCGTTTCTACCACTCGCCTTAACTGTAGGAGCTCTCCTGCGCTTCTATAATCCAGGCTGCTAGCAAGCAATAAATATTTTCATTCCCCCTCTCCCAAACTCTTGATCACAAACAAATGTTTAGTTTCTCTCTTCACCACTTGTAACCTCATTCTTGCATTTTTCACCCCTAATAAGCGCTATTTCATGATGGCAGGCGAACACTTTTCCTCCTCGACTTAGATCAATACCTGTCTGAAAGTATTTGTTCACCAAAGGGGTAAAGCTTTTGCTCCTTCTCCCCAATGAACTTTTGCTCTGCTCTTAACATTACCTGCTTGTTACCTTAGATTCCTCTCTGTCTATTTCCTGAATGCTACTTGCCTCCACAGGGATTGTCAGAGAGTTAAAGAAAGTAAGAGTGTGGGGGGGGGGGAGAGGGAGAGAATGAGAATGCCCAGCACATTCTTCCTGTGCCTAATTAAAGGATTCTGCCAGCTATGGAACAGAAAGGCAAAATTAAGGTTTAATTTTACATTCTAGATACAAACATGTTCCAGAGGTTGTTTACCAGCAGCGGAAAAGAAACTGGGTGGCACTGATCAAATGGGGATAGGTTACACCAGCTGTTCATGTGTTTTGGACAGGAACAGGAAGATAGGCACAATGGTACAATGTTTAGAAATTAAAGTAAGTGACTTGCTCCTGAAGTCACCTCTGTTCAAGAGCAGCCTTTGTGGAACAGTAAAATTATTTGGATGTTCAAAGAGAGTGCAGAATTAAGAGACGATGCTCAATATAAACAGGGGTGGGTGGAGGGCAAGGTTAAATCGTTCTTCAGGGGCCTGTCAAAGCACTGAGTTAGAAAGGGGCAATCCTGCCAATTTCCATTTCTCTCAGCTTCTCATTTTTTCCAATCTTCAATCCTGTTTTCCACATTTCCACAGCAATTTGAGGATTATTATAATATATAAAAAATTCTAATCCTCATGAAAATTCATCAGCATTTTAGTGTTAACTTTTCCTAATAAACACATATTTTTAGGTGGTTTTGGCACTTGCCCCCCCCCCCAGTATAATGCATGTTTATATATGCTATTTTCACTAACAGGTGCATTTTAATGCACGCTTTCTCCTCATATATGCATTTTTGAACACTCTGGTTGGAGAACTACTGCACATTTCAGAGAAAAATAGCTATGTTTGGTTCGAGAAGTGCAAGTTACCTTGTTCCTTATCAAGAGGCAAACAAAACAGAATTTCTCACCCATCCCTAGCACTGAACAAAACCTTTAACCTTCGTCCCTGTTCCAATACAGAGCATACGCATGAAGATTATGCCAAACACAGCATTTATTTATGCCAGTTAATACACATTAGGCTCCTCCACACAAGGCGAGATCTTTGTCACATCAGGATCCACCTTGCATGGAGGATTGCTATATGTATATGTACATTTTTAATCTTACTTTTTATCAGAAAAGATTGAACACTCACATTGTAATATTTCAGAGCAGAGTACAGAAATGCCAAAAATAGTGCCGTTAAAATAACAACACAGCACATGAAGGTGAACAGTTCCCCACCCAGTGCAACTTTTCAGATCCAGAGGCACATTTGGAAATCAAAGAAACTGTCACGAGCGCCACAAAATACCCATTTAGCAGCGGAAAAACTTGGAATTGTTCAGATACAACATCCCAAAATAGACTTCCACCTCCAAAGCAATTAAAGCGCAGCTTGGGGGGTGGGGAGAGGGAGAGCAGGAATCCCTGCTACACAAACAAACAAACAAACAAACAAACATCCCCTTCATTTTAAAAGAAAAGTGTGAACATTGGGCAAGAAATGAAAGGGGCTCTGAGGGAATTGTCAACCCATGTAGTCACTTTGCCTGGTCACAGAATTGGGGCTGAGGGCTAGTTGGTGGGTCTTTGTGGCCTCCTCACACATTATTCTGATGCTTGAAAGGGTTTGTCCGAATTCTCCTTCCGTCTCTTCACAAACTGCACACCTGAATCTCTTCACATAGACAAACTTTACCTCAGCCTCCTCCCCTTACCTGATGGGTGTGCTTCACCTTCCCCAAGCCTGTTCTGGGTTTACCCACAATCCTCCAGAGCAGATTTGAGGAGAGCACATGGTTGGGGGGAGGCAGGAGGAGAGGATTTTATCTCCTGCACAAACAGAAACTCTATTGCTAATGGAACTGCTTAATTGGATACCACCTTGAACTCTTTTTGCCCAGGCAGGCGCATTACATGACCCACGAGAGCAGCAAAATAAAAAGGCTGCACAATGGTGATAGGGTAAAACCAGGCCAAATCTTTGACAGCAGCAGGCAGAGTAAGGGTTGGCCCCAGGATCAGTTCCTCATTCCACAAGGCCCATGTTGATGGAATGGATCAGCCCCAAACTCGTTGCATGCGAGTTAGCCAGCATTGAACCTTGCCGTGGTGCAAGCCAAGCAAGCGAAGTCTCACTGGGAAACACGGGTGCAGATTCCTAACAGGCAGATATCCCAAGTTTGGGGGTGCAGTGGTCAATCTTCCCCTTAGCCCCCCAATAGTATGTTGATCCTGCCCAATGCCATTTCCACCACAGTCCAACAGACCTACCACAGTCCAACTCTCGCCAACCCGCCCCCACAGCCAACCCAGAAGACCCCAGCAAAGATCTTCCAACCAAATGTTATTGCTACTTTACGACAAGTGAACTCCGTGCAGGCAAAACAAGTCTGAAAGCTTAAACCTGACCAGGGGGTGCCAGATTACCATACTACCCCCCGCCCGGTGCCAATGCAACACACACAGCTGCCTTGGTGCATTGCCACTGCACCACATCCACCTTTTGTGGGGCCCAAGCTCCCCTCCAATAGCGTTGTTACAACCAAGATGACCAGGAGATGAACACTTCTAGGGGGCTGCCAAACCACCAAGCAATTTATTTATTTTTTAATGCCCAACTCTAAGTCAACAACACAAGCAGCCAGAAGCATTGAATGTGTTTGGAAAGCACTGGAATAAACAGCAGTTAATTCAGTTTATATTACCAATGATAGCATACAGCCTCCCATCAGATGTCATGGAAATAAACAACTATCTGAATTTTAGAAGGCATCTGAACACAGCCCTGTTTAAGGAAGTTTTTAATGACTGGTGTTTTAATGTGTTTTTAATCTTTTGTTGGACGCCGCCCAGAGTGGCTGGGGAAACCCAGCCAGATTGGGGGGGGGGGGTTAGAAATAAATTATTATTATTATTTTCATCATCACTTCAGCACTAGATGAAGAATAAAAATTGGCCACCAACCGTCCTGCCCCACCCTGCAATTGCTGGTTAACATACCAAGTAATAGAAGAGAAGTCCACCTGCAGCTTGTAAGACAAAATGGCTGTGAGCTCCAGGGGAAGCAGCCTTCTTTATATAGGCTTTCCTCCTCCTCTTTGCAGCAAGGGCTCATGGGATAGCTTTTTCCCATGAACCCATTCTGCACAGGGAGAATAATTTCTTGCAATCTAGATTTTGGAAGGCTTGGTTTGGAAGCATTACAAGAACCCCTCCTTGGGGCAAATGTTGTAATAGCCCAGCCTACACGGGGGGGGGGGGGGAGGGGAGAGCTGTTACCTTTCCTAAATAACACGGAATGGGAAAGATGGAAGTTTAAATAAAAATATAAGACATGCTAGATGTGTTCTTTCATCTGAGCATAAAAAAGAGGTGTGAGTTATTATGCTGAACTGCTAATGGAATGACTGCAATACAGAAATTCAAAGTCATGCTAAGGGGGTTCTTTTGTCAGTGCAAGCATTTCTGCATGCCTGATAAATGATCTCTCCTTTTCTCCCCCTACATGTTGTTTTGGGGGTTCCCCTGACCCCCACCCGGAGCTGATTGAGGAGACACAGGCAGTACATGGTAGGGAAGGGGATTGGGGCCAGCCCAGTTCCACAAGAACAGCATTTCTTGAATGGGGGCCTTCAGCTGTTTTTGGACTACAATTCCCATCATCCCTGTTCTTGCTAGCTAGGGATGATGGGAGTTGTAGTGCAAAAAGAACTGGAGACTGAGAAACAGTTTGCACAGTTATCAGTGTTTGAGAAACACTGCACTTAGCACAACTATTTAGTTGAATCCATCCCTTTGTTGTTCTTTAATTAGAAAACACTCACTGTGTCAAGACTTGGGGCTGCTCTCTGCAGGTTCACTCATCCAGGCCGAGGTCTGACAGTTTGTGGGAGAGTCCCTCACTTGCCAGAGGTAGCTTCTGTTATGCCTTGGACTCTAGGCACAAGTGTCCAGTTGCTCTGAACTCATGCAATTTCTCTCCCCCCACCAGGGCCAGTGCTGTTTATATACCCCATCTGAGGCTGAAATAGTCTGGTGAAGACTCAAGGCCTTCACCTCCCCATACACCTCTGATGGTGAAAACGGGGGCAAGTAGTAAGTGCAAACATTCCAACAGCAATACTGAAAGGAAATGCTCCTCACCTGCTGAATTTCTGCCTGCCAGAAGGATGATAAATATAGAAACCTACCCCAAAAACGAAGTGGGGGGAGAGATAGCAATGAATTCTTAGCTTTGAAGGAGCTGAGGGTGCTGGTCCAGGAAACATTTTGCTCATCCTCTTGAAGACATTGGCAGGAGCTTAGCCCAACGCAGAAGAGCCCGCTGGCAAGTGACTGTGAGTGCACAATGGAGGAAACTTTAATGCCAATTTTATTTTATTTTCATGACTTTGAAAATGGGACAAAAGGCATCCCAAATGGGACAAGGGACACCACTGTCCAAAAATGGGACAATTCTGGTTGTTTTTTTTAAAGGGCTGGATGGCAACCCTAGAGAGAAGTGGTTTTGGTAAAGGGGTTGGGATGGTGAAAAAGGAACTTAGTAGAAGCTCTAGGCGGTTCATGTAGGGGGAAATGGCAGGCAGAGCGAGCAAGGGGCAAGCCTGAGTCTTGACATATTATTGGTCCTGCTGGCTGTAGCAGCTTCCCCAGCCTCCCGCTTTGCTCTCCTCCTTTGGGAAACAAGAGCCCACTTTATCCTGATCCATTTTTGACATGGTGTGATTTGAAACTTCAACTAATTCTCTATTTGTCCCTCTCTTAAGTTTAATTTCCAGTGCTTCTGAAACTGACATGAAATGGGAACTTTTGGCAGTTCCTTCTTACACAATGAAACACATTAATTAATTCACTCTCTGCAGATTTCTAGTGGCAGTTACCCTTTTCATCTCTTGCAATGATTCAGATTGCAGTAATGATGGAGAGTACATCGTGCCCTGTGGATGAGCAGCGAGGATATTATATATATCTGGAGCTCAGAGATGCTCGTGACAATACGACCAAATGTATCACAGAACTACTGCTCTAGAATGCTGCTGACGGCAGAAGCTAAAGGGCAGGATTCCCACCCCCTGCCCCCCCAATTAAACTCTCCCACAAAAAGACCCTTTGCAACGGAGAGGAGCAGTGCAAGAACCCCAGCACTTTTGCAGATTCTGTTCACTTTAATAGGTCTCTTTGCAGAAGGACTTTCTAGTGAATCGTGCCCAAAATAAATAAATAGTTTTGAATTTGAATGAACATCTTTCCACATTGATACAGAATAACTTTTTTAAAAAACAAAAACTCTGCACATTAAATTATTTACCAGCCATTAAACTATACACAGTATTAACATTCCAAGGTGGGGGGTAATGAAAACATACATTAAAGCCCAAGTAGATAGTGCATCGGAAGGTTATTCCAGTCCTAATGGGATGCTTTTTGTAGTAGGGGGTAAGATAATAAAAGCTCTCTGTATGCCTGTCTTTTCTAGTAGTCAAATGCTGTGTGACGACTCTCCAGTTTAATATTTAGAGCTTGTATCGAAAGAGAGGAAGGGAGCTGCCACTTTATGAACTTTGAGCGCGTGTCATAACTAGCAGCTTACAGACATTCTTTAGGGCATGATCCATTTTAAGCCCTGCTCAGCATGTCAACTTGTACCGTTCTCCAGTGTGACATTTACAGGGAAATGTGCAAAAAGGGGAAGAAAAGCAAAAGGAAACCAAGTGTCATTTATAATATTTCCCCTTGCTCTCTCATAAAGCAGGAGGCTGCTGCTTTGTCATTCGGGGCCCTTCTGTGGCATGTCTAACATGGCTGGGCTGGCCCTTTAGGATAACCATTTTGTGGCGACTTGGGGCGGAAGAAGGCTCCTCCTGATGGCCTGTGATTGCCCTGTGAGTTGTTCATGGACAATAGCATCACCACTAGGAGAAGGCAAGTTCCAAAATGGCAACCTAATGGGAGATGATTGTTTTAAAAAGACCTGGAAGCGCTGTGTATTCATTGTGATAATGGATTCTTTTCTCTCTTTGGCATAAAAAGCAACTTGAGAAATAATTTCACTGTCATTCAGAATCTTGTGCCTTCTCTTCATGAAACTTTATTTTCACTTCAAAACTTTCACAGTTTTTCTACCATTCCCCCCCCCCCCCATATATATTTATATATGTAATGTATTCTGCCCTTCCTACAAGGAACAGTGATGCATATCTGCTTATTCTCTCACCTATGCTATGTTGGCAAAATAGCTAAATTTCAGCTAGGAAGCCAAATCATGTGCAACACCAACTCTTTTCTTGAAATTAAAACAACATCCAAACACTCGTTAAAGTATTCAACAACTTTTACTTGCAGAACATGTAGCTAAAGAAGAATTTATGCAGAGTATTTACAGCCACATGCTGATCGAAACATAGGCTTGGTTTTTTCTAGTTGAAGATTATAGCTTCTTCTTTAAACATTCAAACCAACTGTGTCTTTCTCTCATTCCAGTACTTTGCAACTTGGCATTCTGTACATTACCCAGCTAGGCCATGCAGTTCCTTCTGAGAGGTTTGTTGCGTTTCAGCTTATGTATTCTTTCATAAGGCATGAATTAGGTAGGTTCACTTTCAAACCTGAACTCATTCAAATCTCTCCCATGTGATTTAACGTTTTTATCCAGCTGTTGGGTCTGCAGGAGCTACAGCAGCTTACAGTGCCCCATTTCACTGCGATTGCAGTATAATAGGGCTTCACATGAGAGCTATGTATGACAGAGGCTGCAATTCTTCGGCCATTTACCTGAATGTAAGTGCTACTGAACTCAGTTCTGAGTAAACCTGCATAGAATTGCACTGTGAACCCACAACCACATAACGCCTTTCTGCTTTTAATCACCTTTCCCACCTCCCTAAACAATTTGTGTTTTTTTCCTCCCTGGAATCCAGCTATCCTGGGGGGGAAATAGTGTTTTTCCTTAAGGGGTTTTCCCTTTCCTGCCCTGTTCATTTCAATAGTGGAAGAAGATGTATACCTCCAAATCAGGGAGATGCAAATCTATCTATCTATCTATCTGAAGCTCAACATCAAAAAAACGAAGATCATGGCCACTGGGCCCATCACCTCCTGGCAAATAGAAGGGGAAGAAATGGAAGCAGTGACAGATTTTACTTTCCTGGGCTCCATGATCACTGCAGATGGTGACAGCAGTCACGAAATTAAAAGACCCCCGCTTCTTGGGAGAAAAGCAATGACAAACCTAGACAGCATCTTAAAAAGCAGAGACATCACCTTGCCAACAAAGGTCCGTATAGTTAAAGCTATGGTTTCCTCAGTAGTGATATATGGAAGTGAGAGCTGGACTATAAAGAAGGCTGATTGCCGAAGAATTGATGCTTTTGAATTATGGTGCTGGAGGAGACTCTTGAGAGTCTCATGGACTGCAAGAAGATCAAACCAATCCATTCTTAAGCAAATCAGCCCTGAGTGCTCACTGGAAGGACAGATCGTGAAGCTGAGGCTCCAGTACTTTGGCCACCTCATGAGAAGAGAAGACTCCCTGGAAAAGACCCTGATGTTGGGAAAGATGGAGGGCACAAGGAGAAGGGGACGACAGAGGACGAGATGGTTGGACAGTGTTTTCGAAGCTACCAACATGAGTTTGACCAAACTGCGGGAGGCAGTGGAAGACAGAAGTGCCTGGCATGCTCTGGTCCATGGGGTCACGAAGAGTCAGACACGACTGAACAACTAAACAACAACAAAATCTATCTATCAAATTTTTCTTGTGGAGACATTGTCAGATTTAGCAGAGACCTTTATAGATTACTGTACTCATTCACCATTCTAACTCAACTATCCTGAGACTCTGCTTTTCCCTTTCCTTCTCCCCTTTAAAGTTCCTTTAGCTTCTCTTAAAGGGCCAATAAGTTATCAATAATCAATAAAGGCGAAGTTTAAGGCAGCCTCTTAATTACTTTTCACATCTGCAAAAGCAGTGGTTTTTTGTGTGTGTGTGGACCTATTGCCTCCATTGTCACTGCTGAAAGGGATGTCCGTGTGAGCATCAGAGCTCCCAGGATCTCAACAAATTGCTGAACTTCAAGGGATCAATCAGCCACTTCACATGTAATCTTGCGGGCTGGGGTGTGGACCCCAGTCTTTAAAAGAACCTGCACTGATGCCTTGCTTTCTCTGACCTGTTTACATCTCATTCTGAAAGCAGCCAATTGACAAATGACTACTGTTGCCATCCATAAGATGCATGTTCTTGACATTCAGTAGAATAAATGCAACAATGTCCATTTAATTTCAAGGTGATTGATTTTTATTTTTATATTGGGTTTTTTTCCTCCACATAGCCTCACACCCAGGGTATAATTACTACCCATAACTTGTCTGAGATTTTCATGGCTAATTAATTGATAAAGTGAGTGTTAAATTCTTTTCTTTCTCTCTCTCTTGATACTACATTAGGCTGTCCTTAAAACATGTAATTCAATGAAGAGCAATCTAGTGCAAATTTGTAATAAAGGACAGAGTTTCGGTTGATTCATTCTCCTCCACTGAATTCTGAAGTCCTCTGTGGGCTTCTGGTTCACAGCTTCACTTCGCGAGGTCATCTGTTCTTGGAATAGAGCTTGTTTCATAGCACGGCTTCAAATTAAGCCAAGGAAAGGCCAGGGATCTTATAGGCCTAGTTTCTAACGAAGCTTATTTTCTTTAGCTAGAACCCAAAGTCTTACATAAAGAGAAGACAAATTAGGAAGCTGAACTGATAAACAACAGCAAAAAATCAATACTACAGAAAGAGTCCGCCACCAGAAAAAAATGAAGATTAAGTGACAGAGCGAAGCAAGGATGACAGCAGATAGACTGAAAGAGCCAAACAAAGCAAATGTGGTAGATTGTTTGGGTTAAATTAGGTCAGAATTTTAATGCTTCATAAAAACTGTGAGCACAAATATAACTTCAGCAAGAGATTTAAGTCTGGAAGCCACACCGCCAGAGGAAAGGATATAAAATAAATCCAGACTTTGTGAATGCTAAGGAAACAAAGAGCAGGTGAAGACATTTTACTGCAAGTAATTTGGTAAATTATTAAAGAAAATCACCCCAGCCACACATTTTGTAAAAATAGTCTCTCTATCAAAGCTGAGACAACAAAAACAACCTTGCCTGTTAGCTTTTATAAATCCTCATCCAAGTTCTGAAACTGGAAATTGGTCGGTATATGAATACTCATTTATGTTCTAACCACATGTTTGTGAATGGAGCTTTCAGAACAGTTGTGGGAAACACTGGAAGCTTATTAAAAAAAATTGCATTTGCACCTGTGCATGAGGACACTGAAATTCGATTTTATAGGGTAGCAAACCAAGCAAGACAGGTCAGGAATAGGTTTCCTGGAAGCTTTAAAAATAAAAATAATAAAATGGTAATTACATCTCTTCTAAGGAAAAGTATACATACCCTTCCATGCTCTTATCCTTCATGAGACTCGTTTAATTGGGTAGGTTATTATATTTAGCACGGTGTTCAACCCACCTCCATTTTGCTTGGGTTTAGAGGGTCATAGGATTTTGTTGGCCAAATCAAATATTGTCAAAGGCAATGTTGTGATTTGAAATAAAATTTCCAACAGAGACAAGCTGTAATCAAGGTCACTTCAATTTCTTCTTTCATGTCTTCAACTTAATTTTGAACTCTGTTATTTTTACCTCGTTTTATCATGAGGTGGGGAATTTAAACCCGCCCACATATGTAAGGTTGGTTCTGGATTTCAAAAGCTTAGTTATTTTGACAAACCAGTTCGTGGTACAAAGAATGCAAATTAAACTTTCAGCACCATGAACGTATGGGCTAATTTAAGATAAATTTGAGAAGAGGCCTTGTAAAATTTAAATTTCCAAGTGCAGTCAATTCCCCTTTAGTCATATTTTGCAGCTGAAATGTAGGTAGATCTCCCATCAAAGCAAACAAAAGTTTCTGATGTTGCGTCATTCCTTAGTCATCAACATCACTATCATGGCTGCTTTCAAATGCATACTGTCAAGTGATTCTAGAGCTGTTGTGTATAGCTACACAATAGGGCTTGGCCATCTGTTGTTGTTTATGAGTATAGTCATATCTTAGAAGTCAAACAGCTTAGTTCCCAAACGTTTTGGCTCCCAAACATCGCAAACCCAGAAGTGGCTGTTCAGGATTGCGAACTATTTTTGAAAGCCGAACTTCCGATGGGGCTTCTGCGGCTTCCGATTGGCTGCAGGAACTTCCTGCAGCCAATCAGAAGTCGTGCTTTGATTTCCAAATGTTTTGGAAGTCAAATGGACTTCCGGAACAGATTCCGTTCAACTTCCAAGATACAACTGTACAGTGGTACCTCGGGTTACATACGCTTCAGGTTACATACGCTTCAGGTTACAGACTCCGCTAACCCAGAAATAGTACCTCAGGATAAGAACTTTACTTCAGGATGAGAACAGAAATCGTGCTCCTGCGGTGCGGCGGCAGCAGGAGGCCCCATTAGCTAAAGTGGTGCTTCAGGTTAAGAACAGTTTCAGGTTAAGAATGGACCTCCGGAACGAATTAAGTACTTAACCCGAGGTACCACTGTACAGCCATTCCACCTTTCTCTTAAAGCACACACAAACACAGAAGATTTTCTCTATACCTTAAGGTACAAACTGGCTCGTGCCATTCCAAAAGGTAGCTCAATTAGTGCTGTGCATGTATCATTAAGTCTCTGCTCTTTTATTCTGTGGGTTGTATCCTGCTGGTGTGCCTCCACTCAAGGAAGGCAGCAGAGCCTTCCAATGGCAAAGCATAGACCAAGGCAACATTTGGTGATTCCCCCTCCCTCAGGAGTCCCTGTGCCAGGTCCCAAGCTGCTTCTAAGGCCCCCCCCCCCATCTTCCAGACCAGGTTTGGAGATTGCAATTGAGAGGGGAACTCACTGAATCAAGGGGGCAAACTTGAATAAAATTTGGGTGGAGGGGCAAGTAAGCTCCGCCCTGCATAACTGATCACAAGATGTGGCACACATGCACTGTTTGAATGGAGTTCATAGGAGTTGGCTCCTATGAACTGACTATCCTATTCTACTGAAGGAAGGCTTCCCCGGATCAAAGAGCCTTCTGGCAATAGAGAGGGCACCAAACGGATGCAACCTAGTGTGTTTTCAGCTGCTGGTACCAGTAATTCATAAACTTGTAAAAAAAATTAAAAATGCACCTTTATTACAATTTTATTGTTGTTTAAATTACTTTATTTGAAGATTTTTTCCATTTTCAAACAGTGGTACATAACAATCATTTCGTGAACCACTCATTTCAAATACAGACCCTCCAAGTGTTCCTATTTTCCAGGAACGTCTCGTATTTAGAGAAGCCGTCCCAGTTTCTGATTTGATCCCGGAATGTCCTGCTTTTCCTTAAGACATTCCTATTTTCATTGGAGAAATGTTGAAGGGTACGGTAGGATGTCTCTATTTTCATTGGAGAAATGTTGGGGGGTATGGAGTTATTCGACTCCCGAACCGTCTGCAGGCAATCTTGTATAGGTAAGATTTTTTTTTCATGTTTAATGTTTCATTATGTTTTTATATATGTTGGAAGCTGCCCAGAGTAGCTGGGGCAACCCACTAAGATGTGTGGGGTATAAATAGTAAATTTATCATTATGGAATGGGACATCCCTATTTTCATTGGGTAAATGTTGGAGAATATGCAAATACAGCCACCACCCTGTGAGTTATGTTAGACCAGTGTTTCTCAACCTGTGGGTCCCCAGGTGTTGTTGGACTACAACTCCCATCATTCCTAGCCAGCATGACCAGTGGTCAGGGATGATGGGAGTTGTAGTCCAACAACATCTGGGGACCCACAGTAAGTAACACTGGGTTAGACTGAGAGGCAGTGAGTAGCCCTAGGTCATCAAGTGGGATTAATAGAGTTGGATAAATTGAAGCATTCTTGGGATATAGTTGCTGTTTAGTGATCCCAATGCAGGATCAGTTGTCCTGCCTGCTGTAGTAAATGCTTACTTGCATCCTCTGTGCTCTGCTTGTATATATGTAAATAGAAGAGGTATTACAAAAAAAAAACCCTACTAGACCCTAGCCCTCTCTATTTTTTCTCATTTAAAGGAACTGAACCCTATTGCTCAGGCTTCCTCAAACTCGGCCCTCCAGATGTTTTTGGCCTACAACTCCCATGATCCCTAACTAAGTGGTCAGGGATGATGGGGATTGCAGTCCCAAAACATCAGGAGGGCCGAGTTTGCCTATGCCTGCTATATCTGCTAGGCTACACTTTTCACTGTTCAAGGAAGTGGAAAGCTGTTGCATTTGTACACGAAAGTCATGTTTTCTAGCCCTCTTTAAAAATAAAAAATCATCATTCAATCAACCCCCCTCTATTAGTTCTTTGCCTTTTGGGACTGGTCACATGTCATCAGCTTTTAGATAAAGAGCTCATAATTATAGATTTATCTCCAAGACAAAAAATAATAATAATAGCACTATCTGTTGTTTTTTTTACTCACAGATTCTTCAAGCAGTTTCACTTTATAGCCTGACTCAACGCAGACTGGAGCGGGGAGGTTTTGGGGAATAAGCTGAACGCTGTGTCTGAATGCTTTTGTTAAGTGAAAAGACTTCAGCACAAAGTGGACTATTCACCAATAGCCACTTAAAATAGCGGGAGGAAAGATAAAATTATGCATCTTGTAATTAATATTTTAATTTGGCGAGGAAGGAGCTACATAGTGATTAAGCCTGTCTCTCCCTCTCTGATAATAATGAAGCCAGACAATCTCAAGAGAAGCTCTGTGGCGGAGAATGTAATGCCATTGATTAAGACCATGTTTCCAGGGTGGGTACTTCTTTTAAAACGAAAACCAAGCCAATTTGCTTGTGCTTTGGGATGGAAGGGGTGGCATGCTTTCCCCCAAAACTGTGAAAGCACTGAAGCGTCATTAAAGGCAATTAGATTAATCAAGCCTTTTTTTGTGTGGTCCAGCTTTGCTTCACACCCACAATAGCTGCTAATTGCTGCTTTATCAGCCGAAAGTTGTTGTTGTGCTTTTCAACAAAATACACAATTTTTTGGTCAATGTTGGGGAAGTAGTTAGAAGGATTCTACAGTTCTACGAACAGTTGCTTTTCAGCAGAGGCATCCTTGAGTTCAGTGTAACTTGGGGCATTATCTATACATGCTCAGAAACAGCCATGCACAATGGCTGGTCTGGTACCAAGCTAAATCAAATGAAATCTACCCTTTCCTGTCTTTTTGTAAGCAAGTGTGTGCACTCACTCACTCACTCTCACAGACAATACCCTCCAACATTTCTCCAATGCAAATAGGGACGTCCTATTCCATAATACCCCACCCACCTGAATGGGTTGACCCAGCCACTCTGGGAAGCTACCAACATATATAAAAACATAATAAAACATTAAACATTTTTTTAAAAAAACTTCCCTATACAGGGCTGCCTCCTGATGTCTCCTAAAGTTACTTATCTCCTTGGCTCAGGGGTCACATAACTCCATACCCTCCAACATTTCTCCAATGAAAATAGGGATGACCTAAGGGAAAGCAGGATATCCCGTGATCAAATCAGAAACCGGGACGGCTTCTGTAAATCCAGAACTGTCCCTGGAAAACAGAGACACTTGGAGGGTCTGCACACACAGTCCAAGGTCTTAAACTGCTTGCCAAGCCTGGTGCCCAAGAGAGTTGAGTGAATGTAAGATACCACTGAATTAAGTCAAAGCCCATTTAATCTAGCATTCTGTTCCCACAATGGTCAAAACAAAATAAAAAAATTCCTTCCAGTAGCACCTTAAAGACCAACTGAGTTAGTTCTAGGTATGAGCTTTCGTGTGCATGCACACTTCTTCAGATACAAGAAGTATCTGCATGCACACGAAAGCTCATACCTAGAACTAACTCAGTTGGTCTTTAAGGTGCTACTGGAAGGATTTTTTTTATTTTGTTTTGACCATGGCAGACCAACACGGCTACCTATCTGTAACTGTTCCCACAATGGTTGATCATATGCCTATGGGAAGCCCATAAAAAGAACCCAAGTCCAATTATCATTAAGTGCAATGGTTCAAAGACATTAAATAGAGCAGAGGACAAAATGGATGCTCTACAGCCCAAAAACCATGGAGGCAAGCAACAGTCTCCTAGTACTACCGTTTGGTAGTGATCCTGCAAGTAGGAGATCTCCATGTCATCTCCTTTCTGGCCTCAGGGTAGGAGAGGCAGATACGCTCCCCCTTAACTGCAGGGACTGGCAGTGATCTAAAAGGGGAAAATCTATACTCCCGAGATATGAAAATCCACATAGCCCCAGAAATTAATTTCAACATATTTTTTACTCTTCCCTCTTTTGATATAACTCCACAAGTATTCAACTTATATGGATTCCCTTTCCAATTACAGCTTCTGAAATTCTCTAGCTATGCAGTATAAAGCTCTCCTCCTAGCTTTGCCCTTCAACAGCAAGGAGGAAAAGATAAAGTTGAAAACAGGTAAAGAAGGGGAACTGTTGAAAAGAGTGATAAGAAATATTTTGCCATTATTCAGCAGAGTGTTTCTGCTGAGTAGAACAAATGCCTGGAAATGCTAAGAGGAACATAAGAGCCCCTAATGATAATTCATTGGGGGATAGAATATCGGAGATATAAACAGCTATTTCCACAGTGGTAGCACAATGGCACGTGGATTAGTCATGCTGGTCACTCGTGCACTGGTGTCAGAAAATCTATTACTTTAGAAACAAAGCAAGAAAGATAGGAAATTAACAAACTCATTGAAATAGGTTGTATTTAAGGTCTTTTCCTCCTTCATGAGTTGGCTTAATAAACTGGTGTGTTTTTTTCTTGTCAGTACCCTATAAACTGCAGGAGTTGTCTTCAGAGGTCACTGTGACTAGAGATTCTTTTGGGCAGAGGTGCTAAACTCCAACTTTAAGGTCTAAGTAGCTCCGCCAGGCCTCCCTGCTTGTACTGAGCAGTCATTTTAAGGTAAAGGTAAAGGGACCCCTGACCATTAGGTCCAGTCGTGACTGACTCTGGAGTTGCGGCACTCATTGGCTGAGGGAGCCGGTGTACAGCTTCCAGGTCATGTGGCCAGCATGATTTAGCCACTTCTGGCAAACCAGAGCAGCGCACGGAAATGCCGTTTACCTTCCCGCCAGAGCGGTACCTATTTATCTACTTGCACTTTGATGTGCTTTTGAACTGCTAGGTTGGCAGAAGCTAGGACCGGAAAACAGAAGCTCACCCCATCGCGGGGATTCGAACCGCCGACCTTCTGATTGGCAAGTCCTAGGCTCTGTGGTTTAACCCACAGCGCCACCAAGTGCTAATCACATAGGGAGAGCCTGTTGGATCAAGCCAGTGGCTCATCATCCTGTTCTCAGAGTGAGATAACCATGGGAATACATGAATGACATGAATTCAAAATTCATAAGTTCAAAAACTTACCGTATGTCATAGTGTGGTTTAATTTCTAAATAAGAAGCATGGAGCCAATCTTTTCTGAAAATGGTACTTGGTTCCGCTTACACAGAAGCTCTTCCCCTTTCCATAGTTGTGCGATTTTTTTGTGTGAGAAGACAATGGCGCTCTGCACATGTGTAATGACACACTTCCTTAAATAAGTGCTGCACAAGTCCTATTGTGATGAAAACAGCCAGCTTGAACGTTCTTTTGTAATTCAAGAAAATCTTTAATACAAATTGTTGTTGTTGTTGTTTTTTAGAAAATGCAGTCCTCCCAAGTCAAAATGTTACCAGCCACTGCTGATCAGTAGTGTGATGGGGTCTGAATTAACCAACCTTTTTCCAGCGTGCATTTGTTTTTAAATTGCCAAATACAATTCTGAATCAAAACTGGGGGAGGATATGGCATAAACCCATCAGTATTCACAATGGAACTGAACATTCTGGCCCAGCCAAGTTTGTACACCAAACCAGGTAATTTACAGATCATTGCAACATCACTTCTGCACGTTGCTGTTCTCAGCTGCCAATGAAAATTCACAGAGGATCAACTGAATTTGAAAGTATTGTTCATTGGAATCAATGGGACGTCTAAGCAGACGTGTTCAGTATCAGAGTGGAGAAATTAAGTAGCTTCGCTTGTTGTTCTTATTGTTTGGCAAAGCTCAGCCCAAGTTATGGCAGGCAGCTGCTCCTGTGTGGTTTTCACATTCTTCCAATGAAAGCTAGGAAGTGATGACTGATGTCTCATTTGGCTTTTATCTTTTGGAAGGAGATGATCAAAAGCTCTGCAGATTGGAATGATTTGATTTGAGGTGATAATATTTACTGCCCTTGCTACCATCTAGCATTTGTTTCTCTTTCTCTGCAGTCAATGTGAATTTGCAATGACTCAATCTGAGTTCGTACAGCGCAATGCCAGGCATATTTTACGGGCCTGCTGACATGCACCATGCTGGGTGCTCACCAATTTTTCCCCCCTGATCCAAACTTGGCAACAGAAGATACCGTTGACAGATTTCAGGTTAGCTATTCCAGAGTGGGAGTCATACATAGTTACTATTGCCAACAAGAAAACAGATAAAATGCAATAAGACCCAACTGCAAATTCAGCAGTTGAATAGTCTTATTAATGTGTGTATATATAGAACTGCTTCTTCATTTAGAAAATATAGGTAAATTGGCTGGATCCAGACTTGCCATTCAGCGAACAGAAAGGCTCCTTTTTAGAACAGAAGAGACAGAGATCTAACAGAGGCTCCTGTTGAAGGAAGAGTGGAGGTGATTTTTCTTTTCTTTTTAAATTTCCACTTTCTCCTACAGACCCCAGTGCCATTGCTCGCTGTGTTCCAGATGGTCTTTCAACTCTTCTTACAAGTAGCCTCTGTCCACTGAGCTATCCAAGCTAGAAGCAATCAAAGCAGAACAACAAGGTTGAAGCCAGTCATCCATTAACAAGTGCAGAGAACAACATTATCTTCATGGGCACCACAACATTCATAAAGTATGTGCCAGTTGAGCATCTCTTGAGCAGTCGCAAAGCTGCTACCACAAAGGTTCCCTTTCCAGTTCTTACCTGGTTCGCCTTTGAATATGGTAGTACCTGCAGCACAGATTCTGATTACAGTCCCAAGGGAGTGGGCAGGTTCATATGGGAGCTGGTAGTTCTTCAGATCAAAATAGGGTTGGTCATTTGTCTTAACAATTAAGCAGTATAGTGAAAAGTGGGCAAGCATAATGTAAAATAGCAGAAGTACTGGTTGAGTACTATGACCTTGGCTTGTTAGTGCCAATAAATTCACAAGATTCTGCTTGCAGTGGATTAACATCAGCTTACTTGCCAGATCTCAGTGGGTGGTAGCACATGGCATAGAGCAATTAACTTGCTATCCAAGTATTTTTGTTTAGTTTCCAAACTGAGGATAACATTCAGAAGCTTTAAGTGTTTGGCCCACTTGATTTAAAGTTACTCACTCTTCATAAGAAGACACCATCTTACTCCACACTGTGTTCCCAAGGGGTTCCAATTGAGATGTCATAGAAGTTCCTGAGACCCAAGGCAAGTGTTTTGATGCTTGGGACTCCTGAACCAGAGAAGAGTCACCCCACTTGACTTTTCCTTTCCATTTCCTCTTACATGGCGGAGGCAAATGTAGTGCTACAGAGGGAGAGGTATGTTAGGTCTCTCCTGCTACTTCTAACACCTGACTTGCTGTCAGCTCTGCCACTGCCAAGCCCTCATCACAGCTATTGCAGATAGATAATGGGAGGAAGAGTAAAACAGCTGCATCTGCCTCCACCACTGTCACTGGAACTAAAGCCATTTGCCAAATAAGGAGGCTGCACTCAGAACTGCATGGAGGGATAGCTGCTCATAAGGTTCGGAAGAGGGATTTGGACCTGACTCTGTGTCCAATGATTCTTTTTTTATTTGACTTATATACCGCCCTTCATCCTAAGATCTCAGGGTGGTTCACAAGATAAAATACAAGGTAAAAGCACAAATAGTTAAATTAAAAACAACAAAACAGTAACACCTCCCATCCCACAAACACATTTCAAAGGCTGTAAAATATTAACTAGCCAAAGTCCTGCTTGAAGAGGAAAGTTTTCACCAGGCTCCTAAAGATATATAGTGAAGACACCAGACAAACCTTCCTGGGGAGAACATTCCACAAATGGGGAGCTGCTACGGAGAAGGTCCATTCTCGTGTTGCCACCCTCTGGACCTCTTGTGGAAGAGACACATGAAGAAAGGTCTCAGATTATATATGATCACAGAGGTGGTCCTTGAGGTATTGTGGCCCTGAGCCAATGATATCGTTATGAGTGATGGAAACGGCTTGGAAATACCAAAACATTTGCCAATGTTTTCATAAAGATAGTTCAGAGGTGCACTTAGATGACTCTGGATTAATGGTCTTCACAGTGGTGTCTCCTTAGATGGCTAATGTGTATTATTTCCCTTCAAATGATCTTAGAGGGTCCCCTCTCTTCTAGATGTAGGGTAGGTGGGCAAAATAGCCTTAAGGGCCAAATTGGGAGATCTGGTGGGTGAAATGAGGCTCACAAGGTCCCGTATCTCTGCTTTGCTTGCTTCAACATGTGGGTGACCTAGGCCTGCTGCTCTGGGTGACCTTCAGAGTGGCTCAGAGTGGGACCCTGGAAGTCTGTCCCCAAAGTCCTTCCCAAATGGCACCACTCAGTTAAACCCCAAATTGTGTATGTTTGTGTGCCCATTTATGACCATGTGGATTCATCTGAGAAACTCATATCAGATGCCTGCATAAGGTTAATTACCATGACTAATAGCTGTTGATAAATTTCTTTTTGTTCCATATGCTTGCCACGGAATACCCCAGCACTCTGGGACCCTACTGAGATTTAGGATCCCACAGTTACCTATTTTGGAGTCTTTCGGTCAATGCTGCCATCTGCTTTACAAGACCAAGAAGTGATTTTGAAAAGAAAATCCTACAAATGGGATTTGGTTGTGTGTTTTCACATATGTCCTGGAATCACACTTAATATGTCCAGACTTCATAAATCTCCTCATTAACAACTGATTAAATGACAGACTTGTCCTGTGCTAAATAATTTCATTTCACAAGACTCTTGTAAATCTCTACCCCCACAGGACCTGAATGAATGAATGTTCAGATACATATCTTATCTTGCCAGCAGATGCGTTCATTCATAGTTCTGTTCACTTTTCAAAAACCTTTCTGTCAATGGGCCTCTTGAAAGATCTGTGGAGTCACGTATATTGCCAAGGAACAGAGCTTGCAAAAAATTCTCATTTTCTCTTTTCTGGTGGTCTGAGTCGCTTCGGCGATAACAACATTTCTACTTCTTATTGTCTTCCAGTTCATTGTTCGCATCTCTCATAAGTGCTACCATGTACCCTAAATACAAATAATACTAGCGATGGGAATCCGTTTTAAACACTTCTTATGCTGCTCTCTGGTTATCTATTTTATGGATTTCTCCAAGGAGCTAGAAAAAGTCATCACTGCAATTGGATTTATCTCAAATATAATGTTTTGAAAAAGTCCTGTCCAAGACCTCTGCTACTGTAATGGGGATGGAGAACAGGTAGCCTTTCAGATGTTACCAAACTCAAACTCCTGTTAGCCCCAGCCAGCATGGCCAATGGTTAGAGATGAGAGGAGCAACATATCAAGGACCACAGGTTCTCCATTCCCAAAGTATTCAGACATTAAATTAGCTCTTTAAAAAGAAGAAGAAGTAATGTAATGTATTGAACTGGACCATGGCAGAACATATTACATGAGTTTAACTGAAATGTGGACCACTTAAAAAATTTTACCCTTTCGATGGGAATGTGGACTAATATTTTTGGCATGTTATATAACTTGGCTGTGTGGTATGGGGTGAAAGGTATCCAGAAGGATACAGGGGCAGTAAAATGTCTTTTAATGCTAGTGATGGAGTGAAAGGAAAAGATATGAGAATAATTTTGGAGACCTTTGCACATAGAGTAAATTCACATTGAAAAAAGAAGATCATGGGACGCCCTTTCATGTAGAGTGAAGTAGGGGACACAATGCCAAGAATCCCCTGGAATTGCTTTGTTCTCTGAGGGCATGGGGCCCCATGGACAGTATCTTGCCTAAGGGCCCACCAAAGCCAAGAGCTGACGCTGTTCCACAGGCAGTGTACATAGACTAGAAACCTTGTTTACAGGCATAGGATACAGGGGTAGATTGTAAAGGATACAGAATCTGTGGAATCTGTTAAACTAAGTTGACAGAAAGGGCTGACAATCTGGTCCACAGATTGCTCAAGAATGATGCCCCTGGGTTATAGAATGGTGGAAAAAATGCAAGATCTTTCATATCGAGCAGGTTGTATTGCTGTTCAGCCGGGCTGCTTTAAATGTCTGAGAGGCTGCTTGCTGAAGCCAGGCAAGATTTTCTCATTTTGAATAATATCTGTTTCATTTCCTGCTTCTTTTGTACTTCTTCCAGCATCCCATGGCTCTTGTCTGTCGTCTTTTCACCTGATCCTTTGACCCTTTCTTAAGAGTTCCCCTACAGTTGCTCTGCGTCTAGCTAATGTCTTCCTGACACGTCGGATGGCTTCTCTAGCCATACATGGGGACTCTCTGACCTCAGCTCTCCTAGGCTTTGTGTGATGCATTGCTCCCCGAAGCCATCTCTAGCGCTTCTCATTTTCAACATTTCTCAGGCAGCTTCTTCTTGACATCTGCTCCAGCATATCTCCAAAGGGGTCTTACGCAGTTGAGCTGTAAATAGCTGACTTTTGTGTAGAAGACGGAGTGCCTCTGTAGCTTTATAAATAACACGCCGTGCATCCCAAAACTACCCCACTGCGGTCAATCCAAACAAGCCAGAAAGGGCATCTGTTTAGATCATCAGCTTTTCCTTAGTTGACTGACGAAGGAATGGATTTGGCACCCCTTTTTCAAATGGCAATTCCATCACCTGTAAAGCAGTAACGTCTCAGATCTGGACTGTTCCTATGAATTTGATTCCATAAGTATTCTCAGTAATGGAAGGACAGTGGATCCTTCGCTGTTCTTTTATTTATACAGACTGAAGGTGTTTGCTTACTGGCAAGAATACAGTGCATAAAAGGGTAAGGTAATACAGGAAGCTTGGCACATGCTTCCTGAGCCCAGATGGATGCTGAGATAAACAAATATGTACTGCATTTGTTTCCCCAATCTTTTCTTTCCTAACTACTTCTTCATTTTTCAAAATTATATCTCCCAACTTTACAAATGTACAAAACACAGACCAAACACTGGCCCAATGGCCTCTAGCTGCCAATTCATTTCTGGGCTCAATTCAAAGTTCTTTGTTTTGACTTATAAAGCCTTATGCGGCTCAGAACCCCAGTATCTCAAGGGCTACCTCTCCCCACACAAACTGACCATGGAGCCTGTCGTTGTCATCTGAGGCCCTTCTCCATGTTCCCTCCTCTGTTGGAGGTTCAGAGGTTGGCAACACAAGAAAGGGACTTTATAGTGGTGGCTCCCTGCTTATGGGATGCTCTTTCCCCAGGGAGGCTTGCCTGCCACCATCTTTATCCATTTTTAGGTACCAGGCAAAAACTTTTTCATCAGAGCCCCTTTTCTGCATGCCTCTTCAGGGGTCAGCGACACAAGATTGTGGCCCATTTCAGTGTCCCACCCTCACCCTGCTTGTGGAATGGCCTCTCTGGGGAAACGTGGTTAGACATTGTCACTGTCAGTTTAAGCACCAGGCTAAGACATTTTTATTTACCCATGCCTTTATTACTTAAGCCTACCTCTGCAAGGGTAGAATAAGCTCAGTTTCTATACTTAAAGCAAACCACTCAAACCATATTAAAACACCTTCTTATTTGGGACTAGAACCTCTTCTTCACCTTTGTCTTTCGGCAGGTAACACTTCACCTCATCCTTGTAAATAGCCTTAAAATACTCATTTTTGTGTGTGCCTGTTAGTTACGGTACTAAGGAAGATGCGTAAATGATTCACCACTGTATATGGGATAAGAACTACTTATTCCTGTGGAGAAGCCATCATTGATAAAGGATGTAAGCAAGGAGCAAAGCACGCTTTGTGTTCGTTTGGGTTTCTGTTTTATTAGGATTCAAGCTCAGTTTATTGGCCTTCGTCCAGCCTACCACTGTGCCTGGGCTCCAGTCCAGTTCCTGCACAGCTACAACTGGTTCAGATGTTATGGAGAAACAGAATCGGGCGTCACCAGCATATTGATGACATCATGTTCCAAATCCCCAAATGACTGCCCCCAGCAACTTCATATGAGGTTAAATAGCATTGGCAGCAGGATCATCCCTGCGTAACTCCAAAGCATAACTGAAGAGAGATCCCTCAAGGCTACTTTCTATGGAATGGATGTTCCTGATACCTATTTTACAGAGCTGGTCCAGGTGGATTCCATGGTTGATGGCATCAAAAGGCACAGTGAGATCTAGGAGGAAAAGCACACTCCTCAATACAGTGGTACCTCGGGTTAAGTACTTAATTTGTTCCGGAGTTCTGTTCTTAACCTGAAACTGTTCTTAACCTGAAGCACCACTTTGGCTAATGGGGCCTCCTGCTGCCACCGTGCCACTGGAGCACGATTTCTGTTCTCATCCTGAAGCAAAGTTCTTAACCTGAAGCACTATTTCTGGGTTAGTGGAGTCTGTAACCTGAAGCGTATGTAACCTGAAGCGTATGTAACCTGAGGTACCACTGTAAAGGCAATCCCACAGGGCCACCAAGGCTGATTTGATCCTGCAATTTCCCTGACACCACCCTCTCAGTCACTTTCCTTGAAACTAGGATATTTACAGCTGTCACAAACTATTTAACTCAGGGTGGGTTCCTTTAGCAATGTCCATGCCACAGTTATCATTACTTGTCATTTTCCTGCTGCTGGTGGTGGTCCAAACAAGGGCATGATAGGAGATATTGGGGGCAGGATCTTAAGTCTCCATGTTCCACTAATAATGTCCAAACAACAACCTTCAACTACACCAGGCCAGGAACTGGCAAAGTAAATGGCATCCCATGGACCTTCTAGAAATAATGGAATGAAAAGGTAGGAAAATTGTGTTTCTCTTCCCTTTCCCCCCATTTCCTGCTTTGCAAATCAGTTGGAGGTTAGAAGGTGGTGGTGGCTCCAACACAGAATTCCCCCCCCCCCATCTCTCTAAAGCACTCTTGTTTTTGATAAGATGTCAGTTTAACCAGTGATAACAAATCCCAAACCTTATTCGCCTAGCCTCATTTGATTCCAGCTGCAAACAGTCAATACATAATTGGCACATAGATAGTTGGGAGGTTTATAATAAGTTTAACAAACTTTAACAGGCAAAGTTTTGGTACTGATGTTCATTTGATTTTAGACGTGTCCTTTATTATACCTGTAGCCATTTCTCAAAGTTTCTTGATTGTTTTACATAACCACTGGGTGTGAATAAAATCCCCCCTTGTTTTCAGACTTAGGACTCTACACTAAAAGGGTTTGCCTTGTTGATTTATCTTGCCCCTTTATTATACCAACAAAGTGCTATAGAGAGAGTCCTGCCAATGAACTCTAACAGCATTAGAATTACCAACACTCGCCTTTGTGAGCTCCCAATCACATGGGGCACTGGAGCTAGTGACACGTTGGTGCTTGTTAACTCGAAATCTTCTTTGTTTTACATTTTTTTGTGTGATACATTTTCCAGAAAACTCCCATAGGAGCAATGGGTCAGTTGCTTCCGTATTGCATTTTAGGAGACTCACATTATTAGCGTTCCAGTCTATATATTATGAAATTAAGTAGATACCCTGGAGGTTAATTTCTTATTGTAAATGTAATGAAAGGAAACACTTTCCTGCCCTTGATATAAAATCTATAGCTCTTAAATTCTACAAGTCTTCATGATTCTTGAGCAGGAGGAGTATTCTTGGAGGGTATACATTTCTACAGTGTCCAGAATCAGTAGAATTCTTTTTATTTTAAAAAAGGAGAAATTACAAGTGCCAGCTTCTCAAAAACATTGTGGAGTTCCGACACGACATCCTGGTGTCACAGGCAGGGCTTCACATGACTTTATGTGGAGTCATGGGGCAGAGTTGAACACAGTGGCAGCACGGCCCTAGCGGCCAGTGGACCCCATCCTCCTCTCCCCCTGCCACACATTGGAAAGTTGGGGGAAACCGCCTCCAGCCAGTGGCAGCAGCAACAACAGGACCCACTGAGCCACACTCTGCATTTGTCCTCTGAACAATGGGGGTCCTGACCCCCTAAGAAAACATTGGGGGGAGGCCAAAGTGCCTCAGCCCCTAGGAGTTGGCACCTATGCTTACAAGTCAGAGTTAACCAGAACTGTACTCCTTGGCTTCTTGAAATTCTCTATTTGTGAGCAGAGAAACTAGGGAACCATTTCACAAAATTTATCTGCGCTGAGGAGAAATTCTCTAATGGTTTCACAGGGATGTGATTCACCATGAGCAGAGTCAGGAGCACAGCTTTTTTTCTCTTTTCCCTCTTAAGGTTTTTTTTGTTGTTGTTGTTGTTGTTTTGGTGCACTGCTGCTGCCTGACAACCTGTTGCCAGCCTGGCCACCATTTTGCCTCCTCCACTGTGCCCCGGATCTAGGCTCATTCTGCATGGGGGAAAGGGTGGCAGCCAAAATAAATGGTGGATAATGTGATAATTGGAGAAAACTCTGCAAAGCAACCTCTTTTAACAGGATGGGGAGAATGGGGGGGGGTCCACCTCAGGAATTTTCTCAACAAATGTTTTCTGAGAAATTTCAGCTCAGCTCTACAGTTATCCAATGACGTTCACTCAGATCCTCCTCCTCCTGACCATGGGGTGCTTTTAAGTAGTTGGACGTATATCTTGTTACAGGCCACCCCAATCTCTGCCGAGTGGTAGCAAGGGTCCAGGGGGCATGACACTTAACCATGTCCTTTGGACTGAGGCACAGCAGAAACGAGTGCCTTTGAGGAATATGGTTTATTTTACACATATTTTCAACCTGCGTTTTGATGGAGGGAATGCAGAACGTTACACCCCAAGAGTGTTTCTTGCTGCTCCTCTCGTAGCTTCATCAAGCAGCAGCCACTCATGCTTCCCCCAATCTTTTGGTGCAGCCTCTCCTAGCTAGCTGACCTTTCCTTTTATCCTTCCCCCAAACCCTCGATCAAAAACCTCAGTTTGAAAGGACACAGTTATTTTTGTGGCGGCATCGCACCCCCTGTTACCCTGGCAACCTCCCCCTCCCAACTCTGCTCTTGTCTTTTGCTAATTCACACACACATACACACACAGCTGAGGGAGGAACCTTCTTGTCTGACGCCAAATGTCTCACCTTTTGTCAGGGTAATGACTCTGCCATCACCTGCCTTTGTTCTTTGGCACCACCACTCCAAGACAAGCTCTTGAGGAAGCTGGCTTGACTTACTTTTCTTCTTCTTCTTTAAGGCTTTGCTAAACCCCTTGATCAAACCCCACATTTACTAATTTGAGAAACTACAAGGAGAACCAATCACCCAGGAATTTTCAGAGGATCCTTTCCCGCCCTCAGACCCATAGCACTATGGACACGCCTGGATGTAGCCCCAAAGTGTCTGGGATTGCTCACTTGGGAGATGTACAGCTTCCATCTGTTGCATGCTGACTGACACCAGGTCTCCAGGATTCAAAATGGGGAACATTTCCAGCTGTGTCCAGACATGCTGGTGATTAATCTGGAGAGCTTTTTATATATATAAAGCAGGTCCCATGTAACCCTTCCCCCTCCTTTTTAAGGAGCCATGGTTGCATGTCACCTTAACTCCACATCAATCAGACATTTTTCTAGGGTAGTTGCATTAGAAATATGCTGAAGGGTCCCTGTAGGTGTGGCCCCTCCTGCAGGAGGTACCCACGTGTGCTCCCACAACTCTGATCCTCCTCTTCTGCCTCATGTTAAGTGGCAACATCTTCACTGATGGGGAGGCCAGGTGAACGGCACTGTCCATCCCTACCAGTCGTTACTGGCATTGCAAAATCAGCACTATGAAATTCTACACAGTGCGGTGAGATTTTGGGGGCTGTAGTCTAGGATTGGGTGCGTACCTTGAAAAAGGAGTGGTATACAACCTGCGAAGGTGGGTGTGGGTGGGAGAGCTTTCAGCATCAAATTTTAACATTTGACATTGTGTTTTGTATTGTTATCATCCCTGACATTTGCTGCTTTGTGAAGAGATTCTCCTGAAAAGTAGGACAAGAAACGACAGCTATTAAATGAATTATACAATAAAATATAGCCAGCGAGAAAATATACTTTAATGCATCTATCCATTTTCAGTAAACAATTTCCCCTCCCAGTGTAAAGTTTTCTGTTTGCTTCAACTAACTTTTAGCTCTAAGGGCGGGGGGGACTTCGTTTATATAAAAGGATAGAATCCATTTAAAACTCACTATTTGATATGAGAATCCTTTAGCTGCTGTTGTTCCTAGTAGCACCTCAGATGACTTCAATAGAGCAAGTTGAGAAAACAAAACAAGACTTTTCTCTATTTTCAGGGTCTTTACTATGTGTCTCTGACAGCATTTTATATCTACTCGGTTTCAACAATCCTTCTGTAATAGGCAGTTTCCTTCTTCTGCCATAACAAGTGGCGGGGGGGG
Source organism: Podarcis erhardii (assembly GCF_964252035.2). NCBI lineage: Eukaryota > Metazoa > Chordata > Lepidosauria > Squamata > Lacertidae > Podarcis > Podarcis erhardii. Next base: position 69,508,032 of record NC_138510.1, read on the forward strand.
GGGGGAGGAGAAGCATTTCTATACAGGGAAGGTTAGGGAAAATGTAACCGTGAAGGCAATAAGACCACAATTCTCCATACTTATCCCAATGATAATCACAGCTGCTACTCTAGAGCAAGTTGCGCGAAAGTTACAATGTTAGGCCATGACCTGCCATTTTGGGATTAGCCTTGGAAGAGTTCATTTGACTTTAGAGGGGTTCAGATGGGAATATTTGGAAGCAAGCCAGGAGAGCTTTACTGTCTAAATATGTCAGTGAGGCTCATAGGTATAAGTGGCCCAGACCTAAGGCTTAGTGACTCAGTAAGCAAATGGTTGATTAAAATAGGTCTTCTAATTGCCTCAGAAACATGTTACAGAAACGTTGCAGAGATACGATGACAGTTTCGTGCATCCTGACATGCTGATGCCAGAAATTTGGATCAAGGGACCAAATTATTGAAATCACTTTTGGCAAGCATATGCTCACTCATTTGGCAAGTATCGTATGCTTACACTACTGACAGTCCAAAAAAAGCAATAGGAAGTAAAAGAGGGCATCAAAATGGAGGCAACCAGAAAGTGAAATCTCAGTATATGTTATGAAACAGTTTATTGAAGAAATACTCTAGAGACAACTGAAGCACAATTGGTTTTGAGTTTTATTACTCTCCTTTTCAGATGATGATTATTATTATTTTTTGTAGAACTGCAGTTGATTTCTGAATAGAAGTGACACTACCCAAAATACACTGAATATCAGGCCCCAATTTGCACTACACAATCAAAGCTGCCTCATACTGTTTTATCATGGTCCCCCCCCCAAAAAAATCCTGGGAACCGCAGTATCTTAAAGGGGTTGAGACTTGTTAGGAGACCTCTATTCCCTTCACATAACTACAATTCCCAGAGTCCTCTAGGAAGAAGGATTAATTGTTAAACTACTCAAGAGAATTGCCGCTTTTATCAATACATAATCAGTACTGCTGTAAGGGAGTACTTTTCATGGCATGTGAATGTTTGTGGAATTGCCCTAACCCTTTTGATTCAAATCTACATGGCACTACTGAATATCTCTGTAAAAGATAATGAGTATCAAGATTATTGTATAAAACATAAATTTAAATGGTTGAACCCCATGGATCCACAGGCCCTTCTTCTTTCTCATTGCAAAGGCTTGTCTCTTTTTTTCAGTGCCTGTGTGTGCAAATAAATGAATCGGGAATCCTGCGGAAGTGAGAGGTTGAAATAAGCATCAAACACACACAAGGCTCTGGGTCCTGGAGAAGTATTTCATTTAAATTTAGAGGCATTAGCCTGGTAAAGCCGGGACAGTTTTGTATGAACCAACTTTGTGATTCTACAAAACAACTGATAATCTTGTTTAATTTCATTGGTTGTGTAGGCAAACAAACCAAAAATATGAATGAGATTGGTTACTGAACAGAATTGCTTTAAGTGACATTTGAAACATAAAGTAAAGGTAAAGGGACCCCTGACCATTAGGGGTTGCGGCACTCATCTCGCTTTATTGGCCGAGGGAGCCGGCATACAGCTTCCGGGTGTCATGTGGCCAGCATGACTAAGACGCTTCTAGTGAACCAGAGCAGCGCACAGAAATGCCGTTTACCTTCCCGCCGGAGCGGTACCTATTTATCTACTTGCACTTTGCCGTGCTTTCAAACTGCTAGGTGGGCAGGAGCAGGGAGCGAGCAACGGGAGCTCACCCCGTCGGGGGGATTCAAACCATCGACCTTCTGATCGGCAAGTCCTAGGCTCGGTGGTTTAACCCACAGCACCACTCGCGTCCCTATTTGAAACATAGTGCCACTTTATTTCTCTCCTGGAGACGCCACGTTACATGACTAAACCAAGGTATTAACAAGAAAGCAAGTGAGTCACAGAGTTCTAATGATTAGTTGTGCTTACTGTTTAGTCAGTGTCCAGGCCCTGTAACTTTGTTTACATATATGATGGAAAAGGTTTCATTTATCACAGCTGCTTATAAGTTGCCCCAAATCAAATTGGGATTAGATGACGACTGATGAGCTCTGGAACTAGAAAATTAGAGCAAAAAATTGGAAATCATTGAACAATAAAATGGCAAGCAGCACTTTGCTTTCCACCATTTTCACTGTGACTTTTGCTAATCAATGTGTAGTACAGTGGTACCTCGGGTTACAGATACTTCAGGTTACAGACGCTTCAGGTTACAGACTCCACTAACCCAGAAATAGTACCTCAGGTGCTTCAGGATGAGAACAGAAATCACGTGGCAGCGGGATACCCCATTGGCTAAAGTGGTACCTCAGGTTAAGAACAGTTTCAGGTTAAGAGCAGACCTCCAGAACGAATTAAGTTCTTAACCTGAGGTACCACTGTAGAACAATCATGTTATTGATGGAAATGGAAATGCACTGTGGACAGATCCCCACAAGGGCTTTAGCTGTAGCAATATCCTGTAGAAGACAAGAGGGGGCCACTATTTAAAAAGGAGGGGAGAGTATTTAAGAGAAAAAAGTGGCATTACACAGCAGGACAAGAAACCCGGAAAGATGAATTCAGGATAAAAATTAACTGTGTTGTAGTATTTGTCCTATGTAAGCATTGAGAGTCATTGTGATCTAGTGGCTAGAGGGGTTAGTGGATAGATGGGCAGGAGTGGGTTTGGTCAGTTCAAACACAACACACAAATGCACACAGACCCCCTCCTCAACTTATCCCTACTGATCATCTGAGAAGGGAGTTGCCACTCCCTGCCCACTAATGCAATGTTCAAGAGGATGAGGAGGGGCAATTTGCACCCCTGTCAGGATGCTCCACAGGTGTTTTTTCCTGGGAGGCAAATACACACCAGGGGAAAAGGATTAACTGATGCCCCAAAGGACCCCGTTGCAGGGATTCCAAAGAAAGATGCACAAAATGCCAGAACGATCAGTTCTGGTGCTTGATTACAGAGATCTATCAAGATACTTCCATAAAGCAATGTCATGTGGGATTCCTTGCTGCCACACCTCAGGATGGATGCTGAAATGACAAGCACCATGGTTTTTCCCATTAGGGGCTAATATGTTAGCCATTACTTATACAAACGGCAAGCTATGTAAGTTGGCAACAATGGTCCAATAACCCCTGGCTTGGAGGCTCCTTCCAGGGAGCTCTTTAGGATTGTGTTTGTGTGAGAGTGACCTGCAGACCCCTGGATCAGCAGAAGAAGCAGATACCTGGTCTGACTGGACTTTGGACCTGTTAGCTTATGAGCTAGCATTTGCGTGGAATCGTGTACACCAGTGGGACTTGCAGACAGATGTGGTTCAGGACAGGTGATGACCTTAGGCTTCTTGTAGATATTAATATTGTGCCTCTTGAAGTGACTGGATGCACTTCAGTTATTTTGATGAAACAAAAGTTGTTTTTTAATATAAAAAAACCAAGCATCACTTGAACTTTAAATGAAAAATTAGCTGAAACACTGCATCCCCACCACCCCCTCATTTGAAGCTTGAAGTTAGATGCCCAAACTGAAGGCATGGGCATTAACTTTCCAAATTATATGCATGGAGTAAAGAAAAAGAAATGGAAAAAGCAAAATCTAAGGGTGAAATATATTTGCTATAATGATTATTTTGTTTTTGTTTTTTAAAAACCTCTGAATAATAATAGGATAATAAATTTATGTAATTATCAATACTGTGTTTTTAATGAACAGCAAGCGGGAAGGAGAAGTTCAAAGTAAAGGCCAATGCTTGAGTGTTCATGGAGAGGGCAGGCATTATGGCATTTATCATGTTTCCTGTGTAAGGTTCAGGAGCTAATAACCACAAGCCGACATTTGCTTGATAGTGGGGACGTAAGACACCAAATAAAACATTCTGCTTCAATTAAACCATCATTGACTTCCTCCCCCCAAGTAAATATACAGCCTTGCTCTGCAGTTTTCTTATGAACCTTCATTTGTTGTTCCAACAATTTGTAAAGTTTTAAGAGTTGTAAAGTTGTAAAATTGTAAAGACCTTGCAATTGAGCAATGGAACTTACTTCTGGGTAGTCAGGCATAGAATTGCAGCCTAAAAATCCCATTGTCACTTTGATTCCGAAACCATTTACCATTATTCAAAATTGTCCACTATGTATGGATGTATAATGAGTGTATGTTTAATGAAAATTAATAAAAAATTATTGTAAAAAAACAAAACAAAAACAAAATTGTCCACTATGTATCCCAATGACTTAGGGGGTTAGGGTGCCAGTACTGTGCAAGACATGGCTTGAAAAGGAGCTTTGTTTGGTAATGGATTACAGACCAAATTTAAAATAAAATGCCCACAACACAAAAACCTAAACTTATGTGAAGCTGCAAAGAATGTCATCTTAATGTTCAGTACCAGAACTATCATATCTAACAGCCTCATTCTAAAAATATTTACTTGGAAGTAAGTAGGGTGCCAGATGGTTCATTTCCTTCATCAGAGTGGGTGAGATGGGGATTGTTTTCATGGTACAGACAAAACTCTCTAATAGCATGCATGTTTATTTTGAGATCAAGAACATAAGAAGAGCCCTGCTGGTGCAAGGCCTATGTGGGACAGCAGCATGCTCCACAGTGGCCGGCCAGATGTAACTGAAAAGCCCACAAGCACTCTCCTACTGCTTGTTCCACAGTAACTGGTATTCAGAGAATACTGTCTCTGATTCTGGGGGGAGTAAACAGTGATCCTGTCGAGTGGCTGTCCTGCAGCAGCAAATTACATAGTTTAACTATGCCTTGAGCGAAGATGTACTTTTTTCTGGTCTGCCCTGATGCTACTGCCACGGAGCTTCATTAGATGACCTCCAAGTTCAAATATTATGAGAGAGGCCATTACCATATATGATTATGGCTGCGAGACTTTTATATACACAGTGATGGAAGGACCCATTATTACCAACCATGAAGAATGGCTGTTAAAACCAACACTTAGCCAAGATGGTGAAATTGGCATGTTTAATCAGAGAAAAGTGCTTGTTAATAATTTATTAAAGATTGGAAACCTCTCATGTCGACTTTTTATGTGAAAAAGAAAATGAAACAATGATACTTGGATTTGAATACTGAACATAATGTTTGTTTATAGAAAGTGGCTTTGTTGGGTATTATACTGGAGTGGATGAAGTAAATATTGTTTATATATGGTGGACAGATGAAGAATCAAGTCCCTTATCTCCTGAATTTTATTCCCCCCCCCCTCTCTTTTAACCTCTTTTCTATTTATTTTTCTTAATTTTTCTCTTTCTTTTTCTTTATTCCTTTCTCTTCCCTTCTCTTTATGTTTTCAATGTATTTAGATCAAAGTTTTCATTTGGGCAAAAAAGAGGAAAATATATTTGATATTAAGTTGTGTATTTTTCTCTATAAACCCTAATAAAATCTATTCCACCCCAAACAAATATTATGAGAGAGGCTGAAAAACATCTACTTATCCAATTTTTCCACATCACATTTTTTTGTACGTGTCTACCATCCAGGTACCCCCCTACCCATCCTTTCCCCCTACACTAAAACCTATCCTTATAGTGAAGGGTCCTTCACATTAAGTAATCAAGGCAGGGGTGGGATCACCCCTTTATGATAGAGCTTTTGCAGAAGGACACAAATTCCAGCCCCATCATCTCCAGTTAAAATGGCCTTCACCAACAGAGCTGACAGAGGCCTTTGCCTGAAGCCTTGGAGAACATCTGCTAGCTGAAGTGGGCAATACTTGACTAATGGACCACTTACCTGACTCAGGCAGCTTTGTGTAAGTTTAATGTAGGCTTTGATTCTGTTCATACTTTTAAAAAACATGCATAAGCATATCACCGTACGCCCTAAATGGCAGAAAATAGAACTTTAATGCTAATGGATGGACTCCAGGGCAGCAAAACAAAGCACTCTTACTAAGGGGGTAATAAGCTTCACTGAGCACAGTGAGACTTGCTTCTGAGTAGACATGTATACAGATGCAGAGTCAATCTCTGAAGGTCAGTGGGACTTGTTGCCTGTGTCCTATTGAAGTGGCCTACTGCAATGTGCTGGCTTAGTGCCTGGTACATTCATATTATGTCATGGTTAATCGCCGCTGTGCAACTGCCTCAGAAATGTTCTGGGGGGGAAATTGCAGGAAATTATTGCCACATGAGAAGTGGCCTCGGGTTGCTATGGGAACTGTCCTTGTAGAATTAGTATCAGAATGAGGTTAACCGCCCACAGGGTTGCATCAATGAGTCTTGATAGTTAAGTTTTCAAATTAACAAAGGGTTGGAGAAAGTTTTTCCCCTACTGTTTGGCACGCAGCATCAGGGTCCTAAACAAATAAATTCATTGCTGTTTAATTTCTGTCCAATTATGGACCCAGTCACTTTTTTCATTCCATAAATCTCAGGTTCATTGCAAAAACACACTAAGAAAAAACCCCTCTTTGGACTTTTAATGACCATGAGACTGATTTGGTGCCATTTTTATGATTTTATTTTATTCCCTGCATGCATTATCTTCCTTCCATGACTGCCATTTCAAAACATTCGCAGATTTGAAAAATACAAGATCATCAAGCTACTTTATTGAATGCAAATTTCACTTGCCGTCCTCTTGGTCTTCTGCACATTTCTATGACTATCCTTTTAAAAAAAAATCCTACAGTAAATACTGGCAGCCATGAACAATATGTTCCTTCTTTTCTCTCTTCCTCTCTGTGTGTGGCTGCCTTTATAATCAAATCCAATGTGGTCCAGGTGTATGCATTTGGAGGATGAGGTTTTGAGACAACCTGCATATGAAAATAACCCCAAACTTCTAAACAAATATTAAGACTTATGCATCTGTTAATTGCCCCACTGTTGAAATATGAGACACTGACATTGTTAGACTTTTTAAATCCTTATCTTTCTGTGGGCAAACAAATTTATATTTAACCAAGATGGGGTATAGAACAAAGTACAACACCAACTAAGATTATTTATATGCATTTACTAAAACAGTTGTGGTAGGAAATCTGAAAGAACCAATGACAGAAGGGAACTATAATCTCAACTTCAAAGTAAGCAGAAAGATGGGGCACAAGACAAGCAATGTGGTCTCCTGAGCTTTATCTGACATACATAGGAAGAATCCTATAACACTCTTTCTCTCTTTTAAAAATGCCTCTATGAAAAGGGGCTTTGGAAGCAATCGTTTCCACTAAACGACCTTGTTAGAAAACCTTGCTTTGTGCCCAAAATCATTAATGAAACTTCAAGGTCCCTATATGTGCTTAAACATACAAGGTGACAACATTCAGCAGGGAATGGGTGCGTTAAATTCACCTATACTTAGTCCTTCTTAGTCTTAATCCTATGCAGGTTGAAATATGAAAACGGTTGGGGGAAAGATTACAACAGCTCAAAAATAATTTTGTTAACCTAAAATATTTTATTAAAACTCTAAAGATTATACAGAAGTGAAGTTGAAATGATCTTGGCAGACTTTTTCTACCTTTCTCTCTTGTCTCTGAAAACTTGTTAATGTATCATGGGAAACATGTTGCAAAAATTCTCCCTGCCATATGGAAGGGCTCAGTAGAAGGTTGGATCCTCTCTTGGTTGTATAGACATTGTGACAAGTTATTATAGTCAGCAAGGTGGCCCGTTAATGTGGTCTCTATGAAAGACAGACAAACAGGTATGTAGACAGAGACTTCAGGTAGCAATATAGGGTCACCAACATTATCATCACCATCCATCCCATTGTTATCCTGCCCTTCTTCTTAGGAGCTTGGGATAGCATACACGGTTTCATCATAGCAACCTTGTGAGGCAGATTAAGAAAGAGATTGTGGTTGGCTTAACATCGCCCAGTACAGTGTGTGGCAGACAGAGAATTTCAACCTGCATCTACCTGTCCTAGCCCAATATTTTGACCATGAGGCCACGCTGTACTAAGTCCATTCAGAAATCTTCATCTGAGGGCCAAAGTAGACACAATACCAAACATCTTATTAGCAGCCATGTTCTCTCTCTGTTCCCACTACCGCTCTCAATTTTTAAAATCCCACATAATTTTAATGGATCTTGTCAATTAAAAATTAAGAACAGGTTCATTGGATGATGTCCCCCGGGACCATGCTGAGGGGAGGAAATAATTAAACCTCCCCTCTCTGCATGCTGTGGTCTGAGAAGGGCTGTGGCTTTGCATTTATTTGCATGCAGAAGGTCTCAGGTCCAATCGCTGGCCTCTTCAGGTAGGGCTGGGTGAGATTCTCTGTCTGAAATTCAGGACAGCTGCTGCCAGCTAGGGTGAGAAAGCACTGAGCAAATGGGACTCCATTTAAGTGTCCTGATGGAGTTCAGCCTATACTCGAGTAGGATCCTGGCAGAGACACATGCCTGACTGGCATGTTCCCTCCCTCCTGGTCGATCGTTCGGAAGCTTCATAAGCTTTTTTCAGTCCGAACATCACAGTGACCAATGCCAACCAACACCTGCACGCTTAGGGATCCACAGAGTTTGCGCAGTTTGCGTAACAGACCCAGCAACTCAGCATTTTGGCTAATCTACTTTATTTACATATAAACACACACAGAACACTACAACATGGCTCCCCCCCTCTCTCTCTCTCTCTCTTTTTTTTAAAATAATTTTTATTCAATTTTTAAAACACATAATTAAAAGACAAACACATCACAAAACACAAACAAACATCCCTCTCTCTCTAGTATCAGACAGCAAAGAGAAAAAGAACAAAGGACAATAGTCCCACTTCACAGAACACAGTAACACAAACATCCTGTCTTCGTCACTTCCCACTCTGTGGAGTCAAAACATTTACCGTCGTGTGATAGACAACAGTCCCATGACTGCAATCATGGAGCAGGAATTCTAACACTGACTCCATTTAAGGCAGCTTCCTAAATCACTCTCACATACCTGCTGTTATTACCATTATCATGATTCACTTCAAAGTGGTTGGAAGCATCAAATCTAGCATGGCCCTGAATGAAGATAAGAAATGTATTAGTATTTCCTGCAGTCTTATATGCCTCACATTGCCACAAAATCGCACATGCTCACTTTTGGATTACATATGAAAATCACAGAAATACATTTCCTGAAAACAGTGAACCTAGAGAGCAATGATCAGCAAAAGTTTTTTGATTTATTATCATGTTATTGTGCAAGAAACATCAGCCTCCCATGTTGACCAGCTAATCGCTGGATTAAAACAAGCTGAAAAGCATATTCCCCATAGTCCTAATTAGCAGCTGTTTCTCCCATGAAAAGATCCCAGTTTACCAACCAGAAGTTTAGCCTCCTATATTCAATTGTAACCTCTCTTAACAAACTGCGGCTCCAACTTTGATTATAAGAGATAATAATAGGCTTTGGGTATGGACATAGATTTAGCTTCTAACATCACACAAGCCTTTCCATGAAACAAAACTTGAAACTGCAGTCATTGGTTCAGAATTGCATTTACATAAAGTGGAAGTAATTTATCTGTGTGGTGCAGAAATAAGTTGAAGTGGCCGCCTCAGGCAGCAAGATTCACAGGGGCAGCAGATCGAGACTCCAAGGAATGTGACAGTAATGGCTGCGGTGTACTTCTTAGAGGCCAGATCTGCAACCTGATCAACAGCCCCTCAAATGCTGCCTCTATAGTGGCCTCTTTGTGAATAGAAGGTGTATCTGGTCTTCTCCCACCTTTGTTCTCAATGTTAATCTTCACTCAACCCTTCTTCCCTGGCCGGTGTGTGTGTGCCATTCTGTGGCTTGCCTCAGGTGCCAAAATGTCTTGGGCTGGCCCTGGTCCCAAGCTATGATTTCTGATGAAGTGCCTCTAACTCCAAGAGGATTTGGCCATTATCCCTAACATATATTTTCCCTCAACAGTTCTCTCTGAGATTTCACCGACACACACAGAGTTAATGCCTTGCTTTACTGCAAAGTTTTAGCAATTAAATACGGAGCAAAAACAACAATAATAAGCAGATTGTGTAGGTGGGAGCTGAAAAGGATGAGGGCATGATTGAAGGCTTGGAAGGCCATTTACCTTATAACACTTTTAAAATTCAAAAGATTAGTGTTAATCACATGGATTCTGCTGGCACTTGGTAAGTCAATTAAAATCAGAAAGATGCTTTAAGATACAGGGTGTCAAAGTTTCTTCCCAGGGAAAAGATATCATCCATGTGTCTGCTGTGAACAGCTTTAGAGACATTTTGAATAATGCTTTCCCCCCGGAATAATGAACTTTCCCCCCCACATTGCAACATGGCAGTGCCTTTTCAGGGATGAATAATTTATCGCACTTAGAATTGTGTTGTTGTGGCAATCATAAATTGTCTAGGAGTTTCTGTTGGGGGCTCTGTTATTCTTTTTACTGCCCCTACTGTTTAAAATATTGTAAATGGTTTTTAACCTGTTGGTTTTTTAAAATTTTGGGGGTTTTTGTTTTGTTTTCAAATCACGGGGCATAGGATGTGCCTGGGAAGAGAGAAGCTGGTGAGAGCATGCAGAGCAATTGCAGTACAGTGGTACCTCGGGTTAAGTACTTAATTCGTTCTGGAGGTCCGTTCTTAACCTGAAACTGTTCTTAACCTGAAGACCACTTTAGTTAATGGGGTCTCCTGCTGCCGCTGCGCCGCCGGAGCACAATTTCTGTTCTCATCCTGAAGCAAAGTTCTTAACGCGAGGTACTATTTCTGGGTTAGCCGAGTCTGTAACCTGAAGCGTATGTAACCTGAAGCGTATGTAACCCAAGGTACCATTGTAGTTCCGGGTAGGGAAGGTATGGGGGGCAAAGGTTAAGGGGACACAGCACAGACTGTTAGTGACTCTCCCTTAACTTGCATATAATGAGAAGGTCAAAAACAGAGAGTTTTTTTATGTGAGTTAAAAGCAGGATGTAATAGCAGCAGGTTGGAAAAGCAAAAGGAGAGAGGCATGCTGGATCTTTGCTTGCAACCAAGGCTGTAGCTATGTGAGAAAAAAAGTCTTTTTGGGGGTGTTGATGCTGTGAACCTCTCCGTTGTAGGTTGTATATATGTGTAAGTAAGCCATATATCATAAAGACACCACAGTCTCCACAAACCTTGGGTAAGTGCCTGGAATCCCTGGAATCTCGCACCGCTCAGAGACTGGGGGGGGGGTGCAACAATATTTATGGGGCCAAACTCTAGGCCTATTAAGATGTTAGTAAACTATATTCATGGTGGAAGCAAAGGGCTGCCTGTGCCACCCACTCTCTCTTTCCTTCTCTTATTGAGCAGGATGGTCCGAAGGAGGATTGTAAGCATGTTCAGCTGGACACTCTCATGGTCATCTCTGTGGGTGGGAGCCTTGATCGACCAAGGTTCCTGATTATGGGGAAGACTGTAATTGCGTTCGGCTGAACATGCTTAAAATCCTGTCCTTAGACCTTCTGACTCAAGGAACAGTTTGGGGGTCAATGCATATGGTGCCTTACTCCCTCAACAGATGCAGTTTAAGAATGACTGAGCAGGACTTGCATCTCTCCGAAAGTCCTCATCCAGTGGCCATGAGTACTTGTGTACCACTGGAAAAGCTCAGGGCAACAATGAGCAATCACTACATTCTGGTACAAAATAGTAAGCAGGTTCATTCAAAAGGAGCAGTCTTGCAAATAATTCCCTGGTCTCGTCATTGCAGCACCAGCACCTTATGATAAACAGTATCAAAGGCCACATAGGGAAGAATCGATAAGGAACAATTAACAGAATTAACATAATCAATAAGGTACAATTAGCCTTATTGATCTCCAGGCAGAGATTGTTGACCAAGACCACGAGTGCAGACTGAGGCCCATGTCAACACCAAAAGCCAGACGGGCAAAACTCCACAAAAAAAGAAAGGGGGGGGGGGATAGTTTTCAGATGTACCTGAAGCTGCAGTGTAACTGCTCATCCAATAACCTTCCTGGCAACAAGAAAGTGATGGTGATGGGGAACCAGATGGAGAATCCATATGAAGGGTTCAATTTTTCAGCATGTCCTGAACAACTACCTAACTGAAGATATCGAGCACTTGAACTGCCTGAGAGACTCTCAAATTATCTAGTCAACAAAAGATTCAGCCTCTTTGGACTGGCTTTCAGCAGTCCAGATAGATGTGTGTCTGCTTCCCACATGTCTCTAAACCAACTTCTCAACATGGGTGCCAGCTCCACAAATCAATTCAAATAATCAGGAATCTTCTAGTAGCATTTTATTTCACAGTTTTATGGGTTAAAAAAGTGCTTGGTGGAAGACTTTTTGAGAGTTGGAACTGTGTGTGTGTGTGTGTGCATGCATGCTATCTTCTTAAATGCGGCAAGCAAATAAATAATATGTCAAAGTATGAGTAATAATCTTGCTTGCCAAACTCAACACAGCGAGTATAGGATTTCTTTATTTTGGCTCAGATTCAGAAGGCTACTCACATCCTAGAAGTGCCCTGCATACAGCAGACCTCAACAGAACAAAGGTATGTCCCCACTTCAACCCACTATAATGTGGACACTGTGGGTGGTGGAAAACCTCCAGACCTCTCTGCCTGGCTCTCTGAACTCTCCTCAGGCCTCCCTCCTCATTGGCTCTGCTCTCCACCTTTGCTGTTGTTGCTTGCCTGGGATATGTCATTGAATTGTGGGCTTGCCTCTTGGTCATCTGAATAAAGAAGGGGTGTGTTTGTGTGCAGAGACTAGCCTACTGTACAAAGGTAACATTTCCATGAACCCCATTTACCTCTGACTCTACCCACCACTTCCACGGGTCCCTCAGAAAAAGGTTTCTCAGATGGGTATGTGGACCTTGGGCTGAGAAAGCTTTCCCGCTCTTGTAATCTTCACTCTTCCTTCAGTTGATTTAAGTCCTCCTTAAATCAGGGAAGCAGGAAATATGTTTTGTTAGTCACGGGGCCATTGGCAGAGCAACCAGGAAAAGTTAATGCAAAATGGGTTTCATCACTACATCGCCCTGCTTACACTTGTGCATATCTACATAAGCAGAATGCTGGTTTGGGTAATGTACACTGACTAAACCATATATACTGGTATCATTTTTATGGACTTTGCGCTTTCGGGGATTTCTTCACCACTGAGCTATTCTCCTTCCAACTATAGTGTTTAATATTTCAACAGCTTGGTCCTAAGGGAGCATCCCAGAAAGCAGAAACTGGGGGCGGGGGGACGGCTTCCATCCTTAAATGTTGCCTGGATAACATATTAGGTTTTGCCCCCTGGATTTCTCCCAAAGTAAATAAACTGGGAAGGGAGAGGGAACACTGCTAGGTTTGGATAATGCCTGTCTGAGGAAAATGTACAGCTCTTGAGTACTATATCTGCTGCCTTCCCAGCTGAAAGAGATTTGTGGCTAGCTCATCCATAGGCATTGATGGGGCATTGGGGAAGATAGGGAGCAACAATGAGGAACACATTCCCCCTTGTCATAATATTACGGACTAAAATGTCTCAAGACAGAAAATCTATTTCACATTCTGCAGTATTTATTTTCTCTCAGATGTTTCTCAACTAGGTCAGGAATGTTCAAACTGGAACCAGAGTGAGGTGAATGATAAAATTGCTAAAGTGTTTTTAGGCTGCATTAATAGCACCATAGCATCCAAGTCATGGGAAGGAAGAGTTTTCCACTGTTTTCTGGCTCCAGTTAGAACCTAATTGGCATCTGGTTCTGGATACTGCATTTTTTTAAAAAGAGGCAGATAAATTAGAGCAGTTATAGACAAGGAGACTGCAGGGTTATAGAAAGCATGTCCTCTGGAGAAAGGTTCAAAGGTTTAGCTTGCAAAAGATCAGGTCAGTGGCCCAACTAGTCCAGCATGTTGTTCTCACAGTGGCTAACCAGATGACCATTTGAAACCTGATTGCAACAGCACTCTCCATCTGCAACTCCCAGCAGCAAGAATACAAAGGCGTACTGCCTGTGACAGTGGAGGTCAAGCATACCTGAAGGCCTGTAAGATAGAAAAGGACATAGACTCATTCCCTGATACCACTAGATCTAAAGGGATCAAGTTATAGGAGCACTAGGTCTGGATTTCACGAGTTGAGCAGGGGGTGGCCTAGATGCCAGACCCCCTCCAACATTATGATGGAAATACTTTCCTAAATTCTACACAGAAACACAGAGCAAAGTTGTTGTTGTTGTTGTTGTTGTTGTTGTGTGTGTATCTCAATCAACAAGGAATCATGGCAAATTCTTTGTGGAGGTGGCTGCTGTTGTTGTTGTTTTTAAATAGTGTTTCTTGGTGTGTCACGTGCTCTGTCCTGCAACCCCTAAGCTGGATTGCTGTCCTCGGCGCAACGAAGAACTCTGCTCCATCCCCAGTTCTGAAGTAAGATCCAACAACCAGTCTGGTCACTTTTTTGGGTGCCAAATGGGGAACGCACCATCCTGTCTTTCGCCTCAGGCAGCAAAATTCCTTGGGCCGCTCTTGTGTTAGGTTGCCATTTGAGGAATAAATCTGAGTGTGCTAAGATGATGGCTAACGTGTAAAAGAAAAAAGAAAAAGAAGTGAATCTCGTTCAGAACACCAAGTTCCAGGTGTCCATTTTTTTTATTCTTTATTGATTAAAAAATTACATATCTATATCCGGGTGTCCATTATTGGATGATTGCCAACAGCAACCAACCTACCCTCCCTCCTGCAAAACCAACAATAAGACTACTTGAAGCTTAGGTACTTATTAGAGTGTTTTCCTTTTGTTTTGCACTGATCTTTTCTCTCTTCCTAGGGAACAGAGATCCAGTAGTTGGAATCACATCCATAACGAACTGAGTGTCGATAGAGCAGGTTGCATCATTACAGAGCACGGGAGCCCTTTCTTATTCCCCTAGAAATATGGAGCAATGGTTATACAGCCTTAGGAGTGATGAGCTCCAGAGCTTCACATGGAGCAGGGTGGATCTGCATGTGCCAGAGCATAATTGACACAATCTGGGCCTTGGCGAATCTACATGCATTGCCAGTTATACATTATTCAGGGTTTCCTCCAACACACTCCCTTCAAAAGAGCCCCTGGGTTTGCATTATAGGTTCTTTTCAATCAGTAGCACAAACTTGGGAGGCAGGAGGCTTAAGGTGTGCCCCGCAGTAAGCGTGCTTTTCGTCAGATCTTCTGCCCATGCCATACCGGAATCAAACAGCAGCTTACAAGCAACACCAGAGCAGAAGCAGCTGTGTGTTTGGCTCATGCAGCAATACATTGACTTTTGATGCTCGTGTCCTTTTCCATATTGCATGGTATGTTTCTCCTTTTGCACAGACCAGTATTTCAATGTATTACAACACGAACAGGGAAACTTGCTCCTTCCAGAAGGGTTTACGTTTGTGCTGTGTGCATATTATTTCCTTGACACAGCAACCATTGCTTTTGCACCTAGGTTTGGTGGGCAGATAGCTGCAGTTGATTTCTGCTTCTTTCTCGCTACTCTTTAAAGCAAGGGTGGAAGAACTTTTCTTCAGGCCATGGGCTGCAGGGTTGCCACCTTCGTTCTGAAAAAAGGCAGGGCAGGGCGGGGAGGTTGGTGGACAATTTTTCTTCTTCATCTAGCGCTGAAGTGATAATGATGATGATGTTTTATTTCTACCCCACCCATCTGGATGGGTTTCCCCAGCCACTCTGGGTGGCTTTCAACCAAAGATTAAAAATACATTAAAACATCAGTCATTTAAAACTTCCCTAAACAGGGCTGCCTTCAGATTTCTTCTAAATGTCATATACAGTACAGTGGTACCTTGAGTTACAAACACCTCAGGTTGCAAACGCTTCAGGTTACAAACTCTGCTAACCTGGAAGAGTTACCTTGAGTTGAGAACTTTGCCCCAGGAAATTGTGTGCCGGTGGTACAGCGGCAGCAAGAGGCCCCATTAGTGAAAGCACGCCTCTAGTTTCAGGTTAAGAACGGACCTCTGGAATGAATTAAGTTCATAACTAGAGGTACCACTGTAGTTGTTTATTTCTTTGACATCTGATGGAGAGGCATTCCACAGGGCGGGCGCCATTACCGAGAAGGCACTATGCCTGGTTGACTTCAAAGCAACCTGCTACAATCTATTGCAGCCTAACAGGAAGTCTCCTCTCGAATTTGCCACACATGTACACATGAACTTATAAATCTGGCTGTGATTGGCTACTCAGAGCTTAAATACACGAGCTTTCCCACACCCTTTCAAACACATGCATTTGGAGAGGATCCTTAACTTGGGGTTGGGGGGGAGAGAAGACCTGAAATACAGGACGAAACTGTATCCATACAGGATGTAGCATTTTATACAGTGGTGCCCCACAAGACGAATGTCTCGCAAGACGAAAAACCCGCTAGACGAAAGGGTTTTCCGTTTTTCGAGGCGCTTCGCAAGACGAATTTCCCTATGGGCTTGCTTCGCAAGACGAAAAAACCGCTAGACGAAGAGACTTGCGGAACGGATTATTTTCATCTTGCGAGGCACCACTGTATTGAAATTCAGGACGATCCAGTACAGTGGTTCCTTGGGTTAAGTACTTAATTCGTTCCAGAGGTCCGTTCTTAACCTGAAACTGTTCTTAACCTGAAGCACCACTTTAGGTAATGGGGCCTCCTGCTGCCACTGTGCCACTGGAGCACGATTTCTGTTCTCATCCTGAAGCAAAGTTCTTAACCCGAGGTACTATTTCTGGGTTAGGGGAGTCTGTAACCTGAAGTGTATGTAACCCGAGGTACCACTGTATTATGCAAGACACGTGGCGACCCTAATAGGCTAGGGGGCAGCACACATGCCAGTGGTGGGCAGAGAAGGACTAGATCCAAAAGTGAACAGAGCAACAAATGTAAACTTTAAAGAGAATGACACACACACAGAGGAGGGCATCCCATAGACAGCATGGTGCTGCTGACAACCTCACTGGTTGTCACCTGCTTTACCTCTAACATGGATGGAGTGGAGAGACGAGCCTTGCCAGATGATCTCAAAGTATGAATGCTCTGCCAGGTACTGTTTGATCTTGAAAGTATTTGGAAGAACTCAGAAGCTTTTTGCAGGCACTCAGAGCCTCCCACAATTGGAATTGTATGAGGGGAGAGGTGGAGAAGTGCTAGATGGGTTTGTGTCTCCGTTGCATCCCCATCTCTTGGCCTTACATCCCTCCATGCAGCGAAGAGCCTGCCAAACTCATGCAGGCTCCTTGCAAGATTCACAACCCTGCACTCCCCCTCATTGCAAAATGGCCAGAACAAGTGAAGAAGGCTCCAGGTTCATTCTAAGCAAGGCATAAAGGTGAAAGGTTTGGAATTGGACTCCCCTGCTTGGGTGCTAGCTTGCTTCCCTCTCTCGCCTAGAAATTGATGTGGTTGCTTTCAAAGTGGCTGAATGCCAAAGCTATACATAGTGCCAAAAAATCAGAATTAATGTGTGGACGTTGCAATCTTATTTTAAACATTTCCAGCATTGTACTTCTGTTTCTCAGAACTGTGAATAAGCATAACTTTTTTTCTTTCTTTTTTTAATAATGCCGGTGAGCGGGTGGGGAATAGAAAATGTGATCAGATTTATAAACACACTTTCCCAACCAGAAAATGCACTTCAGAGCTGAGATCCAAAGAATAATTGCCAGCTTGGAACTTCATGCCCAAGAAGGGTGCAGAGTCCTCTCTTTCCATAGCAACCTAGTTGATAACTTAGGGAGTCTTCAGAGAACGACCTTTATGTCACTAAATAGCTCAGTTGGTTAGAGCGTGGTGCTGATAATGCCAAAGTCGCAGGTTCGATTCCCATGTGGGGCAGCTGCATATTCCTGCATTGCAGGGGGTTGGACTAAATGACCACCAAGGTCCCTTCCAACTCTATGATTTTATTGTAGCACAATTAGCAAGTATTAGAGACCTGGGTCACATCTACAGCATACCTTCAAAGCCCATTTAAAAGCACAGGAAACCCCCTCCCACACACACACAAAAATTCCTGGGAACTCTAGTTTAGAATTCAACAAGCTACAATTCCCAGCACCTTTAGCAAACTACAGTTCCCAAGATTCTTTGGAGAAAGACTTTGCTTCATTTGTATGGTATGGATGTGACCTCAGAAAGCAGAGATGCCGGTCTTTAGAGTGTACATCTAAAACAGCTCTTGGCATCCTGGCCCAGGTGTTTTGAAAACGGCAGCCACCTCCTTTGTAAGTCAAAGCTTCAAATCAAGACTGCTGCCTCCATCCAATACCAGACTTAATTGGAAGCATGTGCTTACACGACATATGGGTTGGTGTTTTTTGGTGTGTTTTTTTGTCAATGGAACAGAAGGGTACGTGTCAAGTTGAGTGCAGAGTTAGGAGAATTTGTACCGCTTGGCAAGCTCTGGTGTTTAAAAAACACATAACCCTGGTTCTATGTGTTGCGCTCAATATTTGCAACCTCCTTAGTAAAAGAAAAATCTCCTCTCTCTGCCTGTTTCTATCACGTTTGTGACAGATAAGAAGAGCAACAGCCAAAGTGTACTAATATTTCAGGAGTGGTATATATTCATTGAAGGGAAAAAAAGAAGCTGTTTTTTATTTGCGGTCCATATGGTTTTGATTTTTTCACTGTGTCTTGATCTGCCTTTCCTTATGAATAATGTCTTTACATTCAAAAGCCCCATATTTCTTCCAGCTTGCAGGAACATTTGTCTGCTTATTTCTACTATATTCACTGCTGGAGATCGTACTCTGCACCAGGAACTGGGCCATGACATAGCAGCATGTTTGCTAGACAGAAGAGAAAAACCCCACATTTCCCCCCAAAACTTCCAAACCCAAACGTAAAACCCCAGTGCAGTTTTATAGGAAGGGATCAATAGCTGAGCTCCAAATCTGCACATGGAGGTGCTCTGCTTATGCAGAGTTGCTTTTAAACTGCATCCTTGTGTAACCTTCTGCAAAATACTTTTAAGGTAAAGGTAAAGGGGACCCCTGACCATTAGGTCCAGTCGTGACCAACTCTGGGGTTGCAGCGCTCATCTCGCTTTATTGGCCGAGGGAGCCAGTATCTGTCCGCAGACAGCTTCCGGGTCATGTGGCCAGCATGACTAAGCCGCTTCTGGCGAACCAGAGCAGCACACGGAAACACTGTTTACCTTCCCGCCAGAGCGGTACCTATTTATCTAATTGCACTTTGTGCTTTCGAACTGCTAGGTTGGCAGTAGCTGGGAGCAAACAACGGGAGCTCACCCCGTCGCGGGGATTCAAACCACCAGCCTTCTGATTGGCGAGTCCTAGGCTCTGTGGTTTAACCCACAGCGCCACCTGCATCCCTTCAAAATACTTTTACTATGCTCTTATTCAATCAGTGTTCCTATTCAGGGTCTCTGGAGGGACTCACAAAAAAAAAGACATGCAGAGCAAAAGTTGTGTAACACATCAAACAATAACCTGTCATAATCATATGCAAACATGCACAGTATGCATTGCACATGAATGCTGTAATAGAACATTGGAGTACTGTGCTTCTAACATTCTTTCTTTCGACTGTTACCACAGAATCTCCTTACTTGGTTTTCTCTCGGTACCAAGAGTTTTCCTTTGAAGGCTTGGTTTGATGGCCACCAATCGGGGAAACTGTATCTCTTAGGCAGCCTTCTTAAAATGGCTGCAAGTGCTAATAGTTCCCCTAAGAAATAGAACTCTCCAGGCCCTCTTCCTAGAGGTTTTCAGGAAAGAGGTAACCAGGGTCCCATCTTGTGTAACCACCAGCTCTTCACTGCACTGGGGACTGGGGAGGATGATATAGCTGTATACTCACTGCACATAATGGTGTCTGTTTCATGCTTCAATTCCCTTCTGTGTGCAGAATTATCAGAGGAACATACCCAAGTGGGTTACACTTGAACTGGCAGTCCTTTTTGCTCCAGAAAAGTCATCTCCCAGAGCTTGAAAGTTGCCTCCCATGAAAGATTGCTGCTTAGAGTAAGGGTTGCGGCTCAATGGCAGGACCTCTGCTTTGAATTCAGAAGGAATTAGGTTCAACATCCACGATGGACTGAGAAGGACTTGTGGCTGAAACACGAGAGATGCTGTCACTCAGTATTGACCATACTGAGCTAGGTGGGCCCAAATGGTCTGACTTTGTATAAGACACCTCCCTCGCATGTTTGAAGGTGGTTTTCTATACGGACATACCTTGGATCCCAAACGCCTTGGTACTCAGACGTTTTGGCTCCCGAATGCCGCAAATCCAGAGGTGAGTGTTCTGGTTTGCGAACGTTTTTTGGAACCTGTATGTCCAACAGGGCTTCCACGGCTTCCAATTGGCTGCAGGAGCTTACTGCAGCCAATCAAAAGCCACACATCAGTTTCTGAATGTTTTGGAAATCGAACAGTTCTCGAATGGATTCCGTTTGACCATCAAGGTACGACTATACTATGTTTCTATGCTTAAAGTACATTTGGACTCTTTTCCTACCATGTGTGACCAGAAGCACTTTGCAGATGTGTGTCAGAATGGTGGTGGGTCACTTGACAGCAGCAGAATTCCACTTCTCCTGCATTCCCATTGAGGTCCTGAAGTTGCGAGCTGTGGCATTCACTTCAGTGCAACTGGGCATCCCAGAGTCCTCCATCTGGAGCAGATTGCTGAACTAACATGACAGACTGGCTCTGTGGGCGGAATCTCAGCCAATGTGTTTTTCTCCTGCTCTCACTCCCCTCCCCAGTCACTTCATGTGGGCAAAGTGTGTGTGTGTGTGTGTGTGTGTGTGTGTGTGTTTCAAGAAAGGGCATCTATAAGTGTTCTGTTTACAGTTCCTATGCGAAAGTTCTTCCTCTCTAAATATGTTTTCTGCACACAAACCCAAAGTACAACGTTCCATTGTGAAACAGTTGCTCTCTAAAATGGATATCAGCCTGTTTCAAATCATCAGTCATTGTTTTGTCAAAACATTCTGGCATTGTGAGATTATGCCAAGTATGTGTAAAATTGGAGCACTGTGAAATTGAAAACCTATGTGCGAAAGAATGCCGCATTTGTTTATATAAATGTATATATTTTAAACCATAGAGGCTAGATAATTCTGAATGCTAGTTGTGCGATGCAAACAGTGAGCTCCTCTGCTTTAGGCCATAAAACTTGGTTCCCAGTGCAAAAGTTTTCATAGGCTGCTAGCTATGTGAGCCTGGGAGACAACACTGGGTAATTTTAAAATGGCTCAAATATGGTTTACTTTGCAGTAAAAGCAAGGGGGCTTCTGGAGGTCTGCCTGATCAATATTGGCCAAAAGCAAACCAAGAAATAATGGGTCGAAAACAACAGGGAAACTGAAAATGGCACAAAAGTCAACTAAAAATCAGGTGAAATTTTATTTTAAAGAGGGCAGCAGCAACAGTAAAACACTGCATTGCAATGCCTGAGCAAATAACACCATTTTTAACTGGCACTGAATAGTTAAGAACCGTGTGCACATAAGGTAAGGACATAGGGACAAGACTCCACAGTCTTGAGTGTCCAATTCCCTGATCACCAACTTCATGACGTCATCGGATAGTGAAACTTATAGAAAGACCTCACTCAAAGGCCTCAAGTCACAGACAGGATTACGTGGGAGAAAATGGTCCTTCAGTTTCAGATGCCCCTACCACATTTTAATCCTTACAGACCACCTTTTGATTTATTTCTTTTTATTATGCACACTTCAAAGCATGACAATCACAGCTAGGGAGAAACTAACGTGTCTGGAGGCAAATTCTGGAGAAGTCCTTTCTCAAGGCCAAATCTGGGGTGATACTTGCCTGTAGGGACTCAGCTATACAGCTGCAAATAAAAGGTTTTAAGTGTGTTTTAAGTGCAATATACAATGTGACACTAGATGGCAATTATGGAAAATTCAATGCATTTTTAAAAACATTTTTATAAAAGCATTTTGAGAATGTCTTTTATATGTGTGTATATTCCACCTAGGTGTTTAGATATTTGTTATTGTACAGTATAATGTTTAATGAATTATAAAATTTGCCTTGGCCCCTTCAAGTTGACAGGGCTTTTAATGAATATTAAAAATTCATATATATACACACACATAAATATAAATATATACTTTGCCTTGAGAACAGTTATTTTCAGCTTCTATCCAAATTTCTTTGCAGACTCATCACAGCATGCAGTTGCCAACCTTGGCGTCTCAAATTTCATTGGTGCCATGTGCAACACCAAAATCTGTTGTGTTCCCCCCCTTGCCTTCATAGTTATGGCACCTGCTGCAGCACCCCATAAGTTCTAGAGGAGCTGGGAGCTGGGGGCACTGATATGCAGTGGTTCTCCTTCCTTCTGGTCCATGTCCAGAAAGTAGTGTTGGGGGATGAGTGCTTGGACCCCTGGGCTCCCACTTGTGGGGTGCTTCAGGGCTCCATCCTTAAAAAGCACCTTAAAAAGATGCTTTTTAACATCTACATGAAGCCACTGGGAGAGATCATCTGGAGGTTTGGGCTGGGTGTCCACCAGTATGCAGATGATACCCAGCTCTACCTCTCCTTCAAATCAGGACCAGTGAGGGCAGTGAAGGTCCTATGGGGCTACCTTTGAAGGTTACTCAGAAACTACAACTAATCGAGAATGGGGCAGCTAGAATGGTGATTGGGAGTGGCCACTGGAACCAAAATACACTAGTCCTAAAGGATCTTCAATGGCTCCCAGTACATTTCGGAGCACAATTCAAAATGTTGGTGTTGACCTTTAAAGCCCTAAATGGCCTCGTCTCCACCCTCATCTCTCAACCCAGAGCATGAGGTCCTCCTCCGAGGGTCTTCTGGTGGATTCCTCATTGCAAGTTACAAGGAACCAGGCAGAGGGCCTTCTCAGTAGTGGCACCCTCCCTGAGGAACACCCTGCTTTCGGATGTCAAGGAAATAACCAAGTATCTGACTTTTAGAAGACATCTGAAGGCAGCACTGTTGAGGGAAATTTTTAAAGGATTGGTGTTATTATTATGTTTTTTGATATGTTGTAAGCTGTACAGAGTGGCTGGAGAAATCCAGCCAAATGGGCGGGGTATAAATAAAATCATCATCATCATCATCATCATCATCATCATCATCATCATCATCATTCTGTTTCTTTGTTTTAAGATCACAGCTTGCTGAAAGGCTACAGAATTGCTTTGAACATAAGGGATCGATTTTCTGATTGTTACATTGTTTCAGCTCTAGAACAACATGCTTCTCTATTATGTGAAATTGTGACACCAGTCATGTCAGTTTTGTTCTCATAACCTTGGAATTCAAATTGTGATGATTTAAGTGTATTAGCTCATTTCTGATCAACATTAAAATATTTTTCCAAGACTGCATGGTGAATGACAATAGCTCATAAATACTTTTCTTCTTTTCTGAGTAGAATAACAATGTTTATTCTTTGAGTAAAGAATTATTTTATTTCTCAAACAAGTAATCAGGGAAATAAAAGTTTGCATAGTGAGGAGAACACAGACAATGAAGCACAAAGAGCAAACACAATGTTTGGTGCCTTCTACAGGTTATGAATGACTCATAACAGCCTACCTTCCCTGCTGTTACTTTCTCTCCCTTTTCCGATATAACAAACGGAAACATTGGGAACACCCGTTTCAGACCACACCATAGCTTTTTAAGACTTTTCTGAGAATTTGTTACGATGATTCTAGCTAGGCAGTTCTGAAAAATCTGTGGATAATCAAATTATGAGAAGTCTCAAGGACAGCACCTATATATACATGAAATTATTGTGCATGGTAATTATAGTAATGGTAACTTTACAAGTGTAGTGGCAGAGCCGGCCCCTACCATTTGACAGAGTGAGATATCCACCTAAGGTGGCAGATACTGAGGGGTGTGGAGCAGACAGAACTGTGTGTTCTGCAGGATCTGCCCTGGACCCCCTAAACAAGCCTGATGGCTTCAGGTGGAGCAGAACATGCTTTCCTATGGCCAGTGTTGAAATGAGACTCAAATGCCAGAATGGTTGGCTTCTGTTTGTGACAGAGGATGGGGAGAGCCACCTTGTCCTTTGCCTCAGGCAGCAAAATGTCTTGGGCCAGCCCTGTATAGTAGACATTTGATGGACAGGGGGATGGCACTATTTGCAGATTACCATAGTATTTTATTCTTTATTACCATCTCTTTCTGTTAACTGCTTGGAGTCTATTGTTGAAAGGAAACTACAAAGCTACGAATGATGATGAAAGAGAAAACGGTGCTTGAGTCGTGAGAGAAAAAGCGGGGGAAGGAAGGAATGAGATTCACAACACCCATTCCAAACTCTTTACAAAAGTTAACACTCCCTGCTTTAAAAAATGGCAGCTAATGTTGCAATCTTAGGCATGACTACACAGAAGCAAGTCCCATTGAGTTTGATGGAACTTACTTGCAGGATTGCAGGATTGCAGCCTAAGGGAGTACATCACGAAAGGTAAGGAGGCTGAACTCCCCCCCCCCCCCGCAAGTCAAGTACTGTATAAATATTTGTTTATTACATTTCCACATCAGGGCGGTTACAACATAAAATCACAAAATAAAAACACAAAATACATAATAAAAACAAAAACAACCCAATACGCTCCCCCAATTTAAAGGGCACTCAGCCAAAAGCCTGGTTAAAGAGGAATGTTTTTGTTTGGCACTTAAAGGTGTATAATGAAGGCACCAGGCAAACCTCCCTGGGGAGAGCATTCCACAGATGGGGAGCCACTGCAGAAAAGGCCCATTCTCGTGTTGCCACCCTTCGGACCTCTCATGGAAGAGGCACACAAAGAAGGACTTCAGAAGATGATCTCAGGGTCTGGGTAGGTTCATATGGAAAGAGGTGATCCTTGAAGTATTGAGGTCCTTGAGCCAATAAATACGTTGGACTAGGTGTACTATAGACACATGTTGAATATTTTCTACAGGTGTGCACACAAAGTGCAGTCATTTCTTAGATACAGAAGCAGCTGGCAAAAGTAATACTGGTAACTGTACAAGATACATTCTTAGGAATCATACTTTTTGGTGGCCAAGTCTATGAAGCTCTGAACCCAGGGAATTAATATGTTTTAGTCTATATACTTAGATCAGATCGCTAAGCCATCCTCATCTAACTAAGGTGGTAGAACCGAATTCCTGCCTTATAGTATATAACATAAATCACCATTATGAAACAATGAGAATTTTGCAAAAAGAGAGAGAGAGAGAGAGAGAGAGAGAGAAAGAAAGAGAAAGAGAGAGAGATTCCATCTGAGTTTCTACTATTGGATTCATAACTCAACAAGCAAATTATGATGTATGGTAGAGCCAGTTTTCTCATCACTATTCAAAACACGGAAGCTAAAACTTCAAAATTGTGCTTCAGTTCCTCAAGAGATCTGTCCCCAGTCAAGAATAGTCTAGAAATCACAAGCCACTACTTCCATTTTCTTGCATCTATATGGACAATACCATGCCTGCACGTAGATATAACGGGTAGGATGCAATTTAGTTGCATTCAAGTTATGAGCCTTCTTTGTGAATTGTAGACCCCCATTAATGATTATTATTTCGACAAGAATAAAAAGAAATTAATATTTTAAATGACCATTTAACCATTCCACCCTACTGTTACGAATCTCTTTGAAATGAAATTGGCAAATGGATTCTTAATGACCATATTTATATGGAAATAACAGGGATTGGCGCTTCATTTCTTTTAATTATTTGAAATGGCACCATGTGGTCTAAGGGGGCAAAGCTTAGAGTGCAGATGATCAAACATTTTCAGTCCCTTTTTCCAAATTAATGAGATCCGTTTAACAAGGAAAAATTGCTGAAGTATTCTAAACCATATTATCACCCCCTTCACCCACCACAAACTGCAAAACTATTGGTTTCCTGTAGTCATAAACTCACACAACAGCACTATAACTGAGAAAAAAGGACATTGCCTATAAAATAGCCAAAGAAATAAAGGAAAGGGAATATGTCAGCATTAATATCCAACAAGTTGGTGATTAGTCATAGGCTTGATAATTAAAATATGTATATGCTTGCCTCAGAGATGGTAAAGAAATGTAGTTAAAAGACTGCAAGCAGGGTTCACAGTAGGAGGTTTTTTAAATATTATTAATTGATGGATGAGTTAAGCTGCATTGGCTGAAGAAAATGTAAGGATGTGAAGGAATGGAAACAAGACAGGAGTTGCTGGTTCAGGTAGGCTATGTACCAAACTCCCATGAGCTTCACAGAAATCTCTTCTATTAGCAAGCATATGCAAAACACACCTGACACATTCAAGACTTTGCCCTTTGCCTTCCTCCAATCCCGACCCCCCACGGGTGTCGCCCAGTTATTTGCGGAACCTGTTCCATCCACATCATGTTCTCATCAGAGGGGAAATCAGCAACCTTTGCAAAAGAGACAAAGGTCAAGGACAGCGCACGGCACATTGCAAAGGAAACAAAAGGTGAGAGATAGGTCTTATGGTGGCGTGTCTTATGGTGCCCCCACCCTGCGGACGCAATCCCTACGGTGGTGAAGTTGCTTCAGTTTCAGGAGTCAATAAAGAAGCTGGTCTCTTTGACTGGCCCTTGTGAGTCCCCTGGAC
Source organism: Podarcis erhardii (assembly GCF_964252035.2). NCBI lineage: Eukaryota > Metazoa > Chordata > Lepidosauria > Squamata > Lacertidae > Podarcis > Podarcis erhardii. The sequence goes on from NC_138510.1 coordinate 69,534,548, forward strand.
ACCCCCTCTCCCTACCCTCTCTGGATGGAGCATAAAGCAAAATGGACATTCATTTCTCTGTCCACATTTCTCTGACTCCACCTACCACTGACATGACATGTGGCCCATGGAAAGTTGTCCAGAAGAGAATATGGCCCCCAGACTCACAATAGTTCTCTGTCACCGGTTTAGACTGCTCCCCTGTGATTTATGCTACAAAAACTTTGGCCCAAGAAATCTGTTCCACCTATCCAAAGAGCTCATTCTATCTTGTTGTCCAGCGCTTTCATTAATTTTGCCCATTAATGTTTCTCTTCTACCATTATTAGTCAAAATGGCCTAACCTCCGGTGGCATTCCAGCTCTGGAACTTTATCTACTTAAATTAAAACAGCAGTTCTGCTCATAAAGGAAACAATACCGGCAAGTCACATTCCTTCATTTGCTCGTCTGCTAACATTCTAAAGGCTAATATTTGATATTATTAATAATGCTAAAGTCAGGAGTTAAAGATTAAGCAAGGGATACAAGAATCCTCACAAAAGTTTAAAAATATCATTAGGTTTCTTTGTACAAGTATGCAAATCAATCTCTGAAATAAATCTCAGGAGAAAACTATATTTTAAAATATATTTGAATTCCTCTTTAGTGCTATTTAACCCTCGGTATTTTTCCTGCTAAATGTTTGCCCTCAAGCCTGCTGTGAAGAAAATAATGAGAGAAACTATTTAAATCCCCTAAAATATTGCCAGTTCTTCACTCATTACCTTTCAGCTGCCATGAGCAGCATGTAAAATCTGGTGTCTGCCCCTTTCAGTGAAAAATAGCCATCATGGATAATTTCAAAGACTGTATACAGATCCAAACCAATGGGTCTCAAACCCTTGGTCCAGTTCGGGACGTCCCCTACATTCAAAGACGGACCCCGGCTGAATGAGTGGACAAAACCAATAAGAGGTTCAATAGTGAAGAAGGCATGTGCTTTAGAGGAAAGTGAGGGGCAGGTGAGGCCTGGGAAGGTAGTGTACGAAAAACACTGGGGACTAACTTGATTAATAGAATGTCTGGCATCTGGTGGGCTGTGCTTTTGTGTTGTGCTCTGGAATCAGACCCTCCCTTTGTGTGTTCAGTTAAGTTCAGTTAGAGAGATCAACTGTCATTCTTGCCTCATGATGTCGCTCTAGTTTCTCTCAGATAAATTGTGTTACAATTTTCTTTATTATTAAAGCTTTGACATATATGTGGGCTGCTTACTTTGCTGAAAGAAAAGAAACTCTGCTGAAGGATGATGGAATATCCTAAACTGGTTGAGGGAGGGGATATTCCCAGTCTTACAGGAGGACTGATTTTTTAATCACCCCCACTCTCCTCAACAGGTAGTCCATCTAGCACAGGCATGTCCAAAGTCTGTTTTGGGGACTTAATCTGGCCCGCTGGTTGGTGTAATCCGACCCCTGTGGTAGTTAATTTTCTGGGGTAAAATCCTAAAAAACCCTCAACAGCTTAAATCCTAAAAAAAGGTCAACAACTTTGGTTGGCCCTTTGGTTGGCCCTCACGGCCCTTCACTTCATCAAATCTGGCCCTCTTTGAAAAAAGTTTGGACACGATTCTAGGAGAAGGAAAACTCTGATCCTAAACCTCCGCTGCCTTGCGGGATATGTTCAGGAGAAGAAAAGACTATGGAGTAAGCCGTACACAAATCCAAAGTGGAATCCCTAAGATAATAAGAGATGGGTCAGTACGGTGAAGCCGAGCAACCTGCTTCAGGAGGTATCATAAAGCAACAGGACCAGCGTAAGACATCTAGCTATCTCAAGTGAAGGACAAGATGGTTTTCTTCATTCCATGTACTAAAGCTGACTGGACTGTCAACTGTCAACACTGGAAACAAGGCAGCATCTTCTACTACATCTGAGGACAGCAAACTGGCTGCTGGGGCAGTCTGTGTGGTGTACCCAGTCTTTTGGTACCAGAAATGGCAACATGTTTAAATTAAATACACAGCTTTTCATCCCCTGAGAAGTCTGACCTGTAGTGAATAGGGCCTGGCAGAGGCAAACTTCTTGGTTGAAAAGCACTCCCATCCGTATGCATAATGATGAGAGTAACCCAGTACCTCACTTGACTGATTAACAATTTAAATTCTCAATTTTAGCGGTTCAAATTAGTGTTAAATCTCCTTTAGAAGCTCTAATGAATTTAATTAAACTAATTAAATTAAGATTTTTCAGCATCTTTTACAACTTTATGTTTTAGGGACAATTAGTCCAATATAGTCCTGAAGTGGTACATTTTCTAACAATGATCTTTGTATAAATTAAACAATTAAATATACCGGATTTATATCTCACCTTCTGTTTTCTCGTTGCAGTTTCCAACTCATCTCGAGTACAATTAAAGTGACAAAGAAAAAAGGTAAACACTGTCTATAGGTGTTAAAATATTCAAAACGAATTCAAAAATACTGTTCCTGGATAAAAGCTGTAATATTAGGCAGACCTTGCTTGGGGATGAGTTCCATTGAACTCAATGGGACTTAATACTCAGAGAACCTGGCTGCAAAACATCACTCTTTCTGCCATTGTGATATAGCTGCAAAATATCACTTATCTTGCTCTTTAAAGGGACAGAGACACTTCACATGTCCTTTTGTAGCTATTTATATGATTCCATTATTCAACCTCGGTTCCATATGAATCCTTTAAGGCACATCTCACATCTGAATGTATGGGTGAGCGTTTGATATAATGCTATTTGAAGTGAGGCCCAAATGCCCTTCTCCCTGTTAGAGTCAACACTTTAAAAATTGTTACTGCACCATTCATTCTCAGTGTCCTGGCTTCACTACCCCCTTGCTTACTTATTCTCTTCCTTCTCTACCTGTTCTAAGCCTGCTAGTCTAAGCACATTTACCTGGGGGTAAATTGCATTGAATTCAATAGGACTTACTTTGGAATAGACAAACAGAGGGTTACACTACATATCCCACCTCCAACTCTCTCACACATATTTTCTTACCCCTCAAACCATCTCAACTTCCTCTTTTGATATTTCTCTGCTGTTCTACCTGCCATTGCTTCATACTTATCCTCCTTTTGCAACCTTTGAAACCATGGGAACGTGTTTGATTCACTACAGCATCCTTCCCACCCCCCACCCCCAAAAAGCTATCTTTTATCTCAGTTTTCCACTCTTGAGTTCAGTTCGTCACAATTCCACAATTTATTTATTTATTGAGGAAAAGTTGTCACAAAATTTTGCTAACAACAGGGTGCGTTTTCCCTACTATATACATTTTGAGTGCAGTATTCCTCAATACAGTCATACCTCGGGGTGAATACGCTTCATGTTGAGCATGTTCGAGTTGTGCTCCATGGCAACCCAGAAGTAACAGAGTGCGTTACTTCCGGGTTTCGCCACTCGCGCATGTGCAGAAGCTCAAAAGCGGCGAAAAGCGACACACGCGTGTGCAGACGCGCGGTCGCTGGTTACGTTTGCTTCTGGATGTGAACGGGGCTCCGGAACGGATCCTGTTCGTATCCAGAGCTACCACTGTATAGCAAAAACTGTAATATACCTGGATCAGGCCAATGCCTCATCTTGTCCAGCCTTGTGTCTTCACAGTGGCCAACTAGATGCCTGTGGGAAACTGGCTAGCAGGACATGAGAATGGGAGAAATCTCCGCTCCCGTAAAGCCTCTCCTCCTCCCAGAGGGGAGGTATTGTGAGTGGGAGCAGTTCCTGCGTTGACAGTGGGGCGTGTTCAGCCCTCTGCATCATCACCCTGCTGTCGCGCCACCCTCCGGCTGGCCAGCCAATAGGGTTGGCCCGGGGGCAGGGCTTAGCCGCATTCAAGTGGCCGCGGCAGCCTCCATGCCTCATTCAGCTGCTTGGAGGATGTCGGATTGGGTGGTGGTTAGGCATTGGAATATGTGTTGTGTGTTGGTGTGCGAGGTGTGGCCATCACGTACCCCACCCCCTCCGTTAAAGGAATCCGGCGGTCGTGGATCCTGTCTGATGCCCTGCTGGTGGCTAGGGCCATGGCACGACCGCCGGTGACATCAGGGGAAGCTTCCAGTTGTATTTGCATCAAGAAGCTCCTCCCACTGGTTGTTAACCTTCATTGGACAACCCGCTACGTGGTTGCGGACATGTTTAGGTTGTTTCATCCAATGCCTAAGCCAGTACCACTCACATGCTGTAATCAATAAAAGTTGTGGCCTTTCTCAGCCCATTAACCTAAATACTTGTGTCCTTGTCTCTTATTCACCTCGACTCACAACTCCAGCAACTGGCATACTGAAGTATTATTGCCTCCAATGATGAAGGTGGAGCATAGTTTTCCTGGCTGGTAGTAACTGACAGCCTTCTCCGTGAATTTGTCCGATCCTCTCTTAAAACCATCCAAGTCTGTGGTCATCATTGCCTCCTGAGGAAGTGAGTTCCATAATTTAACTGTGCTCTGCAAAAAAAAGAAGAAAAGAATCTGTGACTATGAACATTTTTGCAAGCTGTTTTCCATAAAGCAATTCATTTGTGTGTCTTATTTTTTACTAAAATATCTCACAGGGTTCTTGTGAGGATAGGATGGAGAGGGGGAGAGTCAGGTACGGCACTTTAAGTGCCTTGGAGAAAAGGTGGAATATTAGTGTAACAATAAAAAAATAAGTATTTTCAGTAGAAAGTGAGGAGCCTATATATAAAGATCTACACAACTATTGAGATCAAATGACCTGACACCACTAGAACAACATGCATGTTTTAGTAATGCTGGGCCATGAAGTCAATGCGACTTCTGAGAGTAGCCTTAGGGCATAACTGTACTGAGTATTGCCCAAGGCAGATGATCACTAAGTGACATATATAATGTAGCTAATTCTTTGATCTGAATGAAAAACCCTGCCTAAGAATGTGAAATCTTTTCCACACATTTCAAACAAATTTCAAAAACTTAGTGTCTGTCCAAAACTCTGGTGGTTGTAGTGTTGTTGTTGCTGCTGCTGTTATTTCAATTTATATGCCACCCTTTGTCAAAAGATCTCATTAGAAACACAGTACAAACTATCAGTGATAAAAACATAATAAATACATACTAAAAGGCACACTAAACGGCCTCGGTCCAGTATACCTGAAGGAGCGTCTCCACCCCCATCATTCTGCCCGGACGCTGAGGTCCAGCGCCGAGGGCCTTCTGGCGGTTCCCTCATTGCGAGAAGCAAAGCTACAGGGAACCAGGCAGAGGGCCTTCTCGGTAGTGGCGCCCGCCCTGTGGAACGCCCTTCCAGCAGATGTCAAAGCGATAAACAACTACCTGACATTCAGAAGACATCTTAAGGCAGCCCTGTTCAGGGAAGTTTTTAACGTGTGATATTTTACTGTATTTTTGCTTTCTATGGAAGCTGCCCAGAGTGGCTGGGGAGGCCCAGCCAGATGGGCGGGGTATAAATAAATTATTATTATTATTATTATTATTATTATTATTATTATTATTACTGACAGGCAGCCTAATAGTAAAATAATCATCATCATGACAGTCCTCTCCCCACACTTTTACAGGCCATAGATTATTTAGTAGCCATAGGCCTGGGTAAAGACGAATGTTTTTGCCATGTAATGACAGTGCCAGGCGGGGCTCTCTGGGGAGAGCATTCCACATTTGGGGAGCCACCATTAAAAAGGTCTGTTTTCTTGTTGCCACCCTCTGAACCTTTTGGGGTGTGAGGACAAAGAGAAGGGCCTCAGATGCCAAGTGCGGGGTCTGGGTTGGTTAGTATGGTGAGAGGTGGTCCTTTAGGTCCTGAGGTCCTGTAAGGCTTTATAGGTCAACACCAGCACTCTGAACTGGTGAGTGAGTTTTCATGATTCAAGTGTCTCCAAATCCCTTTTTCACTTGCTGTGGGTGGTGCAAAAAATGCATTAAGAGGTAACCTTAGCATTAGGTCAAGGCATTGACTGTTCCACAGTCTTTTGTAGAGCGAAGAAGTAGGAAATCCAAAAATCTTGAATGGTTTCCATAAAGGTACTGCTTTGTGAAGAAGAGAGGCGAAGGGAGGGAGAGAGAAGAGGAGAAATAGAAGATGTCACATATGAAATTCATTTTCTTTCTAATGCATCTTTGAAAACTAGAAATAAGATTTCAAATATGTATTAATACTGGGGATTTCAGATAATGGAATAAGTATTCCAACATATTCCTTTAAATAATCTTTTTTTAAAAAAAGGCCACTCTCTTTTGTCAGGCCTAGTTTGGGCTACCTTAAAGCTGCCTTCAATCAAAGTACAGCTTCTCATTAAGGGGAAAATTATTATTTAACATCCTCATTTTGCTTCCTCTCATGAATTATTTGCATTCCAAAATGTGCACAGCATTAGTTTCAGGGTAAATGCAAATATGACAGCGGGATTCCTCACCGAGCTTCTTTTTATTATTAGCTCTTTTTATGCTCTCCATTTATTATTCCCTCATCATTTTTCACATTGTATTAAAACGTTACCATTGCCTAAAATAATAATATTTTCTTTCATTCGATAATTGCCCCAGCCTGGTTGACTGTAGTCTCTGTTGCAGACACTACCATCTGTAATTTGCAACAGTTTATAATAATTGTTCATCTTTGCATAGAGGAAGCTCTGGAAATAGCCATCATGGTGCCTGAAAGCTTTCTTTCCTAGTGGGCATGTCATGATTCCAGGTGAAGGCCACATAGATGGTGGAGAGGCCAGACGTTCTGGTTGAACTTAGACTGTGGCAGAGATACACCCTGCAGCCTGAAGATAAATTAATGATTTTCTTTTTTAAAGAATCCTCCGTTTGCTTTAATGTTACACCTGCCATGTAGGGTTCTAAAAGGACAAATTTCTCCCTTGGAATTCATTCTCCAGAATTCAGAATAAAACCCCCTGATGACAACTATCCTTTATATTCTGATTCCAACATATGAAATATGAATTATTGCAGAGAAGGCAGTTTAAAAACAATAACAACAGAATGCTTAATTTGGATGAAAGCAAGTTATCAATGGCATGGTTTCTGCCAGGGCCTTATTTGATAAACTAGTTACAATTACTTTCTTTTTTTTCCCTGCCTCCCCCCCTCTTCCTGGTCATATTAAAAAAAAAATGGTAATAGATCTGACTAATTAAAGTAAACTAATAAAATCATTTGATCATCCTGATTCATGGCACTTCATTGTGCCAAGCTTCCCTGTTGACTCTCAAATTGTTATTGTGAAACCCTTCTGCATATATTACACAGGGGGACAGCTTGTATGTCGCTTCCTATCCTTTCATTGCTGTCCATCATTGAAAAATCCCTCAACACAATGGCAAATAACAGGAACGCGATGCCACTTAAACAATTGCCCAGCCATGTCCTTTTCCAAGAATGCAGCCAGCGGTTAATAATCTGAGAGGGTTTATTCCCTTTTCTGTGTTGATACTGGCAGTTTTGGATCAAATGTGGATTTGGATGCGTGACTACAAAGAATCTGAAATAGATCAATCACATGGAGGAATAAGACTTGACATTCACAGACCCACAGAGCAGCGTGTAATTTTGTATCAAAACATCTTCTGATCATAACTGAATAGAAAAGGAGACTGTTTTAACTTCCATACAAAGCAGGCAAGGGTTGAGGAACAAATTGACCAAAGGCAACGTTTTCTTTAAAAAACCCCACAAAAAACCCGAAAGCAGAAATAAATTAAGGCTTATTCCATTGCTTTGGAGAGTGGCTTTTTTTTTCTTCCCAAACTTCCAAAATGGACACGACTATTTAAGGAGAATATGGCATTCTTTTTAAGCTGCAAACTTTGCCTACCACCCTGAGATGATGAATGCTTTGACTTTTATGTCTCCATATGCTTTTGGAGGAATGGTAACATAATTATTATACCTTCAGTAGGTCTATTTATGCAGGTTGCAGGATGGATGTGATGTAAAAGAAATATATGCATATGAATATGTGTCCATTCCCTTTGCTGGTTTTCTCAAGGGGTCTTGGGCTCTATTCCTTAACTCCATGGCTGATTATTACAATTTATTGATATTGAGGGGCAGGGGAATTGAGGCTGAAATACAGAGACATCCCAACTTCTTGGCTGAGTCAATATCTTCTTGAGCTCTTTTTCCAGATTGCAAGAAATGCGGTATTCAAGTGTCTTAAAACATTAGATATTTTATTGACTTAGCGGTCAGTCCTGCCATTCTTCGTTTGTCTTTTCAACAAGTATTTTTTTTCCCTGAGCAACACTCCTGCTTTCAAGGATGTTTGGTCTATAAAGGACATTCTTGATATTTATCTAGCAGAAAATCATGATATCCTTGGCCAATAACCTGAGAGGACCATTAATCCTGGTTCTGTTTCCGACTGCTTTGCAACTTTACTTTTCCTCCGCCCATTGCTAGTCTTTAGTATTATCAACTATGTCTCTGGCAGTAGAGGCTACTCTGTAAGGCCCCACCAACCTCAGTCCGCCCCCACTTGCTTACCTTGTTGCTTACAGCCAATCCAGAGGCCAGCACTGCCTGCCTGTTTCCTCCTCCTTAGTCTGAGTGTTGCCATTGTAGAACTCACCAGAGAGGATGGGGATAAAGCTCTTCAGTAGTTGGGTCTGCCTGTCATTGACTCTAGCTCCACCTGCTGTTGGTCTTCCAGCCTTCTCCCCTTCCAGTCCAAATGGGCATCACCTACCATGACTGATCCTTGGAGGTGGGTTTATCTGCCACATTGTCCTGGTAAACTGTTCCTGTCTGAGCAAAAGGAGGCATGGGAGGCCTAACTAAACCATATCTTATCTACTCTTGTTAATTCAAACTAATCAGTTCATTATTTCAGATATGTAAGTCAGCTTATCCAGAGCTGCTTTATGCAGGCAAGCACCTTAACTGAGATTATTTATATATATAATTTGTTGGCATTCCTCTGTCTTGGAAGACAATAGAAGCATGCAAGTATAATAGAACACTAAAAGAGGTGGGGGTTTTTTTAAAGACAAAAACTAAATAAATTCACTTAACATAGACAACAAAGGCTGCCTGAATTGTTAAAAAGGTCTATATTGCCTTCATTGCTGCCTCATTATTAGTAAAGCTCAGAATTAGTGAAGTTGAACAGAATTCAAAAATTGGGCAGCAATCTCAGTGAACCCTTGTTCATGTGTGGATGATGGTGCCTTGAACAGAGCACTTGAAGTTGGGTCAGTAGTTTACTGCACAGTCTCATTTTCAAATATTCCCTGGATCCAAGGCTTTCAAGGGTTCAGTGGCATCCAGGAACTATCTAAAGCACTCACATTAGAATAAACACCACATCCACACCAGGCATTCAAACTACATCTAATCATATTTAAAGCACATGGGTTGTCCCAAAGAACCTGAGAACTGCATTTGTTAAGTGGGCTGGGAACAGTAGGTTTCGGAGCAGTAAACTACAGCTTCCAGGATATTTTTTTAAATTATTTTTTGTGTGTGTGTGGGGGGGGGGAGTTGATGTGTATTAAATGTGCTTTAAAACTGGTTTGGATGTGACCAAAATTGCAGTCTCTCTCTCTCTCCCCGCCCCCCTGCATCTGATTTATAAAACTTTTCACAAGTTCAGGCAAGAGAAGAAGCCCTTTTATTGAGCTTCGCTGCTGGAAGCGTAATCAGAAAGTCTGCAGAGATGAGAAATGTAGAGTAGTGGTCATTAATTCCCCCCTCCACCCCCAGTATGATGTTTACCTCCCTCACTATGTTAGAGAGTTTCGTTCCAGACTTGTAGCCTATGGCAGTAGGCTAGGGAGAATGCACTTCGGTGAGATATAGCTCATAAAAAAGTGTGACAAATTGCAATGCCAGGGTTGTCTTGGTTGTTTGTGATGTATTGAAATTAAATCCCAGACCAGACAATAAGGGCAGTGACAGAACTTTGCTGTTTCTTATAGGTCCCCTTTACAAAGCCCATAATGAGAGAGACTCCGAAAAACTCAACACATCCTGAAGCAGAGATGACAAAAGCATCTATTCCAAGAAGGAAAAGCTGTCAGGAGTAAGACAGAGAGTGAGGGAAAACACACATGGTGAGTGTGGTCCCAAGAGCTTCTCTGCTTTACTTAGGAGTGTCCTTCTGTTAAGAAGAGCAGTAACTCAGGTGAGCACTTTATGCATTACAGTGGTGCTGGCAGAAAAATAGGTTCTTTGATTTATTCCTTGCCTAATTGAAAACGTGCTGTGGATGGTTTTCAGGAAATGAGTTACACCAGAGTGCGGCTTGAGCCTTATAAAGGCTGAGTGCCCATAAGTCTGAGAGGTCAAGAAAGTTTGGGCTTTCCATTTTGTCTGGTTTGTAGTTTCCAAACAAAAGCTTTCAGGAAGGAGTCTTGCCAGCCTTTAAAAATGTGATGGCTTGCTGATTCTTCTATCTTAGAGTAGCTTAGATTTTGGAGTGAGAGGAAGCAAGGGGAATCTATGAATATAATAAAAGCCCTGCTGGATCAGAAGGCAAGGCCTACTTTTTGTTCAGCATCATGTTTTCACAGTGGCCACTAGATACCTACGGGAAACCCACAAGGAGGACATGAGTGTAACAGCTCTCTCCCCACTTATTCCTCAAACTATCAGAAAGTAAGCAGGCTGACTTCATTATGTGGGTGCTTACTAACAAATCACCTTTGGTTACAGTCTCTATAGATGCACTAGAAATGAGGCATCAACTCTCAAATTTCTGTTTGAGCTTACAGTGAAACTCCTATCCTTGAACGTTCAGCTAGAGAAGAAAACTACTCATAAAGTTTGCCCAGAGCCTTCTTTAAATAGGGCTATTATTTACAGCTTTCATATTAGTGTCTTTATCAGTAGCAACTTTTACTTAGGAGTATTCAATATTAATTTCTGAAGCTAGCACAGTGGCTTGGCTTTCTAGGGGGCTATCTTCTGCTTTCTTTCCTTTTAAAAAATGGGAGCAATTATTTGTGCTTATGAGAGCAGTGGGAAATGCAGCAAGCTAAAAAAAAAAAAACCAAGGGAAAAAAACCCATCAGATTAGCCACAGGCAAATTACAGAACAGACACAACCCCAATGCACATTTGCTCTAACTATCCTGCTGCTGACCTCCTTTTTAAACTGGCCATTTGATTTATTTGAATGGATGAATCACCTTGGCAGAGCTTTTCTCCAGACCATGTTCTGAGTGTGTCCTATTAAAAAATACTAGTCAATATCTTTGTAATATCTCTCTCTCTCTCTCTCTCTCTCTCTCTCTCTCTCTCTCTCTCTCTCTCTCTCTCACACACACACAAATAGTTTTAACCGATGATACTTCTTAGTAACACTGGAAAGCCCCAATATTATTCAAAAACTGCACCTGAGTTCCTCTCTGAGATCAGATACTCATATTAGGGCTTAGAGCAGACTGAGATCAAAGTAAGGGCACAGGTGTGTTGATGAGGGATTGGGAGAAATTCAGTTCAGTTTGTACCCCAGTATGCTTCAGTGATGTGAGTGACCAGAGGTCAGGTGAGTGCTACTGCCTGAACCCACCATCTACTATTGCCTTCTGTGAAGTCCTCAGACGAGATTCCCTCAGGTCTAGATCAGATTGGCTCCTGATAGTCCCTTGCACACACTGAAGCTGTTGGTTTGTGTTCTGTTTCAGTTTCTTCCCTGTTTGGACTCTTTGCCCATTTCTGAACACAAAAATACAGTGACCCACTATGTAGCAGACAGAGCCCAGTCAAATGTTTGAAAGTTTAAAGTGTTTTATCAAATTATGGCATTTCGAGGAAAGGGAAACTTCAGGCAAAATTTCTGAAAGGCTTAACATTTCCTCCCTCAAATCAAGTGATGTATACTCTACAATTTCTAACAGTTCTTTGTCAGGGCAAACTATTATTGAAAATTATTTTGAAAATGCAATAGTCTTTCTGTCCCCTTTCCCCCAAGGATTAAAAAAAATGATCCTGAAACTGCAAAAGTGGTTTCAGTATGGTTTTCACAAATTACTAAATCTGTCATATTAATCTGGCCAGAGTAGCAGCTGACTTGATCCTCATCCCTCCATTTGAAACAACTGCAGGACAGAAAAACGTACAGGATAGCAGGGAAGCAGAGTCTTGTCAACAGCATTCATGACGTCCAATATATTTTATTTCCTGAGGCAGAGAAGCAAGGAGCATATCTCACTCAACAAGGTGCAAAGTACCCATGACTAGGGATTGATGGAACTGACAATTTTGGACCTCTCAATTTCTCATTTTTTTCAGTCTGAAATTCACTCCAGTGAATTCAGTGAATTTTCAGTTCAGACTCAAAAAGTATGAATCCAGTAGTTTCTCATTAAAATGCAAACAAAATCAATGTTGTCACCCAACCCTACAAGGGGCCAAACCACATCTTATTCTATGCCTATAAGCTTGTTTTGGCAGAAAAGTCCTACAAATTTCTCCCCGCTCTGATTTCCTGGCAGTAAAAATACAACAACAATACATTAAATAACAATTGATGTTCTGCCCTTTCATGGGACCCAAATTTAGCTGCCTGAATCAGCCACCTCATTGTGCCCAAATGCTCAGGCCAGCTCTGACAGCAGTACCTTTGCCACTGTTGCAAAGACCTTTCTCTCTGTTAGTGATAGGACTTGATTCCGAGTGAATTCACAAGGCATTCATCTTTGGTAATAAGCAAAACGAACTGCATTTCTGGGTAGAAAACCCTTCCTCAAGGAGTGAAGAGCTGAGTGGCTCATTTGTTCCTATGGCTTACTGAAACCTTCTAAATCAAAAATTTCAGTTACCATCCTTAATTGCTGCATCAAGCCCTTTGTATTCTGACTCATGAAAACATGTTTAAAATTCTTGAGTTAGCCTGATGACGAATGACTTTTCCAGCTCTGAGCATCTCCATCACATTGCTGACAACAGGCGGCTCAGAGCACTTTGACCCTCGGCTGATTATCTGTGGCTTGACAGTAGTGTCGACAAAAAAAAGACAGAAAATTAGCACTTCTGAATGCCTATTTTGCATTCTTCAAGTACATTATTAGAAAGCTTTTGTCAAAAGTGGCAGATGACATGATTGTAGTGATAATAAATGCTCTTTGATTCAAACAGCTTTGTGTTTGCAATACACCCCAAACGAAGATCTCATTTGTTCTGCTAGCAACAACTAATCTTTCCAAGTTGTTTTCATTTTATTTTTGTGGGTTTTTCTTTCTTTCTTTTTTTAAAAAAGGGGGGAGCAGCTTTTCAATGCCCAAAGAGTTGTGTATAAGCTTCAAATTCATTTTTCTTTTAGGTGCCATGGTAATGAAAGGATTTTAATCATTGACATCGCTATGTGAATTATTATTACAGAAACCCCTGCTGTTGAGTTAGACAAAATTAACCCAGTGTATGGGGCATTAAAAAGAAGGGGAAAAAACTCAGCTAATTAGTGAGCGAATAAGAACAAAGAAAATGGGAAAACAAAGATGTGGAGAGGAAAGATGCTTAGGTAAGAGGCTCTGCCTGCCTTTCCAAACATTGATCTTTCTGTATGGAAATCTTTTCACTCACTGATTCATTCCATTAGAGTTGAGTTGTTTTGTGCGTGTGTGTTTTGTTGTGTTTTTTTTTGAAAAAAAAAATTGTAATTAGTTTTCTGAAGCCACAGTCTCTCTCCCTCCTCTTTCAAACTGTTGAAATCCAAAGGCTCATAATAGAAAATGGAAGATATTCTAAAATGCTTTTAAAATTATTTCCCAGGCGATCAATATTGGAGGCGTATGGTAATTCTCTGAATTATTCTAGGAAATTATATGTGTCTCCTCCTTTTGCTCACATGACAGGATCATCTAACTAATATAGCTCGGCTTCGTTGGAGGAAACCATTTATCTGGATGAAATGACACCGTGGTCCAGGTTGCAGGTCCCATATGGAACGCAGAGAGCAAGTCATAGGTTTAAATCACTGCATGGCTTGCATTTTTTCTGCAGCTAGTCATGCTGGTTTCCAATGGGCAATGCATCATGCTGCTGATGTAAGAGCCGAAATGAAGACAATCAACCCTGAGAATCCACCAGAGAAGTATTCATGCTGGGCGCCATTTGTTCCTAATTGCTCTTTGTAAGTTATAGTTTGAGATAAAGCTCCCAAAATGGAATAAACACAAGATAATAATTAAGTCTGTTTCTCTTTTTGAGCCTGACAAAGGCTTTTTATTTTTTTTATTTTTGTGTGTGTGGTGAGATTCTGCTTGCTCTCTCTCCCCCCCCCCCAGTGTCCTGCTTCCTGCCCTGCTCCTCTCCCCCATCGCCACCAATTGTGGCTTTTCTTTTGTGCATATCAGGCTGAGATCTATCTCATAAATAACATTGGAAAATATTTGCTGGGTTTTCCTTTCTAATCCATCATTTTGTTTGCATTGCAAATGTAGAAAAACAATCATCTAGTCATTTTGTGAGCTTGTAATTTAGTATTTCAATAATCTTGGATTGTTGAAAGGCTTGTGGAACAAAGCGACATTTTGTGCCTCTTCTTTTTCTTCAGGAGGAAACTGTCCCCAAGAATTACATACGAGCACAGGCTTTTTAATTGTGTGGTTTTGAGAATCTCCAGGTGATGGGACACTGCAGGAAAGAAGGTACACAACACAGTTTGGTGGAAATAATATGTAAGCTATCATCAGCCGTCAGTGGAGTGAGGCAGCAGCACTTATCTGACATCACCGTGGCTTACTGGAAATGGTGAGGTAGTGGCAAGGTTGGTGTGGTGCTAAGCCTGTGTTGAAACAATCTGCCACACCCTGAATTCCACTTTCAGCACAGCTTGTTGTTGTTGTTGTTTAGTCGGTCAGTCGTGTCTGACTCTTCGTGATCCCATGGACCAGAGCACGTCAGGCACTCCTGTCTTCCACTGCCTCCCGCAGTTTGGTCAAACTCATGCTGGTAGCTTCGAGAACACTATCCAACCATCTTGTCCTCTGTCGTCCCCTTCTCCTTGTGCCCTCCATCTTTCCCAGCATCAGGGTCTTTTCCAGGGAGTCTTCTCTTCTCATGAGGTGGCCAAAGTATTGGAGCCTCAGCTTCAGGATCTGTCCTTCCAGTGAGCACTCAGGGCTGATTTCCTTATGAATGGAGAGGTTTGATCTTCTTGTAGTCCATGGGACTCTCAAGAGTCTCCTCCAGCACCATAATTCAAAAGCATCAATTCTTCGGTGATCAGCCTTCTTTATGGTCCAGCTCTCACTTCCATACATCACTACTGGGAAAACCATAGCTTTAACTATATGGACCTTTGTTGGCACAGCTAGGAATGAACAAATATGTCAATTTCAGTTCTCTAAGGTTCTCATTTTTCCAATCCTAAATTGAGTTTTCCACATTTCTGCAGCAATTTGCTTTAAAAAAAAATCATGAAAATGTTTCACCATTTTAATGCAAATTTCTCCTAATAAACACCTTTTGTATCCAGATTTGCTTGCAGAAAATTGTAAGTGTGCATAATTTATTGAGGTGGTAGTTGCCACTATCTCCACTATTGAAGGAGATTGTCACCAGGGCCGTCTTTACCCAGGGGTGCAAGGGGTGCGGGGCACCAGGGTGCCAAATTCTGGGTGGCTCCAGGCGCCCGCCGCTGAAGCCATTTCAGCTCTTAACTATCTAAAAAGTAAAGGTAAAGGACCCCAACAGTTAAGTCCAGTCGCGAACGACTCTGGGGATGCGGCACTCATTTCGCTTTACTGGCTGAGGGAGCCGATGTTTGTCCGCAGACAGTTTTTCCGGGTCATGTGGCCAGCATGACTGAGCCACTTCTGGTGAAACCAGAGCAGAGCACGGAAACACCGTTTACCTTCCAGCCAGAGCGGAACCTATTTATCTACTTGCACTTTGACCTGCTTTTGAACTGTTAGGTTGGCAGGCGCAGGGACTGAGCAACAGGAGCTCACCCCGTTGCGGAGATTCAAACCGCCGACCTTCTGATCGGCAAGTGCTAGGCCACCCACGTCCTTCTTAACTATCTACCTGTTATGAAATAATAATTTTGATCAAGCTAGAAAAACAAAATATTAATATACCTAGGTATTACCAAACTGTATACCTACTGTTTCACTAAAGGACTTTCAACTTTGTGCACTCATTTACCAAAGATGTGCCACGCTAGTGGCGGTGCTTGTGATTCACAACGGCGGCGCTTGTCAGACGAGTCAACAGTGGCACTTGTCACTCTCCACTGCGCCGTGCACACGAAATTAACTCCTCCAAAATATTATGTTACGTATTGTATTGATCTGCTATGTGGCAGCGGGGTCAGCGGCATCTTTGACACGACTGCTCTCGTACCGCCTGCCTGCCGGCAGCATGCAAACCACGTGAGATCAGTCATGTCAAAGGTGCCACTGACCCTGAGTGAAACATTGCAAATTGTGTTTTAATTTCATCACTTACAGTTAAATTCGTTTAGAGAAATCTTTAAAAAAAGGCATGGTGTCTGACATAAGCATAATATAAGTTAATTTGGGGCTAAACTAAATTTGGGGGCACTGGATGGATCTTTGCACCCTGGTAGTGCATATGCTAAAGACGGCCCTGACTGTCACATACAACATGGGGCCCCTATCCACAAGAACTGTGATAGCTTTTTCACACCACAAAGCCATTGCATTAGTTCCCTTGTGATCACATGGTTATGTGCAATGCATCCCCCCCCCCGAGGTTCTCAAGGGTATGCAGTACTGGCACCTCTTTTTTCTTGAAGAAAAGCACTAGATATGTGACTTATTCTGGCATAATTGCAAATAGAGTGGATGGATCTGTCCATTTTGGTTCTCTTCATTTCTCATATTTTCAGTCTTAAAATTCAGTGCTCCATCTTTCTGCAACAATTTGCAATGCGAAGAGGGGGAAAAACCCCCAAGAGAATTTATCAGCGTTTTAGCATCAGTTTCTCCTAATGAGCACAAATTTTAATTCAATTTTGACCAATGTACACGTTTTTGTAAAGCTAATTTCCCTAATATAATGCATTTTTGTATACTGTTTTCACTATTATGTGTATTCTTTATGCACACGTTACCTTAGTATGTACATTTCTGTGCACGTTACTTGACTGGAGAACTGTGTTGCAAAATTCAGAGAAGTTCAAATTATGAAGGATGGCTCTTTTTTTGGTTTGCATATTGCTTTGGTAAATGCTAATTTGGTAGGTTTGCCTTTAAATGTGAAGTTAATTGAATTCCTCCCCCCTCCATTCTTAATTGCAAATCTGATAATGACATCGTGACCCCTGAGGCACCCTCTAAGAGCTGGTGTGCTGCAGTAACTAAGAGTGTGGGCTGGGAAGTCTCTGGTCTAAATCTTGCTTAGGCAAGCCACTGTTTTGTTGATCTCTGACCAACAGCCCATCCGCAATATGGGTGCAATAATACAGACCCACATTTCAGGCTGTCGCAAATATTACAGAGACAGTATGCCTAAAGCACCATATAAATCCCTGGCTGCTGCTCTCATATAGTATGAAGAAAGAACATGTGACATGCAGCTGTTTCCTACATCATATTTTGATAGCAAGCATTTAAAAGAAGGATGGGGAAAAGTCATACCAGCAGCCCTCTGTAGTTGAATTGGCAACTATTTAATAATAATAATAATAATAATAATAATAATAATAATAATAATAATACAGCTGCCAGGGGAAAGATCATGCATGCACCCACCCACCACCCTCTTACACAGCAGCATCCAAATTTAGGGCTAATCCACTACCACATTTCTTAAACTACCAGGAAGAGCACAAGGCAGCATTAATCCTCTCATGCTGTTACTCTCTGCAGTGTAGTACCCCATGACTTATTCCATCATGACTGCCACTTCTTTTAATAGACTGCTTGGGAATGTCCCACGAGACCCACTTATGGTGGAAGGCTTAAGCTCTCCATTCACAGTCTTAAGGAAAGACATTTTAGTCTTAGGGTAGATTAAACCCCCGGGCTAAAAATAATAATATGCAGCTGTGGATTAAACCCCTTGATTAACCATACATAATGTCACAATCTTCCCTTCTAGTTTTCAGTTGTGGGGCCACGGGCCATTGCATCTAGCCCCTGGTGAATTTAGCACAGGGGAAGGGGAAAGTGTGGGTCTTCGGCGCTGCACAATTTATTAATATGGTGCTAATTGATGCTAGTTTGCAACGCTTGGCATCCAAACTCAATGATTCCATAAGACAAATCTTTGTAAGAAGAGATGTGTGTTTCTTTGCAGTGGATGTCTATAAGCTGAATGCTGCCCCCCCCCCGAAAAAAACCAGACCAGGAGATTTGAGTGGTGAAGCGAATATTCAGAATTTAGATAAAGCTTATGCACTATTTACGACGGCCTGCACTGGCGTAGAGTTTTATGTGGGAGACATGGTGAATTTGAATAAGGAGTGGTGGATGACTCAAGCTTGTATCATTCATGTTTGCCTTCATTAACTGTGTGATAAAACTGAATCTACACTATGAATAATGTTTTTCTCCCTCAACCTGTGAGTATGTTTTATTTCATATTCTGCACTTGTTTCCCCTTCACTAATATTGATGGAAGTTCCTACAGGCTATGAATTCATTATATGCATAGATATTTGCTGAGTGAATATGTGTGAATAAGTTTAGAGCTCATGATTATTGTCTCCCTAAAATAAAACGCACAAACACACACCCAACAGGAGGTTGGTGGGGGTTTTTTTGGATGTGAGGAAGAAGGCGACACCTTCTCACATCCGGCTAGATAAATTAGTTCACTGACATCCAGCCACTAACACCTGAATAGTTACATTGAGCAGATACTATTCTGAAGAGAAGAACAAATAATTCATGCAACTCTCAAACCAGGATTACACACGGCTTGGTGATGGATTATCTGTGATTTCTGGTACATAGTAAAACAGTTGTGGGATTGCTTTGTCATACAAACAGCCTCCAGTTCTTTTTCCAAAAAAAAAAAAAAAGCACACAAACTTTACTTCACCACTAATGATCCATGAAACAATGCCTGTTAACATTGAAAAGCTAGGGTACCTGTCATGCAGCTAACTGGCCATTTGCACTGTGCACATCTGAGCATGCTTTGAAGCACCCTAAGCCCATTGATTTCTAAGTTCCAATTAAACCAGTTGAAAGCTTACCTCTTGGTAAATGTGCAACTATCCCAAAAGTATGTGCGACTATCCAAAAAGGAGAAAACAATGTATTACAGTTGGGATCCAAAGAACAGAAAAATTGGTCATGCATTGTCGAGAGCAGGGGTGTCAACTTGAATAAAATATTGTGGGGGCCCGGGTAAGCCCCGCCCCACATAACTGATCCCATGACACAGTGCAAACACACCATTTGAATGGGAATGTCCATCAAGTTTCTGGGGGCCCGGTCCCCTCAAATATTTTATTGTGGGGGTTGAAGCCTCCACGGCCCCTAGGAGTTGGCTCCTATGGTCAAGGGTTTAAAAGGGAGTTCCCATGCGCCTCGCCACTTTGGAAACTGAATGATTTTCTCAAAAGCACCTTATCTGGGGCACAGACAGTTGATGATTTTCAGTGTGAGAGGAAAACCCAAAATTCCACTGGGCAAGTCCTGGCTCATGCTAATGTATATATATATTTCTGATCTTAGTATGAATTGAATTATCAGTGCTTATCTCAGAAAGTATCCAAACCCAGGCAATACTTACATTGTTGTCTTTCTCTAACTCCCCCCGCCACAAACCCAATTATCTAAATGGAAATCCACCTTGAAATTTTCATCTTTGCTCAGCTGCACAGCATAGCAACTACCATTTGCTATTATGAGCCCCATGGAAAAACAAAAAAAACCCAAAATACTTCTTGGCTGACAAATTAGTATTGTTTGGTGCTAATATCAGCAATTCAGCATTTGGAAGAGTTACTCTCTGGGGGGAAATAACATGTTGTATAAGCCACTGGAGAAACAAGGGAGGCTGTTAATGGGTGTTGGCTGCACCACACACATATTGTGCTCAATACTGTTCACACTGCCGCTGACTCACTGCCAATAGATGCGGAAGTAATTGTCAACAAGATTTATTGTTTCTTTCATGTTTAGCCAGTTAGAGACGAAAGGTTGAAAGAGTTCTGTGGAGTTCACTGCAGACTTCTACTGAACCATAGCAACACATACTGATTATCACTAATGCATGCTCTAGAAAGATCGCCGCATCTTTGGAGGCCTTAAAGTCATCCTTCTTGTCAGAAGCAAAATCTCTCCCACTATCCTTCGTACTTTCCTCCCTCCTCTGAGATCAATATTTTGGGCTTGGCTTTAGTTCTCAGTTTGCAAATGAGCTATTTCTCCCCCCCTCCCCTTGTTCAGCAGCCAAACTGGACATAGAGATGCAGTGTGTTTGGTAGTGAGAGAACAAGACAAAGGATTAGAATGATTAAAACCATGACAGCTGCCTTGAAAAGGCCTCATTTACAGTGTAGGCACTCCAGAGAGAGAGAGAGAGAGAGAGAGAGAATATTCAGAGCTAGGAAAAGGCCATAACTTCCTCAGATGGATGGCAGGAAGCACTGACTCCACAGGTGGAGGATAGGAAGGTGGGGCAAGACAAGATGGTGGGTAGGTCAGTGTGGTGCAACCACAACAGTAGAGTCAATCTGTGGTGCTTCTGCCAGTGCAACTGTACTGTTCCAACTTCTCTGCCACATCACCCCTTCGTCTCTGGGAAGCTAGCATAGCTGCTCCACCCTACCCAGTGAGCTGCTTCTGGTCAGCCCTCCTCACTCATCTCTCTTCATTTTTCTGTCCAGCAGCAGTCTCTATCCAAGTGCTCCAAATATATTCCATGACGTTGGGAAGTAGTCCACTAAACTGATCTACTGGGGCAAGGATTTTTGACTACACAAAGGAACTTTCCTTTCCTCTCCTTCATATGCTTCCTGTTCCCCTTTTAAATCTGTTCTGGGGTTTCCCCCAATCCTACAAAAGAGTAGCTGTGTCAATTTCTTACAGAAAAAGCAACCAAATAAAAGCATTCATTTATTATGGCATAAGCTTCCATTTCATCTGATGTATGAAGCATTATCCTAGGTTGCAAGTATTGTTATTATTATATTTTTATTCCATTTTTCCTCAAAGGACATCAAGGTGGTGTACATTCTCTTCCTCCTCTTCCTCCTCCTCCCCATTTTCTCCCCCAACAACCCTGTGAGGCTGAGAGAGATTTGAACCCTGGTCTCCTACTTCCCAGTCTAGCACTCTAGCCACTCCACTCCACTGGTTCATGAATGAGGATGGGGGAGACTTGTAAACAGTGTGGTCAGAGGGACAGCAAATGCAGCAAAGTACATATGGTGATAATTGTTGCCATAGTGACCATGACCATTCACAAAAAAGACAGAAGGTTTTTGTGAATGATGAAGTGGACTGTAGTCTGCAGAAGCTTATGCCACAATGAGTATGTTGGTATTTAAGGTTCCTGAAGACTCTTTGTTCTTAGTGTTTTAGATTTACAGAGTGCCTCTTGAGCTGTAAAGCATAACACAGTGAATACAGTCTAGTTACTCTACTACTGATTTCCATGGTCTCAGCCAAATTAGTGCCAAAATATATAATTTTCGGCTTAACTCCACTTTAAATGTATCCTTGTGCTTGTGGTTTGTGAACAGATCTCCTCTGCATTCTTCCCCATCCATATACTTTAGACCCAAGTAGAAAAGTGTTCACAGAACTACTCTCTCTGGTTAAATTAGTGGGAAAGCCCATGAGGGCCTGAGAAATTCATCTCTCTGAACCTGCAGCGGATTGTCAGAGAGGAAGCATTGCCTGTTCTGATGACTCATCTCACCTTTGACATTGCCAGAGGAGATGCACCATGGAACTGTTATTGTTTTGCATGCAGACAGGTGCCTCAGAATATCAGTCTACAGCCCTCATGTCAAAATTCTGCACAGTAAACCTAATAACTGTCTGACTTGTTTATCTGAAAAGGGAAGCCTTTTAAAGGAATTTGCTATAAGCATTACCAAACTAAAATAAATAAATGAATGCATCCTTCCCAACAGATAACCTTCCTTGAAATTCTTTTGGCATTTCCAGGCATTGGTGCACCTGTTTTCAGAAATTATCTGTGTAACGGAAGACATCTGGGTAAAGGACAAAAGAAGTGTGTCAGGAATCGAAATACTGGATGGCTGATGGTAGTCAGGATTGACTGGGATAGCAACTGCTGTGAGCTATCCTAACAACTGGGAGGAAGTAAGTGGGTTGGACAAGGAATCCGTTTATCTCAGCGTTGTTGACACAGCAAGTCAAAGCATGTGGTCTTATTCTCTTCCTATGCACAACGAGCAACAGTGTAGGAAATCTGAACCCGCACATTTGTAATGATCAGTATTCATTTCCCTTCATGATGTTGATCATTTTCAGCTGTCCCTACAAGGAACTGATAGGTGAACAACAGACCAAGTGTTTTAGGCAGGTCTCTCTCTGTGTGTGCATGTGCATATATAAACAATCAAAATATTGAAGTTGTATGCACAACACACATTCAAAGCACATGACTTGCCTGGAAGAATCCTAGGAAATGTACTTTACCCCCACATAGCTGCCATTCCCAGCACCCTAAGGAAGCTACAGCTCCCAGAATTCTTTGGGGAAAGTTATATGCTTTAAACACATGGCATGTATGCAGCCTGAGTTGAATAAGCAGAAATTCCTTGTCAAGAATGGGTAATCTATGACACATATGAATTTTGCAAATTAACACACATTTTTCATTTTCATGGGGCAAAGGCACATATGTGGCACTGAGGTTCCAGCAGGGCCACCAGAAATTGTCCATGCATATTAGACTCAAAGGTGACAAAAAAAAGCTTTCAAAATCCTCCACCGAATACCACATCTGAATTTTGTCCCTGAACTTATTAATATGTCTAACTCAGGATGTAACATGGTAAACGGTTAAGAGCAATGCTGTGTGGACAACCCCCACTCAGTGTTTGTATCAGAGACAATGAGGTGCCCAGGGTTCATGACTATTGGAAACTTGCCCAGTATTTTTTTCTGACACTCAATCAGGAATGCTAAAAAGCAGCACTAAGTGTGTATTAATATCATGCATTATGTCATAACTACTAACTGCATTGCACAATGCAGGCCATAGCAATATCATTAGAGATAACTACCACAACCCTCTCAAGCGCCTATACCTGAATGACCTTCCAAGCTCAGAAAGATAGTGGTAATTTCCCACTTTTACAGAAGCAAGAGGCTTTGTAGACTGGCTAATCTGAAGCCTAATATTTTACTTAAGATTGGGAGAGGGGAAAAAAATATCAGCTTTAATTATTCTTCTGAGTGTTGGCAAAACAGTTTTATAGATATAGTTGAGAATATTGTCAGCACATATCTCTGTGCCGGATAGCAATTGTCTTTGTTGTTATATGTAATTGCTGATTAGAGCAGCACTAATATCTGTAGATATTTTCCATGGGTATTTCCAAAATAAATAATTGTTTATAACTAATCTTGCCTTATCTATCTGCCTGAATTTATTCAAGGGCCCCATGGTAATATTTAACTGCTGATTATTGCTCCTTGTGTTCCCTTTTGTGTACGCGCGAGCACACACACCGATCTGTGGAAAGGTTAATAAAGACAATGAATTTTAAGTGAATACAGGAGAAAGCAAATATTGAACTCATAAATACGAGTATAGTGACTAGAGATTTGATCTGAAGAGGTGTTGTTTGGAGAATGCTACTAATGTGACCAGTTTCTCCAATCAAATTCTTCTAGCATTCTCATGAATACATATCGACTGAGATTTGATTTATGATAATCTTTGCTCTAGGGAACAGTCAGATTGACTCCTACAAACTCTTACAAAAGTTGAGGAGCAGCCCACAGCACCAGAAGACTCCAGGCTATATGACTAACTTCAAGCAGGGAATCTGCTGGTGGGAACTAATAGCGATCTAGGCTTCCCTATCACCATTGGCATGCTTTACCTTGCTATATATGTGACATGCCTGATATTTTTCTGTGTATTACACGACCCCATGTATAAGATGACCCCTAATTTGGGGAGCCCAAAATTAAGAAATCAGTATTTTAAAGTTGTTCAGCTTTTTTTTTTTGGAAAATCACCCCAAAAAGTTGTTGAGCCTTGCTTCCACCAGTGATAACTGATGCCTTGCCTCTCCAGCAAGCTCCACAGCCCTGAGTCTGGCACTCGGTGACTCAGGAGCTGCCAGCTCACCCCAGACTTACCGTATAAACCTGTGTATAAGATGACCCCCAATTTTTTACTTTTTATTTTACTAAAAAATGGGGGTGGGACATCATCTTGTACACGGAAAAATACAGTATATATGTCACACACAAAAGCAAGTGTGCATGACAGCATTATTTTGGAGAGCTGCCATGAATGAATGAATGAAGGGTTGTTGTTTTTTTGAAGCCAAAGCTCACCAGAGCTCAGCTTTGGCACCTTCCAGGTGGGTGCCATTGCCATTCTAAGAGAAAAAGGGAGAAGTTCATGGTGAGCTCCAGCTTCTCTTTTTCTAGAAAAATAGCACTGAATGAATGGATACTTGCAAATTAAGTGAGAGGACAACCACAATTCTGCTAGTCTGACTTCTCATTTTATTTTCACTTATTTACGTCAATTAACTGGCAATAAAATCTCTAAGCAGTTTACAAAGAATATAAAGTATGCACTAAAATTGTCAATGAAAATCAGTGTTTGAAACATTTGAAAGATATATAAAAAAACAAGTATGATATTTGACTAAGTGTTGCTCACAGTAGACCTGCTGAAGTTAATTAACGTAACTTGGCCACGCTCATTAATTTCAGTGGGTATACTCTGAGTAAAACTTAGTTGAATGCCCAAATTGAATAAAACTGAAAGTTAAAATTATACATTATAAGGTAAAATTACAGATTAAAATGCACACTGGTTTTACATGTCCTGGTAGGCATCTGTCTTGTGGCAGGAGACTTCACTGAGCCTCAGAATAGCTCCACTCAACCCACAACCTGCAAGTAGCCACTTAAGAGTATCTTAGCTCCAGGCCCAGACTCTGAAACCTTGGGAAATTAAGTAAGACTGTCAGCCAATTAAATCACTGTGTGGCTTTAAGCAATTAATCGATCCTCTAAATCAATGTTTAAAACTCCATGCTAAAGACTCTCACTGCAACCCTTTTATAGATGACAGTGTTCTGGGAAGTGGGGGGGGGAGAGAATCTCTGCTTTTTCCTGAGATGAAGAGACTTTGGGGAGCTGCCGCTACATTGTAACAGAACTCAAAGCAATACTTGTCACATGCCTCTAAATTAGAAAGACTCACTTCTTCTTCCCGACTACCATGTGTGAGAACTCGAGCGCTCACAATTGGCTTTTACTTGTTGCTCGTCTTGCTGTGCTATTCCCAACCAAAATGGCCATACAGTCAGATGCTCTGCAGTTTTAAGAGTAGCAGAGAGCAACTGAAAACAAAGGAAACAGCAGAGAAGCCAGTTAGGCCTCAGATGTGGCAATTTGGAAGCCCAGGCAGCCAGTTCCAGTTATTCTGAACGTTATTTTTAGCCTGTTGAAGGAGGGGGAGGGAAGCAATTAAGTGGTTAATCACACAGGCTAATCAATTAATTCTTTCAGCCACGGTGTTAAGAAATCATCTGGTACTCAGTCCGATGTCTGAGCCAGGCACCATGACAGCTTAGACACTGCTCTCAGTAAATTGGAAGGTAATACAAGGATAAAGCTTGGCATTATCGGCAGTAATTTCAGAGAGAATCAGGCCAAAAGGGCCACACAAACGCTGAAATCAGGCCTTAAATTGCTCGCCTCATGCTTAAACAGTTCTGCATGATGCATACGAAATGAATGTAACCTGGCTACAGGCGATTATAGAAATAGACGGAGAGAGTGCATTGGTGTTAAGCTGAGCAATTTTGGTTTATTGCAGGTTGTGCCAAAGGATATCTTTGGTTCAAAATTCATCAGGCAGCGGCAATCTGAGGTTTGCATCCACACGCCTACCTCAGACACACTTAAGAACACAGAAGGGCATCTTCTGCATCACTCTGGGTACAAGGTTACCACTGCTGCTGTGCTGAAAAGGCCTGCTTGTTTATTTTGCCATTCTCCATTATAGTTTAACTCTTTTTTTTTTTTTTTAAAAAAAAAGCTACTTTCCATCAATTAATGAGAAAAGAAACTGCATTTTGAAAATGAGAAGGACCATAGGGCAGGACTGTGGAAGGGTGTGGCCTGGAGAGGGGGGTTGCAGAGGTGGTGTGGCCTGGGGGAGAGTCCTGAGGACCAGACAGAGACCTTTTGAAGACTGCATTTGGCCCCGAGGCCTAAGGTTCCTCAGCTGTGGCCTA
Organism: Podarcis erhardii; assembly: GCF_964252035.2. NCBI lineage: Eukaryota > Metazoa > Chordata > Lepidosauria > Squamata > Lacertidae > Podarcis > Podarcis erhardii. The sequence continues at coordinate 69,560,875 of NC_138510.1, forward strand.
AAAGATGGTGGCAGCATGCATCAGGTGCACAGGCAGGTGGAGAAGGGCAGGAGAGCTAGGCAGCAAAATATCTAAACCACTTCTATTGGGAAGATAAGTTGCTGATGGAAAATCAAGCATTGTTAGCCTGCTCCGTTCCCCTTGAATATTGTGCAATGTGAGCATTATTTCTTGTTGTAATGATTATGGATCAGGATGCCTGTGTGACTCCGAAGTATTAATGAAAATCCTTCCTACACACACCCCGTGCTAAAGGATAGACTTTAATAACAAGAAATCCTCTAGCCTCTTTTTCTTTGAAGAAGACACAGAGGCTGTCGCCACAAAGGGAAAAAACTAAAAGGAAGCTTTCATGTGCTAGCAGGGCAGTAACTTTTCTTAATGTGGGGCACTGTGAAACTAACTAGCTGATATCTATGATTATTAAAAAAGTTTACAATATAGAAGACTTTCTCGGTGGAGAGATTTAACTTTGGATGCAAGCTCTTTATGCTCATTTTGTGTTTATAACCTCGGCAGGAGGGAGCCTACTTCCCGCGGAGTTTATAATCATTTCAAGGGCAAATTGTGTGGCTTCGAGACACAATTGGTCAGGTGGGCTACTCGGCACTAGGAGAGGAAAGGACAGAGACTAATAAATGGGAATTAATGCATCACTGTGGGACATCTGCAAATATCCTTTTGCAGGAGATTCTGCACAGACCCATTTGCAGGGAAATACAGCATCCTAGATCAGCAAGGCAGTGAACGGTCTAAATTGCTCAGCGTCCGTCCTCCCTACACATTCATTTTATTTTTACATTTGTATACCACCTTTACTTTCCAAGGAGCTGAAGGTGGTATATATGGTTCTTCTTCCTATTTCATCCTCACAACAACCCTGTGAGGTAGGTTAGGCTAAGAGATGCTGACTGGCCCAAGGTCACCCGGTGAGCTTCATGGCTGAGTGGGAGTTCAAACCCAGGTCTCCCAATACTCTTATACTTATAGGCCAATACTCTAACCATTACACTACCCTGGCTCTCAATCCTACATGCTGTTGTAGGATTAGGAGGTTGGACAAGGGAAGGTGAATGGTGCTAGAAGCTCTGCTCCAAGTCCAATATTGTCTAGATAACTGATGATCTGTTTCTTTGCCCAGAACTATTGCCCTGTTGATGTGAAATTTCAACTACCGTATTTGCTATATCTTTGCACTTGTGCTTCGAGCCCCAAAACCCATCCCCCATGGAAATAAAGACACAATGGAGACAGAATTTAGCTTAAATGTTAATGGGCATATTTTGGCTGCAACTTTATTAAAATACACAAATGTGACTGGTATTGGCTTAGGCATTGGTATCAAACTATATCTGACTCCTGCCCCACCCTGCAGGAAGCCTGGAAGGGTAAAAAACCATCAGGGGGATCTCCGTCAGTGTATATTGACTGGTGCTCACCTCTGGGGTTCCTGGGGGTCCTGGCATGGCCCTAGCCCCTCTCCGGGCTTCGGATGAGATCCAGACCCCCAGATTCCTTTAACGGAATATCCTATTCATTGGAGGGGCAGGTGATGGCCGCACCTCCCCTCCCCACATTCCCCTAAACCAATGCCTAACCGCCAAACCTTACAAAGTCGTGACAATTGCTAAGAGGTAGGCAAAAACCAAGTGGCCACAGCCAATCTGCCACATTGGAAAAAATTCCTACCCGGCCCCCATTCCAAAATAGGCGACCAACCAAAGTCCAAAGCAAGGCCAAACATGACCTAATTAATGGGTGGGCGGGTGTTCGGCAGCGTGAAGCAAAAGGAGGTCCCTACGTCACACTGCCAAATAAATACCCCCAACCCCCAACCTTGCCACGCTGCTGATTGGCTGAAGACCATTGGCATAACTGTGGCACCACTGGCTTCGAGGGGGGCAAGCCCCGCCCACAAGCTGGTTAGGGAAGAGTTTCAGGGCCAAGCACAACATGGACACTCTATTAGGAGGATCCAACTTGTAACTTGTCTGTGGGTGGGTTTTAAAATGAAGAAAGAAAGTTGGTCAGGCCTGTTGACCAGCTCTGTTCTTGTTTTCCTTTGATTAGGGAAAGTGTGTCAGATTTTCCTTAAGTTTTCTGAATTGAGTAGGTGACATATCTTTCCCCATCCCAGATAAATATTGTGTAATATATGTGTGTAAAGGGGAACAAAGGGGGCAGACTGTAGTGGCAGTCAGAGAAAAGGCCCAGGGAGAGAACTGAGCTGAGTGTAGCAGATTGGGAGTGGAATGAGGTGCATGCTGGAGGAAGGTTAATACCAATACCAAGGCCTTTGAAAATAAATTATTTTATTATTGTGGTTGTTTGGGGCACATCACTAAAAGAATCTGGAACACCTAACAGAAAAGAAAATGGGAGAAGGCTGTAACCAGTGGCATAAAAATGTTGTTTATACTGTCCCCTCCCTCTTTTCTGAAAGGAAAATACCACAGAAAATGCTACCAAAGATCAGGGATATTTTTTTGTTATTATGCCTTTGGTAGTAGAAGAAAAAGAATGCTATCCTGAAACTGAGAATAGGATACAGTAGGGTATGTGTGGTGACTATTTGTCTTCATTTTCCTTCTCTCAAGCATGTTCAAGGCAGCAAGATGTGTGACTTTCGAGTTCAACCTCTTTATGTGCTGGTGAAAAACCAGTATAGATAAATGAAGGCACTTCAGTGTGAATCTCTTCATTTCATCATCACTTCAGTTTGCAAGATATAGGAGAGGTTACAGTTTCAGAGACACTTGGAAAGGAGATTTTATAGCCATGCATGAGTGACACAGAGAAGAGATTAAGAGGGTACATCCATTATCAGCAACCAGTTTAGTTTATAACTTCAGGATACAAGATGCTTTCAGGCTGAAATATTACATGTTGGGGATTACTATTTTTATTATTATCATTATTAGACATTCACTTTATTTTACTTAAAGTATTCATACCTCGCCCTCTGGCCAAAATGGCTCCCAAACAGAGTACAAAAATCAATAGTAAGATCAGTTCTGGATGACCCATCAACCAAAGTCCTCTGGGTGGTTGACAAAAACCAATAAAGTACAGAATACAACAGTCACCATAAACATATTAGCTATATATAAAGTTCCCCACATCCTTGCATCTTGTCCAGAGTGGTTCCACCCACAGGAAGACCATTTTGATGTTGCTCTTTCAGCAGCAACCTGTTGAAGCCAGGCAGGTCACACATTAATTTCATACATTAAATTAATAAAAGTCTAGTAATGTAGCAAACAGCTACATTTATCTTCCACGGTGTGATTAACATTTCTGGCCTGGATTCAGCGTTCTCTGACTTCCAGTGCAAGTGCTGTTGCATTAGTGTGAGGGCAAAAATAAAGGTTGCAGAACATGAAATGTCGCACAACTGTTGCGCTGGTGGGATGATGTTGCGAAGCATCGGGACTTCTGTTGCACAACCAGTCATGAGAACTCATGGGGCTTTCTGCTCCTTCTCTTGGACAAACCACTCCACTAGCACACTGCTAAGTGACTTTAAATTAGCACAATGTTGAATTCCTGCCCATGTGTAGAATGTGCTGTGTTAAACATGGAAAATATTTTTGGGGGTGTTGGTTATATGACACAGGAATTGTACTGGTCCTGTCTGGCATGTATGTGGAGAGCACTGATCTTTCGTTTGCCACTCATCATCTATTTTTTGCGTACGTAGACATTTTATTTTCAAACAGAAACACCACTCTTCTCTTTTCAGAAGGAAATGAAGCCTACAAAGGGCTCCTAACTTGTCATCACTCTGAAAAGAGAAGACCATTATAATAATCATCATCTCATAATGTAATACAGTATTTAATTTAGTTGCCTAATTATTTTGAATCATACTTTATTATTAAATCATTTATCTTTATAATCTTTAATGAAGGATGTAATGAACTCAATACATACAGTGTGCCATTTTAAAATTAGTTATAATCCCAAATTCTTAGCTCTTCGTCTTAGCATATCTGGCTTCGGGAGAAAAATATGTTCATCATCTATGCATTTGGGCAAATGTCTACAATTTGGTGAACACTGGTAATCCCAGATGAATTTTGTAAATAGAAGAAAATGCTGTGGTTCATTTTGGTGTATGCACCAGTGGATCAACACAACATTCACAAGGGGGGCTCTTTTGGATATTTGCAACATTTGCTTGGATTTGGTCAACATTTTCTTGTGAATGTTAACATTAGCAAATATTGGACATTCACTGCAATGAAAACATTTATTAGGAAGGTGCATTTCACCATGATCTTACAGGCTACAATTGGAGACCTGAAGATTTGCACAAAAAGCCATTCATGAGCTAATGATTTATTTGAGCCACTCTTCAGCCAAAGGTTGCAGAGTGGCTCATAAGAAGTTGGAAACAAAAATGAAAAATCAGTAAAAATACTGGTTTGGGCAAAGGTTCTCCTGTGGCCTTTGCTAGTGTTATCTCTTTATACTACCAGTATTTAGGAAGCCGAAGACTACTGGATCACTCCCTATAGACAGTAAATACACTTCAACAAAGCAAACAGCTAAAATAGTTTCCGTGGGTTCAGTATTCGCTTTCTACCAAAGGAAGATCTGAATACATGTTTCATTTTTATTTATAAAGTTTATTAATAAACGCAATATGTTCCTCTAAGTAACAACAGACAAATATCAAAGTACAGAGAAGCCTAAAATAAGCAGAACTGGTTCTTAAACATTTCTTGTTGCAGTTTTTTTTTTTAGATCTTAAGCTTTGCTTCCAACCACTTGCCTGCACCTGTGTTAGCTGGTAAACTTTGATATGGAGCTGCATAAGCCTCAACATTATGTTGCGGATGAGGGCCAACAGACTGAAGCTGAATTCTGTTAAGACAGAAAAACTAGGGGTAAGTTGTTCCTAGGTTCAAGGATTGGGGAGTTTGCCTCACCTCCTGAAAACAGGAAAGAGGAGGGACGCACTTGGAGAAGAGGATCAACAGACAAACAAGGTATGTTTCTATGGGAGTAGCTGCTCTTTTAGGCAGCTTGAATTTCAGATTTCAGTTTGGGTTTTTGGAAATCATTAAATAAAAATATTCTTTTTCATACTTACTATAAAAATCATTAACAAATTAAAACAGGGGAACTCCCATTTAAGATAGAAATATCATAAAATGTTGGAGAACCTTTGGCCCTCTAAGTATTGTGGGAGTACAACTCTCAGCATCCCTAACCTTTGGCCATTCTGGTTGGGGGTGATGGAAATTGGGATCCAATAGCATCTGGAGGGCCACACAGGTTTCTCAGCCCTCATCTATGTGAAGAGAACTGTTTGATGCATCATCATGCAGTGAGTGAAGTACAGTAATCACTCATTTACTTCACTGGAACCTAAGCTCAGTCTACTTGAGTTACTTTGCATGGTACTTCTAGAGTTGTGTGAGCTGACCCTCAGACTCAGAAGAAATCACCTCTTCTGAGCAAACCTTTGAACATCAAATGTATTTCCTGGTTTTATTTAGCTCTGTCAAAAAAGAACTTATCACACTCACACACACACACACACACACACACACAACCCTTGAAGTAGTTTACCCCTGTCTCCCTTTGTCTGGAAGATTGGCAATGGTCTAGTGGAGCTGACAATGTACTTTTAAATTAGGCATGGGCTAGTGATAATTGTTAATGATTGAATGTCAATGGACGGGGGAAGTAAAATCCATTGAGAAGCACATGGGTGCTATTTGCAAGTGCCACTTATGCTGACAAGAGATTTGGATTTTCACATACGAAAGGCGAATTAAATTATGCTAAGTATATGGTTATTTAATTACCGTGAACTAAATATCGCATAACATGGGAGTAAATAAAGTTTGCTTTATTGTTTTCTGACTTTAGATAAAAATGTCATTTGCTTCCCCTCCATCAATATTAGTGCGATCTAAACTGTGGTTTATGTTGACACTATTGTGTGTTTAATGAACTCCTATCAAATATGCATAGCAAATAAATGCTATGTTCCATGTAAACCCCATTACAAGCCCTTTCTCACTCACACATACGCACAGTTGCTTGCTGCTCGAGTATATTAAGCACTCTTCAAAATATACTTATATTTGGATCTTTAACGTCCATATCACTTTAACGTAACTAAATCTTGATCCATTCCCATATCTCCCACTGATGTGAAAGAGAAATCAATATGATTAGAAGTTCTGCTGCTGCGGTAATGGGCAGTGCTGCTGCTTTTAAAATTCAGCCTAGAACATCACCTGGACTTGTCTGCTGAGAAAGTAGGTTTGTGGCAGAACAGATTAGACCTCTCTAAAAATCCTTGTCTAACTACCCAGGCAGAGCCACATGATGACATTGCTTCTGATGGAGCCAAGAGAAATCCAGGCTGGCAGAGGAACCAAACTGCCTCCTTACATTTGCATAACTAAAGGCATCTTACGGAGGAGAGAGATGCACAGGGCTACATATAAGGAGCATTCCAATTGTATCAAATCATCACCCTGTATCAAATCATCAGGGCTGTTGGTCTGTGTCAGATGATTGGCATTTGGACTCAGTCGTTGGGCCCAATTCACCACAGATGCTAGAGAGCGGGCATTTTTCAACATGACAGTGCAAATATTTAGAATGCTAGAATGGTAGAGACAGCCTCTGCTATTAAGGATCATTGTGTTTTCACAAGTAATACTGTAAAAAAATGTTTCCGTCTCTTAGGAATAGGTGAGACAGAAAGTGGGAAAGAGGCAGGGCTTTTTTCCAGCCAGAACTCACCGGAACCAGCACCACATAAGTGGGCGCCATTGCCAATATAAGAGAACAAGGAAGTTCCGGCACCTCTTTTTTCTAGATTTTTTTAAAAATACTAGAAATTTAAATGGAAGGTGGAAGTCAGGGGAGTGACTCAGAAAGGAGTTCCCCCAGTCAGATGACCATGATGTGAGTGGAGAACATCATAAGTTTGGGGGCCAGGCAAGATCTTTAAGACAGGGAGAATTCCCTTAACCAGCTTTTACCTACTTTTTATTTTTGGATGTGGTGCTGGAAGCACTCTTTCTATCTGCTGGAAAAGCCTCTTATCCAGTGAAGAGATCTCACCAGTAGAAAAGAGAAATAGGTGATTTTTGGCAATTGTCCTTTCCTCCTGTAGCACGTGGCCACTGAGGTTTAGGGGACATCAAGGAACAGTGTGGATGGTGGTGCTGGTAGCTTTAGCAGGGAGGAGAAACTGGCCAAAATGCCTTCCCCTTTCTCTTCAACTATCCCAAGTAGTTCTATGCAGGAGACAGCAAACTCTACAACCAATATTTGTAGTGAAATGTAACCCACCCTGGTTTACTGTATTCAAAAGCCAGATAACGATCAGCTGAGTAGATTAACACAGCCTTTTTGTTCTTGTGTCTCCTCTCATTAGCTTCAAATGGCCCTTAAAATAAGGCACTTCAGGGAAAATTGCAGCCCCTGTGAGTGGGGCATAATCTGAAGTGACCAAAAAACACACACATTTGTAACTACTAGCCTTGGATACTTTCACTTTGCTAGCTGAAGCATTCTGTGTCATTCTGAAGCTGCATGTTTGTTCATATGAATGGGTGCCTGTTCAATAAAAGATATTGACACCCCATCTGTTTTCTGTTTGTTGATGAATGGAATGGCAACGTTCATTCTAAGGGAGAGAGCAGTTTATAAATTCTCTTCCTCATGCTTCTGCCACGTAAATATATAATAGATGAACAGGTCATGAGCTCCTGTTCAACATATCTTTCGCAAGGACTCTTTGATTCACAAGGACTATCACAATAATATTTTGTGGGGGGAGGGGCGTAACCAAATAAACTGCTGTCCCTTTATTTGTATTTGGTAACCTCAAGAGTTGGGTGAGAAAACACATACAAACAACTGGTTCCTTAGCTCAACAGACTTTGAAATGAATACTTGTTTCCTCCCATCTTCAGCTCCGGATATTTTATAAAGCAGTTTTGACTCTAGTCTGCTTCATAATTCAGTATGGAACGTCTTTATACACCGCTGACAGTAATACAACTCATTTTGGGTGATTAACTTAACCTCCAGTACTACAAGTGCCTGCTTACATTAGCATATCTTTCAAGGAATAGTTGCAATGTGAGAAAATTGCCCGTAGGATTATTTGCAACTAGGAACCTGTGAAATGTAAAATAAAATTGAAGACTATAAAGTAAAACATCAAAGGCACCTAAAATATTAATAGCCAGTACTCAAAAAAAAAAAAAAAAAAGTAATTTAGAAGATTGTGTGAAGAAGTGAAAATTACTAATTTAAAAACAGATAGGGTTGGATAAAATAAAGGACAAACAATAGATCATGTAGATTTGCTTTGAACATAATATGAAATGAACATAAGCGGTAACAGCAGCCTTATCAGTTGAAAAAGGCTTGAGTTTAATATGCTGAACCAACATGGCAACCAGATCTGTATTAAGTGCAAAAGCAAAGCAGACTTTGTCTTGTTTATGCTACACAATTGAGGAAAGAAAGAGGATTGGGGGAGGGTGGGGGAGAGCCATATTCTGCACTCTAATTAAAATGTACCCAGTGCTTGGTGGCAAAGGATATTCCCCCTTTTCTTTTATCAAGACATCTTGCCAAATGAAAGTTATTGCAAAGCCTGCTTCCTCTGTTCTTTCTGCACAGCATTATTTCAGAGAAAAGGCAGCCTTAAAAAAAAAAAAAAAAGACTCACTGCCACGTTTAACAGAAGCTCCTGGATATAAACCAGTCGAGTTCAATTTTGGATTTGTAGTGCAAACTCTTTGCAAGTAAGTCTCCCTAAATTCAATGGGGCTTACTCTCAAAGTGTGTAACAGAACTGCAGCTGGAAAAAATAAGGCAATACAGTGGTGCCTCGCAAGACGAAATTAATCCGTTCCGTGAGGCTCTTCGTCTAGCGGTTTTTTCGTCTTGCGAAGCAAGCCCATTGACAGCTTAGCGGATTAGCGCTATTAGCGGTTTAGCGGCTTTTAGTGGATCAGCTGATAAGCGGCTTATCAGCTGATAAGCGGTTTAGGGCTTAGGAAAAGGGGGGGGGAAAGGAAAAAACCCCCGCAGGAACACGCAATACATTTTCGTCTTGCGAAGCAAGCCCATAGGGAAATTCGTTTTGCGAAGCGCCTCCAAAACGGAAAACCCTTTCGTCTAGCGGGTTTTCCATCTTGCGAGGCGTTCGTCTTGTGGGGCACCACTGTAATGTCAGTTTGCCTGGGTTATCTATGGGCCAGGTCAAAACTGCTTGGTTCTAGATAAAGGGCATTGCTAGGGGGGCTGTACAGAGAGGTCCATGATGGGTCAGGTGATAGCACTGTTCTAGCAACACTGTTGAGGACTGGTGTTTCAAAGACAAAATACCACAGCTGTCTTCTCCACCCAGTGGCAGCATTCACTTCTCAAAGATGTTGTCCCAAACAATGTTTCACCCTCAGATTTTGGCAGAAAGAGATAGGCCAGATCACATGTACCGACACACAGTAATGTTTCATCAAAGCAGGGTCTTAAAGTTCTCTGTATCCAATCTCCAACAAGAAATAAATTCTGATGGAAGCTCCTGTGGGGATGAACCCTCTACCTTGTGGTTATGTTGGGTCAAAAGTTGAGATGAAAGCAACTATTTCTTAAACCACATTATTTCTTACTATGCATTTCTCTCCTAATCATCCAGCGCTCTTCAATATCTATCTATTTATCTATCTAGTTACCTAGCAGAGATATATAGCCTGTCAATTGTACCTGCCTATGCTGCAATGCTGCATGCAAACTGTGGGAATCACAACCCTAGTTTTCTTGGTCTGTATTATTACTTACTTTATGAGGCCTTCTCAACCGATAAATAGTTGCGACAGGATTCATAAATTCTGGGATGATGTGTAAGAGGGGGAGGGGAGGAGGGGGAGTAAACAACACTCTTGCCACTTCGCCCCCACAACTGCATTTTGAATTTAAGGGGGGGGGGTATGGCTCTTTGACAGTGACCCATGTATCAGATGATTAGTGGAAACTGACTGGAATGACAAATAATAGAAAGACTTGCTCTCTCAGACATCACATTAAGAGACTATTTGACTGGAGCTGTTTTAATGAATTAGACACTTTTCACTCTAAATTAAACTAAAATGTGTAGAGAGAAGGAAACTATTTTTCTACTTAATGCAACATGGCTCAATTCCCTGGTTATACTTTTACATAAGCTATACAGTTTGATTCTTTGGCTATTTTCTTTTTCAACACATTTTGTGTTTTTCTGCGAGTACCTTGGATCCTGGCCTAATTGAATCCATTGAGGTTAGCACTGTTTTGCTTTAAAATAGAACATAGGGATTGACAACCTTTTTTTACTGTAATATTTTGTATGTTGTTAACAAGCTATTGCTGTGCATTGTTTCATATTGCTACTGTGTCATAGTCTTGCTCATTGCATATCATTATCTTATTTGAATATAATAAGTGCAGCATGCAGAATACTCACAAGAGAAAATTGGATGCCAATTACAAATATTTGACAGTGACCTGTATATCTGTAGTCCTGATGCATGAATGAAAGTTTATAGCATACAAACCTACAAAACAAACTTACCTGTCATCTCATTCCACAAAAGTTGCATAAAATGCTGCACTTTCAGATTATCAGTGAATATAACTTTATTTGCTTGTTTCTAAAAATAAAATTAAAAAATGTACAAATTTAAGTGTCCCCATCAGAAGTGACCTCTCGTTTTTTTACCAATAGGAAACTTAGTTCTAGAAGAAAAAGAGGGCTGTGATATGAACATTGTTCTAGCATGAAGAACTGAGAAATGGACAAATCTTGCTGAAGTCAAAGTTGCCTAGGAAAACCCTATTGCAGATATAAATATTATGCAGTTTGAAGCGACTAGATGCATGGAAACTGACTCCTTTTGGAAATAAAACATTGTCAAGCCCCGTAAGTTTAATTAAAGCTTTATTTGCAGAACTTTCTTGAAAACAAAATAAAAACATCAAAGATACATTCATATATTTCCATAAGACATTTTGCTGCACATTGTGCACAGGCTCAGTATCTTAGAACATATGAAATACTCCAAACAGACCTATAAGCAAAGGTGTCTATCTCTCTATAACCTCCATTAGTCTGGAGCTGTTTACCTGGAGAGTCATTTACATCCTTACTCTCACAGAACCTTGGAACAAAGATCTCCAGCCACCACCCTTCCAAGGTGGCAAATTCAATTCAATACCACTCATGTGATCTAAGGTTAAAAGACCATGCCATTTCTGAGAATAATAACAGTTGATTATCAACCCATCTATGAGCTTGAATCCAAAGGCACTTTAACATGCAGAGCAGCCCCTCTGAATTCTGTTGACATTCAGCTCATTCGACAGTCCTCCCATGCCTTATCCAACACCTTTCCAGAAGACCCCTTGACCCTCAGCAAGTTTTGTGGGGAGCAGGGGTCTGTCACAGGGAAGAGAAGCATGTGAAGTCCCAATTGCTTGAGCAGAGTAGCAGACTTCTGTTTGATCTTCTCTGCATCAACCCTAATGGTTTAATTAACATTTATTGACTTGGCAGTTGACAATATTTTAGACCTTTTTATATATCCCTATGATATAATCTTCTGCATGGCTTGAACCATTGCTTCTGAAACAAAAAGCACTTCTTTTGGAACTGACTGCAGAATCTGAGGTTATGTGTCTGATAACAAATTACTGAACAAAAAAATCCCTCAGTGTGGAAGCACAGTTAAAAGATTATTTATGTGAATAGCTATATTTTGTTTTTGAATGGGCATGATTTCTAAAGAAGCTTTTAGATAGGTAATCTACCTGTGAGGACTTGCTAAGACAACTGGGGAAGGCATTCTTTAGACAATTATCAACACACTCCACTCATAATGGGCTAGTCAACCGGCATTCAGCTGTGCCTAGATATAGTTTTCAAAGTTGGTCTTAAATAGGTGGGGCCATTCTTGTTTGGAAATTATTCATTCTGTTGGGATGTGCTTCCACAATTCAGCAGGGACACTGATCTCTGCATAAAACCAGAGAGTGTCCCCTTCAATTGTATGAAATGGCATTCTATTGATATTTTCATAATCTTCTTAGAATTGCTATTTCTTTCATTTTGTAGATATGAAAAGACCGCAGGGCAATTTTACACCCATAAAATGAGAACGAATTAATCCCTGGCAACATAATATATTCTTAACCAGTTTTCCAGTGGCTGTGGAAGCCCACAAGTTATTCCTCAGAATTTTCAGCAAAGTGAGATGGCAGTAGCAGTGATTATTGGGATTATTGGCACAATGACACTTTGGACAGTAGTGTGGGGAAGCACATTGTCACAAAGCTGTTTAGAACTTTACTGCAAGTTTCCTTGGCATTTTTTACATATCAGAATCTGGAGAAGTTATGATTCCAAAGTTCCATGTAAAAATTGAGTTCTACCACGTTCCTTCAGTCAGAGTTTGCTCTGAGAGCCGTGGAACATTAACAAGTCCCATCACCTCTAAAGGGACATGCTCTGCTATAGGCAAAGTTTGTAGCAGCAAGGAGCCTCACATGATAAGAACTCTTGGCTATGAGAGTCTGGACGACCTGTTTTTTTATCTTCTTAAAAGGTGGCGGGGGGGGGAGGAGGAACCTGTTACTGGGCAGTAGCAGTGCTACAGTCCCCAAACTGCCTTGTAAATATATTTATTTACCTTTCGTATTGCCAAGTGGATTTTTAAAAATCACCTTAATATCTGTATGGAAATGGGACAGGATAGATTTGGTCCTCTTCTCATGCAGAACTGGGATGGACTGGACTTTAATAGGTCCATCTACCATTCCAAGTTATGATCTAGGTTTTACTCAGGACTCTCTCTATCTCTCAATCCCTTTGCCCACAAGCTAGCCCTGCTGAGACAACCATAAAAGATTCTGGTAGGTCTCAATATACATACAGTGGTACCTCGGGTTAAGAACTTAATTTGTTCTGGAGGTCCGTTCTTAACCTGAATCTGTTCTTAACCTGAGGTACCACTTTAGCTAATGGGGCCTCCTGCTGCCGCCGCGCCGCTGCCATGCGATTTCTGTTCTCATCCTGAAGTAAAGTTCATAACCCGAGGAACTATTTCTGGGTCAGTGGAGTCTGTAACCTGAAGCGTCTGTTTACAGGTCTGCTAACTTCCCTCGGACTTCCTCATTATTGGTTTGGTGACCTTACAAGCTCCTGCAGTTTCAAAGGTGGCGTCTGAATTGGTGAGCTGACTGCCACTCTTCGTTTTGAGAAATGTTTTAAATTAAAATGGTGGTAGTGGAGTTGCAGCCCTCACTGCTGTTTCAACACTTCTGTTCCTAGTTCACTGGCCAAGCAGGCAATTGTGTCTGCTCCTTCCCTCCAGCTTGTTGCAGAAGGAAAGAAATATCACTGCAGTGGCAGGCAAGTGAGAGAAGGGCAGTGGCTACAGGTGGAAGAGGATCAGCCCTGCTGAACGGAAAGGGTTGACAAATTGGGGCAGTGGTGGCATCAGGGTATTGGGGGGTGCACCTCACCTAGGGGAGTCCCTCAAGTCTCACTTGTGGGCAGCCCTCAAACCTGGTAGCACCTCTGTTTGGGAATTTAAATGTAAAGAAAAAACATGTCAAAAACATTTGAAATATCAGCTGTTATTAGATGCTGTTGCTCAGCAATTTAAAGAATGAAGCCTATCTTTCATATCTAAAAGCTTGTTTTTCTACTTTTGCAATTTATTGAAGGAAAAGCGAGAATATCTTTTTTCTAAAAACCATCAGTTTAATGGATATAGAGTGTTTCCTGAATTATAAAAGCATAATTGGTTGTGTTTGTAACCTCTTTTCCCCTCATTTGCATTGAAAAGGTATAAAATCTTGTACATTCTTTTGTTATGTAAGATTTCTGCTTCGGCACTTTTCTTCCTTTCTATTTACTTTTATTTATTATAATTACTTAAAAAAAATAACTATGCCTTTGTGAAGGAGTAAATGGAATGAACAGACCATTATACTATGTCTAATAAAGCTTTACATCTTTCCTGGCAAAAAGGAGAAAAGAGGTTTATGCAAAGTTATGTGTTGACAACACTTTTGTCAAGCCATAAATGATATGTACGGAAAGCTGGGCTACTTCTATACCTGTAACAGCTTAGCGAGAGGTCCTAGCAAATTTCTTTAGGTTGCCTTCTCTGCATCTTGAGCAACTCATTACATCTAGCTAAAGTGCCAAATTCTGTAATTATTGCAGGTCCACCCATAGAAGATATTTAATGTTAACTTCACACACACAGTGGGAATATTGTTGATAGGTGTGAAATTATGACATTCAATAGAACTTGTGACGGCACAAGCTGTGTAAGGATGAGAGGGCGTTTGCACCAGTCCCACCTGCAATTTCCCTGTGCATGTTGGCCTCCCCCTTAGCCCAACCTTTCATGCATTGAGCATGAAGGTGTGCAGAGCGGTTTTAATGATGTTAGCTGAACAAGGTTAGAATTCTCCACAGAACTCAACACATGGTTTCTGATTGAAGGGAAGATTCTAATCACTTTCAGGTGAGTACACTGAGAATCCTCCACACAACAGGAATACCCACCCTCCTATGCAATTGGGGTTCATGGTCAAAGGGAAGGTTCTAGCTACGATCAGCTGATGGTTAGAACATGGTCAAAAATCTTCATTCATGTGTTAAAGGCCAGAAGAGGTGGAAAGGTGGTACACACACAGCCACTCCAGGAATGGCATAGATGGGCATGCAATTTGCAAAACAATATTGTGCCACACAGAGTGGGGAAATATTTTGGCGCAATGGCACTGTGTCACCTGTGCTCATCCAAAAACTCCATGGATATACATGGTGTCAATTCAGACTGATTTCCTTATCTTTTCGTTCAGGAGTTTACCCATTTTTAGGGGGCATCAGGGCTCAGGAAACACCTGAAATGAAACAGGTTTAAAATGTAGGGGGTGGATGGGGAGAAAGGAAAAGAATTTTTTTTAAAAAGCTAACACCATCATTTTAAATATGCTCCCCGAAAAACAACTTCAGGGGGGCCCATTTTCAAAGGGCACCAAAACAGCCACCCCCCAAAAAATTCAGCACCTGCAAATGGGGCAGTGAAGGGAGTGTGTTTTGATCCACCCCTATCAAACAGACTGTTTTTTATATGCTCACTTATCTGGCAATAGACCACTGTGAGATCCCTTGTTCCTTTCCAAGTCTATCTCTTCCCAATAAACTCACTGCACTATCAGGTCTGCATAAAGAAATCTAAGAAACAAATGAGTTCATGGACAGTTTAAGTCTGATCTTTCCTGAAAACTAAAGGTGTCAGAATTTAGCTAACCACATACAGAAGAAAATATGAATGAAAATTCAAGTCACAACGAAACAACAATACCTTCAAGCTATGCCACAGTTCCCAGTTCCCATAATTTACTTTGTAAAAAGTTACATTTGGGCAGTATGGTGTTTCTCTGTGATTATAACAAATTTGCTTTCATCTCCCGTGCCACTGCGCCTGTTGTTTCCTTTATCTCTCACACTAAAACATTGCAAAAATAATCTGAATGTTTAATGTAGACTTGCAAAGTAGCATGTAACTAATAATTCAACTGTATCAAACAGAACATTTTTAAAACAACTGTGAGGAGCTGACATTTTGCTATGCTCGGTTATCCCACAAGAAATGGAAGACATTGTAGAGTAGTCATATTTGTTGCAGCTACAGAATAAAAAAAAAGTATTTCGTTCCCTCCAAGAGTAACCCATATGTTATGGGGATGAGGTCCTACTTTCTCAAATGCATGAAGTAATCACTTAAGCGGGCAGTATCAACCATGAAACCTTGCCCCCCCCCCCACCCAAAAGAAGACTTAGAACTGGAATAAGGTGTATATTTATTAACAGGTAAGAAGTTGGAGGGACTGCAAACACAATGTCCATAACAGGCTGCATTGGAGCAATCCTAACCTTCAATCGCCACTTCTGGTCAGGATTAGGCAGAGGTGTCGCTCTACTGGCAGAGGAGGACTCTCATACCTTCCAACAGTTTTCTGATGAAAATAGGGACATCCTATGCATACCCTCCAACATTTCTCCAATGCAAACAGGGACATCCTAAAGAAAAGTGGGACATTTCAGGGCCAATCCAGGGACTGCCCCTGGAAAACAGGGACACTTGGAGGGTCTGGACTCTGTCACAGCAGAAGCCCTATGAAAGTTCAGGCAGCTGCTGCCACTGGTATTCCTACTGGCAGTAGTCTGCCTAAGCATCATAAAATGGAGTGTTATGGGGGAAGTGTGCATGCACACAAAAGCTCATACCAATAACTAACTTAGTTGGTCCTACTGGAAAGGTGCTACAGGAAGGAATTTTTTAAAAATTATTTTATTTTGTTAAGAAAACAGAGATTGGGTTTCTACCTTCACGTGCTCTGATGTGATTAACTGCACTGTACCAGGATTCAGGGTAAATTCATCTGAAGTGCTGTTTGATGCTTTTAAAACTCCCATTCTCCCTCTCTCCACCTCCACCTCCTCCTACACACACACACACACACACACACACACATTTTATATTTCAATATTTTTACATTCTGATAATTTTCACATTAAACACACACACACTCCACCCCAAGATGCTTCTGGCCTTGTTTACCTTTGACATCAGGTAAAAATATAGTTTTGTAAACAAAGCTTTGGGAGTATCCATTTTTTACAGTTTAATGAGGCAGGTGTTTTAAGATGTTTTGAAATAGGGATATGCAATAAAACTTTTTCACAGCCCCAGTCCAGGTTTGATCTGGGATCCTGAACTCACATCTCTTCCAGATGAGTGGTGCAGTGGATCATACGGACTTTCTATGCATTCTAATGACAGATGAACTGTCTCAAGCTCAGATCAGAATGACTAAAATGAGTTTTGGCTTGATTGGAATTGGTTCATTTTAAGCTTTTCCCAGGTCTCGTTGTCCTCCTGATTACTGGTATATCATTAGTGGTTGAGAAAATATCTTGTGCTTTTCTTGCTGGGTTTTTTTTATGTTCTTGGCCATTTTCATGCAACACTCTGCTATCTTTCCTTCACATTTGCACAGCTGAAACGACCCACTTGAAATTCTCTGTGAAAGAAAAAGGTGCATCTTCCTTTGAGTATGATTGAAGAACATCATCTCAGCAAACCCTTGAGGTTCAGTGCTTCGCTGTCACTGGCCTTTGTTACAGTAAAATTGTATTTTCTATAATAATTCCAGCTTTGCACATTTATTGTAATACTAATTACATGACAGTGTTGTTAGCCAGATAATTGCAGGGTTTGTGTATTCAAAGCTCATTTAGGTTCAGAAATGAGGCACTTTTAGAAACATACCTGGAGACAAAAAAAAAATCTGCTTTCTGCAAAATCTGTTTTGTTCATGTTTGGGAGTTTGGTGCATTTGAGTTTTAGAGAATGGAGCTATTAAATATGCTTGGATAGTTCACCAGGAACCATAATAGACTTATGGAGATTTACATCTTAATGGATGGATCCAGACTTAGTCATGCTTTGATCAGGACAATTGAAATCTATGGATTTAAGTTAATGATCCTATTGATTTCAGTGGTCGACTCTAAAGCATGGCTAATTCTGGAGTCAACCTCTTATATACAATTAAAAAAGTATTATTGATGTTTTGGATCATGAAGAATGCAATCTCGCTTTTGAAATTATGACACAAAACATGGTAGTGTTTTGTGATGTTTTGTGATAGTAAGTTAGACATCCTGAGAGTTCTCTACTGCAAAGGGTCCTCTCTGGAGGGTACCCTTCATGCTGCCAGGTGAATGTGACCCCAATTGACCAACAAAAAAATTATATTGCTGTAGGCCTAGCTTTATTATAGCCCTGGAAATTTAAAAGCCTGTTGTTTTCTTGGAAATGGACAGGAAGTGAAATAATTGTTGCTCTTTATGTGCTTTGCCATCCGTTGCTTGCGTGACCTTGCTGGGATGAGATGAAAGGAGTGTCACCCAGCTGAGCACCAAATTTGCAAATGTTTCATCTTGCATGACTTCATCTTTAGAAAGGCCAGCCGGCCAGCAGCCATAGCTGCCTCCCCCCCGCCCTGTCTTTTCTATCCAATAATGTAAGGTCATGACCCCGCTCCCACCTCCAATTCCTTCCCTGTTCCTGGAGTGTAGCTCAGAAGTCATTACTTAACTCAGGCCCTCCCCAATGCCCTCCCATCCTGAGAT
Source organism: Podarcis erhardii (assembly GCF_964252035.2). NCBI lineage: Eukaryota > Metazoa > Chordata > Lepidosauria > Squamata > Lacertidae > Podarcis > Podarcis erhardii. The sequence continues at coordinate 69,579,125 of NC_138510.1, forward strand.
ATATGTATGCATATGGCGTGCCAAGGTAATCATTTCTGTCTCAGTGCTGAATCCATCTTCCTTAGCTGACATGTAAAACCTATACTGTTCACTGCATGAGCAAGAATAATGCTGTGCGTAGGGTGCTGAGCCAGAATGGGTTGTGGGATACACTAACATCTAGTCACAGAGCTGGAGCAAGAAAGAAAGAGTCCATGTGTGCCCCCTTCTTCCCTTCCTTCCCCTGGTGGGTCAGCTTGGGCTTTTCTGAAGTGGGATGCCATAGGATATGGTTATCAGATTTTTTCAATGAATCCAGGGACCCCCCCTTTTTTTTTTTTGAAGCTTGGAAGCAACAGGGAGTCAGTAGTGGCGATGGTGAGGCAAAATACCCTGGGCCCAAGCACACATGCATATTGTATAAACATGAAAAGCCCTTCTTTCGCACCCTGTGAAACATAAATGTGCAGAGTTTTAAAAAAACTGGGCAACACCCGCCCACAACTCCTGAGCCTTCCCCGATAAGTCAAAATAAAGGGGGAAGGGGGCAGGAGATCTGTACTGCCGGACGTCCCCAGTTCCCTCTTGGCTGTGGCAGCGGCAGTCAGCAGCCCGGAGCCAGCCTGGTAGTGCAGTTGGCTCTGGCTGGCTTCAGGAGCTGCTCGCTGCCGTGGCTGTTATGTACTGAAGTTCTCACCCTGGGCCAGCAGGGGGATACTGTAGATGGTTTTCACTCAGGTCTGCATATGCAAATAAGGGATCGAAAGTGACGTTCAGTGATTGGATAGTTACAGAAAGTTGTTACAGTTACGTTGTACTGGAGCTCTATATAAGCAGGCTGGCTGAACCCTTCAGTTCAGTTCTGTTCTGACCTGTGAATAAACAAGAGCTGTTTGGAGAATTGCTGTGTCGTCTGATATGTTCACCTACAACTTAACAGTGGCGCCCACCATTTCCCCCCCTGGAAATCACCATATGTTGTGTTGCGCACAAGACCTATCATATAGGGACTTCCAGCGAGGAAAAATGGCAGGCAGTAATGCAGGGACAGTAATGCAGGAGAGGGTGGGGAAGCACTTGGCCTGAGCGGCCTCTTCCTCCTCTTTTTCTCACCAGCCTGTGCTCCACCTTTTAGCTCTGATCCACCCCTGTCTCTGATTCTTGCCTCCTGGCTGGTACAGCTCTCCATAAATCACTGTCCCCCACTTCCGAACCAGACTGCAGCTCTCTCTTTTCCCAGTGCACACTCATCAGTGTCCTGCTAGTCCCTGACATCATGCCCACCACAGACCGCCTCGAGACATGGGTTTGTTTGTGGAGAGAGAGTTGACTGTGAGATGATGTGACCAGCACATAGTGTGTTCAAGCAACAGGGTGCCTCTAGAGATGAGCAGTTAGTGAAGGATTAGCCTGTCCTAAGGGGCATTTGTGAAGGATATGTGAATCCCAGAGAAGACATGCATCACCACTCTGAACACCGCATGATAAACCAAGATTTGGATGGAATATTTTTACTACAAGAATGTACAGTGGTACCTCGGGTTACAGACGCTTCAGGTTACAGACTCCGCTAGTCCAGAAATAGTACCTCAGGTTAAGAACTTTGCTTCAGGATGAGAACGGAAATCGTGCAGTGGCGGCATGGCTGTAGTGGGAGGTCCTATTAGCTAAAGTGGTACCTCGGGTTAAGAACAGTTTCAGGTTAAGAACGGACCTCCAGAAAGAATTAAGTTCTTAACCCGAGGTACCACTGTATTAGTGTTATCTTTGTTTGTTTGTTTGTTCTTGGTCATGTTCATGAATTTACATATGAAACTTTCTCTTAGTAAACTGCTCTGCATACTTATTTTAGAAGAGTGGGCTATAAATATGAAATAACAAAATACTTAAGGTACCCCCCCGCCACGCACTTGTCAGTAGATTCCACTAGGGATTCAAGGGTATACCAAGGCTTTAAGTTTGTGCAATTAAAGTGTTGACTTAGCGCAACAAATCCACCTAAAAAAATCCCTTCTGACTTTTTGGTGCGTTGTGTTAAAACCTGGGTTAATAAACTGATACTTAATCTCTTGGCAGCAGTAAAGCATCTGATGACCAAAGTATGGAAAGAGATAAAGGCACCAATCATTGACGCATTTAGAATTTGGAGCTCAGCTTTCTTTCTCAATTAAATTGCCATATTTTGTTCGGGGGCGGATGAATTACATTGATAGAACAATGGGGGGAATTTATGAACAGTGTCAAATACTTTCCATAGCAGTTTTGGAACTACAGTGATTATGATTTATGACCTTTCGGGTGGTCTTTACGTTTCTGGTATTCTCTTTTTGATTTTGATATCCATCCACCCCCTGTTAAATCCAATTTAAAAGAGAAGGGAAGGTCACAGCCTAGTTAGAAAAATGTCATTGCCATAAAATGCCTCTTCAGCTTCATCCTGATTGGCACAGGGATACCAGAAGAAAATACCACACACACACACACACACACCCCTTACCCACTCATCATATTTTCTTCCTATAGGGTGTGTAAACTTGGGACATGGACAGACACATCTGCTCTGCAGCTAACCACAAGATATTTGTATTCAAAGCTGCAATTCAGCACCTTTCAGAAACACTAAATACAATAATGATATCCTTCTCGATAATTAAGCAATGTCTGTACTGTGAACGATGACTGTTATAGTTGCCATGTTGAAGCAGTTTGCCTTGTTTTGCATATCCGTAAAGAAAGCAGCTGTTATGTATATTTTCCCCAATTAAATACAAAGCTCTCACAACACACAATACGTCATTCAAATGTGTGTCGAATCTCTCTGCCTCTGCTCAACAAAATACTAGTTTTCGGCTCATGAAGAAGGAGTCAATTATCACACATTTGTCGGAAAATAAATAAATAAATCACTGAGTTCCAAAAAGGATTAGCAGCGGGGAATCACAAGTGTGACCATGCTCCAAAACTTTATGGCAAAGTTCCCACCCAATTCTCTGCATTAAAACACAGAAGGATTCAAAATGTGTAATTAAAAAAAGGTCAGGATATTGTCACTTGTTATACTGCCACTAGGCCACATGAGACACAGTGTCAGTTAAGGGCAACTCAGAATATATATTGATGATATAGCTATATAGTTATATACACAAGCATTTTTAATTTAAATATTTGTCAGTTTGTTACACGGCCCCCTTGATGATTGAGAGCTGAATTATGAACCGAAATGTGTCATGAAATGTCTGATTCTCCCCCCCCCCTCTTTCTCATATCATGGATTTGGAGGGGTGGAAATGAAAAATCATTCTAGGGCTTCAAAGCTTCCCAGCTACTTTCAAAACAATGAAACAGTGGTGGGAGACCTGTGGTCCTCCAGATGTAGTTGACCTCCAGCTCCCGTCAGCCTCAGACAGCCTGGCCAAATGTCAGGAATGATGGGAGTTGTAGTCTACCCATTCCATAGGGAATAAGAAGGAGCTTGGTCCAGACCCCCCCCAAGTGTCTCTATTTCTCAGGGAGAGTCCTGGATTTACAGAAGCCATCCGGTTTCTGATTTGATCCCAGAATGTGCTGCTTTTCCTTAGGTTGTCCCTATTTTCATCAGAGAAATGTTGAAGGATATGTTGGTCCCTCAAATCCCAACCCAGTCTCAAGCTCCTCAGGCATAGGGTGCAACTAGATATGAGGTAGAGACATCTGTGATTAAAAAGAAGAAGAGAAAAGAAGAAACAAGAAAAGGAACCATGGGAAAGAATGATTCAAATTGGAAATATTGGGGGTGGGGCTTAACCTGTTCCTCTCCTGATACCTTCCCATTGAATTTTACACCTCAGAACTGTTATTTTAATCAGATACCTTCCAGAAAAAATAGCTGGATCAAGGTTTCAATAGGAAATACAATTGCAATCCATCTATTTTTACATAAAGGTGGGGAAAGGGAGGAGAATCCCAATCATGGGTCTTCAAGGCTCAAATATAACATTACATTTAGCAGGTTTTCAGGCTTGCTATCTTATCTTGGCTAAGCGGTTCATTTTACATCTTGCATTTTCCCTGGAATTTTTGTTTTGTTTTGTTTTCTTGTTATGATATTGAGGGCAGCTTTTGGCCCATCTGCTACAATCTATATAATGTTTCATTTTTATGAAGACTCTTTGCTGTTCCCTTTCACCCCTCTGCTCATTAGAGAAATATTTAATGTCTATTCTCCGGTGATCTAGCAGTCCCGCTGCTGAAAGGGCTGGGTGCAACGGTCCATCCATTCTGCTATAATTGGGGAATCATCAAAAGAAGAGGAGCATCTTCCACAAATGCACACTGGGCATGAGAAAACAAAAGGAGCAATATTGAATGACAAACAACTTGGAATAAAATCCTTTGATATTATATGAGAAGGGAAAAAATGGTGTTATGTGCCTGTGTTTGTGTGCACGTTTTAAAGTTTCTAAGATCCTCTCATGCAGACATTTATACCAGAAAGACTTTGCCTTTGTTTTTCTTTTCAACGAGAAAAAAATAAAAACTGTCTATAAAACAGTTTTTATAATGCCCCAATAATTTCATTTTTGCAAACGTTCTGTGTATTTCCATCCCCCTTTCAAATAAAAAAATAATAATAATAATAATAATAATAATAATAATAATAATAATAATAATAATAATAATGCAGGAAGGCTCAGAATAGCAATGCTGAACATGGTTGGAGGCGTGGGGAGTCCATCCTTGATAATAGAAGGCATCACACATCTGGCAGAATCTGTCCAGGAGAGAAACATGGCATAGATAAGATGGAGAGGTAAGTCAGTACATCCCAGGGCATGGACTGAAGGGATATGATGTAGCAAGTGTGCTTGAAGCTAAGCAGGTCTGGAAATAGCACCTGAATGGAAGACCACACAGCCCTATTCAAGTAGTTGTATACCTGAAGGAGCGTCTCCATCCCCGTTGTTCACCCAGACACCGAGATCTAGCTCCGAGGGCCTTCTGGAAGTTCCCTCACTGCAAGATGCGAAGTTACAGGAAACCAGGCCTTCTCAGCAGTGGCGCCCACCCTGTGGAACGCCTTCCCATCAGATATCCAGGAGATAAGTAACTATACAACCTTTAGAAGACACCTGAAGTCCTGCATAGGGAGGGTTTTAATGTTTAATGTTCTATTAAGTTTTTGTACATGCTGGAAGCTGCCCAGAGTCCCTGGGGCAAACCAGTCAGACAGGCGGTGTAGAAGAAGAAGAAGAAGAAGAAGAAGAAGAAGAAGAAGAAGAAGAAGAAGAAGAAGCAGCAGCAGCAGCAGCAGCAGCAGCAGCAGCAGCAGCAGCCTGGACATGCAAAGGCCTAAAAACCTTGAAGCAACATCTCTGAGTGTGCATGCTCCTCTTCAGACCTTTGCACTTATGATATGAATGCCATGATTGTGAGGTGGTTTCTTTTAAAAATTATTGTTGTTGTTGTTGTTGTTGTTAACGCACAATGTATTAATTAGTGGGTGGACATAGCAGATGACAAAGAGATTTCTCCAAGTAGTTCTTTATAAGTAAGCTGGAACTAAAGTGAACAGCAAACAGCTCAGCTGGCCTGCTTTTATAGGCAGCTGGCTGTCAACATCATAACAACAACAACAAACCAGGGTTTCCCGCCTAAAGTAACTGACGTGGACCTGAGTGAAAACTATATACACGATACCCCTGGTGGCCAGGGTGAGAACTTCAATACATAACACAATGAAAAAAGCCAAACATCAAAACTGAACAAAAAACAAGTAAAAATAATAATAAACAAAGTAAAAATCATCAACAACAACAACAACAACAAAACAAAAAGCAAATAGGTTTTTTGACTATGGACCTGACCTCCCATCTACTCCTTAATTCAATTACCGTACATATAACTTATTGCCAGTAAAAACTATTATCATGGTTTAACTGATTCTTAGTTTGATCTCACATCATTCTTGATACTACTACTGAAATTTGTCAAATGCTGCAACAGAGTTTAAACCTCTGTAATTGTTTTTCAAATATATTTTAAAGACTTCCCATTTTGAAACAAATACGTGTTTTGGTTTGTTTATTTATTTTCAGACAAGTTATCTAACTCCGCATATTCAGTCAATTTTTGGATCCAATCTTGCATAGATGGAAGTTTGTCAGATTTCCAATTTCTGAGGCGGTTTCTAAGGGCATTCAACCAACTGCATTCACTTAGAAACCCACTTCAAAGCTTTATGTTAAATGTGCATGAGATACGGAAGAGGAGCCTGTGCACCTAGGGATGTGAGGGGGAGGGACTGTGTGTTTAGGTGAATGTCTGAATAGGGCTCATACAGATTCTACCATTGAATAATAAAGGTAGTGAAGAAATGGTAAATTCTGGGCTCCTTTGAGAGAAAGAGCAGGATTTAGATTCAGTAAAAGACACAAGATTTACCCACCCGGGAGGAATGGCAGATGAAGCTGAAGGACTATATGGAATTGGTGGAAATGACTGGCAGAATCCGAGACCAGGGAGAAGAGTCGGTGGAAGAAGATTGGAAAAAGTTTAAAGATTATCTACAGAAATATTGTAAAATTAATGAATGTTAGAAAAATGATGGAATGAAGTTATATGGCTTTAGCAGAAATGTTATAAGGAATTAGGTACAGACAGATTGTAAATGTATTAAAGGGAAAAAACAAGGTTAGAATATGTTAAGATAAATTACAGGATAGAAAACCAGAGGAAGATGGAAAGGAATTGCTGAAACAGTTAATTGAAGTGGAATACAAAAAGGGAGGTGTGAGGAGGTCGCTGAAACAAGTGAACGAAAGATAAGATTGAAAATATTGGATGTGTTTTTAATTGTTCTTGTTTTGTTTTGTTAATTCAATGTTTTATGTAGTGTTTTTGTATTTGTATTGTATTATATTGTTTTGTTTAATTCTTTTTCTTTCCTTTTGTAATCTTTAAACTCTTAATAAATATTATTTTTTAAAAAATAGATTCAGTAAAAGAAATAATATATGCATTATTGTAGAGGTCTTCGTTTTTTATTTGGAAAATGTAATCAAATTTCCTCAAATTAGTTCATTGTTTTAGCCTTTTTCTTCTGTTGGCAGAACACATGCAGGAGGTCCTATGTTTCATCAGGATTTTAGGTAGCCTAGCTATGAAAAACATCTGCCTCAGAGTTTGGAGCCTGCTGCCCTGTGAGGCAGACAGTTCAAGTTCCCCCAACCCTCCGAAGCAGATTCAGGGATGGTGCAGGGCACATGTGGAGAAGAGATGTGGGAAATACCATTGTGTTAGCCTAATCCTTGTGCTAGTGCCAGTGTGATGTAGTGGTTAAGAGTGGTAGACTTGTAGTCTGGTGAACCAGGTTCACGTCTCTGCTCCTCCACCTGCAGCTGCTGAGTGACCTTGGGCTAATCACACTTCTCTGAAGTCTCTCAGCCCCACTCACCTCACAGAGTGTTTGTTGGGGGGAGGAAGGGAAAGGAGATTGTTAGCCGCTTTGAGACTCCTTCGGGTAGTGATAAAGCAGGATATCAAATCCAAACTCTTCTTCTTCTTCTATTTAGTTGAATACTGCCTTATAGCTGTAAAAGAGAGAACTCAAGTAGGCTAAGTGAGGCTAGTGAAACTATTTATTCTTCTTTATTAAAGCCTACATCTTGCAGGTGATATTTTTGATAAATAAATATATGTACTGAATTATGTAGTCTAGGTTTGCTTGTTTGTTTTTAAAGGTGAGACTAGCTGCACTCTGCTAATCCATAGGTGGTGGCAGCTGGTTATTTTGAGGAGTATTAAGGAAAGTCTGTGCTCGGTGGCTCAACTGACTGACCGACCTGTTGATGTCTAGAGGCAAAGGCTAGTAAGGGATCCTGCCCTCGAACTGCACATGGGTCAATGGTCAGAGCGTGCATGAGACAGCTTTGTGTGTTTACAGGGCTTCTGCCGGTTCCTGAGAACAAGCAGATCAGTTTATCCTTTTCCATTTTGTACAGAATGTGAAGAAAGCAGACAAGACCTCCAAAGGCACCTAAGAGTGCAACAACAGAAAACATGGTGCCTGCCTTCACCAGCTATGAAGAAAGAGAGGCGACAGCCACTTCTTCTAGTGACTCCTAGCTTATGAGTCAATGCCATCTCCAGTCATCTTCTAAATAGATGGCATGACCTACTTTATCTTGCTTAATTCAAAGGCTACAGCCCGAATGCCTGGAGCAGCTTTGATTTCTATCGATAGCTGAAGGCTATTGTAGACATAAGTGGCTTCAACTTTCAGATAGTTAGAAAAGGCACAGCAAATAACAATTACTCATTTTTGTTAGCAAGCTGCCTTCCAAAACAGTGAAAAGGCACTGTACCATGTCACACTGTGAGCAGATCAATACATTCACTAAAGGACAGTTTATTGCTGATATCTTTTTTTGGAGCAAAAAGAGCAAAAGACCCAACAAAAAGATCACAACAGCAATAGCATCTCGAAGTGGCTAGTTTTAAAGTTGTCATAATATTTGTATTAACTTTCTGAAAGAGTCACAATGCACAAAAGCACTCTCTTTTTTGGACTTATATACCACCATTTCTGCATGGGAACCATGTGAGTAATAACAAGACATAATTTATAATTGAAACCTAAAATATTGTCAAATTAATTTATATGCAGTATTTCACTACTTATATACATATTTTATTTACAATCATCTTTGTGTTCTGTGCTGAACCTTAGCTTTTGAATTCATGCCCCATATACACCCTTGTGCAAATTAATTGAAACGAAACATGTTTTCTATCTTACTCATAATCCTGTACTCAAAACAAACACAAAAAGTCAGTTGATCATTATGGTGTTGGAAGCCTGCAGCCAGTAGAAGGAATGATGCGCTCGCCACAATATATTGAGGTTCTACGAAGGAGAGTTATTCCAGAGCTGGAAAAGAGGTATCCTGAGGGTACTGGGATATTGCAGCAGGACCTAGCCTCCTGTCACACATCAAAAGTGGTGAAGAACTTCATGATAGAGCAGCAAATACAGGTACTTGATTGGCCAGGGAATTCCCTGGACATAAATCCCATTGAGAATTTGTGAGCTACCGTATATGCAAAAGTCACCTCCATGCTATAGACTGTACGACTATGGAGAAGCTCATTCAGGGACTGATTCAAGTGTGGTGCTGGGATTCGAAAATCAACAGTGACTGTTTGAAACTAGTAGACTCCATGCCAAACCATGTTCAAATGCTGCTTAAAAATAGCGGAGGTCATATCCGTTACTAATGTAAAGTTTTGTACATGTTTATGTGAGTTTTGTACAATATACTATATTGTTAGTTTCAATTAATTTGCACAAGGGTGTATGTTTAGGTAACTTTTTAACAGGGTTTTATACAACCTCTTGTATGGGACTTAACACAGGCCTGCAGCAGAATCCCCACCCCCCACCCCAGGCCAAGGGAATAGAGGGTAAAAGAGTCTGGAGGGCAGCACAGTGGAAGAGCACTGGAGATTTATGGTGTCTTTCTAATATTTCTATATCTGCACAATCACACAAGCAGAGACTACTGAAAGCAGATGGCTACCTACCTCAGGCAGCTAAACCACAAGTGCTGCTATGGGTTCCCCATAGATCTCCACAGCACCTTAGGCTGCTTCCAGCCCAATTCCAACCTTTTCTGTCAAACACCAGTACTTATATTGCTACTATATCTGAATGGATATCTATTCATTATCTCAACTTACCTAAAAATGTACTGGTCAGTTCTTCTGTGTCTGTACCTGCTGAATTGGTCAGGGAAAGTTTTTGGAAAATATTTTATCTACTGTTACGTACTCCCCATGCCACTACCCCTGTCATCCGACGTTTTTGGCACTTGATTGGGTTCCCCACGTAAGCCTATGTGTGGGAAACTGTTCCCAATTACTACAGATATCCACATCAGCCCACACAAAACAGTGTGAGGAGAATGTGGCACGTAACAATATAGATCTCTTGTCAATAACATCCTCTAATCATCTCAGCTAAGTTGGCTTCATTCTTCAGAATGTGCTCTTGAAATACTTCATTTTGGAGGTGAGAGGAATCTCATAAATCCCTGAATGTGCAATATGTATTCTACAGAAAGATGGCTATCCTGCTATCTGCATTGTGCCAGTGAGAGAATATCATTTGACACTGCATCTCCTAGCCCCAAAAAATGGAGCCTAGAGGAGTTTGAGAGGCACTTCAGTCTCCTCAACTGATCACACATTCTTACTGTAGTTTGGAAACTGTGTTTCCAAGTTTAATCAGGTGTCAGGCACACTGACGTTGTGCTGGTTTTGGGTTTTTTAAGATTATTTTATGAGATGCCAAGGACATCTTTCACTCAGGAAATATGAAATATAAATATTCTTCTGTCAGAAAGTATTGGAAAGTTGAAAGATATTCGTAGATACAGAGAGGCAAAACCTAGAAGAAGACAGGGTGGTTTCAGAAACACGCCTAAGGACTGTTGTACATTTTATACATCTCTGTGACACACTCATTGACATGGCGATCTGTTTATCCACATAGAGTGTATTTGCACACATTGCCCAAATGTAATGCAAAAAGTAGATAGTAGCAGATGCATTATACAGATTAGATGTGATTTATTTTTTTAAAGATGTCTCTGAAGTCTGTGTCTCATATTAACACAATGGATTGTCAGATTTTTCCATTGTTCCACTTCAAAGCATGCAATTATATTGCCTTAATTGGAAGCAGCGATGTGTTTTCACCAAGGATGTTTACTTGTATTCTGACTACTGGAATATAAATATAGCACCATTTTCTGGTTTTTGTTTTTTTCTTCCAAACTTCTCTGCTTGCCTGAATCGGGTTCTCCGCATTTAATGTTTGCAAATAAATAAATAAAATGAAATTGCAAAAAGGTATACTTTCAGTGCAAACTCTAATGAACTCAACCCACATTTTCTATAAATATCCTCTTCAGTCAAATCTCTCTGTTGTAGCTACCAATTTTATAGACTTAAAGAAGTAGATAACACACAATTTATACGCCTGTTGGAGCATCCTGGCTTTTCATTTTCACTGAAATTCAACAGATTATCCTCATACAAATTGATGCCTTACTTTTCCTCTATTCTATGGACACTGAGGAAGTTTAAGGGTCAACATGGCCAGGACAGATATTATAAAAGTTTGCCACCATATTGGTGAAAATATATTCATTATCTGAAAGGTGTTGAATTTTCAGAATGAAAACCTATTATCCCTTTAGGACTTTATTATTATTATTACTTTAAAAATTACCTTCTTACCTACATACCTAGAGTATCAGTATTGGATTATTCTCATGTGGAAGTCAGACGGGAAATTATATCTAATCAAACATGATGTTATATCCCACCATAGGTACAATTAACAGAAAAAAATAATCAAGCTATAAATGGACAAAGTACAGTGGTACTTCAGGTTACATACGCTTCAGGTTACAGACTCCGCTAACCAAGAAATAGTGCTTCAGGTTAAGAACTTTGCTTCAGGATGAGAACAGAAATCTGGCTCCAGCGGCGCAGCAGCAGCAGGAGGCCCCATTAGCTAAAGTGGTGCTTCAGGTTAAGAACAGTTTCAGGTTAAGAACGGACCTCTGGAACGAATTAAGTACTTAACCCGAGGTACCACTGTACACAAATAAGGAAGGGTTAACTGATGACTAGCCTCCAAACCCGGGCTGGGAAATCTGCAACCCTCAAAATGTTGTTGGACTCCAACTCCCTTCCACCCCAACCAGCATGAGCGGTGGTCATGGATGATGGGGCGATAGTTCAGCAACATCTGGAATCCACTGTTTTCCCACCCCTTCTCTCAACTTATCTGTTTATCTCACCATGGTATCTGCTTTTTATTCTGAGGAATATTGTGCATGGACTAAGGGTCATTTTACACTTGGGTTTGCTACTGGGTGCACACCCACTCAATAGGCAGCCAAAGTCAAATTAGTACTTGCTAAGAAATCTCCAGATATGATGCATGAGTTGGAAAACACCAGCTTATCTCATTCACACTTTATTGTTTTGGGTGTCCAAGGACAGTGATGAAATGTAGGTGGGTTCCCATGAGGCAAGACACAGCGATAACAGCAAGAACCTTTATTGAACTACATAACTGGGAAACAGGGGCAAAGCAACTGTTTATATACATTCCTGTGAGCCTGAACCACTTCCAACGTGATTGGCTGTCTAAACTTCCAAGCTGCGAATCACGACTCAGAGTTCAAGGGCCAATGGCAGAGGCCCAAATCCTGAAATGTTCCATGATTGGACATCATGTATCAAATCAGAATGCAGGAGCTCAGAATCCTTAGTCCAGACTCAAGCTCAGACAAACACAGACCACTAAATGCATAACAGACAGCATCATGGTTCCACAGCAGGCATAGGCAAACTTGGCCCTCTAGATGTTTTGGGACTACAACTCCCATCACCCCTAGCTAACAGGACCAGTGGACAGGGATGATGGGAGCTGTAGTCCCAAAACATCTGGAGGGCTGAGTTTGCCTATGCCTGTTCTACAGCCAGAAATTTTAAGATGGGAAGAATTCCTGAAGAAATAAGGAAGCTATTCCTAGTCTGCGATCTTATGAGTTACTGGGAAGGAGGGAGAACAGTCAAGTGGTTGTTGCGTTATTAAAGTGAATGAAAATGGTTGTGCTTCTGGCTCTCTACTGTACCTCTGTTTGAGCTCTACATGTTGCACTTTTCCATTGTACAAGTGGGAACCTGTAGAGATACAGGTTTAGTGCTTCCTCATTGCTCTCAGTAGGACCTTCCTACCCTTCCTACCAAAGCACGTACTAGTTCCTGCAGGCTATCATGCTCCAAAACCTTACAGAGAATTTTCTTTGTAGGCTGAGCAAATGGTGTAAAAATGCCAGCAATATGGCATTGGGAAGGAAGGTTGCCTCACTCATCATCTTGGATGTTCTGAGTCCTGCCAAACAGTTGTCCCTGTGCAAAATCTGCACAGCATCCAAACTGCCACAGCCATGTTAGCTGGAGAAATAAGTGCATTTCCCCCCAGCAATAAATTGAAAGTTGGCTAAATGTGATATGCCTGAAAGGGTAAGTTAAGTCTTTTCTTTCTTTCTTTTCATCAGAAGGCAGCTGGATCCCATGCAGTAAATTAACAACATCTGAACATTGGTTGTACTAATAGTGGAAGTCTGGAAATACTATTAGCCTCCTTTTATTGATGGAACAAATCTTGACATCACAACACTTAATTGATTCCACACGAAAATCTGAAAAGAGATAGAAGTGAAAATTTATATTATTAAAATGCTGAGAGTAATTTGGTATCCATATGTGTATAAAACTATGGGGCTGTATAATAAACAAAATGTAATTCCTTTCTATTGTTCTGTCCTATTTTGAAAGAAAAGAGCCTTAAAGTGCATAATGATAATTGCTAATATGTGTCTGGTCTGAGTTCAAGGTTTTGTGGATGATGTATGACTTGAAACATAAAAGTACACGAAGGAAAGCCTATCTTGTTATAGTCCTGCTTATGAACTAAGATCTTCCAGGAAGGCCATTAGGAACTAAACATCAGACTTTTTCTATCTGCGCTTTGGAACTCCCCGCCCTTTGAAATGTGGCTGTTGACAGTTATTATTCAGACCCTGCCTGGGTTTTTACGCCAGCTTTTGGAACTATTTCTCATGTTCATCTATATATTTTTTGGCATGCTAAGTGCAAAATACAATACAGTCATACCTTGGAAGTCGAACAGAATCTGTTCCGGAAGTCTGTTTGACTTCCAAAACATTCAAAAACCAAAGCGCAGCTTTTGATTGGCTGCAGGAAGCTCCTGCAGCCAATCGGAAGCCCAGTCAGACGTTCGGCTTCCAAAAACAGTTCACAAACTGAAACACTCAATTCCAGGTTGGCGGCATTCGGAAGCCAAAACGTTCAAGAACTAAGCTGTTTGAAAACCAATTGTATTAGCAATACAATAAGATTATAGAAATATATACATGTGTGTTTGTGTGTGTGTAATTCTATAATCTTACTGTTTTGATATTGTTCTTTTTATGAAGTTATGTGACCCGCCTTGAAATCTTTGACTTAATCGTGAGATATATCATCTAAGTAAATAAGGAAATTATAGTGATAATAATTATAACCATAATGATAAAATGGTATATGTTTCTATATTTCTTTAAAACACACACAAACATTTTTGGGTGGATCCATAAATCACCTTAAATAGATGGATAGGCTTCTTCCATCCAGAGAGATCTTTTGATCCTGTGAAAGAATTCTACTGGAGGAACATAAGTTTTGCTGATTCTGCCCTCCTTCTGTAGGTCCAGGGCTAATTCCCACACCGCTCCAGAGTGGGAGGTGGAGTTGCAGAGTGGAGAGAGAGGTAGGAATTGTCAAAAGCTGCCAAAACCAGTCAGAGAGATGTATGGATCCAATCAACTATTCTTAAACATAAGTTTCTGAAAATTTATTTAAAGACATGGGCCATAATGTAGATTCAATAGGCAATAGAGCAACAACTTTTCATTAAAATATTGCTCATTGTCTGATTTATGAATACAGTCCTTACTCTGTAACATGCATTATTAAGACAAACTTTTAGACAAGACAAGACATGAGATGTCTTGTGATTGTAGCACTGATACCTAAACATTCTTAGGAGATACATTTTAATATTTTAAGAATTTAACTATTAGATGAGGGTTGATAATTCATTTTCACAAAGGAAATCCGTGCCATATTTTTATTGATATTATTTATCAAATTTACTTCCAAATCACAAAGGTTGTGTGATTTCCTTGGAGCAATAAAAGCTTTCATTTTAGCTAAATTTATTAGAGATCATTAGTACAAATTCATTATAAATTATTTCCAGGTTTCATACACGGTTTACCTATACAACACATTTTCTGTATGAAAAGTTAGCAAAGATAGTATTAATATTAGTTCTGGAAAATGTCCCACAGTTAGTTACACTCTGATATAATCCCCACCATTTTATATTTACTATTTACTCTTTGTGACTCTTTGTGTTTAAATGTAAGCTTCATCTGCACCTATTAAACCAAGAGGATCAGGTTTTTTTCCTTGTGAGCTATGCTAATTTGAAGCATAATTTAAAATAGATGGATTGCCATCCTCATACTCCTGTATTAAGTGTCATTAATTATGCTGAAAGGTACATGAATTCTTAATAATTACCTAATTATAAGTCACCCTAATGCTTTTTCTATGACAGGATTTTCCCTTAAAATGTAATTTCTGCTTAATGCACATCTTGAACCCTGTGTTATTGATATATCCATAGTGATTATTGCAAGAAAATTTATACTACAGATTATATTTTCTGTATGACATGGGTTAAGTTAACAAAAGGAGCTCAATTATAAAGGTGGGGTTTTTTTTGGGGGGGGGGTAGAGAGCAATTAGAGTAAAACTTGAAAGTCAACTATAGTTTCAAAATATCACATACCCACATCAATCAGCACTTTCTTTTATTGGCTAAGAACACTTGGTTAATTATTCCACACACTTATAAACACTTTGCAATGAAGGCTTGCAGAGAGGGTTTCACCTGCCCTCTCCAAAACTGTGGAATGCCCCTACCCTTGCCAAAATTTAAACATTTTCCAGATGTTTTGTGGGGTATGGCTCTAGGCAACATTATAGCTGGCATATTCATAGACTGAAAATATATATTCTGAATTTTCAAGGCTGGCAGATTGGGGTGGGGGAGTCTCCAGGATGACACAAAACTAAGATTGTACCGTTGGGGCCAGACCAAGACTCTCTGCTACCCAAAGTGGACAGAATAGTGCCCCTTTTTTATTACACCCATCCCTCCTTCTATCCGGAATGGCAGTAGGGTCTTACTTTGAGAGTGGTAACAGAACAGTGTCCTCTGTTGCAGAGAAGACAACTCTGTCCTCTCTGTTAGAGTTCCTGCTCCATGATTGCAGTCATGGGATTCTTGTCTTTCACATGACGTTATATGTTTTGACTCCACAGAGTGCGAAGTGATGGAGACAGGATGTTTGTGTTACTGTGTTCCATGAAGTGGGACTATTGTCCTTTGTTCCTTTTCTCTTTGCTGTCTGATGCTAGAGAGAGAGGGAGCCATGTTACAGTGCTCCGTGTGTGCTTATAAAGTAGATTAGCCAAAATGCCGAGTTGCTGAGGTCTGTCACGCAAGTTGCGAAGACTCTGCAGATCTCTAAGTGTGCCAATGTCTGCTGGCATCAGTCGCTGTGATGTTCGAGCTGAAGAAAGCTCTTGAAGCTCCCGAACGAAAGACCAGGAGGGAGAGAACATGCCAGTTGGGCATGTGTCTCTACCAGTGTCCTACTGTCATGCCTCAATGTTCTTCCACACCCGTTAGCATCTGCTGCATGAGGCGGCTTCCTCACTCTTACCACTGGTAGGGCCGCCCTTAGCTGCAATCCCCAAACAGTGGGACGTTTCACATGAGCAAAGTTATCTGACAGAAGGAAGGATTGATTAAGTTGGCCAAGACCCAAGGCCTTTTCATGTCCAAGGTGAAAATTCACATGATGTCTCCCCCATGATGGCAAGTCATGGGGAACAGTAAACACAATCCTTGCATTGGAATGTGTGTTGTCTACATACATTGGGAACTTGTCTGTGAAGAGGAAGCCTGACATGTCAGCTGTCCTTCATCCAGCTCATGGGGGCAACTGACATGCATTTGGCAGGGTTCTTTTCCACAGATGTGACCTCAATTCATGGACAGTATGGGGGTAGCCATGGCAGGCGATGCAGAGCTATGCCGCCCAGTTCATTAGCCTACCAGGCCTATCAGCGTATCATTCCTGACTAAGCTTCTGCAGCCATGAAGGCTTTGGTGCCTGTGAAACATTTGCCATTACCGATCTAACAGAAGTTGTTTCATTTAAATCTTGTAACGCAGATGGGGAGAATGCAAACTTCGTCTCATCCAGCACGATGGGCCTTTTGTCATCTTGGCATGCCATATTTGAGAGGAATACTCTTTCAGCTCTCATTTGTGCTGTCATCGGTGTCACTGAAGCAGGCAATTCCCAAGTCGACCATTATCGTTCATTGGCAATTTATATGGGTAAAATGGGATATATCTATATATTTCTAAGAAACATTTAGGGCACTTTTTGTGGTTTTAGAGAGATGAAAGAGCTGTTAAATTAAAGAATGGCACATATAGATTTACAGGGAAATAGTGGATAGTGGATAAACAAAACCCAAACTGGTAACACAGCTTTCAGTTTCAGACCACCATTGCTGTTGGTTGTAGCCACTAATAGCCTTGTACTTGTGCTTCCTTCTGCTCAGCATGAGGTCTGTCCCCCCACAAACCTTGATGCAAACTAATGTTTACATTTCTGTCGGGGACATTAGTCCTTAATTCTGCTCCATTTTTATTTTTATCTTTTAAATCAGAATATAGTCCCTAGTTTTTCCCCAGCAAAAGGACAGATTTTAATGGAGGGAGTACATAGTCCAACCCTCAGTTCTGTCCAAGAATGGCTGAAGACCTCTGGAGAGAGGCAGCTCAGTCGTTGGTGATACATATGCATTATTAGGGACACACAAATTTGCCCTTTTTTTTTTTTTTTTTGCTTTCTATTAGCTTATCATTTTTTTCCAATTTATATTTCAGTTCTCTACATTTCTGCATCAATTTGTTTTTTTTTAAATCCCTTAATTTTTTCTCCACCATTAATTTTTTCTCCACGTTTTAGTTTCAATTTCTCCTAATATACATATTTTTATATGCAATTTTGCTAAATATACATTTTTTTGGCGTTCAATTTCCCCAAATGCAATACTGTTTTCACTCACATATGCACACTTGCATTTATCTGGCTGGAAAATTTGCATTGCAAAATTCGGAGAATTGCATATTCTGATGGATGTCCGTGTTTCTGCCTGCATACTGTGTCAGAACATGAAAATTAGGTAGGTTTGCTGAGGTGTGAACTGAATCAGATTTCTTCCCCATCCCTTTGTATAACCCAGTCAGATAACTAACAGTAGCAGCAGCTGGCTGTTCAGGAGGAGTGGAGACCTGGATGTAGTCTTCCCTAGTCTCTTGCTGCCTACCAGTTGACTAGATGAATAACAACTTATCTGATAGTGCTGAGTGCAAAGAGCTCCTACTACTGCTTGCCCGCACTACTGCACCTTGAATTGATGGAGAGGGTGGCGGGTTTTGTATTCCATTCTAAGGCCCAGAGAACTGCTGAGAAGGGAAATTATGTCACTCCCACCATCATTTATTACAGTGTTATTTTGTTTTATATGCACTATTGGTGTTGTCAAGCAGACAACACCGCTATCTAGATGGATTATATATGTTTTCCATCTTACCCTTATCACCAGGGCTTCAGTGTTCCTTGCAAGACCTAAACAAAAAACCCCAAACTGATGGTTCATTCGGAGCAGCTTCTTTCCACGTCTTCCTGCCAAACAACAGTGTAGATGTGATTCATCTATAGGAAAAACACACACACAGACAGACACATTTAATGCATGCAGACATGTCCAAAGATATAAATTGTGTTCACAATAAGGGGGGCATGGACAACAGAGGGGATATAAAGCATGCCAAAATGGAGAAAATAAAGGCATATCCAGAATTAGGAGGGATCTATTCTACAACGCTCCTTCCCCAGGCAAACAATTCTGTTTTTGAAAGAAGACTTCATTTTTAAAAGTAATATGGGCCAGGATTATCCAAAGTGTGCCTTAGGCCTATGTAATTCTAGGAACATACCTGAACTCCCACATTCTTTTCTAAATTGTAGATTCCTCTGTCATTTTGCAAACCTGTCTTAAAGGTCTCCCGAGTCTTGGGAATAAGGGATTTTAAGGTGCCCTGTATGCATGATGGAGGGATTTTAGAATACCTTTTATTGTATGAAGAATCTCCACCTCATGGAGGTTTTCGGCTCCAGCATTGCAATGCACAAAATGCGTTTCTTGAGAACTGGAGTTTTCACTCGTTGCAAGAGCTATTTTAAGAGCAAACATTAAGAACTGGCAAGTGCTTCTTGGCTTGCTAAATACCAGACAGTACAATCACATCTCATGAATGCAGGTCTTTCAGCACATGAAATCCTTTAAAACAGATTTTACCGCGTGCTCAGCTGGGTGGCTTGTAAAAACATGATTTTCATTCACAAATGGATTAGAGCTGCTTCACACTGGAGTTATGCTGCTGCTTGAAGATGTGATGTGAGTCTCTAAATGTGCAGTGGGCATCTGCCAGAGAGGAACAGCCATTTGGTGCTTTTGTGGGGTATATCCACTTCATATTTCTGGGTGTTTGGGGATACATGTTGTCCCCTCTGGCACATCATGTATCACATGCCTGCACTATGTATGGTGTTTGCTGTGCCATATGTTGCATCATTTCTAAGGTTATTTTGACTCTGGGCTCAGCTACATTAGTCAAAAAACAGTGTTTTCAATGTGTTATAAACATGCATCACCAGATGGTGTTATAGAGCAAAAAAAATTCTTTGTGGTTTTCTATAGCGGTTTTTTTCTTTTGTTATAACAATTTAATTTCTGACTTATTTATAGTGGTTCTTTCCCATGTGTGTAGATCCCCCCTCCCCCTTCCCCCTCTCAGTGTGTGTGTGTGTGTGTGTGTGTGTGTGTGTGTGTGTGTAGGCATCTTTATCCTTAGAATCATGCATTGTATTGCAATGAATCCAAAATATTCAGAATCCTAATTCAAGAGCAGTATGATCACCCATAGGAATGCAGGGAGCTGTCTTATACCAGTACTAGGGATGGGATGGAAAAATTGGATCCAGTCTGCATTTGAAAGTGAAGTTACTTAATCTGTACTTTCTGAAAGAATGCACCAACCAAAACACAGAGGTCCTATGAAATTCGCAATCCTCTGAATTTTTCAGTTCAGTTCTCCAGCCAAGTAATGTGCACAAAAGTGTATAGAGTGGTACCTCGGGTTACGTACTTAATTCGTTCCAGAGGTCTGTACTTAACCTGAAACTGTTCTTAACCTGAAGCACCACTTTAGCTAATGGGCCTCCTGCTGCAGCCACACAGCCGGAGCATGATTTCTGTTCTCATCCTGAAGCAAAGTTCTTAACCTGAAGCACTATTTCTGGGTTAGCAGAGGCTGTAACCTGAAGCATATGTAACCTGAAGCGTATGTAACCCGAGGTACCACTGTACATTGGGGTAAAGTGTGCATAAGAACAAATATGTTGATGAAGACAACATACCAATGTGTAGTGGGGTGGGTCTGAAGAAGATATTAGGCCAAAAGGCCAAGAAATAAAAAAATATATAATGTAAAGAAAACTTGAAAATGAGATCTAGTCCAAAGGATAAAATATACAATCAAGGGTGAGTGTGACCTCCTTCCAAACTTGTGATGATGTGATAAAGTGACATGAAAAATTATGTGATTATTCAGAAAGGGACAACTGCTTTCTGTAGTGAACTGGCCACATCCAGGCAAGAGAGTGTGAAACATACAAATTAATTATTACTGATTATGTTGATTATGTTGACATTGCAGAAGAAAGAAAGGAGGTCAAATTTTATTGAGCTAGCTTCTGAATAAAGGTAAAGGACCCCTGACAGTTAAGTCCAGTCGCGAAGAACTCTGGGGTTGTGGCGCTCAGCTCGCTTTACTGGCCAAGGGAGCTGATATTTGTCTGCAGACAGTTTTTCTGAGTCATGTGGCCAGCATGACTAAGCTGCTTCTGGTGAAACCAGAGCAGTGCACAGAAACGCCGTTTACCTTCCCGCCGGAGCACTACCTAATTATCTACTTGCACTTTGATGTGCTTTCGAACTGCTAGGTTGGCAGGAACTGGGACCGACCAATGGGAGCTCACCCCGTCACGGGGATTTGAACTGCCGACCTTCCAATTGGCAAGCCCTAGGCTCAGTGGTTTAGACCACAGCACCACCCGCTTCCTAGCATCTGAATACTGCAGGCTAAAAAAGAGAAAAGGACTTAACTGAAACCTGAGATGCAGAAATGTTAGGCAAAAATTGGGGAATGTGCCTTAAGATGACATTTGCCTTGCAGTAACCCAAATTTTAACATGCAACATTGCTGTAACCTGTACAAGGCAATTCAGATGCAACACAGACCTCTAGCTAAGCTGTAGGCCATTTCCCCTTTTCAGCTACTTCCATGAAGCCTCATTTGCAAGCTTCAGTTCATCCGTTCAGCACAATTCTTTTTTATCGTCTTGATTCTGCATTTCACTGAGAACTGAATCGCTTCTTGTCAAGTCTAGCTCCTTTCCTTGGGTTCATAATAACAGTTAATTTAGTGCAAAGTAAAATGGTAATTGAAATCAGTTTAAATAATTGTTGCAGTGCATTTAAGTAAGAGAAAATATGTTTCACTATGACGGGGGGGGAGGCAATTTTATTCAGGGAATATATAACAATTAACCATAATAGTCCCTCATTTTATTAAATGGATTTCCCTCGAGACGACACATTAGGCTCTGACAGTGTGTCAGAATAGTCAAGAATGTAGGGAAATGAGATTTCAGCCTTGATACTCTTGGTTGAGTCCTTTATGGGCTATATCACATTCGACACTCGGACCAAAAGGGTCAAGCCTGAAGAGACGTTATTGCTTGGGATGTATGAAGAAGGAGCATTCTAACTCCTTGAGCATTTCCCCCTTTTTCTGTTAAATATGCAGTATAATCTCACTTCTTTTGGAATGCCATAGCAGCATGTTGAATTACCTGTGGTCTATTCCTAATTGCAAGTTATTACCACGGATCTCAAAGAGGGATGACATTGCTCTCCAAGCAGAAGAGAGTGGAATAGATGATGGGGAACTCAAGTCTTCACTTTACATTTCTGTCCCCCCCCCTGTGCATTTTAAATTACAGCAGAAAGATCAATTGACGCTTTTATCTATTATTAAGAACTTAATGGATCTGCAGCTCTCTGTTGATTATGTTTGAGGTAAGATGAGGGGATTTTCAGCAGAAGGTATGTTACTTAACAGCTGTCATTTATTAAAGATTTACTAATGAAAGAAACCCGACATCGTGGTAGCTGACGTGGTTTTCAAGCAGCTTCTCTTCAGACCTCTAAGCCGCTGGGTTACATTTTAGAAGGGATCTCCAACAGACCCCCCCACCAAATGAAGAAAAGAAAAGCATCATTTTGCATTGTGGATTACCTTTGGTTTTGTTTCAGTGGAGTCTGCAACAGGGCATCAGTTTCCATCCCAACCCACATCCATCGTGTGCAGTGCTGTTTTCATTCCGCTGAATGAAGTTCTGTTTCTGGCAAAAATGATTGTCAGAGAAGCTGAAGGAAGTCCAAAAAGAGATAAATTTGTGAAAATTTGGATAAGATTGTATATTTGTGTTGAAAATTAATAAAAATATTTTTTTAAAAAATGACATTATTTGACTCACTGTCAGCTATGGTGGACTTTTGTGTTAAGTTATTACATTATCCTACCTCAATAGAAAATCTGGTTGCCTGAACTTCGTGCTCTAAAAAAATCAACCCATGGGCGGAGTTATTCCCAGGCTTTAAATGAAGGATCCTCTTAGTGGTGCAGCAATCAAACTGTGAACACATTTTTGCAAAAGCTAAGCAAGGTCAGGGTGGTTTCAGATCAGATGGGGAATTACATGCTAAGATTCCTGCATTGTAGGGGGTTGGGCTCAACGACCCTCAGAGAACCTTCCAGCTACAATTCTATGATTCTATGAAGTATCAATACCCAGGATTCTGTCGATTTCAGTTCTCTATTTTTCTAATTTTCCCAGTATTAAGGTCAGTCTCTGCATTTCTGCAGCAATTTTCATGTTAATGAAATCCTCATGTAAACCTCTCTGTATTTTAGTGTAAATTCCTCCTCATAAACACGTTTTTGTATGCAGCTTTTTTGTACACATGTTTGTAAGCCATTTCCCCACATGTGTGCCTAAATAGTGTTATTTTAATGAATGGTTGCATTTTTGAATATTTGCATTTTTGCACATACAAAAATGTATGTACCCTTCAAAATTCACACACCTAATTTTGCAATGATTATATTGTCCTTTAAATATATAAAGCACTGCGCATGCTGACTAATCTTTGGTGTTTATGTGTGTGTTTTGTGTTTATTCCATGCATACTAAAGGTAAAGGACTGTTAGGTCCAGTCGTGGACGACTCTGGGGTTGCGGCGCTCATCTCACTTTACTGGCCAAGGGAGCCGGCGTTTGTCCACAGACAGCATCTGGGTCATGTGGCCAGCATGACTAAGCTGCTTCTGGCAAACCAGAGCAGCGAACGGAAACGCTGTTTACCTTCCCGCTGCAGCAGTACTTATTTATCTACTTGCATTTTGACGTGCTTTCGAACTGCTAGGTTGGCAGGAGCTGGGACCGAGCAACCGGAGCTCACACCGTCGCAGGGATTCGAACCGCCGACCTTCTGATCGGCAAGCCCAAGGCTCAGTGGTTTAGACCACTGCACCACCCGCATCCCTTCCATGCATACTAGTAATAAATAAATGTTTGAATCAAGATTCCTTTCCTGCCATTGGGAGCAACCCATCAATAGAGTTCCTTTGTGGGGATTGTTTCACTGGTAGAGGGAACTTTTGGCAATTCCCCCTTTTCCTCTGTGAACCCCAGCAACACTTCTAGAGCACTTTCTGAAACAGGGTGGAAGGTGTCGCTGCAGTAAAAGTTGAGTCCCCTTCCACCAGTGGGATCTGCCTTCTGTGAACACAAGGAAGCCTTTCCCTTCATTGACAGTGAAACCTGGATCCAGCCCCGTATAACTAAGTCAATTCCTATTTCAGCAAAAGCAGAGGGTTGTAAAGAGGCTCTTGTGTTGGATACCATCACATTTAAATTGTCTTGCAAGGATCATGGTTCATAGTCTGCTGGTAGGCAGAAGCAGTCAGATTATGTGGACAAAAAGGCCTTGCAAAAGAAAAAAAGGGAAAGAAAGTGGGGGGAGTTCAATCTAAACAAGCTGCACTGTATTTTCAACAGGAGGTACATTGATAGGAGAATTCTGAAAGTTTCTTCTCTTTTCTCAGAAGTGAATGGATGTGTTATCCTCCTGCATCACGTTTCCAAATTATTTTTCACAGCTGTGCGCACATGTCTTCTAAAAGTAAAGTAGAGAGAGGTCTTAAGTGTCCTTCTGCAAAGACAAGGCTACATTTGTGCCTTGATTAAAGTCTCCTTGCGAACGCTCCCCATGTGGCTTTGATCAACCAACATATTAAGATGGATGTGAGAAATTTTCTGAAATATGTGAGAAAAGGTAAATTAGCAACCAACCGGTGATCCATGTGCGTTTAATACCTTTGGAACTTGCTCGACTGACTGGGGAATTGGTGTATCTAGGGAATTGGTGTGCAGAGATGTTTCAACTGATTCACAAGTTACCCTTCCACACATATTCGAACTGCTTCTCAACCTTTTCTTAATGCAGGCTTGGGAAGGAAATATGAGAACAGCCCTAATCGTGGTGACATTTCCTTGCAAAATCTAATTATAGACATTCCTCCTAAGGTTGAATGATTCAAAGCTACAGAGGGGATCTAGTTATTCATACTACTAAACTGTAGAAACAGGAAAATCAAGATTCCAAGTAGCTTTTGAAAATAACCCATCCTCTAGTTAGACTTAGAGGTATTCATGGTTTGTATGTGTCTTTGGAAAAAATGGTTAAAAATTAATTTTACAGCTGTTTGTTCTGAACCAAAGAGACAATCTTGTGCAAAATGTCAAAGGAGCCCTTTGATGTGGAACAAACACCTCCTGCCCTATTCAAAAGATATTTTATAGCTTCTCTTCATTCTCCCCTTTATCATCCCTCATTAGGCATCTTTAGTTGGAGTCAGTCTGTGAAATGAATTTTTTCTTATTCCAATGTAATCTTTTGTGTCTCCAGCCATTTGTTGTAAATATAACATTCTCTGCCCTCCTCTTATTTACTTTCCCTTTGGACTTCAGCAGGGCCATTAAGCACTTCACCAAAAGAAAAGGCTGGTCTGGGCCTTGCAAACAAATTTCAGAAGCTGTTTGATGCCAGTCAAATTCATCTCTCTTTTCATTTGTTTGCATGTAAGTATTGTTCTCCTGTTCAAGCTCATTGCAAGCCTGCCCATTACAGTACAATGTCTTGTATGAACCAGGAAATTAAATTAATCTATAAATTCTCATAAACTAATTTTAAAAAGCAATTTGAAAAGATTGTCCATACAAGGCATGCAGGAGAAACAAAGCCAGCATCTAATTTGGACCCTGATTGTCTCGTCCTCATTCTCTCTCTTTGAAGACTGGTTCACATCATCTTTTGCCAATTTTCCCAGATTGAATTATGTCAAAATGGGAGGTTTCCAGGCTGTCAGGTTAGCAACTGACTAGGGGCACAGTTTGCTGGAACATTATCCTGCACAATCATAAGAAAAGTCAGGTTTCACAATACTCAGAATTAGATTATGTTCCTTTTTCTCTTTTTCACCTTCAAAGGTTCAGTCAACAAGTAGAGATGATTATGATAATCTCAGATGGTGACCAAGCTTCCACCCTGCAGACACACACACATTATTAGTCTAATTTATACTGCATCCCTTATGATTTTCCTGTAGAAAATATTACCCAATCCAATGCATTAGATCATGTGGTGTTTTGCCCATATTGTAGTGTTATGAAAGTGCCACAGGCAAAAATACTATTGAAGAGCAGACACCTGAATAGGACACAGGTTAGCAGCATTAAATTCTTCCTGGTGCTTGTCACTGTCTGACGTACATAACTTTCTTTTCAAAAGGCAGCAAAACTGGGACATCCATCTTTTCCTTGAAGATGATAAATGGGTTAGCTCTCCATATTGTCTTCTTCAGTAGGAGAGAAAGTAACAGGAGAGAGGAATCCCAGTGCTCCCTCTGTCTTCTGGTCCCTCTTCATCTTTTGAGTTGGAATTTGCTTACAATGGCCCACTCCTCTGCCTCATTCATTCGCCCCGCTTCAGAACGCCCACTTCCCTGATCACTGCCACGGGAAGTGGTGACAGCAAAAAGTAACTAATGTTATATTAAGGAATGGAGATTGTGTTTATTTGAAGTGAATGATGCCTTGCTGAGCTTATTTTCACTTATGCATCTGGTTGAAAATCATCACCAGATGTAAAACAGGCCTCCTTTAATATAAGAAAGGATTTTAAACTTATGGCACATGGGGTGCATAGTCCTTCCCTGAAGTCATCCTAAAAACAGAGGTGATTACCCCACAGAAGGGAAATTATGGGTCATTATCCCCCCCAAATGAACATAATTACTTTGTCTTAAAATAAATTCTGGTTTTGTTTTTATTATGTATTTTCTTTAACCCCCCCCCAATTTGTTCTTTTAATATGAAATCTCTAGGTCCATTCAAAAATCTGGAGGCAGAACTTGCACAACGCTGGAAAGATGTCGCCCTCATAGTCTCAACCTGTAGCTGAATCCAGAGCTTAAAGCTTTAGAAATGTCTTGCTTCTGACCCAAGGTGAAAATTATTTCCATTATTCCACATGGGGAGAAGGGGGGGGGGAGAGAAATGCAGACCTTCAATGTTTCCCTATTTTCCAGGGGCATCCCTGATTTAAAGAAGCCATCCCAGTTTCTGATTTGATCCTGGAATGTCCCCCTTTTCCTTAGGATGTCCCTCTTTTCATTGGAGAAATGCTGGAGGGTATGTTATCCAACCACCGAGCTGTCTGAAGGCAATCCTTCAAATGTTTAATGTTTCATTGTGTTTTTATATATGTTGGAAGCTGCCCAGAGTAGCTGGGACAACCCAGTAAGATGGGTGTGGGGTATAAATAGTAAAATTATCGTTATGGAATGGGACATCCCTATTTTCATTGGATAAATATTGGAGAGTATGGAAATGTCAGGCCTTGTGAGAGGCAAATGCCTGTCTCCTAGCAAGGCCCCTTAAGGTCACTGGAGAACAGAAGATTGCACTGTGCACAGTAACGGTCAGGATGGGCCTGAAAGCTCCAAATGTCCCACATCAGATCTTAACCAAAGTAATGCAAGGCTTCATCTTCAGTTAGTAGACTCTGACATTGTCCATTAGGGTTAGAAGCAATTGGCCACATTTCCAAATGCCCCACTCAATAAAGACTTCATGGTATGCGCAATCTGAGAGCCTAACTTGAGGAAGGAGAATGGTTTCTTATAACAGTGTTTTTGAGGAAGCTTTTAGGGAATGTTTTTCATCAGGTAGGTCTGTGTCTGCAGGTTTTTCCTTCAAGCTCTTGAATCAGGCTACTAGTCACAGTAGCCAAGGCAGCAGGAAAATTGCCTTGGATTATTCTCATCACTAGAGAGTCAGTTCCAGTTGACAAACTAAAAGGGCCTAGTAATTGAATATAAAACTGAATTACTGCACATTTCCTAGCTTTATCTGACACAGACGTTTTTAAAGGAAATTTAATAGTACTGACAGAGTGTATTGGAATACTCAATATGTTTTACTGTTTCATTTGTACTGTTAAAAGAGATTTATGAGAGCTTTTTTGCCAGTGTGTGTTTATAAAGAAAGCTACCTTATCAAAAATTTAAAATAAGTGTTTTATTCTTAAAAAATGCTAAAAGAAAGCAGTGTTAAATAAACATGAACCTTGGTTATCGAAAAATATTTCAAAGTTCTAATGCACCAGGTGCCTCTTCTGTCTATTATTTCCCAGAATCCACAATGGAACTTGTTTGAAATGCAATTAGTGAGCGAAGTTTGAAAGGAGAGGCTGACAATTCTGCTCAATGGAAATATATATATAGCTATTATTATGGTGGTCTGAGAATGTCATGATTCTTTCCTCTGGGGCTCAGAATTACACTTTAGTATCCTGATAGATCATAGATGTTAGGTTATTATAAAATGCTGACAGATAAGGCTGTGATTTGTGAAGGCTCCATCCAAATTCTTACCTTTAATTTCTGTTAACATTTGACAGAGCGTCATGATGCTGAAAACCCCAAAAGTTCATTGAAATTCAGCATGAGGCCAACTGCCTTGCATACATTTCACATTTGCAGATAACACTCGTACATCTCCTGACACAGGGTTTCAAAATGAATATCTCATCAAAAGGTATAGGAAAGGTATATATGCTTTGATTTCACAATAAACTTCAATGCGTCAAAATGGGACTGTGTGCTGAGAAATAATTTAAGCTGAGCAAAGGGGAGGTTGTTGGCTTTTTTAAATGATACTATAAAGGAAATGATCATCTGTTTGGGCAATATTCTGTTTAATACATTTAAAAATAAATCACATTTATTTAAAAATAAATCACAGAATGCCCCAAGGCAGTTTTGTTGTCTCTGAATAACTATTATTAAAATCTCTGAATAACTATTATTAAAATCACCAACAGATGCAATCTTTGGGGAGGGGAGGTGTTCCATTGTGATTTTTTTTTACTGAGAGACATGGGTATAGAATATAGCTAAGCAAGTGACCCAGGAGCTGGATCCAAGTTCAAATCATGACTGAGACATAAACTTGTGAGCTTGTACATTCACAGCTCCCATCTGCACAATATATGTAAACTAGTACAGTGGTACCTCGGGTTACAGACGCTTCAGTTTACAGACTCTTCAGGTTACAGACTCCACTAACCCAGAAATAGTACCTTGGGTTAAGAACTTTGCTTCAGGATGAGAACAGAAATTGCGCAGCAGCGGTGCGGCAGCAGCGGGAGGCCCCATTAGCTAAAGTGGTACCTCAGGTTAAGAACAGTTTCAGGTTAAGAACGGACCTCCAGAACGAATTAAGTTCTTAACCCGAGGTACCACTGTATCATGTCTTTAAACAGTCATGGCTTCCCCCAAAGAATCATAGGAAGTGTAGTTGTGCTAAGAGTTGTTAGGAGACCCCTATTTCCGTCACAGAGCTACATTTCCCAGAATTCCCTGGGAAGGGGGATGGATCATTAAACCACTCTGAAAATAATAGTTCTGTGAGGAGGTTTCCTAACAACTCTCAGCCCCCTTCACAAACTACAGTTTCCAGGATTCTTTGGGATGAGCCATGACCACTTAGTGGTATAATGATGCTTTAAATGTACTGTGCAGATGAGGCCATAGTATTGGAAGAGACCTGAGATGCCATCTAGTCCAAGCCCCCAGCAGATCCACTACTACAAGCATCCCTGAAAAGTGATCATCCAATCTCCACTTAAAATGTCTAACAAAAGAGAGCCTCCCTATAGCTCGTACCCTTACACTTTCCTGTCCAAATTTACCTGGCAATGGCCATGGCAGTGCCAGGAAGACCTTATTTTCCTCAACATCTGCCCCAAATCCATTTGCTGCTCCATGCCTTTCTCTCAAAATGAACGTTGGAGTTCCCCCCTGCAACAATTATGAACAAGGCTCCAGAGGATGACATCACAGAGAGCACAATGAGGTCCAAACAACAATATATGACCAGGGAATACTTACTTCTACTTCCTCTTCTCATATTTTCCTGGGGCCTTTCTGAAGTAAGCCAAGGATAACTTGTCAGCACCAGTTAAGAAATATGAACAGGCCCATCTGTTCCAGTATCCTATTTTCACGACAGCCAACCACACTCCTATGGAATGTCCATAAGTAGGACATGAGTGGAAGAGTTCTCTCCCTATGTGTGATCCTCAGATGGTGGTATTGGAACTACCATGGCTAGTTAAAGCCCATTCCAATGGCAAATGAATGATGCCAAGATTATACTGGTGTCATCTATTGACCTCTCTCTATCTGAAATATTATCAACACACCTGCAAAAAATGCCCTAGATCAACTAGTATATGAAATACTTCCAATAATTTAATTCCTGGACTCAATTCCACACTTCCACTGGCATCCTAATATCAACATTGTAAATCCATATAACAGTTGCATCATCTTTACAACATTTTTTCCTCCTTTGGTTAATTATCACCTTGATGCAGCCAGAGGCAAGAACACTATTTTCACCTACCTGGGTGGGATGAAGTTAAGCGCAGCCTTGCCACCCTTTTAATATGTGAAGACATTACACAGCTGGCTCTCAGATCATAGCAGAAGGCATTTAGCAGGAAATGTTTGTCAAATTTGATTTATTTTGTATTATTCAGATTTACAACTTGAAGGCTTTTAAGCTGATATGTGTGAATCCTAGAGAGACATTTAAATACCTTCCTCCTGTTTGGAATACTTGTGCTTATGTTCAACTCTGCTTTGGGGAGATCTAGTCTGTAATGTTTTGTTGCTTACACCGTGGACAGTTGTCTTTAACAAAATAAGGATATCATGTTGTCAGAGCCACCCGAGGTCCCAGCTCACAAGAGACCAAAGTCCAGTCCAAGTTATGTACAAAAGGATTTATTGAAGATCATTGTAGCCATTACATCCCAACTCCGTGGCTCCGCATCTGTTACCCTTAGATGTTAGAAGTCCCCTCTGAGTCCGTCCCTCCCCTGCACCAATTTAAGAGGCTTGTACTGCTCCACCTTTTCCTCTCTTTCCTTTTCCGCAGGGTCTTCCTGCCCCCCTGTCTTCCCTCTTTCCGGGACTCCCCAGAGGCTGAGTCTTCTCCCGCCTGCTCCCCCCTCCTTCGTGCTTTGGCACCAGGCTCCTCCTCAGAGCTCTCCTCATTTCCGCGCGCCTCTATATTTGAACTTGGCGCGCGTACGTTGCCTCTGACCTTCCTTTCTACAGTTACGCTGCTCTCGGTACTACACTCCTCCCTTTCAGGCAGGACGTCTTGCTCCGAACTCCTCCCCCTTCCTCCTTCCTGTCCTGCTCTTTCTGACACACTGGCAACTCCCCCCCCTCCACTCCTTTCCGACGGGGGAGCTGGTCCCGCTTTGCCACTCCCACTGAGGATTCCCTCTTCGTTCCCCTCTTTCTGACTGCTTCCCTCTATATTGCCCCTTGGCCTGACCAGGGGGGCTCCCTTCTGGGAATCCTCTGATTCGCTAGACGGACTTTGGGACAACCTCGGCTCGTTGTCGTCCTCTTCCTCCTCGCCCTCGCTCTCTGTCTCCTCTCTCCCTAAAACCCTGACATCCATCCCCCCCTCGAAGCCCCCCCTTCCCCCCTTCCGCTCATCGGGTGCAGGTTGTGGAAGCTGCCGCTCTTCGGAGGCGGACGCAGGATACAGATTCTGCACCTCCATCTCCTCTGTTTGCAGTTCGTTGTACGAGTGTTCGAATTCGGGTTCTTGACCCAAGGTGTTCTCTTCTCCCTCCTCCATTGGTACCTGGTCCGGTGCTGCCTGCCAAGGTCCCGTCAGCCATTTCCTGCGCCAGTCCTCCTCTGGTTGCTCGTCCCACCAATAAGAGGGTTCTGTGTCCACCCCCGAACACGATCCCCTGGGCGAGTTGGAGTCCGGCGACCTTTCTTCGGCTGAAGAAAAGCCGTGGAAAGTGCTGCCTGAACATGTGGGCGTAAAGAGCCAGTCATCAAAGTACTCGGCTGGCATGGGTCTATGAGGGAAAAGGGCATGGAACTCGTCTTTTAAAAGAGGTTCGTCTAAGGCGTAGCCCGGCACCCAACCATTGGCACTGACTGGGGCACCCTCTCTGACTAGAAAATATTCTACTCCCTCTTGCCCCCATCTCGAGTCCAGGATCTCTGTGACCTCGTTGAGTGGTTCGGCCCTAGGCGCCCTCTCCCTCTCCTGTGACTTAGTGTGTTGTTGCGTGACTGTGTCAGACTCCTGAAACCTGTGCGGTGCCTTGTAGGGAGTGAGCACCGATCTATGAAAGACCGGGTGCACTCTGGAACCTTCGGGGAGGGCTAGTCGAAAGGCTACAGGGTTGATTTTAGCCTCCACCTGGTACGGCCCTAACTGCCTGTGCCCCAGCTTCTTCTTGGCCAACGACTTGGCTGGCATCGCTTGGGCCGCTAACCACACCCAGTCCCCCACCTGGATCTCCTCTCCCTCTCTCCTGTTTTTGTCAGCCTGCACCTTATATGCTTGCTTGGCCAGCTCTAAATGTCTCCGCAACTCTTCGTGCACCTCCTGCAGCTCCGCTGCAAACTGGTCGGCTCCTTGCGGCACCCCCTCTCCCGGTGCCACGAACCCCGGGAAGGTTCTGGGATGACGACCATTGTTCGCGAAAAACGGCGTCACCCCCGTGGACGCGTGCTTCGTGTTGTTATAGGCAAACTCTGCCATCGGCAGGTAGTCCACCCAAACTGCTGGTCGCTGGTTGGCGTAACATCTCAGGTACTGCTGCATGATCGCGTTGACCCTCTCAGCTTGGCCGTTGGTTTGTGGGTGTCTCGCCGACGTGAGGTTGATCTTGACGTTCAGGATACCTAAAAGCTTCTGCCAAAAATTGGAAACAAACTGGCGCCCCCTGTCGGACAGGATGGACTGCGGCAGCCCATGCACCTTGAACACGTGATCGATGAAGAGTTTGGCAGTCTGTTCCGCCGTCGCCACCTTTGCGCATGGAATGAAGTGCGCCATCTTGGTGAACAGGTCCACAACCACCAGTACCGCCGTCTTCCCCCTGGAGCTGGGCAGGTCAGTAACGAAGTCCAGAGCTACCCTCTCCCACGGTTGCTGTGGCGTTTCCAGCGGTTCCAACAGCCCCGCTGGCTTCTGGTGTACTGGCTTGAACCTCTGACAAGTGTCACACCTGGCGACGTAATCCGCTACCTCTCCACGCATCCGGGGCCACCAAAAGTCTCTTGCCACCAGTTCTATTGTCTTCTCCTTACCGAAGTGGCCCGCACTGGGGGCGTCGTGCAACTGCTGCAGAACCTTTGCGCGAAGCTCGTCGCTTGGCACGTAGAGGGCACCTTTGCGAGTTAGCAGCCCGTCGCGTAGTTGGAACTCTTCGCCACTCTGCACACCTCTGCGCAATTCCTCCATCTTGGACTGTGCGAACTGATCCACTTGCAACGCGCGTCGCACCGCGTCCAGATCTACTGTGGCGGCAGCGCACGACCACGCCTGCGGTGCGAAAATGTGCTTGGCTGCTACAGGCGCCGCTTCATCGAGATATTGCGGTTTCCTGGATAGCGCATCGGCTATAACGTTGGAATCTCCTGGGACGTACTCTATCTGAAAGTCGAAATCCGCGAAGAATTCCGCCCAGCGCATGTGCCTCTGGCTTTGGAGCTTCGCCGTGCGCCAATACTCTAGGTTCTTGTGATCCGTGCGGACCTGTACTGTGTGCTTGGCTCCTATGAGGAAGTGTCGCCACGCTTTGAAAGCTGCGTGAATGGCTAACAGCTCCCTGTCCCATATGGTGTAGTTTTGCTCCGCTTTGCTGAGCTTTCTGGAGTAAAAGGCACCGGGTCTCCAGTTGCCATGTGGATCTTCTTGCAGGAGTACGGCTCCAACTGCTCTGTCTGACGCGTCGGTCTCTACTCGCATGGGCTTGCCTGGATTCACGTGCAGCAGCTGCTCCTCGGAGGCGAAAAGGCTTTTAAGCTTCCGAAAAGAGCGCTCTGCCTGTTCCGTCCACACGAACCTCTTCTTCTTGGAACTCAGAGTGTCCGTGATCGCTGCCGTCTCCTTTGCAAAACCTCTGATGAATTTGCGGTAGAAGTTGGCGAAGCCGATGAATCTCTGGACTTCCTTCCGATTGCGGGGGCTCTTCCAGTCCAACACCGCGCGGACCTTGGCGCTGTCCATGGCCAGCCCCTTGTCGGACAGCTTGTAGCCTAGGAAATCCACCTCCGTCACATCAAACTGGCACTTCTCTAACTTGGCGTAGAGCCTGTTCTCCCGTAGTCTTTGCAGGACTTCCTTTACGTCCTTCTCATGGGCCTCCTCCGTTTCCGAAAAGATCAGGATGTCGTCGAGGAAACACACGCATTTCTTGTAGAGAAGTCCCGCTAGCACGTGATGCATAAAGGCTTGGAAGACGTGAGATCCATTTTGGAGACCAAATGGCATAACTCTGTATTCATACGTGCCCAGAGGCGTGAACATGGCCGTCTTCCACTCATCGCCCTCCCGGATGCGTATGAGGTTATACGCTCCACGCAGATCCAACTTGGTGAAGATCTTCCCCTTCCTTACGGTTGCCAGGAGATCATCTATCTTGGGCATGGGGAAGGCCTTGGGCTTGGTCATACTGTTTATGGACCTATAGTCCACAATAAGTCTTTTTTGGGGCGTGTCCTTTTTCTTTACAAAGAAAACAGGACTGCCCCCCACCGCTTTCGATTCCCGGATGAATCCGCGCTGCAAATTGTGCTCTATGAACTCCCTGAGCTCTTGCATCTCGTCCTCAGACATGGAATACAGCTTTGCAGTCGGCAACTGCGCCCCTGGCACCAGGTCGATGGCACAATCATAGGGTCTGTGGGGCGGCAACTGGTCAGCTTCCTTCTCGCAGAAAACCTCCAGGAACCCTTCGTACTTGCTAGGTACTGCCTGCACCATGCCCAGTCGCAGCTGCTGCTCAGCCCCCTCCTCCTGGCACGACTGGATGCAGTTTTGAGCACAGTACGATGAGCAAAAGGTGATCTGGCGTTGGTACCACGCTACAGCAGGACTGTGTCTCTCCAGCCAACTCATGCCCAATACTATAGGCGTGTCAGACAGGTGGGTGACATTGAAGCTAATGACTTCCCGGTGATCTCCAATCCGCATCACCATGGGAGGCGTCTGATGCACCACTTGCCCTCCAAGCAATTTCCTGCCATCCACCGTGACTACGTTCAGAGGTGTTGTGGC
Organism: Podarcis erhardii; assembly: GCF_964252035.2. NCBI lineage: Eukaryota > Metazoa > Chordata > Lepidosauria > Squamata > Lacertidae > Podarcis > Podarcis erhardii. The sequence goes on from NC_138510.1 coordinate 69,613,812, forward strand.
TGGCAGAAGCGCTATGCGATGCTGCTTGACAAATTGCATCCCCACGAAATCGGCGTTGCTCCCGGAATCGATCGTGAGGGGCACTTCTATGGGGGTCCCATCTGGCAACTGCAGTGTTGCGGTGAGCTGCACTGCTGGCTTGGGTGGTAAAGGGTCTGTAGGTTGCAAAAATGCTGAGGACTGTTCTACAGATCCGCCTGGCTGAGCCCCAGCATTTGTGCTTCCAGCCAGGCATTGCCGTTTCCCTGAGGCTCCTCTTCTTGGGTCACTTCTGCTGCTACCGTTGCTAAAGCTGCAGTGTGCTTCTGGAGCCTCTGGGGACACTCTTTCGCCATGTGCAGTGCACTGTCGCAGATGTAACACTTCCTGGTCCCTCTAGGAGGCTTCGCCTTCACTGCACCGGAAGCCGGGGCTCTGGCTGTTGCTTGAGCCTTAGCACCACCAAGTTCCATCGGCTCCTCCCCCTGCCTGCCCAGCGGCGAGGGATGTGACTGACTGAACTCCCTGGGGATGAAAGAAGACGTCCTCGCTGGTGGACGCACCTGCCGTTCTTCCTCATTGTGCCAAAGACGCCCCTCGTGCCTTATCCCAATCGATAAAGCCCTCTGCACAAGTTCCTCCAGGGTCTGAGGTCTGTCTCCCCTGGCAAGTTCATTCTTAATGGGACCGCTGAGACCCTCCCAGAACAAATCCCTCACTTTCTCCTCCTCATCTTTAAAGTCATGACGAAGCAAGTGCAATGCATACAAAACGTCTGCTTTGAAACTGGGATAATGCTTCAGGTTCCCATCGAAGTGGGTGACTAGGCTGCCCCCCCTCCTTCCAAGTCCAATTCCCTCTGATCTGGACCCTGGGAACCCTTCCCTGCTTGCACGCTCCCACCTTGTTTGCAGGTCTTGGCAGCGCTTCTCCATTTCGTCATGCTTCTTCTGAGACGCAAGGACTGCAGCTGTGAGTTCGGACACTGTATTCCGCAGCGCTGTCAGCTGATCCTCCGCACTCATGGCCGTTACCGTTTGTGAGCTTTGCAAAAAAAAAAAAAATTTGCGTTCTGTGGAGGGGACTTTCTGTCAGAGCCACCCGAGGTCCCAGCTCACAAGAGACCAAAGTCCAGTCCAAGTTATGTACAAAAGGATTTATTGAAGATCATTGTAGCCATTACATCCCAACTCCGTGGCTCCGCATCTGTTACCCTTAGATGTTAGAAGTCCCCTCTGAGTCCGTCCCTCCCCTGCACCAATTTAAGAGGCTTGTACTGCTCCACCTTTTCCTCTCTTTCCTTTTCCGCAGGGTCTTCCTGCCCCCCTGTCTTCCCTCTTTCCGGGACTCCCCAGAGGCTGAGTCTTCTCCCGCCTGCTCCCCCCTCCTTCGTGCTTTGGCACCAGGCTCCTCCTCAGAGCTCTCCTCATTTCCGCGCGCCTCTATATTTGAACTTGGCGCGCGTACGTTGCCTCTGACCTTCCTTTCTACAGTTACGCTGCTCTCGGTACTACACTCCTCCCTTTCAGGCAGGACGTCTTGCTCCGAACTCCTCCCCCTTCCTCCTTCCTGTCCTGCTCTTTCTGACACACTGGCAACTCCCCCCCCCTCCACTCCTTTCCGACGGGGGAGCTGGTCCCGCTTTGCCACTCCCACTGGGGATTCCCTCTTCGTTCCCCTCTTTCTGACTGCTTCCCTCTCTATTGCCCCTTGGCCTGACCAGGGGGGCTCCCTTCTGGGAATCCTCTGATTCGCTAGACGGACTTTGGGACAACCTCGGCTCGTTGTCGTCCTCTTCCTCCTCGCCCTCGCTCTCTGTCTCCTCTCTCCCTAAAACCCTGACACATGTGAAACAAACAAATTTCCTGCAGTGCATTTATATCTATTTTCATATTAGAATACATTTGTCATTATTAAGCGTTATCATTTGAAAGCTAAAGTTAACATATTATAGGTGTTAGACGAGAATCTGATTTGACAGAACAAAACAAAAAAACTTGCCATCAAATCTGTGGTGGCACCTTTCCACTCTTTTATTTTAAAAAATAAATCTGTACCCCAAATTTCAGCTGCAGGGGTGGGGAGAAACATGTCCCAATGTGTCTTATTTCCATAAAGCAAAAAGAAGGAATATAGTGGTACCTCGGGTTAAGAACTTAATTTGTTCTGGATGTCTTAACCTGAAATTGTTCTTAACCTGAAGCACCACTTTAGCTAACAGGCCTCCTGCTGCCGCTGCGCCGCTGCTGCACGATTTCTGTTCTCATCCTGAAGCAAAGTTCTTAACCCGAGGTACTATTTCTGGGTTAGCGGAGTCTGTAACCTGAAGTGTATGTAACCCGAGGTACTACCGTAAATGAAATACAACAAAAACAATGAAAAAGTGGGTAAATGTGGCACCAGCTATCAACCAGCATGCCATCATAACAGATCAATCTTATGTTGAGTGTGTACATAGCTCTAGGGAGAGAATTCCAAAGATACGGGGCCAACAGTGAAAAGGCTATGTGTGAGGGTAAAAAATTAGCTGGGGAATAAAGTTTCATCACCTTTTACACCCCTGCTGTGTGAATGTGTGTGCATGTTTTTGAAGATCATGAAAGTCACACATTTACATGGTCTCCCCTTGCACCTCACAGGTCGGTTTCCACTTTGTTTTCTTAGTCCTAACTATAGTTCATGGTGTTTTCCAAGCTATTCCCCCTCCAAATGGCTTTGCTTCCAATTCTCCAAGCCATGCTTTGGAGTGTTGTCTGAATTGTGCCAGTGTCTGAGTTGGCAAATACAACATGCTCAGCAAGAAGAATATAGACACCTCTTTTATCTACAGATGTTTAGAGATATGACACAGGTTTGAAAGTGAGGAGTGCCTTACATAGCAGAGGCTGAGATGTGCAGTAGCGTGAGGAGAAGAAAAGGGTTTCAAGAAAACAGGAAAAGTCAGAAAATGCATTGTAATGGGGTTGGGGGTTGCTTGTGCGTAAGGCGCAAACTGCTCCAAGCTGAGTAGTTTGGTTAAAACTTTCCCCTGGCTGGACAGTCAGTACTCCGTGACTGTCTCAAACACTGGCAGAATCCGTCAGTGGGCGTTTCCTGAATTTCCTCCAACATAAAAGTTCTTTGACACCAAGTCGTCGCCTAGCTTCCCTGCGCGGAAGCTTTCTGCGCAGAGTGGGCGTCCCAAGGGGAGGTCCTGTGCTCTCCCCGCTGGTCTCGCTGGAACAGTCCCAGAGCCTTTCCTCCGAAGCTCCCTCAGCCCCCTCTTTCTCCCTGGCATCACGTCTATTTCCTTCCCCAGCGGAAGCTCTCCCTCTCTCCTTGCTGGTTCCCTCTCCAGCATCATTGGGGAGCCTTACCACCACCCTTGGCTCCGATGGCAGTTCCCTGACATGCACAATATCATTTAGATAAATATCTGGATAGAGAAGTTACGGAGCCATTAGGCCCCCAGACCTGAGGTTCTCCACTCCTGGTTTAATTCTGTCTTATATTCATTTTCAGAGGGGCAGATAGGGCTCATCAACCTGGGAAGGTAGCCCATCTAGGAGAAGAAAAACTCTGATCCTAAACCTCTGCTGCCTTGTAGGATATCTTCAGGAGAAGAAAAGGCTAAGGAGTAAACCCCACACAAATCTGGAGTAGAGTTTCTAAGATGGTTGGATGACACCTTGTACTCATCCCGTCAACGTCTGTAACCAAGCTGTTCCCAGATGTATTGCTCTGCTTTCCCTTGGACCACATCAGTGAGGCTGAGAGCAGGGACATAGAAAGGGGGGTGCAGTGGAGGCGACCAGCCCCAGGTGTCATCTCAGAGAGGGGTGACCAAATCTCCACTGCACGGATTGCCACAGTGCCGTGATCAGCCTGGGCGGATTGCGCCGCCGACATGTGAATGGCCCCTGGGATGGATTGTGCAGCCACGCCGATCGCCCACGTGAGTGGATTACCCTGCCCCTTGGCAGATTGCCCAACCCCCATGGTGCATGGCATGTGCACCACTCCGGGTGCCCGAGCGGCTAGCTCTGCCACTGGCTGAGAGGGGGTCTTATTATCTGGGCAGCCTCGGACCTCCAGACACACTGCCCAAGCTTGCTCCCTGAGGAGCTCATTTCAGTGTTGCTAATGCAGCGGTTTGACTTCACCCCTGGAGGCACACTCCATTGTCTCTCAAAACAGATGGATGCCAAGAACATTCACCTCTCAACTTCTTTTCCACCACCCAGTGCACATTTTTAAGAGAGTTATTGCTGTAAATTCTTCAATTAAAGCAAATAGCTCCTTCTGCATCAAAGTTGTAGTTCTGTAAAATGTACAGTTCCATTTTCATTGGCTATATAGCGCTCCAGAGAGACATGTACCCTGTTGCTTGCACTTAGTCATGCCTTAGGAACCCAGAAGCAACAGCATTATCATCAGGCAAGTTGGTAATTAAACCTGCAACTTCAGTGGGGTACAAACTTTGTCATGCCCCACGATAATGGCATTGGGGTGAATCATGTCGTTTCAAAAGAAAAGCTTCTGGAGTAGATTGAGTTCTAAAATAATATGACTGTGACTTCAGGGCCAATGTGCAGGTTATTTTATTGTAGCCAGAAGTAGCAAAACAGAATTCAGTTACACTGTCGGCTGCTGGACAAAGAAACAATAAAGACCATTCCCCTATTTTTTTTAGAAATCATAAAATCTAGCAGGTTCGTACTATGAAAGCCAGTTTATGAACTCTACCTAGTAGTTTCCTTCCAGCCTTTCTCTGCTTCAGTGCTGTCATCTAGAGCCGAGACATTTTTTCAGAAAGAATTTTTGTTCCTGATAAAATGTCTGAGCTTTTCCTTTTCCTCACTCCCTTAGAAAAAGAAGGCGACTTTGCAGAATTGTCTCCAACTATTTCCCACCATTTTCCCCCCTGAAGCAGTTGCTATATCCCCCTCAGTGCCATGTAATTAATGTAAGGCCACACTCACGCAATACATTGAAAGCGCTATGGTACCACATTAACAGTCATGGCTTACCCCAGAAAATTCTGGGAGCTGTCATTTGCTAACAGTACTGAAAGTTGCTAGGAGGTCCCTGTTCCCCTCACAGAGCTATGGTTCCCAGAGTGGTTTAACAACAAATTTCTCTTCCTCAGGGAGTTTGGGAATTCTAGCTCTGTGAGGGGAATAGGGGGCCTCCTAACAACTCTCAGTCCTCATAACCAACAACAGCTCCCAGAATTCTCTGGGAATTCTGTTGACTGGTTATAAAGGTAAAGGGACCCCTGACCATTAGGTCCAGTTGTGGCTGACTCTGGTGTTGCGGCGCTTATCTCACTTTATTGGCCGAGAGAGCCGGCGTACATCTTCTGGGTCATGTGGCCAGCATGACTAAGCCGCTTCTGGCGAACCAGAGCAGCGCACGGAAACACCGTTTACCTTCCCACCGGAGTGGTACCTATTTATCTACTTGCACTTTGACGTGCTTTCGAACTGCTAGGTTGGCAGGAGCAGGGACTAAGCAACGGGAGCTCACACCCTTGCGGGGATTCGAACTGCCGACCTTCTGATCGGCAAGTCCTAGGCCCTGTGGTTTAACCCACAGCGCCACCCGCATCCCTTTGACTGGTTATAGTAGTAGTTTAAATGTATGGCGTGAATGTGACCTAGGTCTGGGGCATTGTGGAAGATACAAAATGGAGTCCAGAATTTCAACACAGCTGCTGCTGCTATCTCTTGATGTGACAGCAAAAACAAAGCTGGAGGGGAGTTTAAGAAAAATCTGTGTTACTACCACTGCTAAGGGGTGGGGGGTGGGGGGGTGGGAGCCCCACTGCCATGAAACTGTTAAAGCATTATTCCTCACCTTGAGAAATTCAGTGAGATGGGCACCCACCAGTTTCTCTGACGGCAAATAGGGTGAAGAATTTTAAGAGGCCATCTGCACATGGCTCTATTATAAACACACTCTAGGTTGACATCAAGAACATGTATTTAACAAAGTTGACGCGACTCCCAGTCGTAAGAGCCGCTAGTTCAGTGATGGCCTTTGGCTGTCATCATCTTCAATTGTTATCGAATATCTATGCAAATAGAATGGAGGCTTATCAGTAAGAAATATTCTTTAAAGGACAAGCATCTAGAGTTTCTTCATGTATGTGTGTGTGGGGGAGGTGCATGGAGGTCCTTTTTTTGTTCTCTGGATACTGTTCTGTTCAAATCCATCACAGGCTGCCACTGGATCAAGGGATGATTCACTGCAGGATACTAAGTGGTACAAAATTGCCCAGGCTCCTTTAAACACACACACACACACACACACACACACACACACACAGAGCCCTCTGTGGATGGGGAAATAAACCACAGGCTAAATATCAGTAGGGGATCCATTCAAAGTAATAACAAACCAGTTCATATTCGAAGAGGGAAGGGAAGGACACTATTTGTGAAGCTTGTGTGCTTCTTAATTCTTTTTTATCTATAATCTGTTTACCTTAAGACTCTTAAAAGTTAGCTCTCTCCACGGACTAGTTACTGGTAGTCTTATAGATGGGACTCCTTTGCTGAGCATTGTTAGTTTAGTCGTCTTTCCCTGGAGAATTTTTTTTATCCTTTGTTTGTACACATGCAATTTCAGTGCTCTGTGTTTCATTTCCTTAAGTTTTTCCTCAAGTTTCACCAGAGTCTTTTTCATCCGCCTCTACCTCAGAAAGGAATGAACGAGAGCTGCCCCTGAATTTCTAACACCTGAACTGAAATGTCAAGGCACATTTGTTAGTTCTTTCTTGGACCAGGAATATATTGAGGCAGCCAAAGTAAGTAAGACCCAAAGTAAGCATGATGTCCAATACGTTCTTTTCAAAAAATGCATTTAATATGAAGCCTTTAAAAAAGAAAAAGTAAATAGCATTAACTTGGGAGAGGGGGCTGATAATTATTAGGACCACAGCAGGAGTGGAGGGGTAAAATAACCCTTTATTCTCCAACTTTCCCCTGCCCAGTGAGTTTCATGGCAGATGAAATTCTGAATTCAAAGGGTTTTAGTAAGTGAAGTTAGGGTTGTAGCCTTAATCTGCTTGCTGCTATGAACTTTAAAAGCCAATAAAATGAATTGTTCATTGCATGTATTATTCTTTTCATATAGAAATAAACGGTCTATTTATCTGGGCTCATCAGCTAACATCACAACCTCTTTGTCAAATAGGAGAGAACCATCTGGAGTTCACTGCTCAGTTTTGACCATCCATCACCCAAATCTTTGTTTTAAAATCTTGTTTTAAAAAAAATCATTTAAAACATAAATTAAGTCGAGCATTTTGTCTCAACTCCCCCTCCCCCCACATCACCATTTACCTAGTGTCTTCCTTAAGAGGCAGGGAAATCTTTGGAATTTGATAGAACTTTAGGTATTACATGCACACAGATTTATAAAACAACAGAGTGGGGAGACACCTAAGCAACTGAAATCTGTAGCTCTGTGATCATTCTTCCCTCCCAGGGCTTATAGAGAGTGAGTCTATAATAGCAGGCGGGCAGAAGATGAAAAGGCGATAATCAAATTAGAACCAAAAGCAGTATAGGCTGTATCTAACTTGATCAAATAGAAATGTAAGCAATTAACAAGGGTACCCTTTGATAAACAGAGCAATGTTGATCAAACTAAAGATTTTCTTTTTCTTTTTCTTATTATTATAAAAAATAACTGCCTGCCTGCAGTGTGGGGTGGTCTGTGTTTTCAAGTGGTGCTGTCAAGCAGATGGCAGATGTTGAATCCATTGTAAAAAAAAAAAAAGTAAAGGGGGGGGGGAATACTTCATTCTTTCATGTGGTTACTTACTCCAGTTCTGAGACTTACTCTTTGAAACAACCATGTGAGTAGTCCCAAGCTTTACCTGGTGATAAGATAGCCATTGCCTGGCGGCATAATCTAAATTACAAATCAATTTGCTTGGAGCTAGGCTTCCCTGATGCCAAGCAGACACACACACACACACACACACACGAGAGAGAGAGAGAGAGAGAGCGCGCGCGCGCGCGCAGGGGAGGGGTCTGCCTTCTGGAAGAACAAAGAACCAGCTCTCTAAGAGAAATTGCCATTAAATAAAGTCCAACAAATGATGCCAATGAACAAGTTTTCAATTATCGGCCGCCATTCACGCAGCCAAAAAAGTAGCTGCTAAAAGCTGTAATCACAAACAACTCAGCAATGCCCACTTCAAGCTGTACAGCAACATGTAATATTTTGAGGCTGGGAAAAGATCACACAGAACAGAGTATTTAAGAAAATTGCAACCTGCAACGGTGGGTGGGGGAGAAACACAACAACAAGCCTAAGTGCCTTTTATTTTAGAGTGTAGGTCTACGTTTAGCTGCACTTCAGGTGAGTTACATCTCAGAATCATGCACAAGTTATCTACTTGCATCCATTATTTGATACAGTTATGGCTTCCTGTCCTTGACGCTGCCTGGGATCAGATGGCTGAGGAATGGCAATCGGGTTAAATTTGCCATGAAGATTTGCTCAGCTTTGTAAATGGGCTCACCTCAGCCACCTTAAACCCATTTGATATTCTGCATACATTTGTGAACCTGGGTTTAGCAGGCACAAAGAAATAACTTGAAGGGGAAAAATAAAATCAGGGGGATAGGGTTATCCTTAAATATAAAACCTACAGGTAGAATAGTGAAGGGGATTGGGGTTGGCCATGCTCCATATGTCAAAGAGAGCATAGAGGAGACTTGCAAATCGGAAAGTTTACAAAGAATTAAACACAGAATTGCTGTGTCTGAAATTATAATGCTCCCCCAAAGTAATAGGGGACTGGGGACACACTCTGTCACCACCTGCTGCAATTCCCCTAGATCAAAAATAGGAAGGTTATCTTGAAATGGAGAAAGAAATTAGGAAGGCAGCTGAAAGGAGGGAAATGGTATAATGATAGGTAATGTCACCTTCTGCTTGCAAGGCCTGGATAAATACAGGATTTCTAGATAAATGAGACTATGCTTCATGGAGTCAAGTAGATGGAAGGGAACCCTTGATTCAACTGCCCCAGAGTTCCCTGGGAAGAGGGAGTGGTGGTTCAACCGCTCTGAGAATTGTAGCTTCATTGGGGAACAGGAGTCTCCGAACAACTATCAGCATCCTTAACAAACTACAGTTCCCAAGGTTCTTTGAAGAAGCCATGACTGTTTGAAGTGACACGATACCACTTTAAACGTTTAGTGCAGGTAGGGCTCATGTAAATGCATGGTTAATGACGAGAACTGTTTGAATGAATCTTGAATAAGATATTCTCCAGTCACCTTGTGCAGGGAAATTCAAGTGCAATAATATCTGTGCAAAGTGGAGTCAGAAGGGGGATGATTTGCAGCAGATAAGCTGGAGGTGGGCTTGGGTATGCTTAACCCTTTCCCTGCTTGCCATTTCCCCTTGCAACTCTTCCCCGGTCATTTTTCACCAAACCAGAGTTTCAGATTTGTATTTGCAATGGACAATCTGGCAAGACCATTTCAAAGTCAAGTCATGTCTATAGTATAAGCCATCTGCAAACTCTTCTGTTTTTGCAAACTACAAATCACCTGTTGCCTTTGCCTTTTTGTTTTCTGGCCTCTTCTTCCTTGTCTCCTCCTGCCCTTTGCCCATCTTGTCTGGAACCAAGTCCAACAGCCCCATGTATATTTCTCTAAGGTTATTGGAGGGTGTATGGAATACAAAGGTGACAAACAAAAGTAGCTTCTTGGGTGGTGTGGAATACAAAAACGAAAACTAATAAATATTTTTCCATATGCTACTGATGAAATGGTTTTTCTTCTCCACTCAGCTTCTCATACCAGAGTACTATACATGAGTTGGGTAAATCATTTTCTTCTGAAGGCCCTCTGGTGGCCTAGGCAAAGTGAGTGGTTTCAGTTCAGCACACAGATTCTTCTGTGCTGGCAAACCCGCCTTTCTATCAGTAGATAGTAATTTCAGCAGACAAATCAAGGCCTGAACATGCACTATCCTCTGACTCTCTGCATGTTATGATTTCGGGAGGAGTTAGAGCGAAGAGTTGAATTGCTGCCCAGTTTTTTCATGGTGAGTGGAAAAGCAGAGCAGATGAGTCTCCAGCAATATTGATCTGGCACTAAATTAAAGAAAAAGCCTCTAGCATTTCACTGCTCCCTCTTCGCTCAAATATCCATCATTTTGTTGACTCTGCCTCTGTACCTCTTGGCATGCCACACATTCTGCCAAACCAGCTTGCCTTCATGTCTGCTCTCAGTCTCTTCCTATTTCTCCCTCCTCTTGATAATTCCACCTCTTCTGTTATGCTACCATTGTTCTTGTGGGTCCAGCAGCTTCATTCACAGTTCTCACCATCCCCATATTTCATCCGTATCTCATTTGCCATTGATGCCTCATGATAATGGTGGAGTTTCATCATCATTATTAATCCCTGTCACTGAACAATAAATTCTGTATGACAAGGGTAGGGAAACCTGTGAGCCTCCAGTCTCCCATCAGTCTCTCTCATCGCCCCTGGCCAGTTGTCAGGGACGATGAGAACTGTAGTCTAGCATATCTAGAGGGTCACAGGTTCCTCCCATTCCTGCTTTTTAACACAATGCATATAATCATAAGTAGCTTGATATAGCACCTCACTATTCCACCATCCTTACAGACTTGAGTTCCTTATAGGGTTGCAAGGTGTCTTCTCTTTCCAGAACATACCCACTTTTTCAGGGGTAAAATTTCTGTCCGGGTGGACTTTTTAAATTTGCCAAAATGTCTCTGGCTATACTTTCTGGATGACACATAGACATAACTGGTGGTTGAAGAACCTGCTTTCCTCTTCTCTTCTCCTGCCTGCTTCAGCAATATATCACACCTTCTGTAGTCTACATATAGTAGGGGTGTTTAAAATGAGAGTTATCATCCACTTTTTTGCTGTCAAAATATGGCAAGTAATAATAATAAATGCCACCAATCTGACTGGGTTGCCCCAGCCATTCTGGGTGGCTTCCAACAAATTAAAAGCCCAATGCAGCAAAACATCAAACATTAAAAACTCCCCTCTGCAGGGCTGCCTTCAGATGTCTTCTAAAAGTCAAATAGTTGTTTATTTCCTTGACATCTGATGGGAGGGTGTTCCACAGGGCAGGCATGACTACTGAGAAGGCCCTTTGTCTGGTTCCCTGTAACCTCATTTCTTGCAATGAGGGAACTGCCAGAAGGTCCTTAGAGCTGGACCTCAGTGTCTAGGCTGAATGATGCAGGTGGAGATGTTCCTTGGGCATAAAAATGAAGATACCACTTCAACGGCAAGGTGTGATTTCGTTTGGTGTTTTGATACCTGAATTTCATGGATGGCATTAGAATCTTTTAGACGACACCTTATCTATATATCTATATCCAGCCAATGCATGTAGCTGCCAGCGGGGTCAGTCCGCACTGCCCTTGAGATTTGTGAGCCCCATGTCCACACATTTGGCACAGCATCTGAAAAAAACTACCCTTAGAGCTAAAGCTGAGTAGCTACCTCATTCCTAAATACAGCTGTATGCATGAAGGAAACTTTTCTGGATAGCCCTGTTGTGTTGGGTCAAGTAATCTGTCTTGCCTTTGAGAAAATGCAAAGCTTCACCCACTCTTCCCAAATAACAGAATATGGGTAAAAGAAGGTGGGTTGGTTCGCATTAAACAGTAAATCAACCCTCTGTTTAGGGAGGGCATGCATGGGCTTGTTCTCTGGTCCATTTCACTCTTGCACCAAGCTCAGGTTTGGCTTAGTTTGCCACCTGAACTAGGAACTCATGGTTAAAGTATTGGCTGCACGTCACATTTGGGGAGGAAAGAGTTCAGCCATGTATCCTGGTTCAGACAACATGCTAAGGCTTGGAGTACAAACCGACTTATTGTGGGGCAAGACAATTGCAGAGCAAGGAATCTGCAGAACAAGGAATTTTCCCCCTGATGGCGAATTAGAATGTCATATAACTCAGAGGGATATAACTCAGAGGAGGCAGAAAAGAGCAGTCTTTTCCTTTGGGTGCCAGACTTCATGGGATGAGTCTTCAGGAGCACCTACATCTAGGGACAGATAATTTCTTCTGCACCCTGCGTGACTATGTCTAAACATATATATTAAGTATGCATGCCAAAGGCATAAGAAGAATGAAGTGATAACACTTGCTATAGTTGTTCTGAGGTATAAATAGTAACCACAACAAATGCTTTTAAAATATACTCTTTGTGCGTGCGTGCAATATATTAATAAGTGTATGCAAAGCATGCCTTTGAAGTTTGCGGCAGATTCTTGCTCCCTGTAATCTCCTTCTTTCCCCAACCTTCCAAGCTCTGAAATAGTTCCCCTGCAACTACAATATTAAGATGAGGAGATGAGTCAGTTCTCTGCCCTATGCTTGGCTCATTTTCAGAATAGAGTTGCATTCAGAGGTGGGGTTTATTGTGTTATTTTTTACTGGTTATAATTCTAGGCCTTCTGTGCCGATTTCAAAATTCCCATTTACACTATTTCAGTATGGAACAGTGGCTTTCTTTTGGTAGATGTACTGCCATGTTTCACTAAATTTTAAATGGTGGAAAAGAACTGCATGCTGGGATACCACCCCAAATTTTGTCAAGTGAAACTACAGTGCAAAACTCCTGTGATTTTCCATGTTACAATGTGGAAATTATCAGGTAAGGAAACATCAGGAAAACAGAATAAAGTGATTCTGTGCTTGGCTTATTAAGCCACAAGTTGTGTACTCTGTGAATGGGGCAATCCTTAAGTAATGTTAAGTTGCTCAGAATACTCCTCTGGCATTGCCCTTTGGGCTAGATATACTGGGGTGATTTGGGTGATTTCTTCCCTTGCTTTACTGCTCTCTCTGTGGAATAAATAATCTCACACCCCCTCCCGAACCTTGGAAGCTATAAAGGCTGCACAAGGCCATTGAAAACAGTTGCAATTTAGAAAGGCTTTTTTAGTTAACAGTGTGGTTCTGTTGGGGGGGGGAGTAAAGATAGCTTTTAAGCGAGAAGCACTATTTCCCCCTCACCCACCTCACATTCCCCTGTCCTCTACCCCAAACTATGTTATGGCAATTTGCAAAGGTCTCTCTTAACTGTGGCTGCACTGGAGTCAGCCATAATGCATTTCTGTTGCTATTAAGCTGTTGGAAGTTGTAATGCTCATTAAGAGAAATGTGCTCAAGTCTAGCTATGGGGGTTGGGGGTTGGGGATGGGGTGATAAAGTCAGGGTCATCTCCCGAGATGGAGTCATAGTTCAACATTTTTAGATTGTATTACCTCCTCTAATTTGTCAGACAATGAAGCTTCAGAGCATTTGGAGGCCAAGCCCTGCAGCAGTTGCTGCTACAGAATAGTGCGGAAGGCACATTAATGTTGACACTGAAATGATGAGTTAACAGTACAAATGGCTCTCCGTAGACTAGCCTAAGCACGGCCAGACAGTCAGACCCTCATCATCTGTAAATGATCCAGTCAGTCATCTGCTCCTTTCCCATTTCTGGACAATGAAGAAGCAAAGTCATAATCAGTTCACTTGTATGGAATTTTTAGATGTAATTCTCCTTACCAGTTTAGCTGGGTGAAAATCAGTAGAAACAGCAACATCTTAATCGGGTTGCAAATTGCAAGAGTTAACCTCGAAGAGTTTCCCCCAAATCAGACTTTTTCTGGCATTTTTCTAAGGAGCTTCTTCCTCCCACCACTACGTGTTCTCTCTCTCTCTCTCTCTCTCTCTCTCTCTCTCTCTCTCTCTCTCTCATTCTTATCTGATTCCAGAGAGAAGCAATGAACTGGATGTGGGCAAGAAAGTGAAGTTTAATCAATGGAAGTACTTTGGGAAAGGGGATCTGTTGAGTCTGATTCTGGGATTCAGTCTGTTTGTGGTAGGATTGTACTCCCCTTTAAGAATCAGGTTCACAGTTTGCATACCCTCCAACATTTCTCTGATGAAAATAGGGACATCCCATTCCATAATGATAATTTTTGCTACAGTGGTACCTTGGGTTAAGTACTTAATTCGTTCCTGAGGTCTGTTCTTAACCTGAAACTGTTCTTAACCTGAACTTTGGCTAATGGGGCCTCTCGCTGCCGCCACACTGGAGCACAATTTCTGTTCTCATCCTGAAGCAAAGTTTTTAACCTGAGGTACTATTTCTGAGTTGGCGGAGTCTGTAACTATATATATATGCAGGTTTTGGTGTCCTCGGGTGTCCTCGGGTGTCTTCCCGTGTCTTCCCGTGTAAAAGTTGGGGTGTCTAGGCGACGTTTCGACGAGGTCTCACTCGTCATCTTCAACTGGGTTGCACCAGAATGGCTGGTGCAACCCAGTAAGATGTGTGGTGCATACATACAGTGGTACCTCGGGTTACATACGCTTCAGGTTACAGACTCCGCCAACTCAGAAATAGTACCTCAGGTTCTCCAATGAAAATAGGGATATCCTGAGGAAAAGTGGGACATTCCAGGATCAAATCAGAAATCAGGGACATCTCTGGAAAATAGGGAAACTTGGAGGGTCCGAGCTTGTAGTGCTCAACTCTTTGCTCAACTCAACTGTGTTGACCAATTGTTTCTGAGTGACATTTCAGGTGTTGACGATTACCTTCAAGGCCCTAAACAACTTGGGATCAAGCTGTTTAAAGATATCAGTTGACTCTTTAAGATCAGCTGATGTGTCCTGCTTGGGTGTACCATTGCCTTTTGAGATACATTTGGTGGTGAGAGAGCTTTATCTGTAGCAGTACTCCATATGTCAACCTCACAGCCCCAAGAGGTTAGATTCGGGGTGGCCAATATGCTGTTCTCCATTACTTATTGAGCTACAACTCCCATCATCCCTGACCACTAACCTTGCTATCTGGGGATGATGGGAATTGAAGTCCAACAACAGCCTCAAGGCGCCATATTGACCACCTAGCCAGTGGTGGCCAAATGTGGCCCTCCATCTGTTTTGGACTATAATTCCCATCATCCCTGGCCACAGGTCCTGTTAGCTAGGGATGATGGGAGTTGTAGTCCAAAAACTGCTGGAGGGCCAAGTTTGGCCACCACTGGGCCACTCCATGGTAAAAGCATCTTCTTCTTTATTTGTGTTCTGCAGGTATTGGAAGACCCTTATATTTCAACAAGTCTTTGGCACTGTTTAAGAAGAGTCCTGCTGCATGAGACCTAAGGTCCAGCAATCAGTTCTCATGGAGGCCAATCAGATGCTTGTGGAGATGTGCAGTGATAAAATATTGCAAACAACAACAACAGCAGCAGCATTGTGTGCATGGTTGCATCAGTATACTTTTCTGTGTGTTTTATCAATGCTCAGGAGTGCAAATGCACCTCAGTAAAACAATGTGCGAAAGGGATCTTCATGTAGTCATAGATACAATCATATTGAGATTGCTTCTTTTCTTTGTAGTGTTTTATCAAGTAGCATAGAGAAGAGAAAAGTTGCAAATTACTTGGCGGAACTTGAAGCTGCTCCAGTTCTGGGACCAGTTTTAGAAATTCTCCTAGATAGAAGGAGGAGTCTAATTTAGGGAAACGTGAACCCACAGGATAATGAAGAAATGGAATGAAGGAGACCTCATCCAAAACAAAATTGTGCTGCAGCTTGGTACTTTTCAAGCGGCTCTAATCGGGTGCACAACCCCTAATGTGATCCTGTGAGCCTTGCTCCCTCTGCTGCGTCCCTGATGGCCTGACCCCACCCCTGACCTTGTGTTAGGGTTGTGTTAGGGTTCAAAATGGTGTGAGGAGCCCATGTGCAAATAGCAGGCTCTTCACTACAGACCTTCAGCACTCACACTTAGTCAGGGGTGCAGCTGATCCTTGCTTGCTCAATCCATGTTCATCATGTTGTGTAACCCCGATACATGAAGAAGGCAATGAATAGAAACATGATTACTGCAGATTTCCATAAAGCCTGACATCCCCCACAATCTAGTGGCTCTAAACCATGGGTAGGCAAACTAAGGCCCAGGGGCCGGATCCGGCCCAATCGCCTTCTAAATCCAGCCCACGGATGGTCCGGGAATCAGTGTGTTTTTACATGAGTACAATGTGTGCTTTTATTTAAAATGCATCTCTGCGTTATTTGTGAGGCATAGGAATTCACTCACCCCCCCAATATAGTCTGCCCCCCCATAAGGTCTGAGGGACAGTGGACCAGCCTCCTGCTGAAAAAGTTTGCTGACCCATACTCTAAACTATCTTTATCGCATCAATTCATTTTAAGATGAGAATATTCACTGCATGTAAAAATGGACAGTTGTTGTCCCATCAAAGACAATGGGACCCTCTTGCCTGTACGGAGCTCGTTCTGCCCGGACGCTGAGATCCAGCGCCGAGGGCCTTCTGGCGGTTCCCTCATTGCGAGAAGCAAAGCTACAGGGAACCAGGCAGAGGGCCTTCTCGGTAGTGGCGCCCGCCCTGTGGAACGCCCTCCCACGAGATGTCAAAGCGATAAACAACTACCTAACATTCAGAAGACATCTTAAGGCAGCCCTGTTCAGGGAAGTTTTTAACGTGTGATATTTTAGTGTATTTTTGGTTTCTATGGAAGCCGCCCAGAGTGGCTGGGGATGCCCAGCCAGATGGGCAGGGTATAAATAATAAATTATTATTATTATTATTATTATTATTATTATTATTATTATTATTATTATTATAGAAACTATACCGATAAGAGGTTAACACCAAATGTTTAAGTCACATTCTTTGAACTTTCAACAAGATTAGATATAAAAATTTTGCTTAAAGCATGAAATCCAGCACTGTTTTCTGTTTTAACACTGTGAGCAGTAAAGGCTAAATAGCTAGTTAATTATTGTACTATATTTCACTTCTGCTTTCTTGCAGCAACAGACTGATGTAAATTTCACATTGTTTGATTTGCTTTCTCAGTAATTTGTCATATGAGTGGGAAGCTGTGTCAAGCTGAACAAATGAAAGCCAAATTTTATTGTAAACGTGTTCACTTTGGCAGAGGCCAATTGCATGGCAGATTTAAATAAATCCTTTCCATGCCAGCTGAAAAGCTGGATATATCTCCCTTCAACTATGCAATAGTATGCTCCACAGAACTTGGATGGCACATCTAAATGTGTGTGTGTGTGTGTGTGTGTGTGTGTGTGTGTGTAAAATGAATCCATTGAAAGTGACTGCTCTTTCCACCACTTCTCTCTGGTTTGCTGGGATCATCTGGGACCCTACCCAATCACTTTTCCCCTGCCTTGCTGGTATCCAGGAGAGGGAACTTATCTCATTTTAGTTTAATGAGTCCAGGATTAAAAACGTCACAGGACAGACGTCAGAAGGATTTTTAAAAAAAATATTTTTAAAACTAATTATAAAAACCCAATTCAGATGGGAAGATGAATGAGCTATCTTGAGCATCTTGATAATTTTGATAAAAGGCAAGTGTTGTCTCAGCAGTGGGAGGAATGCATGAAGCAATCCTATAGTAATTGATTTAAAACCTAGCAGCAAAGGAAAGAAGACTACAGCACATGGAATTTTCATCCATTGCATTAATTCATCCATTTGCAGAAGCCATAACTTCTCCATGATGCCTATGGTGATTTTGCCCCTCTCCTTCAAGTAGTAAAGGCTCAAAGTGCACGATTTGGCTTTGAATGAAAAGTATGGCAGAGTACGTTCTTTGTCTCATTCTAATGAAGGCAGATGTAAGGTTTTGAACTGGTTCTTTATCTTAAGTTGGTCAGCAATGTTAGAAATGGAAGCAAGGAAGGAAAGAGAAAGAAAAACTAAATTTGCAACCCATAATGCCATCTAGTTGCCACTCCCAGATATGTTAATGCCCTAGTGCTGTATTCGCTCAGTACAGTGGTACCTTGGGTTAAGAACTTCATTTGTTCCGGAGGTCCATTCTTAACCTTAAACTGTTCTTAACCTGAGACACAACTTTAGCAAATGGGGCCTCCCTGAGTTGGTTTGTTGAGCCTGGAATTGCTGCCATCCCACCAAGTTGCTACTTCTGAACTTACCACGTTTGCTTGGGTTACACTGCAGTCCTATACATATGTTCCTGATAATAAGTCTCATTGAATTTGGCGATGTTTACTACTGAGTAGTTAATCAAGTTCTGGTGAAGAGTAATGGAGCTGTTACATTCAGATGCATTAACATCACTCCCAAATGTGGATTTTCAAAATTTTATTTCTGGAACTTCCTTGCATTTTTCCTATGTGTACATTGGACTGCAAAACCTTAGAAGGATTGGTGGAACTCTCCTTCTCAGGAGGCTAGGCTGGCACCTGCTCTGCTTTCCTTTCATCAGCAGGCAAATATATTTTTTTTTCAGATACTTTTTTGTTTGGCCACTACTTGGCTGTTGTGGCTGGGTAGGTATTGTTTGTGTGCATGCACACATTCTTTTCAATATTTTAAAGTGGTTTTTGTGTTGTTGTTTTAATAAGGTTACATAGTGTGTGTGTGTGTGTGTGTGTGTGTGTGTGTGTGTGTAGTTGTATCTGTTTTAATTGTATGTTGCGAGCCACATTGGGTCGCACAGTGGGAGGAAGGCAGGATATAAATAAGGTACAATAAAATAAATATTTTGTTAGCAGAACAGCTAATGCTGTTTTCAGGCTTTGTCTAGAGTACAGTATAAGATGTTCTGAGGGGCGCATACACTCCCTAACATAAATCCACTAAACCTTTTCAGTTCATTATTTTAAGCAATGGCTTGGTTTTGTTGCTACATTGTTAAAATTGATTTGCACATCCCTACTGTTCTTAGCCTTTATGGGCATTAGAACAGGCTTTTATCCGCCTTGCAGAAGCATCGCTGCCTTGAAGTAATACACCGTAACTCAGGTAGTCAGCAAATTATGTTACAAAGAGCTACAATAGATTAAGTAACAGGTTGATGCAAATAGCCACTCTTATCTTTGGAACCATTTACTGAAAAGCCAAGTATTTAGCCATGGTTCAGCTCAAAACACGCATCAAATATACTAGTAACTCCAACAGGGGAAGCCAATCTGTTGAATTCTCTGTGGCGAGAGAAAAATGATAGTATATAAGCATTTTAACCCACTAAGGGGATAATGTTCTCCCTTCGGTATCTTTTCAGAGTGAGGGCTGTGCCAAAAAGATAAACACCTGAACTCATGACTATTAATACTTTGATCACACCAGATAAGCGCACAGAGGCCGCTTCACGGTTGTGACCTGGTGCCTCCAAATAGTTCCAAGCCAAGCTGTTATTGCCTCCGGCACAATTCCTTTGGAGTCCGCAAGACCTCCAGTGACAAAGAACTACTGTAATAGCCACACTTGACAGCTTTCCCTCTCCCCATACTATCGCCCAGAATGGCCACTCTGACCCTGCACTGTACTGGATATGAGCATTCAGGGGGAAGCAGCTGCGAGTCATTACGGTCCCCAGAGCCCCATTTTAAGGAGGGAGCATTAAAAATGACGGAAACTCATTTCATTCTCTTATGCCAGGCTCTGAGCTCTGACACTGCAGGAGGAGACAGCAGATACTGAGGGAGAGGTATGCTTACAGATCCTCATAGGACAACGCAATCATGACTTGTGGAATTGTATTCTGCAGAACACATCTCACCACAGCCAGCTTACGCGATCACATTAACAGAACACATTTTCAAAAGAGGTAAAGGTAAAGGTACCCCTGCCCGTTCAGGCCAGTCTTGCCAGACTCTAGGGTTGTGCGCTCATCTCACACTATAGGAGCCAGCGCTGTCCGCAGACACTTCCGGGTCACGTGGCCAGCGTGACAAGCTGCATCTGGCGAGCCACCGCAGCACACGGAACGCCGTTTACCTTCCCTCTGGTAAGCGGTCCCTATTTATCTACTTGCACCCGGAGGTGCTTTCGAACTGCTAGGTTGGCAGGCGCTGGGACCCAACGACAGGAGTGCACCCCGCCACGGGGATTCGAACCGCTGACCATGTGATCGGCAAGTCCTAGGCGCTGAGGTTTTACCCATAGCACCACCCGCGTCCCCTCAAAAGAGGTAGAGGCTGCTGTTTGTATCTCAGTACAGTGGTGCCTCGCAAGACGAAATTAATTAGTTCCACGAGTTTTTTCGTCTTGCGATTTTTTCGTCTTGCGGAGCGCGGTTTCCCTGGGTATTAACGGCTTTAAGAAAAAGGAAGCAAACTCGCAAGACGTTTTCGTCTTGCGAAGCAAGCCCATAGGGAAATTCGTCTTGCGAAGCACCTCGAAAAACGGAAAACCCTTTTGTCTAGCGAGTTTTTCGTCTTGCGAGGCATTTGTCTTGCGGGGCACCACTGTATTGAAGGAAGGCATACCAGAGATGTGTGGATATTCCAGCATTCACCTTAAAAAACGTTCTGGGTTTTACCAGTAAATGTAAAATACTGGGGATGGGGGGAGTGAGTCTGCACAAAGGAGAAATGAACTAATCTACAGTGGTACCTCGGGTTACAGACGCTTCAGGTTACAGGCTCCGCTAACCCAGAAATAGTACCTCGGGTTAAGAACTTTGCTTCAGGATGAGAACAGAAATTGCATGATGCCGGTGCAGCGGCAGCGGGAGGCCTCATTAGCTAAAGTGCTACCTCACATTAAGAACAGTTTCTGGTTAAGAATGGACCTCCAGAGCAAATTAAGTTCTTAACCCGAGGTACCACTGTACTGGTAGATAACACCTCTCTTTGTAAAGAAAAAAGAAAAGCTACCTTTGTAAACAGGGAGGGTGTGAAATGGAGCGGAGTGGTCTTCCCATGTCATATCCTCCTTCCCTCTAGTCTGAGTGCTCATTCCAATCCTAATGCAGACAGGGTTCAGTGGTAGAACATCTGCTTTGCATGCAGAAGGTTACAGATTCAATTCCCAGCATCTCCAAGTGGGGTTGAGAAAGAACTCTGTCTGAAATCCTAGATTGGTGCTGCCAGTCAGTGTAGACAGCACTGAGGTAGATAGGCCAATGGTCTGACTCACTATAGGACAGTTGACTTGGTTCGTAAGAGAGCAGAAGGGGTTACAAGA
This sequence comes from Podarcis erhardii, assembly GCF_964252035.2. Classification (NCBI taxonomy): domain Eukaryota; kingdom Metazoa; phylum Chordata; class Lepidosauria; order Squamata; family Lacertidae; genus Podarcis; species Podarcis erhardii. Next base: position 69,634,786 of record NC_138510.1, read on the forward strand.
AGGGAAGCTGATATATATACCATCTCAGGCTGCTTCTCCATCTAATCCCATATTGTCCTCTACTCTGACTGGAGCTGCCCTCCATCATGACACAACACATGAAGGCAATACATGAAGGCATCACCTGGTAGCTGATCTTGCGAGTGGCCAGGAAATGAATCTTGCGCTCTTTGCATGTGCTCCTCCTCTTGCAAGCAGGAAGCCCTCCTCCAGGAAAGAACTTATTTACTCTCTGGTAGACTGAGAGAAGTCAACTTTGGGGACTTTGCAGATGTAGGGGTTTCCTTGTTTCCAGTAACTTACGGCTTACCAAAATGTGCGACCACCCTTGTTGAAAATACACCGGCAAACAATATGGTACTCCAGTTTGGTACTGGTTTATGTACAAAGTTTGCTCTCATGTACATGAGAGCAAAAGGTTCCAAGAGGAACAGAAAGGTGCATCAGCACAGGCAGCAGAAAGGTGGGGTGAAACAATTTTGTTTGTGCACACACACTGGGTCACAATAGCAAGTATTCTGCATGGATTTATGGTAACTCTAAGACCCACACAAGCACGATGTAAGCTTGAAAACGGTTCTGGACTTCACAGAGTTAAGACAAATGAGTCATTATTTCAACAACCTACTGTGACTCCCTTTTAAACTCAGGCTACCATACAGTATGTCACAATGTAACTTTTGTTACTTCACCCACATCTAGACAACCAACAGCCAGGACTAGCTATAATAGTGACTTGTCCTGCCATTAGGGATGGGGGAGAAATTTGATTCGGTCTGCATTTTAAAGGTGAACGTACCTATTTTCCACTTTACGAAATAGTACACAAACTGAAACACAGTTATCCTGCAATATGTACACATATCTGAATTTTGCAAGGCAATTCTCAAGCCAAGCACACCAAGTAATGTGTACAAAAAAATGCATATATTAGGGTAAACTATGCATAAAATGCATATATTAGGAAGAATGATGTACAAAATGCTTTGCTAAAATGTGCATATTATGCAAAAACTGCATACACAAATGTTTCTGTTAGGAGGAATTTTCATTAAAATGCTGATGAATTCTCGTGATAACTTCCTCTAATGGGTGTGTAAATGTGGAGAATTCAGGATTGGAAAATTGAGCAAGGGAAATGGAGAAATCCATCTGTCCCTAGTCCCCAGGCTCTGGACACTTCCCTTCAGTAGAATCATAGAATTCATAGAATCATAGAGTTGGAAGGAACCATAACGGTCATCTAGTCCAACCCCCTGCAATGCTTGTGGGGCTCAAATGACCCTGAGATTAAGAGTCTCATGCTCTACCAACTGACCTATATGAGAGAAGCTTGGTGCTGTTGCCTGGTGCTTACAGAATCTCACTTTCAATAGTCTCAAAATGGTGGTGCTGAGGGGACCTTGGATAAGAGGACAGCTTCTTCAAATAAGAGACACCTGTTGTGGTCCGTTATCATGAAAGAAATGTAAAGTCTTTCTGCCAACATACAAACCATAAAGTAAGTTGCTCAGTGCTCAGTCCTTGTCTAGCTGGCACAATGCATTTGAGCAGGGTGCTTCACATGTAAGGAAACTAACAACAGCCAGAACCTGTTTGCCTTGAGAAAGCTGGCTCAGAGTGGTAGTTTTCACAGGGAAAACCTCCAAATAAGATGCAGCTGACTCCACTTTTATTTGACTTATTTCTCTGTGTGGAAGAGGTTTGAATTCTGCTCTAAATATGCAGCAAAGTTCAACATCCACCCTCACCCTGGCTCCAGTTCTGACTTTGTAACTACTCTCAAAACTGCCTATTCTTCTCACAAGCCCGCTGCAATTACGATCACTGGTCCTTTCCCGTTGTTTCTCTCTCCCTTGGTAAGGCGATGATGTCAGGAAACACGCTGGTGTTTTCTTTTTGGCAAAGGCATTGCGCACCTCCCCCACTTTCCCCATCTCTACAGGTTTCACAATGTTGACAAGCTGTAGCAAAAGATGAAAAGGAGAAATGTAGGAAAAAAAGAAAGCGAGAGAGCCCATTTCTTTACCTGTGAAGTGGTTACTGCTAGTCCCTCTTTAGGTGAGGAGTGGGAGACTTTGAACATTATTGGACTGCAGCCCCCATCATCCCTGATAATTGGCTGTAATGGCTGGAGCCAATGGGAATTGGAGTCTAACACTATCTAGAATGGCAGATGGATCTCTGCTTTGGATCAGTGCTGGAAGAAGAAGAAGAAAGAAGAAGAAAGAAGAAGAAGAAGAAGAAGAAGAAGAAGAAGAAGAAGAAGAAGAAGAAGAAGATTAAAAATCTGCTGTACAAATAATTTCAGGCATAGAGGATTCAAAATAATGATTAGTGTTCACTGTGTTTCATTCCATTAATTGGCTGCAGATTAGTTGGGACAGGAAACTCCTTAGAGCAAATCATCTAAAGAGGATGCACTTCACCAGCTACTTGATGACTGTTTCTTTCTGCAAGGAACAGCAGAAAGAGGATTTATTGACCCAATGGGAGGTTGCCATGCATGGCTTGTTGGCTATCATTGGCTGGATAGGCCGATATGTTCAGCTCAGGCTGCAAATTGGACACACCTAACTGAAAGGTCTCTAGGGTGGAATCTATACACATACAAAAAAACGCTGTGAAAATGCTTTTTAAAAAATGTTTTGAAAAATACATTGAATTTTGCATAGCTTGCTTTTGCCATCTAGTGACACACTTGTATATTGCATTTTACAACACATTTAAAATGTTTTATTTGCAGCTGTATAGCTGAGTCCTAGGAGTCTTGGAATGGACTTCACATTAAAGTCACTTGGGTTGCCCAAGCTACCAGCCAGGACCACAAAGGGCTCCATCTCTTATAGCACGATTGGATGAGCTCTTGACCTATGACCTATGAAGACATTGCATGTAACCACTGTGGAATCCATCCTTGACTATCAAAACATCCCAGAGGGTTAGTCCTGTGCAGCAAAAACCACAAGGAGTTGGGTGGCACCTTGAAAATTTAACACATTTATTGCAGCATTAGCTTTGAACCATATGCAATGGCCCGTGACAACTTAGCCTGCACAAATTGTGATCACTTTCAAAGTGCCACAAGTCTCTCTGAACCAGAACACTGGTGCAGCACCAGGACTGTGGTCCTAGCATGCTCTCCATCCCCTTTGCTCAATCTTGGCTACATGTTTACCCCACTCATATGTATGCCCTTTATTATCCCTGTGCTGAGGAAGAATAGTCAATGCTCCCTTGTAGTTTGGGAAGGTTATGGCAGAATGCGGGAGGCAGTGGAAGACAGGAGTGCCTGGCGTGCTCTGGTCCATGGGGTCACGAAGAGTCGGACACGACTAAACGACTAAACAACAACAACATGGCAGAATGGTTCAGGACCACTTGTAGTGCTCAGGATGCTTTTTTAGCTGCCATGCTGTGAGCCCAAGTGCATGAAATCACTTCCTCCTAAAATATGGATGGATACACTAAAAACAAGAGCAGAAACAATACTATGAAAAGCTTTTATGAAAAAGTGAAGCAAAGGGAATAGGGGGCTATTTCACTGGCTCTGCACAGATCAGATGCTTTTGGCTGTCCATGTTCCCCCAAAGTCACCAAGCAATGGAAATTCCACCTGAACATTGTTTATCCCAGCTGGTTATTATAAGTACTATGTTATAAGTGCTACAACTTTAAGAATTGGCATTTTTTCCTTCTCCCTTTCCATTCTTTTGTCGTTTTGTGTTAGGCTTTTGGCTTCTAGGGATGCAGGTGGTGCTGTGGGTTAAACCATAGAGCCTAGGACTTGCCGATCAGAAGGTTGGCAGTTTGAATCCCCGCAACGGGGTGAGCTCGCATTGCTCGGTCCCTGCTCCTGCCAACCTAGCAGTTCGAAAGCACATCAATGTGCAAGTAGATAAATAGGTACTCCTCCAGCGGGAAGGTAAACGGCGTTTCCGTGCACTGCTCTGATTCGCCAGAAGTGACTTAGTCATGCTGGCCATATGACCCAGAAACTGTCCGTGGACAAACACCAGCTCCCTCAGCCAGTAAAGCGAGATGAGCGCCGCAACCCCATTGTCAGTCACTACTAGACCTAATGGTCAGGGGTCCCTTTACCTTTACCTTTGGCTTCTAAGCCTGGCTGCTGCTTTGGGAGACTTTCTGGATGAAGAGTAGTGTAGAAGTCCTTTAAACAAACAAACAAACAATTTAGATGAGTATATTCCAGCATAACTCAGCAATGATAACTCAAGCTTGCAACTCTTAATATATGAACCTTTGAAACGACAGCTAATAACTACATTTGGATATGTCAGCATAATGAATCAAACTATAGCAACTACTCTTATCAGCTCCTCAGTCCCAACCATTGAAACAAAAACCCAGCCTGTCAAAAACCCATATTACATTATCCAATGGAGATACGACATGCAACAGCACCAAGAAGTACCAAACTGTATAAACTGTTGACATAGTTAAGAAATGTGGTTTCCCTTTGCAGATTCATTGGTTTCTGCAGATGTCACTAGCCAAATGGGATGCCCATAAGATACATATGGATCAATGCTGTATTGTTAACGGAAAGCACATGCACACAAGGACATATATACCACAAACATTGCAAATATTTAGACAATGAGTTCCAAACAATACAGATGGTAAGGAAGCATACCGTAAATTAAAAACAAGGTGAAAATTATGGAAAGATACATTTATGTTACTCTAGCTACAGAGGAAAGGAAAGAGGCAGACACACACACATCCAACAAACAAAATAATCCAATCCTGTTCACAGAATATATATGCTGATATTCAGCAAATTGACTTGAAATACATATCCCCCTGTATAATCTTTGTTGGGCTTAAGGGCTGAGAGAGATGCTTCCAGACCCTTAAGTATAATGGTTCCGGCAAATACCTCTGTAATGCTAAAACAAAGTATAGCAATATCTTGAAGATTAGCATACGAGTAATAGGACCACATAAAAACTCATAACAACAAACCATATAGCTACAATAACCATGTTAAAACAACTGCAGTTATTTCTTAAATAACTGTGCAGGCCATCCACACGAGGTATTATGTACAGGAGGTGGAAAAGAACAAAGTAGCCCATTTTCGTAGTCTCCTGAGATTCAGAATGAAAATGATTTTCTCTTTTTCATTTGCCTTGAGGACCATGTCTCTTGCATTGTGCTATCAAGCCTGTATGGAAGACTGCATGGTTCTTCATAAAATTAATGTGAAGATTAAGAGTTGGTTTGTTTTCTAACATAACCAAAAAATTAAATCAATGCACTTAGGGGTGCCTAAATTTGTAGATATTCAGTTTGTGAATCTCTCTCTCTCTCCCTCTCCCCCCTCTCTCTCTAACACACACACACACACACACACACACAAATAAAAGTACTCATTTCACAAAGGAAAAGACAATACTGTTTTTATAATGGAGAGATTATTCCTAATACCAGCAATATGCTACCTCACTCACTATGCTGGATGATTAAACCTTCTTTCGCTTAGTTTTTAGCTGGATTTAAATAAAAATAAAAATATCTTAGATGGCATTTGTAATATTTGTAAGTTATCTTGTGTGGCTGATTTGATTGCACTTAATTAATTGTCTCTTAATGTTTTATATGTTTTCTTTATTTAAAGCATTCATATCGCACCTCAAGGTGACATACATGGTTCTTCCCAGTCTCATTTAATCCACACAACAACCCATGTGAGGTACGTTAGGATGAAAAGCAGTGACTAGACCACGGTCACCAAGTGAGCTTCAGGGCCAAGTGGAGATTTAAACGCTGGTATTCCAGATCCTAGTCCGACACTCTGACCACTATAACACACTGGTTTCTGTGCTTCTTTGAGTTAGTAACAACAAGTAATTTTTATACTTTCCTTCATCTGAGGATCACAGGGCGGTTTACAATATAAACCACAAAAATACACACCACAGTAACAAACAATACCCCCCCCCAGTTTAAAAGGCGATAGATTACTTAATTAGTCAAAGGCCTGGGAGAGGAGGAATGATTTCACAAGTGGGATCCACTGCAGAAAAGGCTTGTTCTCCGGACCTCACAGTGGAGACACACAAAGAAGGCCTTACATAATGATATCAGGGGCCAGGTAGGTTCATATGGGGAGAGGCATGTAGTAGCACTGTACAGCAGCGATAGCCAACACGGTACCTTCTAGGTGTTGTAGAACTACAACTCCCATTTTACCTGACCATTGGTTATGATGGTTGGGGCTGATGAGAGTTGGAATCCAACAACATCTAGAAGACACCGTGTCGGTTCCCTTTGCAGTAAACAAGCAAACAAGCAAGCATGACCGCTAATATTTTGAATATTCATTTAGCACCAATAGGATGCCAAGGTCTGCCAGGTGAGCAGTGCAATCCTATATGCGTCTATTTAGCACTTCCCTAGTTTTCTTCCAGGTATCTGTGTATAGGATTGCAACCGTAGGGACCCTCTAGATAATCATGATTAATTACCTAGATGTTGTTTATGTGGTTTCATGATTATTTATGCTCCTCATGGCAATTATATGCTTTCCTGCTTTCATTACTACTTGTGTCTGTAAAACGTTTCGGGTGGGCATGCTTCATTCGCGATAGGTAAACACCCCATAGCTTCCTGTTGAAATCCTGTAATTTTATATACCACCAATGTTTTGGGGTAGGGGGTTGTGATGTTTCTGTTGCACCGTAGTGCAAGAGTACCGCTCTAGACAGCAATAATGTGGTAACACTGGGGAAGCATCGCCAAACAAGTAATAATGTGGAATTATGGGTTGACAGTCCAGTATAAACCCAATGTTAATGCTCTGTTATTGCATCAATAACATACTTCAAAAGGTGCCTTCAAAACTACAACACTAGTCCCTTTGAACATCTAAGTAGATGTGTATAGGCTCGTTTTATAAATATCAAGATCTGGTTCATTATCAGGGCATGAGAGCAATGGCAACAGAAATGGCTTTTATCTCTAGCACCTGATGTTCAGAGGCACACTGTTTGCATGTCAAGGCCCCGAGTCCTCCCCCATTTGCTGAATAATAAAACACATGGACACCAGTATTGTAGGTTAATGGGCTAATTAAGGCCACAACTTTATTGGTTACAGAATGTGAGTGGTATTGGCTTAGGCACTGAAATTGAACCGACTATATGTGACACCTGCCCGCCATGCAGGTACTCCAGTAAGGGTCAACCACCAGTACATCAACTGAGAGCTCCCCCAGGGTCCCTGATGGGGTCAAGGCATGGCCCTAGCCCATACCTGGGTTTCGGATAAGATCCACACCCCGGGAATACCCTTAAAGAGGATGGGCAGGTGATGGCCACAACCTCCCCTCCCATGAACCAGGTTTTACCAATGCCTATCCACCACTCGAGCCAAACGGCTTGCCGCCAATACCCTCACACCTGCAACCAACACCTAATGCCCTCAGTGACATCAGCCAACCAAAAATCATTTCCCCAGTTGGAAAGATGTACACCATCATCACGGAACAAGGCCTCTTTGCCAAACGTAATGGCGGGATGCACAATCACCCAGCCCTTCAGCATTTGCACCTTCCGTGTCACCACTCGATTCACAGGTTTCCTGGCCTTATTAGTGGCAGATGGGGAAAGACTGTTACGCCATGCATGTCAGGCAGGAGTCTCTACCACCCCTACCTGCAGATGCCGGGGATTGAACGTGGGAACTTCTGCATGCGGTAGATGCTCTACTGCTGAGTCTCCATGGCTACAGCTGGTGTGGAGCTGAGGAAAGATGTGGCTGAGTGGCTTGGTCAGAGAAAGCCGTATCTCCCTCACTTTGGGGATGCCTTCAGCTACTTCTATTCTTGAATAGCAGTAGGAATTGAAAGACACCGACCAGGAAATTGTATTCTGGGGATATCTACTCACTTAGCTCTCTTACGTGCAAAAGACTGATTAGACGCAGAACACAATTTAAAACTAACGGACCTGAACTTTTGTAGACTGAACATGGCGGGTGTCATTGCCTTGTCTCCTCTAAGCAAATGGCTTGACACCAAAGTAATGCTGAATGCTTGAAATCCCTGAGCAGGTCAGCTTTAAGTTCAGCTAATGACTACAAACGCCTGCGCAGGACTGTGTCATCAGCATAAAAATGAACGCTGCACTCAGTATGCCGAGTTGTCAGTTCATTTATAAAGATCGTAAATAACAATGGTCCAAGGATGGATCCCTGAGGTACTCCTATAATGACATCCATTAAATCTGACATGACACCATTTAATAACACAAGTTGTATGTGCCCTCTTAAGTAGCAAGCGTACCAATTAATTACAGATGATGCTATACCTAAGCCATTCAATTTATCCAATAAGGGAACATGATTTAGCAAATAGGAAACAAATGCACACTTAAAGGCATGAGACACACAATCCTCTAGGAAGCACTGATCACTTAACCCACTAGGTTTCAGAGCATCTAGCATTCACCTTTGAGTCAGTCAGGGGAAAGGGCTTCACTAGGAGCAGAGCTCAGATTTATTGTTGTTACGTTTACACCAGTCTACTGAATCTACCAGGGGTGGGGATCTTCAGGTCTAGGGACTCTCTGCCTTGGAAATTTCCGCAGGCCACACCCCTCACTGTTTTGCACCCCAAATATTCTTGCTGGTCTCAAATGTATCCTTCTTGCTTGTCTGGATGGAGGATGGAAAGGAGTCCATAGAAACTAGACTACTATACAAAGGCACAATTGATATTTGTTGCTCCACCCACTTTCACCTCTGGCCCACCTACTACTAGCGTGTGGCCCCTGGAAAGTTGCTCAGAAGGGTATGTGGCTCTTGGAGTGGAAAAGGTTCTCAACCCTGGAGTAGATAGAATTCGGCACTCTTGAGTTTTAGAACGTGATATTTTGATCAATGTTGGTGTTGCCTACATTTGGATGAGGACCAGATTAGGTAAATTTTTATATGTTTGCAGTGCCATCTTACACATGTCTATTCAGTAAGTCTCCTTGAGTTCTTATCATTAAAGAGTCCCTTGGATGATTTTAAACTGATATTTCCAACAGCACAACCTAAAAGTAAATTCAGATGTTGTTTAGCCCAGTATGCTGACTCCCAGTAAGGAAGGGGTTCCCTAGATGGAAATATCTGTAGAACAACCTCACATGGTCCCCATACCAGGTTGGTTGAATGAGGAAGCCTTCCTGTTTCTTTAATTTCCGACAGGTTTTTCATATGCATGACTTTGGGTTTGTTCTGCTTCTCCCTAAGTTTTATTAAGGAGGGAGAAGTGGAAGTGCATTGCAACTTGTAATCGAAATTGTTCAGCTTCTTAGAGATAACTATTTAGCTCTTTCCCCAGTATATTTTATCTTATTGCTATGGCTAGTGGTTAATGCAAATAAAGTTTCTATCATCTATAATCTATAATCTATCATCTATCTATCAATCTATCTATCTACTTATCTATCTATCTATCATCTATCTATCATCTATCATCTATCTATCATCTATCTATCTATCTATCATCTATCTATCTATCTATCTATCTATCATCTATCTATCTATCTATCATCTATCTATCTATCTATCATCTATCTATATCTATCTATCTATCTATCTATCTATCTATCTATCTATCTATCTATCATCTATCTATCTATCTATCTATCTATCATCTATCTATCTATCTATCTATCTATCTATCTATCATCTATCATCTATCATCATCTATCCTATTTATCTATATCTATCAAGCTGTCTATATCTATCTATCTATCTATCTATCTATCTATCTATCTATCATCTATCTATCTATCTATCTATCTATCATCTATCTATCTATCATCTATCTATCTCTATCTATCTATCATCTATCTATCTATCATCTATCTATATCTATCATCTATCTATCTATCTATCAATCATCTATCATCTATCATCTATATCTATCTATCTATCTATCTATCTATCTATCTATCTATCATCTATCTATCTATCTATCATCTATCTATCTATCTATCTATCTATCTATCTATCTATCTATCATCTATCTATCTAACTATCTATCATCTATCTATCATCTATCTATCTCATTGAGCCCAGTGGTTCTTAGGCTTTATCTATATCTATCAAGCTGTCTATATCTATCTATCTATCTATCTATCATCTATCTATCTATCTATCTATCTATCTATCTATCTATCTATCTATCATCTATCTATCTATCATCTATCTATCTATCTATCTATCTATCTATCTATCTATCTATCATCTATCATCTATCATCATCTATCCTATTTATCTATATCTATCAAGCTGTCTATATCTATCTATCTATCTATCTATCTATCTATCTATCTATCTATCTATATCTATCATCTATCTATATCTATCTATCTATCTATCTATCATCTATCTATCTATCTATCTATCTATCTATCTATCTATCTATCTATCATCTATCATCTATCTATCTATCTATCTACCTATCTATCTATCTATCATCTATCTATCTATCTATCTATCTATCTATCTATCTATCATCTATCTATCTATCTATCTATCTATCATCTATCTATCTATCTATCTATCTATCTATCTATCTATCTATCTATCATCTATCTATCTAACTATCTATCATCTATCTATCATCTATCTATCTCATTGAGCCCAGTGGTTCTTAGGCTCAGGTAAGTGGGTATTGGATTGCAGCCTCCAGCAATGAGACTCTAAGAACCAGAGTCACTGAAATATTGCAGCTTGTGCACGCTACACAATTTCACACCATCCACAGTCTGCTGCTGAATCCAACCTACATTACTCCAAGGCAAATTCAAATGCAGGACAGTGACAACTCCAGTCTTGAGGAGACCTGGGCATAGTGCCCTCTCTCAGTAGGCTTCCTCCTCAGACAATGCTCCCTGGTGGGCTTTCCTAGCTGTGATTCACCAAACTCCAAGCGGGCTTGATCCACCTGCCTGGCATTGCTCGGAGTATTCGGCCGGTAAACAAAACAAGGGAGTGAGGGAACCCTGGGCAGGCATCAGCCACGGTCTCTGGCAGCTGTCCGACAATCCCAGGTGCTGGCGCTGACCTTGCACCAGTCTCTTGCTGATGGCTATGCTGTTTAAAAATATTTAACTTTCCAAGGAAGGTGAGATGTAATAATAAGGCAAGCTGGGGTGGGGAACAAGCCTTCCACTTGGCAATTGATAGAATGAGATGTGTGTGTTTTCAAGTCTCAGTGGCATCCTGCTATAATCAACATAAATTCAGTGTGCTCAGCATGCCATAGAAAGCACTTGGCTCCTTGAAAGTTCAGGTTCCTGTGGATTAACTTAGGCTACTGACTTGTGCCTCACATATATGGAAACCTTGACCTTTTCGTATGTGACTGGCACCGGGGGGAAGCATTTGTTCTTCACCAGGACTCCTGCATATCACACCCTTATTATTATGTATACAGGGTACCTGACATTTTTAGAACTGCATATTTCATGGGATCCTGATAATTTGCAGCATGCAAACTAAACAAACAGACAAACCAACAAAAAAGAGTCTTCTATATTTATAATCTGGGACAAATTTTGAATTGACACTGCTGCATTGCAGAATGGTTTCTGCTGTATTTTGTTGCCTTTGCAAATGTTCCTTCAATAGCAGGTTACACCTAATTGGGCAATTTGCATACATGTTCTGCCTGTCGCCCTGCTGCCTTCAACATTTCTGCCAGAACCGTCTGGCAAAGAGACTGCAGCTGACTCTGGGGCTGTCATGCCTTGCTCTGCCACTCTTTCCCTTCTGATGGAAGGCCTGGTTCGTTCTCCCCATCTGATCTCCTCTAAACAAATCCATCATTCAAAACACACCTCTGCTGTTGGCATATATTCTGGGGCTGTATGCTCAAAATGGAATATTTTACATGGGATTTATCTTTTCAATGTTGAGATTAGGAAACGACACTCAGCCCCAAGATGTGTTTTGCCCTACCAGCCCCAATGGGCAGTAGCCACCACTGGTAAAGATGCACTTCGCTCCCATATCAGGACAAAATAAAATAAAATAACCCAGATGAGTTCCCTCTACTATCATTACTATTGCTAATGCAGTTCCACTAAAGATATTGCAATTGGTAGCTCCCTGTGGGCTTTGAATTGGTCACCTGAGGGTAGTCAGATGAGGATTTGCTCTGTGTGGGGTGTTAAGTGTGGTGGGACAATGTCATGGAGCCACTTTCCTGACAAGAGCACCACTGCCACTTACCTGGATGATGTGGGGACAGGGCAGGGTGATAGCAAGATCAGTTCTTGGCTACCAGCAAAGTCTGGCCACAGGAACTGCCAGAAGGAAGCACCATTTTATTTCAATAGACTATAGAAGGCATGTCCAACTCCCAAGAGACTGCAATCTACTCCCACTATTAAAACAACTGGCAGTGATCTTCCCATTGGATTGACCAAAGATGTTGAGCTTTTTTTGGGGAGGAATACCAAAAGTTGTTGATCAACCGGTTGGACATGCCTGAAATATAGTAATAGAATAGAGGTATAGGGGTCGACCACATGTTATCAGATTCCTCTTATCTTCTTAACAGCCCACCTGGCCACACATTCAAAGCCTCATAGCCACATCCCTGTTGGGATACTGCCAGGGAGACAGAGGCATCAGGCAGCCTCCATGTCGTCTCCGGGCAATCTCCCGGTCTCCCGTAGAACAGCATCAGTCAATTAGTGACATGAGCCTCAGACACATTCCGAGACTCATGCACACCCTTTCTGCAGAGTTTCCACAACGGGAGATTCAGCCAGGAGAGCAAATTTACAGCTTTATTCAACGTTGATCAGAACAAAGGAAAAACATGACTGCTTGCATCCGTGTCAAGGAAAAACAACCAGAACAAAAGCTATATACAAAATGGAAACTCCCAGTGAGCAGGAAGTAAACAACAATCATGCCTGACTATTTAAGGTGGAATGGAGCTATATCCTAACAATCCCAACAAAGCCTATTCAACAAAATGTGGCCTCCAACTTTCTGTGATGTAGGCTTCCCTGTTCTGAGGAGGTATCTGGGCATGTTCAGGTGGACGTGCTTAGAAGTCCCCTTCATTACTTCCCAACCAATGCATGAAGCTTGGTGATAAGTGTGGATGTGTCCAATTCAGGTGGGGACACTGGGGGTGGTGCTGGTACACACGGGCGGTTTTAGGGTAGCGTGACTGGTTTGGTCTCACTGGGCACGACATTGCTGGGGATACCACAACAACTGTAGAACAGAGTGTGAGAGGCGAGGGGGGCACCAAGTTTTAGCCTTCCACAGCTGAAATCTGAGAGCCCAAAATCTGCCACCATGACACACCTATTTCCTCCACACCTTATGCACATATGCGTTCTTTTGAATGCATGAAGAGAGCTATAGTTGTCTGTATTGGAAATATATTGTCCTCTAGGGGTTATTGTGTAGGGTTTTGGGGGTTTTTTTGGGGGGGTTTTTTTTTGCAAAAGTTGTCCAGATTTCCCCCGACATTTCAGCAGTTTCCACCTGGACACTGTTTCTGAAGGTCAGTTGCCGGCTATCTCCGGGAAATTCCAAATGTATGGCAACCCTAGGTTTGTGTAAAGTTCCCTTCTGAAGCATGCTGATAGATAGATAGATAGATAGATGATAGATAGATAGATAGATAGATAGATAGATAGATAGAGATAGATAGATAGATAGATAGATAGATAGATAGATAGATGATAGATAGATAGATGATTGATAGATAGATAGATAGATAGATAGATAGATAGATGATAGATAGATAGATAGATAGATAGATAGATAGATAGGATACAAAAGTCACTCCACCTATTCTGCCTGTGGTGTGTGCACCATTTGCCCCAGTTCTATATTGTATTCTCTATATCTTAATGTGCTAACAAATGTTATCTTCTTAACTGAATGTTGCACATTGCAGCAGAATATTGTGCTTCAAATTAAACAACACCCACAATGAACGGCATATGGTATTGAGGTTTATATTTGTTCCAGACCAAGAGAGAAAGAAAAAGTGTTTTATTTAATCTCTGAAGTTGTAAGACATTTTTAGTATCATGTTAAATCGCCAAAATCTTTCTGAACTATAGAAGTCAGTTTTAAGTGCACAGAACTCCTGGGCCCACTTCAAGGCTTCACAAAAAGTTCAAAATTATTCTTGAAGTTTAGTCCTTTCCGAAGGCTTGAAAGGGATACTTTGATATTCTCCCTTTGAACAAATGTCACTTACAATATTTTTTTAAAAAAAACGTGACATAAGAAGCCATCAGATGGTCTTTCATATAGCTCACGAGAAATAAATTGTTTGCAGCCTATGATATTTATTTAGGCAGAATAGAAGACACACACTGTTCTACTTCTATAAACTACAGGATTGCTTCGTTCAGTTTTGGGTCTACCCAGATGTTTAGAAATATGAACTTCATTGCCAAAATATCTAGTATAATGCCATGAAGTGTTGAGAGACTGTGTGTGTGTGTGTGTGTGTGTGTGTGTGTAGAGCAAGGGGTAACAGGAGCAGCTCAACCCCCGAAAAAGATGTGCACTATGTCAATATGCCATCACAGCCACACTCAATGGAAATGCTTCCTGAGTGATATATGCACTTGGAAGAGCTTTTCATATGTATGTCCTATGCACCAAGGTCCTTAAGATTCTGACTGAATCTGCAGACAGCAGGGAAGCATTTCAGCTACACACTGCTCAGGTGGGGCATGGACTTATCAGGTGCCATTGCTGGGGGTGGGTGCTAACATCTGTTGTCAGAGTCACCCGTGGTCCCAGCTCACAAGAGACCAAAGTCCACTCCAGCTTATGTACAAAAGCTTTTATTGAAGAACATTATTAGCTTCACATCCGAGCTCCGTGACTCTACGTCTGTTACCCTTAGACCGCTGAAGTCCCCTCTGAGTCGGTCCCCCCTCTACACCTGTGCTGGCCCCGGGGGAAGGTACCGTGGGTGTAAGCAGAGTCCACACGAAGAGGGGCGAGGTCCAAGACGGGGAGCCGGGCGGGGAACAGGTACACTGGAACAGGAGGCCGAGCTGGGAACTGGAACACCGGATAGTCAGGAACAGGAGGCCAAGCAGGGATCAGGAACACAGGAAGGTCCAAAGCCAACAACGACGTTGCTCCCGCAACCTGGGCCCAGGCTGACTGGGCTTTTATCCTCTTCTAAGGCCGGGGGCGGTCCCGGCCCCCAGGAGCCCCGCCTCCTCTGGCCTTAAGGCGAGCACTCCTCCTGGGGGCAACCAGTTCCCTTCGCCTCTCTGCCCTAAGCCTCTGCAGATCAGGAGAGGCCGAAGGGTTACTGGGCCCTGGAGGAGGCTCACCTGTGGCCACTGAGTCGTCAAGCCCCTCTGGGGCCAGAAGGGCTTCACCTGGGGCCAGCTCCTGATGCTCTGTCACAGGTGCAGGCTCTTCAGCATCTAGGCCTTGCCCCAGTTCAGCCGGCCCTGGAGGCGGGGACTCCTGTGCAGGCTGGGATTCCTCTGGTTCATCCTCTGAATCGGAACCCCAGGCCATCACACCATCCCCCCTCCCAGGCCCCCCCCTCCACCGAGGGTCCGGACCCGGCTTGCCGGGGTACGTCGCATGGAACTCTCGGAGGCAGGCAGGTGCGTGGACGTTGGCCGCTGGTTCCCAGGAACGGTCCTCCGGTCCATACCCCTTCCAGTCAATGAGATACTGCAGCTTTCCCCTGCGGTATCGGGAGTCCAGGATGCGTTCCACCTCATACTCAGGCTCTCCCTGAACCAACACTGGCTGCGGACGGGGACGGTTCGGGTGGAACTCATCGGGTGGGGCCACCGGACTCAGCAGGGACCTGTGGAAGACCGGGTGAACCTTCAGGGTTGCGGGTAACCGGAGACGGAATGCTACAGGAGAGACTTGGTCCACGATAGGGAACGGGCCGGTGAAGCGGGCGTCCAACTTCCGCGAAGGTCGAGAGGGGTGGAGGTGGCGAGTGGAGAGCCAAACCAGGTCACCGACGCGAAGTTCCGGCCCCACCTGGCGGTGGCGGTCGGCCTGGGCTTTGTACGCTTCCTTGGCCTGGTGCAGTTGCTCCACCAAAAGCTGTTGCTGGGACTGGAGCTCTTGAAGCCACTCCGTCACCGCCGGGACCGTGGATGCCGGCAGCACATCTGGAAACAGCCGTGGATGATAACCGTAACTGGCCTGGAACGGGGTCTGCTGGGTGGACGCATTCACCGCGTTGTTGTAGGCGAACTCCGCCAATGCCAGGTGGTCGACCCAGTCATCCTGCTGGTAGCTGCAGTAACACCGGAGGTACTGCTCCAGCACCGCGTTCGCCCGTTCCGTCTGGCCATCGGTCTGTGGGTGGTAGGCTGACGAGAGGCAGACCTCTGTCCCGAGGGTCTGGTGTAATGCTCGCCAGAACCGGGATGTGAACTGAACGCCCCGGTCGGACACCACGCGCTCTGGTAGGCCATGCAGGCGGAAGACATGCTGAAGGTACAGCTGAGCGGTTTCCTTGGCTGTGGGTACAGATGGGCAGGGGGTGCAGTGCACCATCTTGGTGAAATGGTCGGAGAACACTAGAAGGCAGGTACAGCCACGAGACGGGGGTAAGTCCACTACAAAGTCCAACGAAACCGTGTGCCAAGGGCGCGGTGGAACTGGCAATGGCTGAAGTAGGCCGGGGGGTCGCCCGGTAGGACCCTTGGCGCGCCGGCAGACATCACAACCAGCAACGTAGCGAGCCACGTCGGCCTTCAGGCGGGGCCACCAAAACTCACGACTGACCAGATGGGTGGTCCGATACCGTCCAAAGTGCCCCGCTGCTGGGGCATCATGGGCCATCCGGAGAACCTCCAGCCGCAGTGGCCCTGGCGGGATGTACAGACGGCCGTGGTGCAGCAGAAGACCCTGATGCAGGACCAGCCCCGGATACTGTGGGCTGGACCCTTCAGCCAGCTCCCGGAGTCATTCCTGGGCCCAAGCGTCGACCCGCTGCTGTTCCCGCACCCGAGCCTGCAGTGGTTCCGCCTCCTGGGTGGCCAGGAACGCAGCTGGAGGTAGGATCGTGGTGGGTTCTGCTTGCTGTACCGTGTCTGAGTTGTCTTCAGGTTTCCGGGACAGGGCATCTGCCTTCTGGTTCTGAGAGCTAGGGATATAGCGGATCCGGAACTGGAACCGGGAAAAGAACAACACCCACCGGATCTGTCTTTGGTTCAGCTTGCGGGTGGTCTGGAGGTACTCCAGATTCCGGTGGTCGGTTCTCACCTCCACCGGATGTCGTGCCCCCTCAAGATGGTGGCGCCAGACCTCAAAGGCCACCTTGATGGCCAGTAGTTCCCGCTCCCACACAGTATAGTTACGCTCCGCTGGTAGGAGCTGGCGGGAATAGAAGGCACAGGGCAAGAGTGGCGCTTCAGGTCCATTCTGTTGAGACAAGACGGCACCGAGAGCCGTACTGGAGGCGTCGGTCTCCACCACAAAGGGTCGAGAGGGGTCAGGATGTTGTAAAATCGGCGCCCTCTGGAAACAGGCCTTCAACCCCTGGAACGCCTCCTCTGCCTCCTCGTCCCAGGAAAACGGCGTCTTTGGGCGCAGTAGCCGGGTCAACGGGGTGGTGCGATGAGCATAATCTGCGATGAAGGTCCGGTAGTAGTTGGCGAACCCCAGGAAACGCTGTAGGTCCTTGCGGTTCCGGGGTGCCGCCCATTCTCGAACCGCTGCCACCTTCCCAGGGTCCATCTGCACCCCATCTGGAGAGAGCCGGTGACCAAGGAAGTCCACAGTCCGCTGATGGAACTCGCACTTGCTGAGCTTTGCGTACAAACGGTGCTCACGCAAGCGCTGCAGCACGGTCCGGACATGTCCCTCATGGCGAGCCGGGTCACGGGAGTAAACCAGTATGTCATCCAAGTACACCACCACGTACTTGTCTAACAAATCCTGGAACACGTGGTTGATGTAGCGTTGGAACACAGCAGGCGCGTTGCATAAACCAAAAGGCATAACCAAGTATTCGAACTGCCCGTACCGGGTCCCAAACGCTGTCTTCCACTCATCCCCGGCTCGGATCCGAATCAAGTTGTAGGCCCCCCGGAGGTCCAGCTTGGTGAACATCTGTGCCCCTTGCACCCGCTCCAGCAACTCCGAAATGAGGGGCAAGGGGTACCGGTCTGGGATGGTGATTTTGTTCAGGGCTCGGTAATCATGGCAAGGACGGAGTTCCCCAAATTTCTTCTTAATAAAGAGCACTGGTGCCGCAGTAGGCGAGGTGGAAGGCCTAATGAACCCACGCTCCAGGTTCTTGCGCAAGAAGTCCTGCAAAGCCTCGCGCTCTGGCTCTGTTAGAGAGTATAAGCGACTCACCGGTAGGGGCGCTCCGGGCTGGAGGTCTATGCCGCAGTCAAAAGACCGATGCGGCGGCAGCTGGTCTGCCCCTCGTTCCTCGAACACGTCTTGGTAGTCCCGGTACATGGCTGGGAGCGTGGGTGCTGCCTCCTCCGTGGGTGTGGCCGCTAGCATCTGCGACTGAGCATGGGAACATGGATCTGGGAAGTGTACGGTCCGTTTGACCCAGTCAATCTGAACGTTGTGAGCCTCTAGCCAGTCCATTCCGAGCACCAGGGGGAACCGGGGCATGGAGGCAATGTCCAAGGTTCGCACCTCCCGGTGCTGCTGGAGACACAGGACCAAGGGCTGGGTCTCCCGAGTGACGGCACCCGAACGCAGGAGCCGTCCGTCAATTGCCTCCACCTGTACCGGTTCTGGCTTGTTCTGAAGTGGCACCTGATGATGAGCGGCAAAGGCAGCGTCCATATAGGAGCGGGTTGCCCCCGAATCTACCAAAGCGTGGGTAAGAATCCAGGGCCCACCTGGAGGGTAGAGACGCACCGGTACCATGAGATGTCGCAATTCTACTGGTGAGGGCCCTTCTTGCATGGTTTGGGACCCCACGTTGCTAGGGCCTTCGGCTACCGAGGTTGGCGGTTTCCCTGCGACTGGTAGCTTCTCGGGACAGGAACGGGCGTAATGTCCACCCCCACCGCAGTAAAGGCACAGGTTCCCCTCCCGACGCCGCGACTTCTCCGAGGGGGAGAGCCGAGGTCGCGCAGCCCCGAGCGGCGTTGGCTCGACTGGCAACTCGGCTGTGGGCGTGGACCTGCTGGGAAGGACTGGCGCCAGGAGTCGGGAGTGCTGGCGGTCCCGGGTCTGGCGACGGTCCTCCAACCGATCGTCTATCTGCAGGCTCCGCTGAATGAGGGTATCCAGTGTGGTGGGACGATCCATCATGGCCAACTGGTCCAGTATCTCGTCCGACAGTCCCTCAAGATACTGGTCCCGTAGTGCAGAGTCATTCCAAGACAAGTCTTGTGCCAACAGCCGAAATTCTGTAGCGTAGGCGGCGGCTGTGGACTTGTCCTGTCTCAACCGACGAATCGCCCGATTGGCTTGGCTCTCCTTCAGTGGGTTACCAAACGCAGTCTCTAAGTGGTTACAAAACCCCACATAGTCCGTTAGCAAAGGAGAGTCTTGCCGGAGCAGTGGCAAAGCCCACTTGGCCGCCTGGTCCTTTAACAAACTGATTAAAAAATGCACCTTGGTGCGGTCGTCAGGGAAGTTCCGGGCTCGCCCCTGAATGTACAACTTGGCCTGGGCGAGGAACATGGGAAAACTGGCCTGGGTCCCATCAAATTTCTCTGGCAAGGCCACTGGGTACTTGCCTGGAGCTAGGGCGTCGGCCCCAGGATCTGGAAAGGCTTCCAACCGCTGCTGAAGCGCCGCGACCACATCGCTTAGCTGCTGAACGGTGTGGGTCAAGGCCTGGTTTTCCTGGGCCAATGCCACCAGCGCAGCCGCCTGGTCAGCCATGGCCTCTGGCTCTTCCCGAACGCACCCCAACGAAGGGGGAGTGCGGGTGTGGCGGGAGCAAACTGTGCTGGCCCCGGGGGAAGGTACCGTGGGTGTAAGCAGAGTCCACACGAAGAGGGGCGAGGTCCAAGACGGGGAGCCGGGCGGGGAACAGGTACACTGGAACAGGAGGCCGAGCTGGGAACTGGAACACCGGATAGTCAGGAACAGGAGGCCAAGCAGGGATCAGGAACACAGGAAGGTCCAAAGCCAACAACGACGTTGCTCCCGCAACCTGGGCCCAGGCTGACTGGGCTTTTATCCTCTTCTAAGGCCGGGGGCGGTCCCGGCCCCCAGGAGCCCCGCCTCCTCTGGCCTTAAGGCGAGCACTCCTCCTGGGGGCAACCAGTTCCCTTCGCCTCTCTGCCCTAAGCCTCTGCAGATCAGGAGAGGCCGAAGGGTTACTGGGCCCTGGAGGAGGCTCACCTGTGGCCACTGAGTCGTCAAGCCCCTCTGGGGCCAGAAGGGCTTCACCTGGGGCCAGCTCCTGATGCTCTGTCACAGGTGCAGGCTCTTCAGCATCTAGGCCTTGCCCCAGTTCAGCCGGCCCTGGAGGCGGGGACTCCTGTGCAGGCTGGGATTCCTCTGGTTCATCCTCTGAATCGGAACCCCAGGCCATCACAACACCAGTTTAAGAGGCTTGTACTGGTCCACCTCTTTCTCTCTTTCCTTTTCCGCAGGGTCTTTCTGCCCCCCTGTGTTCTCTCCCTTCGGGACTCTCCAGAGGCTGAATCCTCTGCCGCCTCCTCCCCCCTCCTTCGGGCTTTGGGACCAGGCTCCTCCCCAGGACTCTCTTCATTTCCGCGCGCCTCCCATTTTGAACTTGGCGCGCGTACGTTGCTCCTGACCTTCCCTTTGACAGTTACATTGCCCTCGATACTACTTTCCTCCCCTTCCGGCAGGACGTTTTGCCCTGATCTCCTTCCCCTCTCTGCTTCCTGTTCTGCTCCTTCTGACACACTGGTCACTCCTCCCCCCTCACTCCGTTCCAGCGGAGCAGCCGGTCTCGCTCTCCAACTCCCACTGGGGGTTCCCCCTTCGTTTCCCTGCTCCTGACTGCTTCCCCCTCTAGCTCCCCTTGGCTTGACCAGAGGGGCTCCCTTTTGGGAGTCCTCCGATTCACTGGACGGACTCATGGACAATCTTGGGTCATTGTCATCCTCTTCCTCGTCACTCTGGAATCCTTCCCCCTCACTCTCTGTCTCCTCCCTCATCTGCGCCTCTCTCCCTGAACCCCTGACATCTGTGCTAACAAATTCAGTGCTAACACCAGACCTATGAAATGCTACTGCCAAATCCAAAACTTCCTCTTTCCAGATTTTGATTACAAACCCTCCAAGTGTCCCTGTTTTCCAGGGTCAGTTAGATTTACAGAAGCCATCCCGGTTTCTGATTTGATCCTGGAATGCCCCGCTTTTCCTTAGGATGTCCCAATTTTCATCGGAGAAATGTTGGGTGGTATGGAGTTATGCGACCCCCGAGCCAAGGAGATAGGTAGCTACACAACCTTTAGAAGACATCTGAAAGCAGCCCTGCACAGGGAAGTTAAAAAAAAAAAGTTTATTTTTTTTATTACATTTTTATATACGTTGGAAGATGCCCAGAATGGCTGGGGTGGCGTTATTAACCACCACAGCAACAATAATAATGGAATAGGATGTCCCTATTTTCATTGGGAAAATGTCAGAGGGTATGTGATATGCAGTGAGGACAAGACTTCCCAGTGCCCAAGAAAGGTGTTTAACTTTAACCCAGGAAAAGAACTTTCAGCACAGTACAAAAATTTTAAGCATTCCTTTCTTTAATTTTGTAATTTACTGTGGAAAACACTCAGTATATCACTACTGTTGTAGTTAACATTAGGAATTGATAGCTGAGCAAAGAACCTTAATTTGGATTATAAAATTCTTGCTTTAATAAAAATTCCTTAAACACTGGAAAAAAAAGAGGTGTGTTTAACTTTCATGGCAGCATGCAACATCCAGAAGTTGTGACATGGAATAGAAAATGTGAAGGCTGAATCAAGTTAACGTGCTATTCTATTTCTGATTTTGAAATGTGGACTGGCCTTTTCTGCTGCATGTTTGTGTCTGTGTGTATCTGTCTAGATATAGATACAGATATAGAAGACGACAAATCCTACGTTACTCTGTTCCTAAGCAACTTTTAATTCCTGCTGTATAATCTGAAGTGGAAAGTTAGAGAAGCTTTCTGGCTTCCTAACATACAGGCATGGGGGGAAGCAGATGGGGTGGGAGGGACGGTGGCTCGCTTGCACCCTTAATGATGAGTCGCTACTGACAACAGCAGCAGATGGTGGCAAGCTGGGCAGTTGGCCAGTGCCAAGGAAGATCAGGTGTGCCAAATGTAAGCAAGTTATGACACCCTCTGAGCCTCTCTGAAGCAAAGTCCAGAGGAGGAGTGGATGTCTTGGTCAGAACAAAGAATTCTGCAAATCCCACCAAATCCCGGAATTATTCCTACTTTCCTTTTATGTAGAAAGTGTTCTAGCCAAATGTGAAAAGAAGCAAAACGATCAGTGGGCATCAACACCTTCAGCATTGATACATGTCGCTTTGAAGAATGTCTGTCTGTTCTGCGCAGTGGATGAACAGGCTGTGATAAAAAGGTGTGAGTGTTTTACATATTTATTTATTTATTTATTTATTTATTTATTTATTTATTTATTTATTTATTATCCCACCCTTCCTCCCAAAGGATCCTGGGCCATGTGGAGTGGGGCTGATGGGAGTTGGAAGTCCATCAACATCTGGAGAACGAGACAAAACATAAGATGGGGCTGTGAGGGTAAGTCTGATAAAGCGTGTTGGGGGATACAAGCCACCCTGCTGTTGCTGGGCAGTTTTGGGATGAACCCAAGCCATAAGTGGTTAAATTGGGTTGCTGGGGAGTTTTGATTGTTGCCAATTTGGAGGAGGGATCAGAGTCTTTAAATACAGGATGCCTGAGGCTGGGCGTCCTCTTGGCCGTTTTGCACCAGATCACCCGCCCACCCTCCCTTTAATGGGGGGGGGTTCTTGATCGCTTGACCTTGCTATGCCTGTCATGGGGTCGTCTGCCTTGGAGCAGGGGCCTGGTAGGAATTTTGCCATCTGGCTGATTGGCTGGTGCCATTTGATTTTTGCCTACTGCGTAGCAAATCGTCTCAACTTGTAAGGTTGGCGGTTAGGCATTGGTTAAAATTGGTTGTTGGAGGGGTAAGTGCCTACTCCTCCAATGGTGGTGCGGAAAGGGAATTCCGTTAAAGGAATCCAGGGTCTTGCCATTCTTTTCGTCTTTGTCCCTGGCATCGGACTTGGGCCGTGCAAGCCCCACAGGAACATGAGGGTGAGAAGTGAGGGACTGATGCCCAGCTTCATTTCCTCACCCAATACTTGTTTCCCACGCTGGCTTCCGTTGGAATCCGGAAGGCCAGCTCTGTCCCTGGGGGCAAGGACAGATAGTCATAACCAATGCCTAAGCAACCACTCACATTTTTTGTATTTTAATAAAGTTGTGGCCAAAAATTATGCCAAAAACCTTAAACAAAAATTGATGTGTGATGTGTGAATTTTTGGGGGGTGGCATTGTGAGACTCAACATGCAATGTATTCCTCCTCCTCCTCATCATCATTATAAGTGGGGTTCCTGCTTGTGGAAGCATTGCTCTTGTCAAAACCGCTTACATCTTGATTGTTGTCCTCCAGCTCTCCTTCACAAGAGTCAGAGCTAAGATCTTATCATGTCAGGAGCGGATATGCTTGATCTGTAACACTTGATCTACAATTGTGACTAATCCCACCGACACTACTCTGTATTTCAGAAGAGGCAGTCTATATCTCTGCTGCAGCACCTGCAAATCTGCCTACAGATAAGAAACACATGAAGATGAACAGGATGCGCCTAGACCGAAAATGCACTTTAGTATGGAAATACTATTTAAAATCAACTGTGAGGAGTCTTCTCCCTGTCTTCAGGAAAGCAGCAAGAGTGGCCAAATTAGCCTGCTTCCAGATGACGCCATGATTTCATGTGTTCACTCATAAATCCATTATGGTGCTGTGCAAGACATTTGGACAAATCCCATACCAAAGCAGGGCACTTTGTTTTTTTTTTATAATAAATTTTTATTGGGTTTTCACATTTTATATAGACAGCACAAACACAAAAAGACACAAACAAAACATGTATAATTTCAAATATTTGCTTTCTTAACCTCTTCCCCTGACTTCCCCTCCCCCCCACTTCATACATCCCACTTCCAATAGATAGCTCAGCAAGTCCTTACCTCTCATCCTTAAAATATTATTATTATTATTTTTTAACTTAACTCTTCTTATTTAACCAAATTTATCTTAAACAGATCTCTTATAAACATTTTGCCTTTTTCTAAGGTTGACCCAAGTTCCCTTCCACAGATTCCCCTTTCTTTCATTAAATATTAGTCATACCAACTAAACACCAAAATCATTAAAATTTTCAAAAATCTGCTCTCCCCCCCTCCCCCGGTTTCAGTCCCCTTCCGCATAAATATCCACAGAAACGGCTCTTAGCCTGGATTTCTCACATCCGAGGCCTTCAAGTCTCTGTCTGGGCACTTTGGAGGGATTTGGGGTCTGACTGAGGTGATGTGAGATGCCTTCAAGGTTCCCCGAACCAAAGTAGGAACTCCCAAACTGTTTCATTGGGCCTTGGTGATTTCAACGTCAGTAAACACTGCAGACAAATGTATGCTAAGAGGAAAGCTTATGTATATGACCCAACCCTACAAAGAAGCCAGCAGAATGGAGAGAAGGTTGAGGGAGAGCGCTTTTGTGATTGGCAGGCCTAGCCTGTAACCAGAGGGAATGATTTTACCACACCTGTCCAATCCCAGTGTTTCTTTGGGGGAGGGATGATTAAGTAAATAAGCAGTTTTGTTTTCACATGCTTTCTTGCTTTTTGCTAGTTTTGTTCCTGAGGAGTCACATTGTTAAAAAGAGTTCTCTTTGAAGGCTTTCTTTTCGCTTGTGTGTTCCACCTCATTCCAACCCAATATGTTACCTATCAAGCCTTAATTCAACCTACTCTGCATTTATTCCTTTAAATTTAATCTTGTGGGGGTTTTTTTTTTTTTTGCATGAAATATATATATATTAATTGTTGCTTCTTTCCCCCTCTTAATTCTTTATTCCAACCCTTTCTTTCAACACAGTCTTTTTCCATTTATTCATTTTGCTGAATCTTGCTGCTGTTGCTGTTTCGAGTTTAAGTGTTGCTTGCTTTTGCTTAATTATCAGAGGCAGTGTTATTTCTGCTTCTCTTTCCTTAGAATAGTTCTGGTCTGAAAAGTTTGCTTTAAGTTCAGTGTGTAGTCTGTTTTATTTACTCTTTCCCAAAGGATTTCATTTTATTTATCCATAAGTCACAGTCTTTCTTATTAAGTTTAATTAAATTCTTACTGTCTATTTGTGTGTGTGTGTGTGTGTGTGTGTGTGTGTGTGTGGCTGTTTCACATATGCACTATTGCCAGATATATGTTAAAAGGATATATTTTCCTCTTGCTTACATAGTTTCATTGTTTGCTGCAGGATGTAACACTTCCATCCTGACTGGCACATCAAAAACTTCTGAATCTATAACTCTCCCCCATATCTGCCCTCTAGGTTTTAATGTTTCTCATTCATTTTCTCTCATTGTTTTTCATCTTCTCCAGACAACTATTACTATGCTATTGTTAGAATAGTAATAATAAAAGGCAGTGAGGAAGTGACCTACATATTTCTTGGGAAAAATAATTAATGAGTTGGAGACCCAAGAAACAGATAAATTGGTGATTCATGATTAATTTGCAGATGGCTTTAGAGTGGCATATATATTATTACCGCACCTAAACATCTCTTTCAGCTGACACATTTTAATGCAGGAACAATCTAACAATGTTAGATGGAAATTTACTTCTCCTTTTCCCCCCTTTTTTCTTTTTTTGAAAATGCATTTATATTTTCTTGGACAGACCCTGGATTCTTAAGGACATTCATTATTCTAGCCCTGATGCTACAAAGACAACTAATGGCAAGGACAGATATAATCAACTAAAGTCTTCTACATCACTTATTTCATCCAACAACTGATAATGGACTCTAGGCTAGGATTTTTCAATAGGGAAAACAATGAAAAAATGAGACACCTTCATTTTTCATCGACTCCCTTGGGGAAATCTAAGCTTGCCAACAACATTGCGTACATTCATGCTTGCATAAGTAGTCTTAGAAGCTCTCTTCAGAAAAGGGGGGGGGGAGTAGTGACATCAGATAGGATGTTACACTTGTTTATGATAACTGATTAAAATTGGCCTTTAATATATATGTGTAGGTGCCCTTCTTGGCTTGTATGTGTCTGACATATGCAATGCATCCCCCCCCTTCAGATAAAAAAAAGAGGGACTAGTTACTTGAAAGTATCTCCCCAAAGTAAGGCAGAGTTATGAAAAATAATAAGACGACAACACAGCTAGGAGAAAGAGACAATTAAATAGAGATGCTACAGATATTTGAGTTGGGGGGGGATGGTTTGTGGCTATAAAAAGAGAGCGAGAGAGTGAACAAAGACCAAGGCAGTTTCAAAGTAAAGGAGAGAAATGTAGTAAAATTGTTATAAAAATTTGCTTGGCCACAAATCCACTTTAGCAGGATGATGGATGAGTGTGAAAAATATAATAATTTTTTCTTCATCTGTCATACCAAAATTATTTCTCCTGAACAAACAGGTTAATAGAATTTAGCAAGGCTGTCATATGTGCTGTTAAATGCAGTGGTTCCAAGCTGACAGTGTTTTGTCTTTGTTCCTACTCTTGCCTTCTCCCATATCCCATATCCCCTCATCTCTCGCATTTCACCTCATAGGTGGCTTTGAGGATGACATGTGGTATCAAAAACATCCATCTAGCAGCAAGCATATTCCTTGATGTTTTTAGCAAGGCCAAGGCAAGAGTTCACCTTCTGTCACTCCAGGACCAGCCCTACCATTAGTAAAAGTGAGGTTGACTAGCTGTGGGAGATGATAGAGGTCAAAGCTGTTGAGCGCCATGTGCCACGTGACCTACCCTGCTCCCTAAGCTAGTCTGCTATAGTGGATGATGTTGCTCAACTGTCAGGGTTGAAATAAGATTCAAATATCGGTCCTGTCAGATTTTGTATGCAGAATGGGTTGGCGCCATTTTGTTTTTCCTCAGGCAGCAAAAACTCTTGGTGTGGCCCTGTGCTGCTACAAGTTTCTCATTCAACTATTATAATCTTCTCCAATCCCATACTTTTTACTGCAAAGTTGGGCCATAAGAAATATAACGCAATGGCATCTTTAGATCATGGACCTTACGTGGTCTAAATTTCTCTACAAATCACATTTGACCAAGTTATAATTTTTAGTCGTTTGCAGTTCAAGACAAGGGGAATTTGTCCATCTCTAGTTGGATGTTTAATGGACAGTCACCTTCAACATGTTTTCGGTGTCATTTTTCAATATGCATGGAGAGAAGAATCATGTTTGTGGTGACAGTCCCAATCCCATCTACTTGCCAATATACACATCCACAAAAAAATGTTTGTGCAAAGAACTAAATCAGGATAAAGGAACCTGCTTTATACTGAATCACGCCCATAGATCCATCTAGCCTAGTGTTTTCTACAGTGGTTGGCAGTAGGTCTCCAGTGTTTCAGTCTCTCATAGTTCTACTTGGAGATTTCAGAGACTGGACATGGAAGTTCTGCAGTAATTCTACTACTGAGCTATGGGCCTTCCTCCAGAGACGTGTAGTTTAATTATTGTAAGCCATCTCAGTGTGGGGAGAGAAGGGATACAAGCAGTGCTATTTTTCTTGAAAAACAGGTGTTGGAACTCACAATGAACGCCGCCCCCCCATTCTCTTATAATGGTGATGGCACCCACCTGAGAGGTGCCAGAACTGAGTTCTGGTGAGTTCCTGCTGAAAAAAAGCCCTGGAAACAAGTATTGTAAATCAAATCAATCAAATCAAACAAAATATAGAATATTCAATCATTTTACCCTGAACCTTGAGGGTTGTGAGCTGGTAAGCCTATTGAAACCAGCTGATTATGCAGAAATTTTTAGAAGACATACATATTCTCTGTGGACTTTTTGGGGAACAAGAGAGATATATAAAGTTGTAGTGCCATTAGCAGAAATGATGGTCCTTAATTTTGGAATAGAAGATTAGGTGGCAAGGACCGCTGAGCTTATTCATTAAGATTTGTGGCATATTCACACTGTTGCAGTGTTGGAGCTCATTTCTAAAGCTGAAATGAATACAGTAAATAAAATATGCTTGTTTCTAAGAAAGAAATGTGAATGCTAAGCAAGAGCTGAGGCCCTGATTAGCCAAGCTTCTGGAAGCAAAAGCAGAGCTAAATGAAGTTGTTGCCATAGTATATTATTTACCCTAGGAATGAGGTTCAGATATTTATGCAAGTATTTTGTTTTAACAGCATGTCTCAGAACAGAAGAAATCATTTTCTAAACATATAGTAACTCATAGATTACCAGAGGTTTTGCTGGTTTTTCTTCCTTTCCTTCTCTCTTTCTCTTTCTCTCCTTTGCTTACTAACAACCACACAGCAACATAATAAATACTTAATACTGATACATCCCTTTTTCTTCCCCATTTCAAAACACCCCTTCCATAAGTAAGGTAGCAAATATGGTACAGGATAATGATCTGTCTAAGGTTACACTAGTGAACTGTAAAGTGCATCAGATGCTGGTTTCCCCCTTCAGAAATGGATTGTCCATATCTAGAGATATGTTTGTACAGTGTTGTCAACATATCATCAGTATTGGGACATATGGGGACATATGTCTCCCATCCAGCCATTGTCTGGACCCCAACCTGCTTAGCTTCATAAAGATGATTGCATTGTGTGCCTTCATACCCTGGGAAACTACATGTGAGAAATTGCCCACTAAGCCATCAGATATTAGCATGGGGTTGTAGTGATACTGGTAGGGAGTCTGGTCACAGAAAGCAGAGAAAGTTTGGAAAGACTACAAGGGGCACATTCTAAACATTTTGAGAGATACACATCCTAAACAATTAATCTACACCACCACCCATCTTCTTCACATGATTGGCATCACCGTTACAGAGTATTTTTACACAAATTCCATGGCTAAATCTGCAACTGTGCCAAACATTTTGGGAAAAGAACTGATTGCCTTTTCGGCTTATTAATCCGTCCTCAGAATCAAATTCCCTCTTCGCTCACACAGGCTTGACTTATGGCCACTTAAATATATATGGATCTCCCCCCTTCTCTCTGTGTGCATGTTTTCTTCCCCTGAGTTTCATGCTAAAATGCCCCCAAAACATCTGTGCACTTTGGATGCAGCTAGCCGAAAAATCGCTGGCTCTGTTGTGTGTGTTATGTACAGCTGTCCAAAAATTGATTTGCACCTTACAAATATTTCCATGCAAAAATAATTCTCTTTCAACTGTGAAAACTGAATGCTTTTTCATTTCCTCAGGAAAACTCAAGGTGAAAAGAAAAAATGATTGGCTTCATCGGAAACTTGTAAAAACGTGCTTTCCTCACCTTGGAATGAGACGGTACTATTCACGTAGCTCACTGCTCAGTCAACATTTGCCTCATTTAAATAACTCCATAACACAGTCCTGCATTCCAAAGTTGGTGTTTTGTTTCATTGTCAATAGAGACCGCATATACTGAAACCAGGGTTACAACCTGTGTTTTAAAAGCTATTGAGCCTATAGAAAATGGAGAGATGTCACTGCCTAGCTATTTGGAAGGCCTATGTTCTAAAGGGGGATGCGGGTGGCGCTGTGGGTTAAACCATAGAGCCTTGGACTTGCCGATCAGAAGGTCAGTGGTTCGAATCCTCGTGATGGGGTGAGCTCCCATTGCTCAGTCCCTGCTCCTGCCAACCTAGCAGTTCGAAAGCACGTCAAAGTGCAAGTAGATAAATAGGTACCGCTCTGGCGGGAAGGTAAACGGCATTTCCGTGTGCTGCTCTGGTTTACCAGAAGTGGCTTAGTCATGCTGGCCACATGACCCGGAAGCTGTACGTCGGCTCCCTCGGCCAATCAAGTGAGATGAGCGCCGCAACCCCAGAGTCGGTCATGACTGGACCTAATGGTCAGGGGTCCCTTTACCTTTATCTTTACCTTTATGTTCTAAAGGTGGTTTTTTTAAAATGCTTCAAATAAAAATATGCTAAAAGGTAAAGGTAAAGGACCCCTGACAGTTAAGTCCAGTTGCGAATGACTCTGGGGTTGTGGCATTCACCTTGCTTTACTGGCCGAGGGAGCTGATGTTTGTCCGCAGACAGTTTTCCAAGGTCATGTGGCCAGCATGACTAAGCCGCTTCTGGCAAAACCAGAACAGTGCATGGAAACGCCATTTACCTTCCCGCAGGAACAGTACCTATTGATCTACTTGGACTGGCATGCTTTCAGACTGCTAGGGTGGCAGAAGCTGGGACTGAACAATGGGAGCTCACCCCATTGTGGGGGTTCGAACCGCTGACCTTCCGATTGGGAAGCCCTAGGCTCAGTGGTTTAGACCACAGCGCCACCATCATTAATAGATTATTTATCTGCAGTGTGTCCAGAAAAATTGAAGGGGAATTGCAGATAGAATTGGCAACAAATATAAGAATGAAAGAAGAGGCCACTGGATCAGGCCAATGACCCATCTAGTTCAGCATCCTGCTTTCATAGGAGCCAAGCCTATGGGAGACCCTCAAGCCATATTCCCTCCTCCTGTGATTTCCAACAACTGGCATTCAGAAGCATTACTACCTTGGACCATGGGGGTAAAGCACAGCCATTGTGACCAGTAGCAACTGATTGCTTTCTGCTCTATGTATCTGAGGGTATGACATGTGGCATTGGGATGCCAAGCGTAGGGACAATCTCTATGGTGCAAAGTATGTGGGGATGAGGCTGAGCCCTCCCCCCACCAATCTTGAGGGGCCAGGCTTCACACTCTCCTCCCAACACACATGTGTGTGTCACACGTGCGATATCACACACATGTGACATGTCCCCCAATGTTGGGCGGAACTTGGCACCTCTGGTACCAAGTCCTTTTGAACTATCATGGAGAATATTTCTGATGTCTTATCAATATCAATGGTTACTTAAACATGCAAGGTCCTGAATTTTGACCATTTCCCCCCCTTCCCCAAGCCAATCAGAGAAGCTGAGAAGCAAACCACTGCCATTTTGACTGAACAACCTTTACCCTATTTCTTTTATTTTATTAAAATATTTCTGTACTCTTCATATTCAGAAGGAAATGCCCAAATGGTTCACACAATAATAAATCATTAAAAAAATCCTTATCAATAAAGTCATCCCAATGTGAAGGCAAGGGAGAGTGTCCGTGAACAGTTTTCAATTGATGGCGAAAACACCCTGTAGTTGATGCTTTCCTGATCTCAACAGGGAGGGCATTCTTCACTGTGCATAGGAGAAGCTATTCTAGAGCAGGGATGTGCAAAGTGTTAGGAAGATCACAGCAAACATTTGATATACTGTGCGAGGGCTCTATCATGGTATAAGAAATGTATACTTTCTACTCTTTGAAGTTAATCAAGATCATCCTTATGAGGAAATATAAGGGGAAAGAAAGCATATATGAATAGTTAAAATGTGTGTTGTGGTTCAACCTACAATGTTCATGCAGGACATCCAAATCCACTCTTTTTCTGCTCGTTTTCAGCCATTCTCCCTAAGAATGGATAAAGGATGGCTAAGGAGTGCATATGCTTACTTCAATTCCTCCTGAGACAGGAGTGGAGTGGTCCTACCATTAGGCAAGATAAGCTAGCCCACCTTAGGCCTCTGATTTGGAGGGTACCACTGGAGGTCGTACGGTTGTGAGTTACTTCATTTATTATAATATTTTTACAACCATGGGGCACCATTTGAAACTTTTGTCTCGGGTGTCCACAACTGTCTTCAACTGCCTCTACTGAAAAGCAGAAGACCCTCTACATCCAAGGGGCTCCTATTCCACTAGTAGCAATGAACAGGGAGTCCTGCTTTCAGGTTTTCCCAGGGTTGTCCACTGTGAGAACAGGATGAGCCACTGAATGGATCCAGCAAGGCTATTCTTATGTTCCTACATAGCAAGGCAGTGATGTGGGCTGGATGCTTTCTTATTGTTATTGATAATATGTGGGCTCCCAGCACCCTATGGATCCTTGCTAGATTTGGGCATGCTCACAACTCCTTGAACTCACTGCTAGACATTGGCCATTCCAGTCTCACAACATCCCAATTCTTTTGCAGCTCCCTTCACCCATGCCCCACTGTTCTTGTTAGAAATGGCTTCTAAATCCAGATCATGAACATCCTTTGTAGGTATGGATTTAGCCAGGAGCTGTTGCCAGTTGCCACCCTGCTTCTTCTACCTTACTCCACCATAGCCCCAGTGGAGGGTATAATACTGAATCCAGCACCGCAAAGAGTTGCCACCCTTGTATTAGTTCTCTGCCTTGCAGTTCTAGGTCTTCTGCAACTCAGTGATAGAGTATCTCCTTTGCATGTGAAAGGTCACATCTTCAGTCCCCAGCATCTCCAAGTAGGGCTGGGAATGTTCCTTGTCTGAACCTCGAAGAGCTGCTGCCAATCACTAGAGCCAGACAATGCTGAGCTAATGAATGAACTGACTCATTATACAGCAGTTTCCTTTGTTCCTTCTAAAAAATTATATTTATTTCTGAAGTGCATATCCCGCCATACAACTACTACCAAGGACCGCAGGGCGGAGCCAGAGTTAAGGCTGAGACACGAAGGTTAATGTTGCTTTATGCTGATTGTGCTTTGCTCAGTTCCGTTGTGTTAATTATTTTCAAGCATGTTTCTTAGAGATGTTTGGAATAATTAATGCCAAGTTGAGGATTACTGGCCAATAGTTTCTTCCCAGGATCGTTCTTGGCTCCTTTCCCAAATGAGGGTATTATTTTCACACCATTTAGTCCTCTGGTGCTAACTTGTCATAAAGGAGCTCATGGAATTATTCACCCAAGATTTTTACTATTTCCCTTGATATTTCCTTCAGAATGCTGGCATGTAATGCATTTAAGCCCGGTGCTCTGTCAAAGTTAATAGTCATAATTGCCTAATTATCTGCTCTAGTATGATGGTAAAACCTTTTAACATTTCACATTTCCCCAAGGAGAATGTATTGCAATCTCTGGAATGTTGTCTTCCCCTTCTTTTGGGAACGCTTAGGCAAAGAATTCATTTTGCTTTTAGCTAAATGAACCTCCTGCTGTCCCTCCATAGCCACGCTGTCTCTTTCCTTGTCTGCCTACTCTTTGTATAAGCACATATGCATGGAGATGGATATGCCAAATTTATTCTCCTGCTTTCATTCCGCAGCAGCTTATCACCACTCTTTGTGTAAGAATCCTCCACTTTATTGCTGCACAGAAAATGATTCTCTTCCTTGCAAAGACTGAATGAAAAAAAATAAATAAATAAATTCCTTCCAGTAGCACCTTAAAGACCAACTGAGTTAGTTCTAGGTATGAGCTTTCGTGTGCATGCACACTTCTTCAGATACACTGAAACAGAAGTCACCGGACCTTTCTATATAGTGAGAAGGTGGGGAGGGGTATTACTCAGAAGGGTGGTGGGAATGGGTGATTGGCAGATAGCTGCGATGAGCCTGTTGACGACTCTTAACGACTGCAATAGGTCTAACAGGAAAAAGCAAGGGGTGAGAAGGTGAAAAATGGCTTTGTCATGTATAATGAGATAAGAATCCAATGTCTTTGTTCAAACCAGGTCTCTCCATAGTTTTAAGTTTGGTGATAAGTTGCAATTCAGCAGCTTCTCTTTCCAGTCTATTTCTGAAATTCCTTTGTAATAGAACAGCTACTTTGAGATCTTGTATAGAATGTCCTGGGAGATTGAAGTGTTCTCCTACTGGTTTTTCTGTCTTGTGGTTCCTGATGTCGGATTTATGTCCGTTTATTCTTTGGCGTAAGGTCTGGCCTGTTTGTCACCCATTCCCACCACCCTTCTGAGTAATACCCCTCCCCACCTTCTCACTATATAGAAAGGTCCGGTGACTTCTGTTTCAGTGTATCTGAAGAAGTGTGCATGCACACGAAAGCTCATACCTAGAACTAACTCAGTTGGTCTTTAAGGTGCTACTGGAAGGAATTTTTTTATTTTGTTTTGACCATGGCAGACCAACACGGCTACCTATCTGTAACAAAGACTGAATGGTTATACTGCACCGCACAAAACCCCGACGGTGCCTTGTGAATATTTGACATGCCAACTATTGAGTCTGACCATTGCTCCTTTCCATATAATCCAGTATTGTCTATGCCAGACTTCTGCACCATTGTGTCCCCAGGTGGTGTTGGACTACAACTCCCATCATCCCCTGCCAGCTTAGTCAACAGTCAGGGATGATGGGAGTTGTAGTGAAGCAGCATCTGGGGACACAAGGCTGAAGAAGACTGGTCTACTCTGGCAGCAGCATTCTGAAGTTTCATGTGTAGGTTTTTCACATCACCAATGATCTAACACCCTTTAACTGGAGATTTAATTCTTGAACCCTGGGACTGCATGCATTCTTCCTATGGGTCTTCTAGGTTTGCCCTCTTCACCCAGCAGGTATGATCCCCCACCATGCCAATGCACTTTCTGTATAGTCAAGTACACCTGCACAATGATGGTAAAACAAATAAATCAAAGCTTCACAGCAATGCGACGTCATCTCCAGTTTGCAGAAGCCCATTTTGCTTCTGAGGTTCAGCATTATGTGCTGAGCAAAGGGCCATTTTAAGTTTGCATCCATCTGGGTGAATTTACATAGAAACATTTACAAAAGATCAATGCCCTTCTTTGGTAGCCTCTGGGAATGGCAGCACCTCTTAGGTAAGTCCCTTGTTCAGCATATAAATGTTCATTTGCTCCCAGCCATATGTTCCAGCCTTCTGGCTGTCACAGGCAGCTCAATCTTTTGCAGCCATCCTTAAGCTGTAAATATGAATGTGTATCCTGGGAAGTAATATCTCAGCCTCCTTTCAGTCAATCCTCTTGCCTACACTTGTCCCAGATGAGGTGCACCAGCAGAAGGTTCAGATATACTGATTCAGTTTGTGCAATCCGATAAGTTCTCATGGGTTGTTGGCAAGGATGGGATGGGAAGGCCTGAGCCTACATTGATGTCCCATGGCTCTGACATTATGCAATCGCTATGGGGTGTACCACCTGTGCAAGGGCTGTTGGTCTGGGGTTGTTAAATGCCAAGTCCAGCTTCTGTGGGGCCCTTCAGTCAGATGCACTCAGTGTGTCCCATCTTGAAATGGTGCTTTCCCCAACGTTCCCACTGTTTCTTCTGCACGTTCCCTTGCTTTTCCCTCTGGGCCTTATTGGCACCACCTCTGCGTGCAAGAGAGAGAGGACAAGACATGCAGAGGTTCCTCTTTCTGCTTCTCAGCCTGCTCTTTGCTTGCTTGCTCATAGAGGACAGGAGAACCGGAAGAAGAAGAAGAAGAAGAAGAGGAGTAGTAGTAGTAGTAGTAGTAGTAGTAGTTTGGATTTGATATCCTGCTTTACCACTACCTGAAGGAGTCTCAAAGCGGCTAACATTCTCCTTTCCCTTCCTCCCCCACAACAAGCACTCTGTGAGGTGAGTGGGGCTGGGAGACTTCAAAGAAGTGTGACTAGCCCAAGGTCACCCAGCAGCTGCAGGTGGAGGAGCGGAGACGCAAACCCGGTTCACCAGATTACGAGTCTACCACTCTTAACCACTACATCACACTGGAAGCAACAGCAATGAAGAGAAGCAACAGCCTGAGGAGGCTGTGCAGCAGGAGAAGGGGACCCCTGGTTCTCAAGATGTTGCTGGACTTCAGCTACCACCTACCCTGGCCAGCATGGCCCAGTGGTCAAGAATTATGGGAGCTGTAGTCCAGAGATATATGTACCACAGGTTCCTCATCCTTGCTCTAGGGAATTGCCCTGGAGCCCCTATTGGGATACAAACCTCAGAAGACGCCCTACAAAGCCAATTCCTGACTCCAGTCCTGGAAAAGACATTCCCTTTTCTAGTGATGCTGCCTGCATTTCTGGTTTATTTCTAAAGGGCGCATAAGGAAACTTACATGCCAGCATGCCCTTTGACTATATGGTGAAGTATTACAGTTGTTCACACATGGATTCGTCTG
The DNA here is from genome assembly GCF_964252035.2 of Podarcis erhardii. Classification (NCBI taxonomy): domain Eukaryota; kingdom Metazoa; phylum Chordata; class Lepidosauria; order Squamata; family Lacertidae; genus Podarcis; species Podarcis erhardii. Next base: position 69,670,921 of record NC_138510.1, read on the forward strand.
ATTTGGCTTGTGCAGCAGTGACCTTGCAAAGGACATCTTTTTTTGAAAAGACTAAATCTGCTGATGGCACAGAATTGAGAGGTAGTAAATACGGAGGAGCAGAGCAAACAAAGTCATAATGATGTGGATAGAATTAAGCTTAAGGGATGCTAAGTAGTTTATGCATTTCCATGCAAAGAAATAAAAGGTAATGAGATGAGGGACCAAAAATAATCCTACAGCCTGTCTAAATTAAAGCACAATAATGAATAGGGATATGGCAAAGGAAGCAAAGATTTGGTGTGTTAAAACTATTTAACGTATGATGGTCCGCGTTTACTGGAAGCAAAAGATGAATGGAGCTTTGAAGTCGGGAAAGCAGAAGTAAGGGAGGGTCATAATTTAATAGGCTATACATTTATAGATTCATCCTTTTCATTATTTGGGGAGAAAAAATTGCTTTGGGGAGAGCTGCAAGATGTTCCTTGAAAACCAACAACCCTTAAATATGCCCTTTTCATTCCTCTTCATAACTGCTGTTGTTGCTGCGTTCTTGTTCTTGGAGCTAACCCAGTTAACGAAGAGCTATTTATCTATTACACGGTTCTATATCCAGACTGTTAGCCCAAAGACTTCCAGAACTGTGCTCAGTAAAACATTCTAAACTGTATAATGTATGGAGAATGTGATGAAGTTAGGGTACTATGTACCCAATGAGATGGTGATCTCAATGAGCGCACGTGAATCTAGTTCAGAGTGAGGGCAGTGTGATGTGGGAAGCACTGGTCTCACTCTGAACTGAATTGGTCCTCAGTAACACTGAAGACAAATCTGAGCGACCATGTGACATTGTGACTGATTGGTAAACATGTTAGCCTCATCTCATTCTAGTCCCTCAAAAATGGATGAAACAGGGAGCATTAATCATCACTGGCAAAAATGTTAATGAAATACTCCCACCACCCTCCAATTTCAGCCCCACACTGGGATTTAATAGCAGGAAGTTGTCTGTGAACTGAATGTGGCAGCTAGACTGGTGACTGGGAGTGGCCGCCTAGACCATATAACACTGGTCCTGAAAGACCTACATTGGCTCCCAATATGTTTCCAAGCACAATTCAAAGTGTTGGTGCTGACCTTTAAAGCCCTAAATGGCCTCGGCCCAGTATACCAGAAGAAGCGTCTCCACCCCCATTGTTTAGCCCGGACACTGAGGTCCAGAGTCGAGGGGCGGTTCCCTCACCACAAGAAGGGAGGTTACAGGGAACCAGGCAGAGGGCCTTCTCAGTTGTGGTGCCTGCCCTGTGGAACACCCTCCCATCAGATGTCAAGGAAATAAACAACTATCTGAAGGCAACCCTGTTTAGGGAAGTTTCTAATGTCTGATGTTTTATTGCTTTTTATATTATTGTTATTATTGTTATTATTCTGTTGGGAGCCACCCGGAGTGGCTGAGAAACCCAGTCAGATGGACAGGGTATTAATAATAATAATAATAATAATAATAATAATAATAATAATATATTAGGGTTACACCTTGCATTAAAGTAATTGCTGAGATTCAAGGGATGGACACCAATATTTCAGAGTTTGATCTTTTCACAAGCAAGAAAGTTATACCTGCTTCTGAAAATTATTGTAGTAATTAATGTTTAACTGATAATGGAGAATCCAATGTAGGGATAAAATTTAAATTTGATTTGAATGAATGAATGAATATTATGTCTATTTTAGAAAAGAACTAGCCGGCAGTAGTTTGACTAGAACCTTCCTTCATCCTCTACTAGTTTTCTACTTTTTGTTGCTGTTAGGGTCAGGGAACATTACAAAAATGACAAGCCCCCAGCAATCCAAAGTGGCTCCTCTACCGGGGAGACCAGTTGCTGCATAAGGAAGGGAGAATTTTCTGTGCTGCATAGGGGTGAGAGTCAAAAACAGGCTAAGGCACACACTTGGTATAAGACAAGAGAATGGGTGCTGCACCTTGTCACACTCATACCTCACATATTTTGAATAAATAAATAAAAAGTTCCATTTTTGATAATAAGATCAACCAACAACCTATCTATTTATTTCAAATTTCTCCATGTTCTTTGCAGTCTCAAGCAGACAACCTTCTCAGTTTTCTTGCCTGAGTGCCTTTTACTAGAGGCTGGAGGAGTTGAACCTGTAACTTTATACATCCAAAGCAAATGCTCTAATGCAACTCTATGGCTTCTACCTTCATTTGGCACAAGAAGTAAATTCAAATCTAGATAGAATTCTGGCCATCAGTATGAGGGATTTGTTTTTTTCATCTATGGACCTAGCCCTATAAAGTGCAGCTATTGGACAGTCTCTAACAATGATATACAGGCTTGATTTGCTGAGAAGTTCAAACTTTTGAATCAGCCCCAAACTCTGGTTAGAACTACAGGCAACCAGACTCTTGGTATCTATTTACATCTGGTTCAAATACTTTACTTGCTCTCTTACATTGTGCACTTAAATAGAGAGCAATGAGCAGCTGATGACCTCTCAGGTGCAATAGTAGGAAGAAATCCCAGTTTAAGATAGGACTGGTCTTAATAATAAAAATGGCAGAACCCAAGTCTATGTCCGAAGATAGTTTCTGTCATTTTAATTATTAAGGTCAGTCCTGTCTTAAACCAGGATTTCTTCCTACGATGGTGCCCCACAGAGAACTAGTAGGCTTCTTACAGATTGCAGCATGATTAGCGATAGCACAACAATGGAAGAACCAGAGTGAAATACCCCTGAACATATGGGAAAATAATATCTGCGATACAGCCATGTCTGAGCGTCTTACCAGATGCAGGAGGGCAATTAAAGGCCTAACAAATAGAGACACCTTCCAAAAAACATGGACCGCTTTCTTTAACTATGTTAATGGCCAAAATCAAGACCCTGTTATACCAACCCGTCAATGAAGAGGTTATGTTCAGTAATATGTTTGAATGTTGAACGTGTAAGTTTAATATCTAGAGTCAATGGATAAAACAAACACCATTAGATGTACTGCTGGATAAATGATTAATGTATTTGTATTCATTTAAAAACAAATAAAATTGTGAAATAACAATAATTTTTAAATGGCAAAATATTTCAGAAGTTATAATTGAAACTACAAGGGCAGACTATCCCCCGCAAAGGCAGATAATGTCAGTGTTGAACTCAAAAAGGAGATATACATTGGCTGTAAACAAATGGCCATAGAACTTTGAACAGAACATGCCTCCTCCTTTCATGTTGAAGAATCAATTTCTTCTTTACTTGACCAGTGCTGTTGTTGGTCAGCTGTTGGTGAACGATGTTCCTATCACTCAGCCAAAACAAGTGGCTGGAGCCATTAGAGATATTGTTGTGAAACATCTGCCTGTGCATCCAGAATGTCAGGTTGCATTTTGAGTGATAATTCCAGCACCAAACTAAATGTGATGACCATTTTTTATTCAGCTGGGGTGGGACCCCCAATCCAGATTGGGCTACACTCAGTCAGAAGCCCACTGAAATCCTATTCTGGATTTGACATCCCTCTACCTGCTTCCATTGCATGGGGAATAATTTCCCCACATTTCATTTTCCAACATCATCCTTTTGCCAATGAGAAAGAAAAGTGCATTTAGAAGTATGAAAGGTTGTTCTGCAAATTTACTAATTGTTAAGGAAGGCAAAAAGAGTCATCTTCATATGTCTGGGTCTCTTCTGTTGACTCTAAGACAATTTATGGAAAAGTCCTTCTACCCGAGTTAAATGCCAAAAAATAAAAAATAAAAGCCACCTCAGAAGACATGTGTATTTATTGGCATGCTTATGATTTGACAGAATGGAATACTGGACAAGATCATGCATAAGATTCCAAATATCAAAGTTAGCTTTAGTTTGACTTTGTGAGATTCTAAAAGCAGCTGTGCTTTGTTGTAGTTGCTTAGATCCCAACAGTGATTTAGTTCTGTGGATTATATATTTGTCTCTTTTGTGTCAAAAGTCTCATCCCCAGTGACTTCACAACTCTGTTTTTGTATTTAATGTAAAAGCGTGATAGCTTCACATTGATGATTGTCAGCAGTTGCTATTTATCATCTGTCAAAAGATGTCCCCTTGGGAAGAAAGAAAATCAAATGGATTATGGCTGGGGTTTTATTTATTTTTTTGGTGTGTGTGTTTATAAAGTTGTTTAAAGGAATCTTACATGACGCAAGGCAAAAAAAGAATGGCAAAACTGCTCCTGACAACTAAGTCAGCATATATAGAAATAGGTGATTTTATGCACATAACAGGCATACTGTCAATCATCTTAGCAAAGAAGTATATTCACAAATGCCATGTCAGCTTTTCCGTCTGAACTTGAGGCCTTCTGATTTGTTAGTTCTGCTATCTCCAAAATTACCTCGGAAAAAATGCCTATGGAAAAACAATGGGTAACTGTTGTTTTGTATAGAGCGAAACGTTGAAGCCCATCTTCCAAGGTCGGTTTTAGGATGGCCATTTTAGGAAGGTCACTTTTGCAATATCAAGAGGATACATGTTACACACCCCAGCAGAAATTTGAATAAATTTACATATGCTAATGTATAGGTCTATTTTCAAATTGAGAAAAACCTGATTTTTACAACAGAAATACAGTACATCTCACCACAGTGACTGCAACCGGATGACCCGTATGCCTGCTCAGTTTTTTGTTGGGTTCTAGCTGTTGATTGGCAGGTTCAAAGGCCCAGCTCTTAACTTTATGGTGCTTTATCTTCCAACTTTCCTTCAAATAACACTAACGTCTCAACAAATGAAACTGATCTGTAGAAAATATAACTTGAAAAAAGAGACATTGCATATACTTTTGTAAACCAAGAAATCTTTAATATATATATATATATATATATATGCAGGTTTTGGTGTCCTCGGGTGTCTTCCCGTGTAAAAGTTGGGGTGTCTAGGCGACGTTTCGACGAGGTCTCACTCGTCATCTTCAGGCTGGTGCTTTCGGCTTCTTGTTACTGGAACAGAGCAGGATCTCAGTGTTTGAGTTCCTATAAATACTGTAGAGGGGGTGTGGTGTATAGCCTCCAATGTTCTGGGCAGAGAGGAAGTTCCCAGGCTAGTGTGCCTTTTCTTCTTTTGTTCCTTAATTACTTGAGAGATATCTTGAGTGATTTCTTGAGTGATATCCTGAGTACCACTTAGGTGGGTCATTAGGTGTGGATTAGTTGTTAAAGTCTTTAACAACTAATCCACACCTAATGACCCACCTAAGTGGTACTCAGGATATCACTCAAGAAATCACTCAAGATATCTCTCAAGTAATTAAGGAACAAAAGAAGAAAAGGCACACTAGCCTGGGAACTTCCTCTCTGCCCAGAACATTGGAGGCTATACACCACACCCCCTCTACAGTATTTATAGGAACTCAAACACTGAGATCCTGCTCTGTTCCAGTAACAAGAAGCCGAAAGCACCAGCCTGAAGATGACGAGTGAGACCTCGTCGAAACGTCGCCTAGACACCCCAACTTTTACACGGGAAGACACCCGAGGACACCAAAACCTGCATTCCTGTACCCGTGAAAATCTACGAAAGCAAATATATATATATATATATATATATATATATATATATATATATATTAAAAATAGATATCTCATTCAAACAGAGGACACAGGGTCACCATAGTTAGTTTCAGCTGCAAAGAGTCAATTCTAGATTTCTCCTGTGTACCAAAACAACCATCCTAGGAGATTTTGCAGACCATAAGCTTCTCTTGAAATTCATCAGATATTTTGTCAGGGGGAGTGGGGCACCAAATTCACTATGAACTTCATTGTAAGTGAAATCCAGTGAAAATTGTGGGAGGTATACCCACTCAATAAATTTCATTGGGCTTCCATTTTGGTTGTTTTTCTGGAAGAGGAACTTCTTGGTTTCCTTAAAATTTTTATACTGGGCAAAATGTCAGTGGCAACTCTACTTGTATGTGAATATCTTCTCAATCATACATTTGTGGGATGAAAGGGAGAAGGTGGAGACATCAGACAGAATAAACGAAGAATGATATAGTAGAAGCTCCAGAGTCCACTCAAGTTAAAAGGTGTGTTGTTTGTCATCCTGTGCTTTGAGTTCCTAATGGTATGTCCAGATGATTTCAGGAAACTTGTTTTAGGATTCCTGCTCCCCACCATTCAGACATACAAAGTGCCTTAGCTCATAGTGAAGCACTAAAGTTGTTAGTATAGATGAAAGCTTGTTGTCAACAAGTAGGGCACACACAGCGTTAGTGATATGGGAGCAGCCGCGACGGCTGTTCCCATATCACTAAAATCACCAGAAAGGGCATTTTCTGCTTCTTCCATAGCTCTAGAGTGGCTAATATTGCACCGTGACTGCCTTTTAAAGCTTTCATTTCAGGGCTCACTTTACACAGTCAATGTCTGAAAATTCATTAGCATTTGAAAAGGACGCCATGTCTGCGATTGTGCACTGCTTGGCACATAACCACTGCATGCCCTTATATTTTTTTTTACAGTTTGTACATTTACCTGTTAATTAAAACGATGAGTTAGCAGCCTTTCCATATGCTCAAGATATCACACAAAAGAAGTATCGTTTTTAATTAACTAGTGTAAATACTGCTTAATGCCAATATGACTTTTAAGCCATTTACAAAACATGAAAGCCAATTGCACAATACTGTTAAAATACAGAAAAATTGAAAACGCACCAGAATGAGAACACAAAATACAGCCATCTCATTAAAACATTAAAATACAAATGTCCGTGATTATATGCAATATAATGAACAATCTCCAAAAGAGCACAGCAGTTAAACAGGAGAGTGGGGTCAAGAGATCAGGGGAAATGGAGGAGAGAGCCCTGATTTCACCTATCTTTTGGTCAATAGACAGGGGAAATTATAAACCAGGACTGTTGATAGTGTGTGTGGGGGCGTTGTTTCATTCCATACCCTCAGGAAAACTGATGGAAGGAGCCTGCCTCTCTCCATAGCAGTTCTTACTCATGTAGCTTTTGTACCCAAAGCAGGACCTCACAAACCCTCTCAGTGCTACATTTCCAAAGGAACATGCAACAGAGATCCAGCAAATTTGCTGTGTAAAATCATCTTCAAAAGTTAATATTGTACTCTAGAAGAGTAAGTTTGGTAGAACCATATTAATAAAATATATTCTTTCATGCCATCAAAAGCAGGTTTTGTTTCTTCTTTTCTGGGAAAGTGATTTGATTCCTGGTACGTTGAAGAATACACACAAGATATCCCAGTGTAATTCTTTGTGAAGGTTTGCTCTATGCCCACCTATGTTCACTGAGAGTTAGCCTACAACAGAATATATTCCCAAAGGCAGTAAGTGCATCAGTCCAGCAACCCTGTTACTGGTGTGATTTGTTTTTAACATATTATATTGAAAAGGAATATACTGAAGGAGAGTGACAATATCTTACTATACCTCTGGTGCTTTTCTGTCCTTGTTTAATGGTATATATTTCTGTGCTGGAATCTAAAATAAATATTGAAGGAAGCATAATCTTTGTCTGTTAAACATTATGCTGCTCAGACAGTCTGGAGATGCGAGGGAAAGTCTTTATGGCTTTGCATTTGCACAGCACAATCAAAAAGCTCTTGAGAGACCGGCTGATGGATGGAAGACAAAAGTGTTGAATGCTATGGATTTGTCAGGTAACTGCATTATGAACAGGTGGTCTTTTCTTTTCAGCCTGCTATCTGGAAGTGATCAAGGCTTTGCTTCATGCTTAAATGCTGTTTAAATGATTGCTCAGAGGAGATGACATTTGGAATGCAAACCGTAAATGAACATTGCGAGCCCAAACCCTCCCTACCTTGACCTCTTGAATGAATTTGGGTCAGATTAGGGATCCGTTTTATTTTAGTTGAAAGACGTTCAGAATTTGAGAGGTGGTTTTTGTTCCATTGCCAGTTCCAAAACACACGGCGGCGGAATCCTCTGAAGTGCCAGTGACATAAAGGGCTTAAAAACAGAATAAAAGATTTAAAATATAGTTAGTCACACATTATATTGTGAGCCAGAGAATCTGGCTTTATTTCAGCCTTCGTGGTCATGCAGAGATTACTAGCTAAAGGCCCCGAGATATAAAGTTCCTGATAGAGAGCTCCTGGAAAACCTGTAGCTTAGATCTGGGTTTACTCCTTCTTTGAAGCTAACTGTAAAAATCTGGTAAATGACAAATGCCCAGATAATGAGATACTTTAACAATGTCTTGTGTTCCCCAAACAGGCATATCATCACGCACAGCACTCTCCTTCCACAGGAATTATGCTTTGTGTACATTTCACAGCCTTCTCTAGAGTACAAGTAAATTAGCTGAAAGGGTCAGCTCCATTTTTATAAAGCCTAAAACTGCCACATTCTGAATTCAGATTCCCGGAAAGTTAAATATTTCAGTAAAGCCTTTGACCTATTAGATCTATTAGATATCACAGCACAGTTAAAACTCTGCTGGAATTTCTTAAATTGTTTGCTCTTGGCCATTATTTATTACAAATGAGCAACAGGTGAAACTGGTTAAGACTGTCCCTGTGAGTGCTACCCCAAATTATAGATGCCAATAGAGATTTTGTCATTTGAATAATGCATTCACCCTGTCAAGAATGATAAGACGGCCTTCATTCCTGTCACTGGTATCTAATTCTGACCTTCCATAACTAGAAGTAGTCCTTCTATTCAGAGGAGAGTTTTTGATCAAGCACAGTCCTTCATTATTGGAAAGGCAGGGGAGGTGTGTATTGTTGTGTGTTTTGCTGGTTACCCATTCCTGCTGCATCACTTGTTCTGGAATGTCCCCCGACTCTCTGAAACAAATTAGGGTTCCTTCTCTCTTGAGCCATTGCTACTCCAGTTGCTCATTCTACAAGAACTACCACTTGTGCCCTGCTGATTCCTAAGGCAGGAATACAGACAACAGATCCTCAGACCCTTTTCCCTTTGCTGTTGTGTCTCTTAGTTTGTAAGCCTTGATTTTATTGATCTCATGTAAACTTTTCTCTGGAATCCTGTCCATCCGTCTCTATTTTGCATAGGGGGTTCATTCACATAGCAGCAAATTTAGGTTTGTGCAATTAAAGTGGATTAAAGTACTCAGGGACTCTTGGGCAACAGGTCTATCTTAAAAAAAGAGATTTTTTTATTGTAAGGAAAATGATGAAGAAAGGAACACTAGAAAATGTAAGTTGACACTCAGTTGGTGGGAAATTGCATAGTCCCCATAAAAACAAACAAGGATGAATGCTCAGTAAACAGTGGATACTGTGTAACTTCTGTGACAACTTTGTGCAAACAAATCAGAATGCAGGCACAATAAACAGGCCATCTGGAGGCATCCTGGGAGCCTTTTTGGCTGAAGGCTGAGGCAAAAATGTATCTTCAAGGGTATTTGAATATGTGTTGCAATAATCCAATTTAAAATTGGCCAGGGGAGGTATGTTCCCTCTCACAAGATATCAGTCCTTTGGATTCTTAGATGTAGTAATGCTGAAGCCACAGACCATTTATTAATAATATTAATTATACCATGTAATGATTTTGGAGGGTGTTTGTGGAAATGATTTGGATTTTCTTTGACCTTTAGCACTCGAGCTTGAGCCAACTTAGAACAAGAAAAAGCACTAAGAAACAGCCAACCCTCGGAAATTTTTGCTTGGATGCAAGAACAAGAGCATAGCCAGGATTCTTTGCAGGAAGTCATATGCTTTTAATGTGCATTGAATGTGCATTGGGTGTTTGGTGTGGGTAATGTGATTTTGATCAAGGTAGCATGATACTACTCTTGTCTTCTTCTTTTTTTTTACTAGACCAACATGACCATCTGCAATTTTTGTAAATCATCATCATCACCTTAATATCCCAGAGTAGGTTACAACAACTTAAAATTCAACATTGCAACAGTTCAAAAAACTTACAATTCCAAGAAGGTTTGGCTCCAAAAAATATACATCACAGGTGTCAAAGGTAATGAGTTTATATGTGCCTTCTAGGAATTAAGACTAAATTTGATAACAGCACAGTGGTACCTTGGGTTACAGACGCTTCAGGTTACAGATGCTTCAGGTTACAGACTCCGCTAACCCAGAAATAGTACCTTGGATTAAGAACTTTGCTTCAGGATGAGAACAGAAATCGTGCGGCGGCGGGAGGCCCCATTACCTAAAGTGGTACCTCAGGTTAAGAACAGACCTCCAGAATGAATTAAGTTCTTAACCCGAGGTACCACTGTAACATAGAAACTTGTGTATATGGCGGGTACAGGTTACACATTAGGAGCTGTTAAGACAACAAGCACACATAAATTAATTTAGAAAGAGAAAATCTCATCACATCTCCCATTATAGCCTGTCAGTCTGTTTTTTTCAGCAGATATTTCATCATGAATTATTCGATGGTGACCAACGCAGGAGAGATAATTCCATGCCACTTTAGCCTGTCCAACAAGATACTTTGTCATAGTGAAATGTGGAGGAGCGGAGTGAACATCGACAGCCATGGATCGTTCATTCTTGAAGATGGTCCTTCTTAATTTGATGACAGTCCTGTGACTGATACTGTCAATATCAATGACACAACTCATTTCTCCTCATTTTTCAAAGTGATAGCAGGACGGTAGCAGCAGCAAATGATTGAAAATGTGCAAATTCTGGTTGATAATTATGTTCCTCTTAAGGACACACAGAGAAACTAAATGCAACCAGTTCCAACAAACATTTTTCTGCTATGTTTTCTAGCACTTTTCTGTGTATATTCATGTCAAGGGCTCCCAAGACAAAATGCTGATAAATTGATGTGGCTGCTTAATACTGTACCAAAAGTGAAAAAAACAACAACTCTTGGAATGTAAATTATATGTGAGAAACTTAAATATAACTATGCAAGTTGAAGAGTAATGAAGATTAAGGGGGGAAGTGGCTATTAAAAGAGGAAAGAAGCATCAGCTTAATGGGAAACTGTGTGTAGTGAAAAAGCAAGCACTGGAATATAACTGCAAGTAGCAGCAGCAGCAACAACAACAACAACAAAAACAGGAGCTGTGTGTAGACTGAGCACACATACTTGCTTCCTCTGCCCCCTCTCATGTATTCAGCATAACACCTGCATAGAGTCAATGCACATTCAAATTGCACATTCATAAGGTCTGGATACATAAAACCAGGAACAATGTCCTGTTATGCTAAACACAAGTGGGGGAAGGCACAGCTAATGGGTGTGATCCTACTGGTTTAGATGCATACTTATATGTGTCAAGCTTCAGGTCCTGAAGCTTCCTCTCCCTTTCCACTTATTCTGTGCCCACAATAACAAGATAGGATGTTTTGTATTTTGATTTTAAACAAACCACAGTTTCATGTGACATTCCAAACCAGGAAACTGTGATTTGTTAAAACGATGATCAATGAAAACAAGCCAAGTTAAATTCTAAAACCACATTTTAGAGCAAATTACAGTCACCTGAGCTCAATGTCACAGGGAACAGTGAGTAACCTAACTGTGAAAGGGGAAGTTTCCAATATCTTACTCTGGTATGCAAAGGAGAAGGATGTTGGCACACATGAGCTTGAACCTTTCAGCAAATCAGTCTGAAAGTACACTATTCACGTAACAGAAAATCATGGTTTCTCATTACATCTGAACTGAACAAGTGTTTTGTATTGACTAGTCTTTATTTGATTCTGAAAATATATGTCAACCCCTTGAATATTGGTATTTGGGGAGAAAGGCGTGGAAGAAAGTGAATGTGAAAGTTTGAAAGTTTCATTTCCCAACATTCAGGAAGCCGGAAAAAAAATATCACATCAGCTTTATGCCATGATGGTTAAAGCTATGAAATCTGAGTTCAGTTTCAAGCTACTGCCAGGGATCAATTAAAATTCCAGCTGCAAAATTTAATAAGATCCACATGGCATAATTCCATTTCGCCTCTATTATTTTGATTCTTTGAAGTGAGCTCATGATGGAAACATAACCAGCTTTTACCTTTACCCACAGACAAAAGGAAGAATAAGAAGGAAGAGATGACAGAAGTTTTAGGAACCATAGCTGCACCTTCCAGAAACTGAGACATATTCATGCTGCAAATAAATGTGCAATGATTCTCATACTAATTCTTTAACATATAGAAGTTCTCTAGATTCCAGAGGATCTTTTGCAACAGTAATGGTGTGTTTTCACTGTCCCAGTCCATCAATAAAAGCAAATTTATATGTTAATTCACATATATCCAGCACTAAGAAAATCTAAACTGTATTATAGGAAGAAGAAGAAAAATATGTGTGGTTGGTCTGCAAAATGAATTTAAATTAACATCGTTTGAATAAATAAATACAAAAAGCAGACGTTCCAGGAAAGGTCCAGGATAGTTTCCTGCTTCTGCAATACTTTTAGCCACTGAGAATGAACAGTTTGTAATCGGCCTTGTTTAAATATCAACACCCTAACTCAGGATGGCCCCTTCCAACTCTACAATGGTACGATTCCACACTGCAACTATTTATTCCATTTCTTCATTGTGTCCCCTTTACTGTAGTGACTACTGTTAAAACAGATTAGACTTAACAGTTGTCACTATTTCAGTAAGAATAAATCAAAACAAAGGAACAGGCTGCAATCTGGAGGAACACAATGTAAAACAAGAGCTGGGTACTCTTTGTATGCCACAGTGGTTTCAACATGGATGAAGAGTAAATGATAAATGTATTTTTTAAAAACAAAAATACTATTCGATACTGCTTCATTACATCCACTTTGTATGCCGGTCCAAGGTTTGATCCCTGACATCTCAAGGGAGGGCCAGGAAAGAGCTTTCTGAAAACCAAGACAGCCACTGGTGATCAGTGTAGAAAACAGTGAGCTAGATAGACCAGTGATTCATAAGGCATCTTACTATACCCCTACAGTGACTTTATAGCAGAGCACAGCCACACCTTACTCAAGCATAGACAAAACTACTGGTTATATTACTTGCATGGAATTCAATTAATGCACTTACTTTTTTGGTAAAGGTAAAGGGACCCCTGACCATGAGGTCCAGTCGTGGCTGACTCTGGGGTTCCAGCACTTATCTCGCTTTATTGGCCAAGGGAGCCGGCGTACAGCTTCTGGGTCATGTGGCCAGCATGACTAAGCTGCTTCTGGCGAACCAGAGCAGCGCACAGAAACACTGTTTACCTTCCCACCAGAGCGGTACCTATTTATCTACTTGCACTTTGATGTGCTTTTGAACTGCTAGGTTGGCAGGAGCAGAGACCGAGCAACGGGTGCTCACCCCGTTGCAGGGATTCGAAGCACCGACCTTCTGATCAGCAAGTCCTAGGCTCTGTGGTTTAACCCACAGCGCCACCTGCGTCCCTTCCACTTACTTTTTAAAGGCATTCATATTGCTTAATTAGTTGCAGGGGGCAGCAGGATTGGGACTGTGCACAGTACGCAGGGGAGATGCTTTGGGATCCAGGTGAAAATCACCTGCTCTCAACCCCAGACGGAAAGCCTCCATTGTGTAAGTGGAGAGGTAAAAGTGAAAAGTTCCCTCACCGTTTGTTATTTTTCACACCTGCAAAAGGAAGATTGTATTCCACCCCATAACGCAGTAGGGAGCCTACAGTAAAAGGGTGTTTTGTAGCTCTCAGAATCTATTATTATCATCCTGATTCTGGAATAGCAAAGTAAAATGTAACAGCCGACGAAAAGTGTTGAACTCTACAAGTGTCTAAGTGTAACAACCGCAACAGGTGGCTCCTGTTCTTGTCCTCTAAAGGAAACTGATGTGCTCCTCACTACCATGGTCAAGTCTGTGGAGAATTTTACAAGGTGCAACATGCACACCTCTTCATGCCAGAATGCTCCCAGATAATTTCCTCACAGCAGGTGTATCAACACTATTGCGTCTATAGTATAATGATTAATCCAGCCCTGTTGTCACAGGGAGTCTGTAAGAGAGGAGAGGAGACCAAATAAACATATATTATCTTTGGTATACAGGCGGTGATTTACTGCTACCTCGGAGATCAATTGTTCCACTTACTGCATAAATTGATGATGGCCATTTATCTAATGGCAGAATCCTCAACGGTCTTTTTAGAGGAAGCTGGATCATATTAAACTAACATTTGAAGTAAAAAGAGACACAAAGCAGTGGAGAGTGCTTTGCTTTCCGTTGGCTTTTTAATACTTATGACAAAGGTATGTAAGCCTGACAAATGGCTGGCTATAAGGATGAATTAAGATACCAGCTTAAGGCCACTGCGCTCCAGAGTGCTTCTTCTAAGGCCGCAAAGTGCTCTACTGGCAGCTATGCCAAAAATAAAACAGAGGGGAAAGGTTCTGCAATGCTCAGAATTAGCCAATATTCCTTTTCTCTTGTTCACTTGGGTTCTTGCACATGCCCCCATTTCCTGACCTTGCAAGGCCTGACCTCAACTTTTGCATGTTGGGTGAAACAGTAAAATAGACTCCCATGAGTAAAACTGTATGTGAATTGGGACCTAGGGACCCAACAGGATACTTAATTACAAGGACAGGACCTATGCAGGAAAAAGCGTTATGCATTCAGGCTCTGTTGCTAGGTTCTGGTCAACGTGCAGAGCTTGGGATGGAGTAGTCGGGCAGGAAACACTGGTGTCATCCCACTTGCCTCCACCCATTGATTGAAAACATAGAAGGGTATTTTGAACAGCAGATGTATATTATAGCTGCCTCTTCACCTGACATGTGAAACATAGGTACAATAGGCAGCAGTTTCATACAGCACCAGTTCATTGGACTGTCTAGCCCAGGATTGCGTGGCGAGTTCCCGCCCCCTCCCAGGAAGAAATGAAGACACAGGACACCAAGTATTAAGGTTAATGGGCAAAATAGGCCACAACTTTATTGATTACAGGAATGAGCAGTAATCATTCGGTAGGCATTGGCCCACTGACTAGCCGGCTTCAGCCCGATTGCATAAAGACCAGCAAGGGTTAACCACCAGTAGGGGGAGTCCTGCTGAGGCACGTCAACTAGGAACTCCCCCGGAGTCACTGCTTGGGGGTGTGCCTTGGGCCCACACCTCCATAGGCTTTGGACAGGGCCATGCCCCCCCCAGAGTCCTTTATCGGACTACCCTTTTCTGTGGGGGAGGCGATGGCGCTTCCCTCCCCCCTTTCTTTCTCTTAACCCTCCCTAGCCAATGCCTAACTGCCAGTGCCATAGAGTTGTGACGAGTTGCTACAAGGTAGGCGAAAAACCAACTGGCTGTATATGCCAATTACCAATTGGAAAAAATTCCTACCAGGCCCCGAGGCGACCAACCGAAGTCCATAGCAAGTCAGGGAGCCTACCTAAAGAGAGGGAAGGTGGGAAACTGGATCAGCAGGCTGGCGCTGAGACAAAGAGGGAGAGCCTCGGCCGCGCCAGCCCTAAATAGGGCAAGCCATGCCCTTCTCCCAGCCAGTCGATTGGCTGGCTAGGAGTGTGATGTGGCCGAGGATTCCCCTGCTCCCACGGGGGCAGCAGCAGCCCCCGCGCACGTGGGGTGGGCGTGAAGCTCGCAACCCCACCTCCTCCCAAGCTCGGAAGTGGCTTTCTGACACAGGTCTCCTCCAGCCCCATCTGGAGATGCCTGGAATTGAATTTGGGAGCTTTTGCATGCATAGCATAGGTTCTACCACAGAGCCAAACCCCTTCCCTTTTAACAGTGACATGTGGCAATCTCACACATGTACATGTAGAACTGGAAAGAAGAGAAAACACCAACCAAAGAAGAATGGATTTTAAAGCTAATGGACTATGTGAAGCTGATGAAACTAACTGCAAAAATAAGAAACCAAAATGATGGACTATTCATGGAAGAATGGAAGCACTTTTTGGAATATCTGGGAAAATATCATAATCAGATGAAGCGACGAGTGAGATTTGAAATACGAGCAGCCATAGAGAACTGATAATATATGAAATAGAAGAATATGTCTTAGGTGAAACATTAATTAGAATGCAGTATGTAAGCAGGATGCAATTAAGAACAGCACGGAAGGAAAAGCAGGAAGTCAAAGTTCAAAGAGAAAGGTATAACAAATCTGGAATCTGGAATTTATATATAAAGATTTCAAAGTTTATTATAAAATTGGACAGTGATATGCAGTTAAGAGGTATTTGTATTGTGCCTTGCATATGGCATTATATTAGCGGAAGCAATGAGGAGCTTCTTGGCCTGAGTTATCAGACAGAATTGTCTGGCTGTGGACATAATGGAGGTGGCTGGGTTGAGACTTGCCCACGGCCCTGATGGGCTCCCTTGTGTTCAGTTTGTTGGGGCCTTAGAAGAGAGAAGTGAACTATGAGCTGGCAGAGCAGTGCGGAGCCAATCCAGTGCTCCTGTGACTGTGTTTACACCATGCTGACCTTCCCACCATCTCTGCCCCTGCCATCCTGGGTTAGCAGCAGGGACTGAGCTTTCGGGAGACACGATGCTGTCTCATACCCTCCAACATTTCTCCGATGAAAATAGGGACGCCCCATTCCATAATGATAATTTTACTATTAATACCCCATGCATCTTACTGGGTTGCCCCAGCTACTCCAACATATATAAAAACATAATAAAATGCTAACCATTAAAAAGCTTCCCTATACACAATTGCCTTCAGATGGCTCAGAGATTGGATAACTCCATACCCCCCAACATTTCTCCAATGAAAACAGGGACATCCTAAGGAAAAGTGGGACCTTCCGGCTTCCCCAAATCAGGGACATCTCTGGAAAATAGGGACACTTGAAGGGTCTGCTGTCTACTACTGCTACAATGCCATCTTTGCTTCTCTCTCTCTTTCTCCTAAGATATGTTCCACAGGATAGTTGGTGGTAAGGTAAAGGTAAAGGTACCTCTGCCCGTACAGGCCAGTCTTGACAGACTCTAGGGTTGTGCGCTCATCTCACTCTATAGGTCAGGAGCCAGCGCTGTCCGCAGACACTTCCGGGTCACGTGGCCAGCGTGACAAGCTGCATCTGGCGAGCCAGCGCAGCACACGGAACGCCGTTTACCTTCCCGCTGGTAAGCAGTCCCTATTTATCTACTTGCACCCGGAGGTGCTTTCGAACTGCTAGGTTGGCAGGCGCTGGGACCGAACGACGGGAGCACACCCCACCGTGGGGATTCGAACCGCCGACCATGCTATCGGCAAGTCCTAGGTGCTGAGGTTTTACCCACAGCGCCACCTGCGTCAGTTGGTGGTAGATGACCCTATGGGAGTTGGGAAGGAGAACAGGCCAACTTGGACAGGAATAGGAGCAAGTGTTGGGGATTCATCTTTGCTTGTTTTCCTCTCATTCCATTTCCTTTGACTTGAGAACTATATCCACTTTCAGGTAGCAAAGTTACTGCCTACAATAATAGTTTACACCATCAGTTGTGCAGAGGTGAAATCTGAGCGAGGGAAGACTTACTTTAAAATTCACTACAGACTCTTCAGATTTGTAGGCTGATCTGTAAAACAAAGACTGAAACAATTGAAGGCATTATTGCCATTTTCTCAGAAGTTAAAGTGAGCATTTAAAACCACAACCCTTCGATTCAGTGAAAGGCTGCAGCAGCAGAAGAAAAACTACTGAAGGACAAGATTCACAGGATGCACTCTTATACCACTTTAATAGTGTTGGTTGCCACGATAGAATCTCAGGAGCTGGAGTTTGTTAAGGCAGAGCTGCAATTTTTAGCATTAAAGTTCCCAGGAAGGATTGGGGGAAGCAATCACTGCTAAAGTGGTATGAGGGTGCTTTAGATGTTTAAAGGTAAAGATAAAGGTACCCCTGACCATTAGGTCCAGTCGCAGACGACTCTGGGGTTGCGTGCTCATCTCGCTCTATAGGCGAAGGTAGCCGGCGTTTGTCCGCAGACAGCTTCCGGGTCATGTGGCCAGCATGACTAAACTGCTTCTGGCAAAACTAGAGCAGCGCACGGAAAGGCCGTTTACCTTCCCGCCAGAGCGGTACTTATTTATCTACTTGCACTTTGATGTGCTTTTGAACAGCTAGGTGGGCAGGAGCAGGGACCGAGCAACAGGCGCTCACCCCATCGCGGGGATTCGAACAGCCAGCCTTCTGATTGGCAAGCCCTAGGCTCTGTGGTATAGACCACAGTGCCACCCGCATCCCTTTTAGATGTTTAGTGTGGGTGTAAACAGAAAGTAAGGATAATTCAAATTAGATTTATAAACTTGGAGTTTGGTGTTGGTTCCACCTCTCATTATGAACGTATATCCAGCCAAATGTCTAGTTAAATCACCTTTTTTTTTTTAGAAAAGCAGCAATGCTGAAACGTTCAGAAACAGCCTTTAACCCAAAAAGACTTGCCAAATGGCTTTCCTTAAAACTAGGTGACTAATCCTTCAGGGAGACCTAGAATTCTGGATGAAGTAGACCTTGTGGCTTAATCTGTCTCTGACAAGAGTTATGTCATGTTTTATGGCTGACTGTAGATAGTTTTCCACCTGCATATGCCTGTCATTTACTCCATACTGTATCGCTGCCCAGGTTGTGATGAAATGCTTTCCTAATAGCATGAAAACACAGGGCCCTATTGTATGTGGCTAGTTGTTTTTAATAGTGAATTACTACTGTATGCTGGAAACTTTCCTAATGCTGTGTGAGTTCATTAGAGCAATTATACTGAGAATGTTGGAAAGACAAGACTCTTTTTTTGGTCATGGGTAGTGTTAGTGGTTTCCTGTGGTGTGGTGTTTATGATAGTTGCAGTGACTCAGCATGCATGTTAGACCTGCCTGGGGCAAGTTTGTAACTTAAATGCCTTCTTTTTTCCCTTCTTTTGGATATTTGTCCATCCCCCAACTTCCAGCAGATCATTTATTGTAAACTGATCTATTTGGCTATTTCCCCACTATCTTTGCTTATGCTCTAACTGAATTCTAAAAATCCAGAATGAATGACGTGTCTGGAAGGAAGGATGACCTTTTAGCAAACAGTGCACTGTTTTGTGTGTGTGTGGAAATGATTGTAAGTGTGTATCGGATCAACGATGGAAAGACCATTGAAATATGGGTTACAAATGGCTGGGAAGGCTAATGCTGCCATCAGCAGTTAATTTCCAGAATCTGGATCACAGAGCCCTGTGTTCAATAATGCATACTGGAAAGGTTATTTGGATAGCCTTCAGTGTCACTATAGATCAGTCCGAAACCAGAGCAGCGCACGGAAATGCCATTTACTTTCCCACTGGAGCGATACGTATTTATCTACATCCACTTTTACGTGCTTTCGAACTGGTAGGTTGGCAGGAGCAGGGACCGAGCAATGGGAGCTCACCCCATCATGGGGATTCGAACCGCCGACCTTCTGATCGGCAAGCCTGAGAGGCTCAGTGATTTAGACCACAGCGCCACCTGCGTCCCCATAAAGAAGATATTGGAGCACACCAAATACTTTGCCCATGTATTTGCGCAGGAAACAGGCAACATTTTGAGATCTGCTTAGATCGCTGCAATGCAGCCCTAATAATAATAATTATTGTATAGTTTTAGAAAACTGTATAATCTTAAAAGGAGTATGTGTGTCTGTCATGTGAATAAATCACTGGAACCTTGTATGAAAAAGATCACAGTACATGTTCTTGAATCCAGTGGGGTTATTACTATCTCCTGATTAAGTCCACATTTAAATCATTCGTTTAAAGTGCTATGATACCACTTTAAACAGTCACGGCTTCCCCCAAAGAATTCTGGGAACTGTAATTGGTTATGTATGTTGCAAGTTGTTAGTAGACCCCTATTCCCCTCACAAAGCCTTAGTTCCCAGTGTGGTTTAATAATCGCTCTTCTCAGGGATCTCTCAGAATTGGATGTCTGTAAAGGAAATAGGGATTTCCTAACGACCTTCAGCACCTTTAAAAAACTCTAGCTTCCAGAATTCTTTAGGGTAAGCCATGACTGTTCAAAGTGGTATAGTGTTTTAAATGTATGATGTGAATGTGGCCTAAGACAATATTTTGAACTTGGCACAGAATGGTGTCCCATACTGCCACTTCCTCCCACTGAAAATAAGAAATACATTGTCTTATGTTTATCATATTCCACTTAGTTCAATATTAACTGTCTTGGTAATGGTAAGCTCCGGATGCCAGGGATAACAACAACAACAACAACAACAACAACAACAACAACAACAACAACAACAACAATTTATTTATACCCCGCCCATCTGGCTAGGTTTCCCCAGCCACTCTGGGTGGCTTCCAACAAAAGATTAAAAATACATTAAAATATCAGTCATTAAAAACTTTTCTAAACTGGGCTGCCTTCAGATGTCTTCTAAATGTCAGATAGTTGTTTATTTGACATCTGATGGGAAGGCATTCCACAGGGTGGGTGCCACTACAACTGAATGGGGAAAGAGAAGACAACATTCCATGCAACACTAACACATTCAGAATTGTGCTTTCACACCACTACTGTCAAAGAGCACACTGACAGCATTGGGCAAATGTTTATCAAATGCCCTTGGGCTTGGATACATCAACTTTGTCCTTGAAAAATATAATGAGCATTCTGAAACAGTGTTTGAGTGTATATGAGAAGAAAAGAGAATTTAAATGTTTATGGTAAGAGAAAGATGCAGTGTTGTTATAACATCATACG
Source organism: Podarcis erhardii (assembly GCF_964252035.2). Classification (NCBI taxonomy): domain Eukaryota; kingdom Metazoa; phylum Chordata; class Lepidosauria; order Squamata; family Lacertidae; genus Podarcis; species Podarcis erhardii. The sequence goes on from NC_138510.1 coordinate 69,691,550, forward strand.
ATGTTATAAAACATATTCTGCTATATTATATCATATCTTCTAATTATATCCTATGCTAGAAGATACAGCAGAAGGAAATCGAGTGGTTTCTCACATATGAATGCCATGAACAAGCATACAGCAATTGCATTTGTCCTGAAGGCAAAAATATTTCCTCTCCAAATGCTCATCTAGGACTTTATGGCATGCAAAAATAATAAGGATTTTGCAAAAAGGAAAATTGTTTGGAGACAGAATTTGAGGAAACAATTCCCTGAAGCCCCACCCCAGGACATCACTGTACAGTTACAAGCCATTTCATTCAAGTGTTTGGAGTTCAAGCCGGGCTTTCTAAATTGCATACAAACAATCTTGAGTTCCTGTGTAGTGTATTCAATGTATTTGTCCATTCTGGATGGTAATGCTGTTATTACAGCAATGTATGCAATATGTCTGCAATAACTCATGTGTCACATTCACTTCAATTTGAAATGTGGCCTACATAGCCTCCGATATTCAACTTTCGTGTGTATGCATCATATGTTTAAAACAAGTTCCGACACTACAAAGAGGAACCCAGAAGAGGGAAAATACTTGCACACAAATAAGATTTCTAGACATTTTTAGAAGTATTTTATAATCTTCGCCATTATAATGCTTGTATACAGAGCTTTTCCAAAGTGTTCAAAGCACCTCACATACATTGCAGCAGCAGCAGCAGCAGCAGGAAGAGTTAACCAAACCACCGGCAAGGAAGGGCTGGTATTAATAACACCCTCAAATTTCAAGCTGAGTGTCCGAGAGAGAATAAAATAACAGGCATGCCTAAGGCCATCTACTGTGTTTATGTATGAGGTGAGATTTGGGGTGGGGACTTCCTGTCTCACAGCCCTCAAGTAGCAAGTTACATGGAGTCCCTTGCTTCATGGTGAACTGCCTTCGACAAGGTCAGACTGTTGTTTATTGTAATCCCATACTGTCTCACCTGACGGGCAACAGCTCTCCCGGGGTCTCAGGCAGGGAGAGCCCTGGCATTTCTTTATTTAATTAAATATTTAAGTATTTATAAACCTACCTAATTCGTACTTTCTAAAAAGAAGGCACAAACCGACACACAGCCATCCTTCAAAAGTGGCACTTATCCCAATTTGGCAAAACAATTGTCCAGCCAGGTGATGTGCATACTAGGGAAAACTGCTTCCCAAAAAGTGTGTGCGTAAGGGTGAAGAGAGCGTTAGAATGCGGATGAATTTTAATGGGTACTTTTCAAAGAAAAGAAAAGAAAAGAAAAGAAAAGAAAAGAAAAGAAAAGAAAAGAAAAGAAAAGAAAAGAAAAGAAAAGAAAAGATTGAGGCGGAGATGAGAAGTGAAGTTAAGGCTGGAAAATGAGAAACTGAGAGAAAGGGTCATTGACAGATTCACCCTCGGGGGGAGTGTGTGTGGATTAAGCAACCTCTTCTCACTACACCTTAGCTTAAATTAAAATTGTGGACAGGCCACTAGGGGTTAAAGATGGGAAGGGAGAACCATGGCGCTCCATACATTATGTGCAGTTTGAGCCTGAATGACTGTGTTTTGCCACCTCCCTTCAGAAACAGTGCACAAAAGGACTCTGCTGGCCTTTAACAAACATTCAGCGTTCCCCCCCCCCCTCTCTCCACTTTTGTATTAGCTGCAGAGCAGAGTTAACTTCAAATACAATTTCACAATATTTTAATTACTTGCCTGATTTTCTAAATGAAACTAAACCCTTGTCCAGCCGGGTTTGGACAAAACAAAAAAACAACTCTCATCAAGTTTGAGAAAAGCTCCTTGGGGAGACAGCCTATTTCCCAGAACTTCAGCAAATAACCACAGTGTGAAGCATTTCCACTGATTAAACAGGACAAAGCATTGTGTTTACCACACAGCAGAAACGCAGAGATTTGCGGTGATCGCTGCGATATTGACCCAGAGGTCCTCCTGTAGACTAAAGCCTCATTCAAGTCCCTGCCTCACTAATCGTATAGCAGGCTATTATTCTAATTAAACATAATGTTGTTTAGCTCACAAAAGCATTCAGGCACTCCACTTGACTGAGAAAAGAGGGGAAACGAACGGCGTGTTCTGTGGCTAAGCAGTGGCATGAACGTGGGAAGCAGGTGGAATCAGAAGTTAGCACTTCATAAACCAGGCACTTCCTGGGCCATAATGGACAAAGGCTTGCTGTCTCCTTTTCCTCCATTAGATATATTGAATGACACAACGAAACCTCACAGATGTAAAAAACAACAACAAAAAACAACAAAACCCATTAGAGTGGGTCGCCGACCCCAAAGGAGGCTACAACCTGATAGCTCAATTCCAGGGCTTGATTTAAAATGAACCGTGTTTCACGGTGCTATATCACCGAGTGATGAACCCAGCCCTGTAGCCGCACAAGTAAGTACAAGCAAGTCATCACAACCATGCCTGCGGCGAAGCAAAGGTGATGTGAAATATTGTACAGCTCATGAAGTACAGCACGGCAAGAGGAGGCTTACCTGGGAGGAGGGGGGAAGTTCTGGGCCATTTCAAAACTGGAAAGCACTTTCTGGGAAGAATTCTCTTAATCTGGTGAACAGCGCTGGGTGTGTGTGTGTGTGTGGCTACTCAAGGGTACACAGTGCTGGCAACTTTCCCCACCAAATGTTAAAAGTGTGGCACTCACTGTAACAACTTTATGGTTAGTACCAACACCTTTTTTTCCTACACCACCCCCAAAGTACTGCTGGTGAGCATTTCTGAACAGTTGTCCAACTTCAACTCAGTCCTATATAGGCTATTTTGAGTCTCTGCCCCTCCCCCGAAAACCTCTGTAGCTTTCCCCCCTATCCCTCCCCCCCTTTCCGTAGACTTTGGGGTTTAGCCAAGTTATGTTTCCTTTTGTGTACTGGTGGTGCTCTTTGGGCTATGGAAAGATTCACATTTTGAGAGCTGAGTTTGGATACAGGCAGAAGGGCTGCTTGTCAATAAATAAGTTTCACCCTAACTGCTTTTGTTTCTGATGTTTTTGATCTGTTTTATGTTTTTTTATGGCTGTGGAAACCCAGCCAGATGGGCAGGGTATAAATATTATTATTATTCTCTTTTGTAGGCTATCTTGAAAATCTAGATTAATAAAATTATGTTATTAAAAAGTTTCAGAATATTGACACATGCCCATGTATTCTACTCCTCCCACAACTTGATTTCTGGAAAGAGGTTAAAAACTTTGGATGAAAATTAAAGCAACTTGTTCAAGGATGTGTGTGGATAAATAGTACCAGATAGGCACCTCGAGTTCTGTAGCACATATGATAAGAAGATATAAGTGCTATCTACATTGCATCTGGATGCTAAACTTATTCACTGTATTATATTATTTTTAATATTATTCGCTTCATTTCCATGCCTCTTTATATTTTTAAGAATATTGAAACACATTTAAACAACCCCGAATAAAACATTACTGAAGAAAATCAAATATAAAGTATACATTCAAAGCAACATAATTAACAGGAAACTAAAATATTATCTTAAAGTTTTCAGAATAGAACATTACATACAGGTCAAATACAGAATACACATTTAACACAGCAAACTTAACAACAACATTTGAAAATTTTCAAAAGAAAACATTATTAAAGAAAGTCAAATATAGAATGCACATTAAAAACAACACAATTTGCAAGAAAATAAAATATTAAGCATGGAACATACCTGCTGCTGTTGCCACCAGTCCTGCCAGTGGTGGTTCATGGTGGCTGGTGGTTGTGGAAGCTCAGGCTCAATGACCTAAGAGACAGCCAAGATGGGACTCAGCTATATTAGTAAAGAAAAAGTGTTTCAGAGTACCGTATTTTTCGCCCTATAGGACACACCGGCCCATAGGACGCACCTAGATTTTGGGAGCTTGCGCGGCTTGGGGCGGGGGAAGCCCTAGCTTCCCCCGACCCCAGCCCCCAGAACAGGTCCCAGAGCGATGTCGAAGCTACGCTCAGCTTCGGCAACGCTCTGGGAGCTTGCGCAACCTTTGGGAGCCCGGCGTGGCTTCGCGCTGGGCTCCGGGGGGTTGCGCGGAGCTGCGCCGATCCCGGGAGCGCAGGAAGCTCTGCGCAACCTTTGGGAGCCTGGCGCAGCTTCGCGCTGGGCTCCCTAGGGCTGCGCAGAGCTTTCTGAAGCCTGGAGAGGGAGAGGGGTCGGTGCGCACCGACCCCTATCGCTCACCAGGCTTCAGCAAAAGCCCGTATTCGCCCCATAGGATGCACACACATTTCCTCTTCATTTTTGGAGGGGAAAAAGTGTGTCCTATAGGGCGAAAAATACGGTATATGTGTTGTGTGTGTGATATAACACTGTGACACCAGATGGCACTGTGGAGTCCCATCTTTCCCTACTGGATTTCCCTGTATGAGTTTACAATGCATTTAACTGAATCACTTCCATGACGTGTCTAGATCCAGTCATGGTCTCTGGCCTCTTCAGCTGGAGTCAGTCAGGGTCCTGCGCTACCAGGCCAGGTGTGATTCATACCTGGGTGTAAGTTCCACTGAATTCAAGTAAAGTGTTGTACACAAGTCAGTTCAGTGTATCCCCGAGTAACATTTTACTGTTTCACTATTGACAAAGCCCATGGCTAGGACTATGAAAATGGAAGAGGAACTGAACTCAACCCTGAAGTTCTCAGATATCTTGGGGTAGCTTTGCAGTGGAAAAACTTGCTTTTTTCTCCACATGATGCTCCACCCCCTATATGGGAATTATAACTTCTCTGTTTACAGCATCAGTGAAATGCAGCCTCAGGCTTGCTTTTTGCTCTCAAAGTAGTGGAGTCACACTATTAAAAATAGATGGGCTAACCTTCTCTGTAGGTATGCCTTCACTATGTGGTGGGATGCACCACACAGAGAGGAAAAATAACTCCAAATTCTTTCGTATTCAGGCTAAGAAAAGTAAAATAATAAACCTGAAGCAGTTCTTTTTATGGTGTTGCAAAAAAAATGCAGGGGAGCTCTGCTCTCTATATTATGTTTCTCCAGCTTATGCAGTTTTTATGCCATTGGCTAGGTAAATATCTAAAAATTCACTGAAGGTGTGTCTAGGCCTTAAAACTTCCATTAAAAAAGTGTTATGTAGACATTACTGACTTTAACACGGCAAAGAATCCAACTGAGCTACCACTATATTCTAGATTGTTGTGCTCAACCCGTTGTCGTCAATTTCTGAAACTTTACCAAACAATCTTTTGCACTGGAAATGTAAGTTTGCCTAACTGAAGTATATTACAGCACTCAGTCACACTTTCAAACATTTAAAAAAAACTTCAAGGAGACTTTCTTTGCTTAGGGAAGTGATGAGGAAATACACTAAAAAGTGTGGGACGAACAAACGATTAATAGTGCAAGCAACCTCACAAGCCAGTTAAGACAAATGTGCATTGTTGCATTACTGACCCATAGACAAATCATTACAAATGTTCAATAAAGGCCACACATAGCCTTGTGACCACTTCGGTACTATGAAGGATGGATGGAGGATTAAGAAGGAGGTCCTGGGAGCTCCTCAGGAAGCGGAAGTGGAAGCTGTGTTGTTCTTTGTCTGTGTCTGTGTAGAAAGCACTTTCGATTTTGGCGAAGAGAGAGAGACACACAGCATGTGTCCGAGTTCTGATGGAACTGTGTGTTGTTTTGCTTGCTGTAAATAAACACTGTTAGAAAGAACAGTGAGTGGACCCTTTTTCCTTCTTCTCACATGGAGGCAACCGCTGCTCAGCTCTGCAGGTGCCTGGAAGCAGGTTTATTGCACTGCGGAAGTGTGCCGGACAGGCAGTAAAGTTCACAAGGAGCCTCTAGTCTGAGCATCCCTGATATTGGGGAGCAGCAAGACATTGCTTGCTTTAGCTTTCTTGTCGTTTTTAAAACCAGATTTACCTGGTATACTGCTTAAATGCTGCGAAGCAGTCTCTAAATTGATGGAGAGTTATGATCCCAGCAGCTGTACAATTTAAAATAAGTTCATTCAGAAGAAACAGAAGGGTGCCCCCAAGGTGTGCAGTAGTTTCTATGTAACATTATGAATAGATAAACTTTTTAGAATCCTGGAAATACAACCCTCTCTCCCACTGGAATGTATGTTATAATTTGGCTCAAAACCTCTAAAGTATTGGGGTTATTTGTTATGGAAGGATTGCAAGTTCACTGATTTCAAAACATTTTTAAATACTTTTTTCCAGTCTGCCAGCTTATAGATAAAAAAATGGATTTATTATTTATTTTTAACAGGAAGATTTGAGTTATAAATATTTGAAAATAAGGTCCTGCATTCTCAGCTACTTTTTCATATACTTTAATATGTGTATGTATATGAATAGCATGAAGACTTTCTGTTCACAGCGCAGATCTTGACAAATAATAATAATAATCCCTTGCAATAATTGATAATAGCACTTATTGAAAGTGACCAAGCATTTAATAGCTTTTCTCTCTTCCTCTCAAAGAAACATGATAATTTTAAATGCTCAGTATGGTACGTTCAGGTTTGATAATTCAATTATCATTAAGCATGGATTGAAACAACTATGTCGTCATGCATTATGGTGTCAGAGATTCACTGAGCTAGCTAATAATGTCAGCAAACCTGCATAATGCAGACAGAGGAGGGGGGAAGCATTCCTTCAAACCTTGCATGGAAACACAGATCTTTCCAAGTATGAGTCAAGGATACACAGTATTTGTCAGATTAGTTTTTGGAATTAAGCGGGGGGAAGAAATGCAGGCAAACCTATATACATGTATATAAGCGGTGGATTCTGATTGCCTTATTGAAATTCATAATTTGATCTTCAGCCTGTGTAATGAACAGTCCTTTGTGTCTTGATAGCTTGCATATTCCCATAGAAATGTGAATTGGTGATTCACGGGTAATAAAAACACAGAGTATCTATGTAGCATTTTAGGAATAGAAGAACTGCTGGGTCAGAACAAAGGTCCATTTAGTTCAGCATCCTGCTTCCACAGAGACCAAGTAGATGCCTGTAAGATGCCCATAAGTGGGACATGAGGACAATCTTAGTCTCCCCAGTAACTCTTATTTCTTATTAAGGGGCATACAGTTAACTCATAACTTGCACACATTTTACTTGTGCAAATTCAGTTTTTATGCACCTGGGCAAAAAACTTAAAAGGTGGGCATCTAGAAAATAAAAGATCAGCAATTCCACTCACCATTGAACTTACCTTGGGAAAGTATTTGGAGGTGCAGGGAGAGTGTGTTGGGACTATACACAATTTTGGCTTTATGCGCTACCCTCAAAACATAACCCCTGTGTAAGTTGAGATTGAGCTGTACTGTCTCTGAAACTGGAGATCGTAAATGGCTCTTATGGCTCTGTTTCTCAGTGTTCGCTCTTTGTGTGTCTTAAGTGTGTATTCATGAGCAGTATGGTATGCCCCCATGACTATAAATGGGTTGTGGTCTCTCTTATGTGGGGCTTATGGGTGGTAATGTGCTGTGAGCATGACTGGGAAAGTGCTCCCACTTGTGAGCATACCATAGACATCTAGTGGTAACTGCAGGAACACTTATCTCCCGCTTGGACTGCTGCTATGTGCTCTACAGGAAGCTACCTCTGAAGGTGACTCAGAAACTACAACTAATCCAGAATATGGCTGCCAGACTGGGAACAGGCACTGGGACCATATAACACCAGTCCTAAAAGATCTACATTGGCTCCCAGTACATTTCCGAGCACAATTCAAATTGTTGGTGCTGACCTTTAAAGCCCTAATTGCCTTTGGCCCTCTACACCCGAAGGAGCACCTCCACTCCCATCGTTCTGCCCGAATGCTGAGGTCCAGCTCCGAGGGCCTTCTGGCAGTTCCCTCACTGCAAGAAGCAAAGCTACAGGGAGCCAGGCAGAGGGCCTTCTCGGTAGTGGCACCCACCCTGTGGAATGCCCTCCCACCAGATGTCAAAGAGAAAAACAACTACCAGACTTTTAGAAGACATCTGAAGGCAGCCCTGTACAGGTAAGCTTCTAATGGTTACTGTTTTATTGTGTTTCTAATATTTTGTTGGGAGCCACACAGAGTGGCTGGGCCAATTGAGTCAGATGGGCAACATATAAATAATAAATGTATTATTATTATTATTATTATTATTATTATTATTATTATTATTATTAGTCTAAATGCCAAATATTTATGCCTATATTTATTGTATGAGTTTATTCATAGCCAGAAGTTCAGCCAGGTTGATGATTCTAATACCTAGCACTATGCACTGGGCCATTTTCACATTCTCTCTCCATCTCCCACCCTGGCAATCTTTTCAGATTAATCATTTTAAGAGGAAAAGGCAGAATAAAAGAGCTGTTTCCCGAACACTTTCTCATTTGCTCAAGTTTCAAATTAATGACACAGAAACGTAACCCTTCAACCCTGCCTTGTACTCACTCTTAGAATTTACCCTGACAGATCATAATAATTAAGGATATAATTGATAATAACACTTATTGAAGGTGACCAAGCATTTAATAGTCTCTCTCTTTAGTTCTGCAGAAACATGTGTATCATAGATCATAAACGTTCAATATGGTACACTCAGGTTTTGTAATTAAATTAAAATGAAATATAATTTATATGAAACTGATTTTCAGGTGAAGGAGAGGGCATGCCCCCCCTTCTTAAAAAATATATATAACAAGATGCATTGACCATGGGTAAGAAATGAATATCAGCAAAAGCCTATCGCTAGTAAATTACCTTCCTTTACTATAACTGTTTTCTGCATGCCAAATTATTTGCTTAAGGCTGAAATTCAATGCACATATTCTTGCGACTAAGCCATTGAACACAGCAGGGTTTACTTCTTTGGAAGCATGCATAGGGCTGTGCTGTAAGTGTGGCACAAACCCAGATACTTCTCCCCAAATTTGGGGAACAAGATAATGATATATGACCAGAGGATGTTGGCAGGCAGGTAGTGCTGCAGGTGATGTGCAGCAGTTTCTGGCTCCCCACAAGAGAGGAGAAAGCAGATGCTACCTACCTCATTTCATTTTTCGCCCGTATATCATCAGCTTGTGGGAAATTGGATGGTAGATCTGACTAGGAGCAATTTCTGCTGACTCATGAGAATGAGCTCAGTGCTCTCAACGCACTGTTTTATTTTCCCCAAGGGATGCTGGTGTGTCGCGAAGATGGGCAGGCTCTTCTGAATGATCTTTGATTAACTCAGAAATGATTGAAATGATTCGGGTGCGGGGGTCGGGGCACAGAAGAACATGGATTTGTTTTCTAAACCAATCCAGGGGCCAATCCAAGGACTCAGAGAAATGTTCCCCTCCATTTCTGCCAGCCCTTGAAACTCCTCCCTGGAAGCCCTATCCCACAAGACACATTCCGCCTCCATTTCATGTTAAACCTCCCTCCATCTCTGTTTCTCCTCTGATGCATGTGTACCAATACACCTGTTGAACCATGGGACAGGTAGTTCTCCCAAGGGCTGCTGCAATTGTTCTCTCTAAGAAGTTCTTGCCTGCAAAGCTATGAGGAAACCAGATATCCTGGTTCTAAATTCAGGTATCCTGAATATCCTGGGTCATGTCCTAAGATGCAGGTAATCCTCCAAGGTGTGCAATCTGGACCCACAACCAAATTATGCTTCCCCATTAAAAAAGAAATATAGCAATGCCTAGAATAATGATACCAATGATAACCCACAGCACCAAGCCATGAATGAACACAACAACTCATGACCCATAATGGTTTTTATATTTGTGTGTACATGGCAGCAATTATGTCTTTCCTAGTGACCAGGAAGGGGAGTTTTGGCGTATGTCAGCAGTATGCTGATGACACACAGCTCCACTTCCCCTTTACATCTGCAGATGTGGCAGTGGATGTACTGAACCATTGTCTTGCCTTGGTAATGGACTGGATTTTGAACCCATTTTATTTTCAGATTGATTGGTGGAGAATGGCTGAAAAAAAATGCAGGTGAAATTATTGGCACAGCACTGCTCTGAATGTTCTGCTTTTCCTTAGTGCATGTGTGGACTGTTGCTGCTGCTGTACGTGCATTAAAATACAGTGGTACCTCGGTTTAAGAACAGCCCTGTTAATGAACTATTTGGTATACAAACTCCGCAAAACCAGAATTAGGTGTTCCGGTTAGCGAACTTTACCTTGGTCTACGAATGGAAGCCAAACGGTGGAAGGGCACCATGGCAGTAGGCTTCATTAAGGAAAGCGCTCCTCAGTTTAAGAACGGCTTTGGTTTAAGAATGGACTTCCAGAACAGATTAAGTTTGTAAACCGAGGTACCACTGTACCCTGAAGTTCCTCGATCATCTTCCATTTCCATTATTTTTCAAAGGAAGAATGTCTGTAGCCTTTTCATTGGCCTAAAAAAAGAGAAAGAAATCTGTATCTTCATTCCTTTCTTTTCAGATAAAAAAGTCTTATTCTATAGCTTCTTCTTTGCAAAAAAAGAAAGAATTATTTTAAGCCCTTTTTACCTCAGGCGCTGTCCTTTTATAATCTACCTTGACTTTTTGACAATAGCTAACCTCTTTTTTTTGTATTTAGTTCACTGTAGTAACTAATGAAATATGACTGTCTGTCCCTCAGGTTCACAAGCTACTCCCTTTTCCACTACACCTTGACAGAGGGGGAGGAGCTAAACACCTCTTTTCTGTGCTGAGTCTCCCATCCCCAGAAACAGAGACTTCTTCACTTGTATCTTTCTGTTGTCTTTATTCTTCCTCTGGCTACCTTCAGGTACCTGTACGTGCAAGCGCATCATTGCTCTGGAGAAAAAAGCAGTTCCATTAAAGGTCTGGTTAAAAGCCCTGGCCAATGTGCTGAACCTGAGCCTGATTAGTTACATATCTCAGGAGATGGAGACTAGCTGAGTAAATTCATCTTAACCCTGTGAAGGCACCACTGAAATATTTAAAATCTTTATCGGCATCCACAGATCTTTTATCCAAGACTGGTCCCATGTGGGTACTACCATCTTACACAAAGCCAGTGTTGAAGTTTTATGGGCTAAAGTGAAGAAATGAGCTTTGGAGGCTTAGAAATGTCCCGCTCAAAGGAGGGGTGAGCATTAGAAGCTCCTGAATTCTTCTCCGGCTCAGATTAAAAGCCAACACTTTTTGCTTACCACTATAATTAGTCTGTTATACTAATTAGAATACCTCAGGAGTGGAATTGTTTAAAAGAGTGGGCAACTGACAGAAAGTGTCCCTTTGCTTGTGAACCAAATTAACAAACCGTGTTAAAAGCATTGACCTGAAGCAACTGCCCAAACTAAGCATAAGGAGCTAGAAAGGAGTAACAAAAATGAAGTGTAACAACTGATTTTGAGTAAAGGGAGATTAAGAGAAACTGTGCGTGTACTGCTGTGTTTCAGCCTGTGATATCCTTGTATTTAGGTTAAGTAATAAGTTAGGTAAAGGTAAAGGGACCCCTGACCATTAGGTCCAGTCATGGCCGAATCTGGGGTTGTGGCGTTCATCTCATTTTATCGGCCAAGGGAGCCGGCGTACAGCTTCCGGGTCATGTGGCCAGCATGACTAAGCCGCTTTTGGCGAACCAGAGCAGCGCATGGAAACGCTGTTTACTTTCCCACCTATTTATCTACTTGCACTTTGATGTGCTTTCAAACTGCTAGGTGGGCAGGAGCTGGGACCGAGCAACGGGAGCTCACCCCATCGCGGGGATTCGAACCGCCAACCTTCTGATCAGCAAGTCCTAGGCTCTGTGGTTTAACCCACAGTGCCACCCGCATCCATGTGACATCCTTACATTTAGAAAAATTCCTTCCAGTAGCACCTTAAAGACCAACTGAGTTAGTTCTAGGTATGAGCTTTCGTGTGCATGCACACTTCTTCAGATACACTGAAGAAGTGTATCTGAAGTGTATCTATACACAGTGTATCTGAAGAAGTGTGCATGCACACGAAAGCTCATACCTAGAACTAACTCAGTTGGTCTTTAAGGTGCTACTGGAAGGAATTTTTTTATTTTGTTTTGACCATGGCAGACCAACACGGCTACCTATCTGTAACCTTACATTTAGGTTAAGTAATAAGTCTACCAAAAAGAACACATCTACTGACCCAACTTTGTTTTTTGTTTTTTTGTAAATTAAACTTTCCTTGTTTGATTAGCTCTTGCCCGAGACTCACAGTTTCCCTCACACAACACTCCCCACCAGATAGCCTGTGGTAAATTTTAGGCATTCATTCAATTGGTGTACCATGAGGCGAGTCTGCTATATTTAACTGGGGGCAGTTAGTGGGGTGAGTCTGTTTCCCACCTGCTTTGAATGGATGAGTCTGTGGAAACTGCCTCTGGAAGGGAAACCCTGGGGTGGTTCATTTGCTCCCTTCAGCAGTAGTTCTCAATTTTGGGCAAAATAGCTCAGCTCATTTCCAATCCAATCCTGTGTTGGAAAAAGCTCGCCCCAAGATGTTGAGTGCCATGCTTCAGAAAGACCCAAGATGACCACATCAAGGTCTTAGGGAACATATTGAGCCATAAAGTATCTTGCACTTATATGGGATTGAGAAATGCAGTTTGCAGACATTCAGCCTGACCTCATCTAACATGGAGTTGTTCAGCATCATTTTTTAAACATATATTCTTCTCGATAAGCCTTCATTGTATTAAAGCTAAAGGTATCTTCTCGTGTCACTGATAACAGGAGCAAGTTTCAAAAGTCTCTGACATAACTGTCACATAATTGGCTTTCAATACTTTCATATGCACTGAAGTGATATGGGGTAATAGAATTTTTATACATTTGAGCTTAAGCACAAGTGTCTATCTTTAACTGTGAAAGGTACACTTTCCGTCTTCGGTGTAGCAGCAAGTGTTACACAATCATCTTCATTTACATTTTGACAATTAAGGATTTGGCAAAAGGCAATGGAGCAGCTTGTCAACAGAATATATTTTATTTATTTATTCCCCCCTCCCGTCAACAGAATATATGACACCCCTTTCTTACTCTGGGTGATACTTCCAAAGCAGCCAACACATCACACCCCAACAACAACACACCCTGAACCCAGCACTGCACACAAAAAAATGCTGAAATTTAAGTTTGGTAAAGAGGAATGAATATAATTAACATTAGTAATTGCCTTTGTTTGAAGTGAGAGCTTTCCTACTGCTCATACTGTGATGATGGCTGTGTAGTCATTCATCTGTTGTAATGTGTTTCGCTAGTGTGTACTCTTGAAAAACAAATCTACATATAGCCTGACATATTGTAGGAACAAATAGCACTGTTGATCAATGCCTTTGTCCAGGGGGATCAATGGCAACCATGCTGGGTGATTTGCACTGGCTGTGTTTCCCATTTTTATTTCCGGCATATAAAGCTTACAGCCACATAAACATACCAGAGGGGAGGACTGCCTGCTGTATCATCTACAGCAGCTGGGTTTAGCTGACTGGCCTTGATGGCTCTCCTGCAACATAACTATTACTCCGTACAACTCTAAAATGCAGAGGAGTAAGCAACATTTTAGATTATTAACCGGCATATTGGCTTTATAAATCCCCTGGTCTGTGCTGGGCCCTCTGTGTCAGCTCTCTGAGAAGAACCCCACTTGAAAGTGGAGAAATCTCACATCCAGTGCTGACCAGGAGCAGATATGAGGGATTACAGGGTAGTGTACAAACACAGACTAAAAAATAATGGCACACAACACTAGTGAGTCATGTTACAGTGGTTCAAGCTGCAAATACCAGGAATTCTAAGATCCTTTTCTGATCCTGGAGGACAACTCAAAGACACCTGCCTGCCTGCTTAGAAGAATGAGTCAGTGGAGGAGTGAATCCAAAGTATAAAAGCTGCAACTACTATGCACCACTGAAGAGGAAGAAAAGCCCCTGAGAAATTTGAGTGTGTTTGTGGGGAATAATCACTGACTTCCAAGACATTAGAGCTAGATCTGGGATGGAAAGATGAGTCAAACTGAAAAGTACATTTCCACTGAGAAGGACAATCTGATGTACTGCTGTAGCGGGAAGGTAAATGGTGTATCCGTGCGCTCTGGCACTCATCACAGTGTCCAGTTGCACCGGAAGCGGTTTAGTCATTCTGGCCACATGACCCAGAAAGCTGTCTGGAGACAAACGCCAGCTCCCTCGGCCTGAAACGAAATGAGCACCGCAACCCATAGTCAAGTATTAAGGTAAAGGTAAAGGACTCTGCCCAGGAATCCTTTACCTTTACCTTCATAATTATACGGTACTGCACATTTTCTCTAAAGAGCTCAGTGTGATTTATATGGTTCTCTTCCTCTGTTTTATCTTCATAACAGCCCTTTGAGGTAGGCTAGACTCTCATGGTGTTTCATGACCATGTGGGAACTTGAACCGTGGGCTCTCAGTCATGGTTGGACACTCAGCACCACTGCCCTGAGATGCTACAGCAACCAGCTCTTTCTGAATAGCGGACAAAACTACTATAACACTGAACTATTGGAAAGAGACATTTTGACATCAATAATTTTGTCCCGAAAGGGATCTAACACACGACAGCAATTTACTCACACCAGCTCTGTTACAAAGCGTGTTCTCATTAAAGAGAGAGCACGTGTTGCGGATGGGGCTGGACAAAACATCCCCAGTTGCTAGCCAGGCTGTTGCAAGGGACTTGGATCAGATTGGTGGCTGTTGTTACTGGGGTAAATTTGATGTCGCCAATTTAGGGGTGGGATCAGAGGTTATTTATTCCAGGTCCACAGCTTGTTCCTTTCTCTTTCGCTGTGGACACCAGATCAGCACCGGAGTGCTTTCAGCTGGAGATTGGTCGTATATATTTTCCCCTGTTTTTGGCTTTCTTGTTGTTTTGTCTTTGCTCTTCCCTCTATTCTTCCTCCTTCCTTTTATTTCTTACTGCTATTCTTATTCCTTTTAGTTTAATTTTGCCTTTTCTACCCCCTTTCTGGTCCTGGTAAACTCGTCCCTGGCTGTTATTTGGGGGGGGAGGGGGGCTCCTGCTCCTAGATAAGCTTACGGCCTGATTCTCGGCCGAGCTTGAATCCCGGGTCAGGGGTTCGGCCTTTCCCTGCCTCGCTGTGCCGACGCTTTAATACCGGGCCTGTGGGGGGCCGTGGGTATCGCCACCCCTGCAAGGGGCCTGAGGGTTCCGGAGGTTTTGCTGCGGCCTCGTTTGGCCTAGTCGGAGCCATTTTTTCTTCCTGTCCCCCCTTCTTCTGGGCCTATGCGGGGCCGGCCGGAGGCCCGTCCGGGGGTCGCGGACTCCCTCTGGCCGTTCCCCGCGTGGGGAGCGGATTCGCTCCGTTACTTTGGGGACCCGCCCACCTGCCTGCAATCCTCAGCGCGGGGTAGGCCCCGGGACGCGGTGGCGGTGCGGTCTTCCGAGCCCCGTTTTCTTGTTTGCGGAGGCCCCGGGTCGAGAGCGGAGCGGCCTACCTTCCTTCGCTGTGGGCCCCCTGGGCGGTCCTTCCCAGCGCCGCGGTTGGTGGCGTCTCTGGGCTCGTGTGCGTTGCTCTGCCGCCGCGGCCCTCCATAGCGGGCCGGAGGCGCGGTGCGCGGGCCCATCGCCGGGCCGGTGTGAGCCGTAGCGCTCCAGCCACTTATCGCCTCCCTCCTGCCTTTGGAGGCCGTGGGCACTGGTTGGGGATAGGCCCGAGGACCCGCCATCTTGTGGTAATTTGGTGGGAGCACCATTTTGCCTCTCTTTTCTGGCTTGAGCTGCGGCCTCTAGTGGCCAGGCTGCGTAATTGCAGCTTTGTCTGTTTGGTGGGGGGACCTCTGGTGGTTGTTCTGTGCAACTGCAAGTACATTTTAATTTCCAGCTGGTGGCCCCTAGTGGTTGTTGTAGTAATTGCAGGAAAATTTTAACTGCTTGCTTTACCATTTGGTGGTGTGGCTTTATTTAGCCACCTTTATTGTGACCAAGTTAAATAATTGGTGGTTGAGTTATCTTTTCTGACCTGTTAATTATTTAATTTACTGATTATTTGTTTTATTCTCATTTATTATTATTAATTTAATTAGTATTATTTTAGCTATATTATTTTGTCTGTTAATTGTTTTATTTCTTTGTTCTCCCGCCAATAGTAGGAATGGCTCCAAAAAAGTCGGCTAAGAGGCCTGGACCTGCTCCTTCTGCAAAGCGACCTATTAAAGGCCCGTCCCAGGCTCTTCGTTCGCCTGAGCCTGGCCAGTCGCTGAAGCACATTCAAGCCATGGTCTCTGGTTTGGCGGGTGATCCAGTTGCTCTAGCACGAGTTGAGGCTGAGATGGAAGGCTTGCTGCACCGCCACTCAACTCCGTCGACTTCTGCTGTGCGTCAAGCTCCTCTGATGGCTGCGTCTTCTCCAGTGACATCATCTAGTGAAGAAAGAGAATCAGTATCAGCCGGGGTTTTCTTACCTGATACGCAACTGGCCCAGTCCCCGATCTTACCTGTGTCGCAGGCTGCCACGCCTAGGGGGCGGAGCCTTGCTAGGGGTGGGGCCAGGAGACGGGCAGCTACCCGGGATCGGGCGGTGTGGGGTTCACCTGCGCAGCCTTCTGGAGCTGGCGTTTCAATTCCAGGTCATTCACAGGTTGTCTCCTTTCAGTCAGTTTCAGGTACTGTACAGCAAGACGATGTATCGGAGTCTTCAATTGAGGACATCCTTCCGCCACCGCCGAAGGCCTCTTCTGGTGGGCATCACCGTCGCAAAAAGAGCTCCAGGAAACGTGCCAAGCGGAGGCGGAAGGACACTTCGTCCTCCTCTTCAGGTACCTCTTCCCAGAGTTCCAGCAGTGAGGAAGAAGCTTCCCTGAAGCTTTACTGGGGCTTTGGGGAGACCTCTGGGCTCCCTAAGTGGGTTTGGGAGCGGAGGGCAAATTCTCACAGGGCCAAGTATGGGGCAGTGCAAGAGTGCCAGGAAGGGGCCTTGGTGCCTGACGTAAAGGTCTCCACCAATTAGGCGAGGGATCTTATTCCGGGTGCCCACTTGTCTACCAAGTTGCGGTCCAGGATTCTTAATGGTCATTATGTGGACATCTTTAGCCTGGCCCCTCCGATTGATGGTCAGGAGCCTTTAGAAAAAGGCTTTGCTGCCTCTAAAAAGCGGGCGATCATAGCCAAAGCGGATAGGACTTTTGAACGATGGTTAGATAGTTTTCAAGTTTTCGCTGGCGTCGTTTCAGCAGCCTATCCTAGAAGGTCTTTGCACTTATGGGTGTATCTGTCTATAGTTCGTTCGGCTTTCACGATGGCCGGAGAGGCTGCTGCGTAGTCTTACGATCAGAATTTTAGACGTAGAGTGGCCAAGATCCCCACTGCCCGCTGGGACCAAAAAGATTTGGACGTCTGGACCACTTATGTGGCCCCACGTATTGATAAGAAGGCCCCTGATCTGCAGAAGTTTAAGGTCCTCCCGCAAAGGGCGGGCCGCAAGCTGTTTTGTTGGGACTTCAATAAGGGTGTCTGCCAACGTCAACCCTGTAGGTACTCCCACTTGTGCGAGAAGTGCTCAGGGAACCATTCGGCATCGCTGTGTGTAGGGGGGCGGCGACCCTTTCGTAGAGGCGGGGGCTCTCAGCAGCCCCCAAAAGCTGCTCCCCAGGTGCCAGCCGCTGGAGCTGGAAAGTAGTATCCTATCCTCCTTAGCCTATAACCCGGTACGGCTACAGCCGTTACTGTCCTTATTGGAATTATACCCTGACAAGAAATCGGCATCCTATTTGCGTGATGGTTTTTCCTTGGGCTTTAGGATTCCAGTGGCATCGAACCCCATAGCTGGGAATCCTGTTAACCAGAAATCAGTTAAAGACATGCCGGAGGTGGCATGCAAGAAAATAAAAGAAGAACTGGCCTTACATCGTATGGCCGGTCCTTTTTCTGTTCCTCCTTTTCCTAATTTGCATGTTTCACCCTTGGGTATAGTTCCTAAGAAAGCTCCGGGGGAATTCTGCCTCATTCATAACCTTTCACATCCTAGAGGCACGTCAGTAAATGACGTGATTCCCCCGGAGCTTTGTTTGGTGAAATATGCTTCTCTTGATCACGCGATCAGGATGATTCGGAAGTTTGGGCCTGGTGCTTTACTGGCCAAATGCGACATTGAGTCGGCATTTCGACTGCTTCCGATCCACCCCGATGATTTCTGGTTACTTGGTTTTCAGTTTGAAGGAGGATTTTACTTTGATAAGGCTATGCCCATGGGCTGTTCTGTGGCCTGCGCTGCTTTTGAGTGTTTTAGTTCATTTTTGGAGTGGGCCTTGCGTGTGAGAACTGGTTTGGGCGGAGTCACACATTATTTGGATGATTTTTTACTGGCCTCAGCTAACAATACGGGCGACTGCGTTGTATTGTTGCGGGCCTTTGCTTCTTTAACGGAAGAACTGGGTGTTCCGTTGGCAGCGGAAAAGACCGAGGGTCCCTCCACGCAGTTGACTTATTTGGGTATCTGGCTGGATACCGTGGCCCAGACCTCCAGCTTGCCGGCGGATAAGATAACCGCTTTAAAAAGGGTCATTGAAGAATTGCTTCCTTTGAAGAAGGTCACCTTGCGGCAGCTGCAGTCATTGTTGGGTCATTTGAATTTTGCTTGCAGGGTCGTGGCTCCCGGGCGACCATTTTGTTCCCGGTTGGCCAGGCTTGCAGGCCCCGCAGCATAGAGTGCGCTTGTCTCGCCAGGTGCGGGCTGACCTTCATATCTGGTTGGAATTCCTGCAGGAATTCAACGGGGTATCTTTGTGGCAGGACACTTTGAACCTCCACAATGACTTTCAGGTGCACTCTGATGCGGCGGGGTCCCTCGGGTTTGGTCTGTTCTGGGATGGCAGATGGTGTGCTGAGCGTTGGCCTCCTGCTTGGCATGGGGAAGCTATAACTCGGGACCTAACTTTTCTTGAGTTTTTTCCCATTGTAGTGGCCGTGCACTTGTGGGTTGAGCATTTCAAGGACCATCGAGTTTGTTTTTGGTCTGATAACCAGGCAGTGGTGAATGTACTAGCCAAGCAGTCTTCACGTTCTCCTAGGGTATCAGCTCTGCTACGGGCTTTTGTTTTACATTGTTTGCGTTTTAATATTGTATTTTCTGCTCGTTTTGTTCCGGGCATATCTAACGAGATTGCTGATGCTCTGTCCCGTTTTCAGATGTAGCGATTCAGGTCCCTGGCGCCACTGGCTCGAGACCGTCCGGAAATTTTCCCGGATCATCTCTGGAACCTTGGCAGCACTTAGTTGTACAGGGAGTAGCTGCATCTGTTGCCCCCTCCACTTTGAGGTCCTATAAAAAGGCCTGGGCTGATTTTTTATTGTTT
This sequence comes from Podarcis erhardii, assembly GCF_964252035.2. Classification (NCBI taxonomy): domain Eukaryota; kingdom Metazoa; phylum Chordata; class Lepidosauria; order Squamata; family Lacertidae; genus Podarcis; species Podarcis erhardii. Next base: position 69,710,845 of record NC_138510.1, read on the forward strand.
AATGGTCAGCCGGTTGATGGGGAGGTTACTACCCCCCATTCTACCTCTCAGGTGCTCAAGTATTTGGCGCATCTATTTCAGATGCGCCGGGCGGCCAGGATGCTGCGACTTCATTCAGCAGCGATTTCCTTTTTTAGTAGGGCAAAATTTAACAAGGACCCGTGTGGGAAGTTTGTGGTGCGCAGAGCATTGGAGGGTTGGGGGCGACTCACTCCTTCCAGGCCTATTCCCAGACGGCCCATCACATTTGAGTTGCTAACACAGATGCGCAATAAGTTGCTTAGCATCTGTTGGTCTACGTTTGAGGCTCGTCTATTTTCTGCAGCCTTCTCAATAGCTTTCTTTGGGGCCCTGAGAGTAGGAGAGGTGGTCCTTGAGCCTAAACGGGATGGAAGTTCTAGGGGTTTGTTGCTGCAGGATGTGAGTATGTCCATGATAGATCTGCAGCTTAATATTAGAAATTCAAAGACGGACCAGCTGGGTAGGAGAGCTGTCATTAGGCTCCCGGCGACTGGGAAAAGTGGCCCTTGTCCAGTAAAGGATCTGAGGAAGTATCTGGCCTTGCGTCCTGCAGGCGAGGGGCCCCTGTTTATTCATGAAAATGGGCATCCGTTGGTGCGGCATCAATTCACTAAGGTGTTGCATAAGGTTATTACAGCTTGTGGCCTGGTGGCCACGGAGTTTGCTCCTCACTCCTTCTGGATTGGTGCTGCTACGACAGCTACCCATTGGGGTTTGTCTACAAAAAGGATAAAGGATTTGGGTCGGTGGAGGTCGGATGCGTTCAGAGCATATGTGCGGAAATAATGTGGCGTTGTGTACTTACTTTTCTGTTTTAACCCTAGGTCTGCCCACTATTCGTATCTGGATAGTGGGGCACAGTATTGTGCATTGGGCTGCTGACAGAGCTCGCCAGTCCGGATTGGGAGATGGCCTGGGTCTTCCGCAGCACGTACAGGTGTCCTGGATTTACAGAAGGGGGATGCGCTGGCGGGAATTCTTACCACTCATGCAAAGGCGTGTCCTCTGGCTTGGCCCTCCTTCGGCGATTGTGGTGCAACTTGGGGAAAATGATTTGGTTTCCTCTTCTTGCTATGTGCTGCGTATGGCTATTTTGCAGGACTTAAGGGATTTAGCGGCTTTGGTGCCTAATTCCAAATTGATTTGGTCCCAGTTGCTTCAACGCCGCATCTGGCGGGGTAGTCCCTGCCCAGCGTCCACCGAGAAAGTTAGGAAGCGGATTAATTCCGCGGTGGGCAAGTTGGTGGTGAGTTTGGGTGGGGTGGTGATTCCTCACCCTCTTATTTCCTTTAAGGCTGCTGACTTATACAGAGCTGATGGGGTTCATCTTTCCTCGGTTGGGAATGATGTTTGGTTGGATGCGGTGGTGTCCAAGTTGAGGGTGTGGTTTGGTTGGTGAGTGGTTGGCAGCGAGCGTAAGGGCTCGGGTGGTGGTTAGGTATTGGTTAAATTGGTTGGTGGAGGGGTATGGATTGGCTGGAATCCGGGAGTCAGTGCTATCCCCCAAGGCGGGGGGGGATAGCTAGTCATAACCAATGCCTAAGCAACCACTCACAATTTGTATGATAAATAAAGTTGTGGCCAAAATTATGCCAAAAACCTTAAACAAAAATTATGTGTGAAGTGTGAGTTATTGGGGTAGGGGTGTTTTGGGGGACCTCAGCACGCAAAAGGGAGCCATTCAACATTACTTGGGTGTCTTGGGCATACTCAAATTTCCAGAGGGATAGCCTTTTTAGTCTTTCACAGCAAAATCAGCCAAGAGCCTAGTTAGTGTCATATTAAAGACTAACAAACTGTGTTATGGCAGCTCATGAAGTTAACTGTAATCCATGAAATCTCATATCATAATCAAATTTGTTAGTTTTTAAGATGCCACAACAAGGCTGTTTTGTTGATTTTTAGTATATCTAGAGATGGGGTACATCTGTAGATCTATGAATTTCAACACCCTGTGTTGGGCAAACAGGCAATGAGACAATAATGGTCACCTTCTAAGCCCTTGATATTATGATATGTAAACACAGCTGTATATATTCTGAAATTATCTGCTAGCCTGCACACTGTTCGTGTTTTTGAAGGCACATTTCTAGTTCATTTCATTTCTATTTGTAAAGGCTACCTGAAGAATATGGGCAAGCTTGGCATGAAATTTAAATATGTTTTTGCCACAATGCATGCATCGTCCTGTCTATAGCTGCAGTGATATCCCTAAAGCACCTGTAGAGTTATTTCCTGTGGAAATAATATTTATTAGTTTGGGACTACCTCTGATGTCCGGGGCAGTATGCATTTGATTACCAGTTGCTGGGAAACACAGCTGGGGAGAGTGTTGTTGTGCTCATCTCTTGCTTGTAGTCTTCCCATGAGCATCTGGTTGGCCATTGTGAGAACAGGACTAGGTGGGCCTTTGGAGTGGTCCAGCAAGACACTTCTGATGTTCCTATGACTAATTCAGAGTGAGTGGTTTCAGGAATAAATTCTACATGTGCAAATAAAATATTTGATTTTCTCTCTCTCTCCCTCCCGTTTAAAGTAGCTAGAAGAAGTGGCAGTTTAGTGCTTAACCCTTTTCTGCTCAAAAATTCTCTGCTCCCCAGTCCTTCCCACCACTGTATTTTGTATGCCAAAGGAAGAAAATGCATGGAGGGGATGGGGAAGTTGGGGTAGCCCAGCAGCAGATGTGGAAAGGATTGGATATCTCTATGTGCTTTAATTTCCTCTTACTGACTTTCCTTTTTAAAAAAACAATGGAGCACCACATGTAGTTAACTCCTAAGAATTCAACAAAAGGATAACCAACTGGGCTTAACTTTTAAGTAAGCCCTATTACTGAAAACACAGGCTGATTGACTGCTTAACATTCTGTGTAGGCAAGTTCTTAAGCATTGTTAATTTGTATATCAATGTGATCTCTAGGAGGCCCTTGTATTATTGATTATCTCCACAGGAAGCTTGCTCAGATTGGAGCCTGCTCCACTACCTGGTTGGCTTTTGGATGAATCTGGTTTGTGCTGAAAATACAGGCTTTTACTGTGAGAGATTATGAAAGAATTTGAGGCAGAGATAGACAGAGGGAGGGAGGGAGGGAGGGAGGGAGGGAGGGAGGGAGGGAGAGAGAGAGAGAGAGAGAGAAGAGAGAGATTCAGTTAATTCTCCAGAAATTCTGTTTCAGCATTCTGGATATTTTTTCTATCTCTAGTTAGTTCAGCTCCTACCCCTGACCATTTGACGAAGTCCCTGGTGCGAGAGACAGGTGTTATTGTTATGATGTCTTAGCTTGCCCATTCCTGAAAGTTATCAAACACTAACATTGATGGTAGTTGGGAAAAGTTAGCTGCAAAAACAAACAAACAAACAAACAAACCAAACCAAACCAAACTAAACCAAACCCTAGAACAAAATAATGACCCTCAGTCTAAAGTCCCAGGTGAAAATCCCACCAATTTCACTTTAAAACTTTTAATCCAAAATGGGAAGAGGTGCTGAGTTCATCCAAAGTGATTTGCAAGCAGAACATTCACACAAGAAACAACCATAATCTGGGATCTACTCTTGACTCCGCAGAAAAAGCCTCTCTTCCAAGTGCTACTTAAGAATGCTGGAAATGGAACATGGGACCTTCTGCCTGCAAAGCACATGGTCTATCAATGGGCTGCATCTCCTTTTCATACCTGCATATCTGAACTATCTCTGTCTCCAGTATCCCTGCACTGAGCACAGATGTATGAAAAGGAACCCAAACATGCAAGCAGCTGTTCATGCATGGGTGTTTCTTTGCATAGGCCCATGCTCAAGGTGAAACATCAGGAACTGGTGGCAGTCCTGATTCACAAACAAGCAAGCTACATGTGAGTAATGTGTCAATAGGGCTTGACTCATCACTCTCCCAAGAGGGCTCTAGCCCTCCTGGCCATGCCTTTGTCCACCCCCCTGCCTTTCCTCTCTCACAGTTATGATGCCTATAAATCAAACCCAGTGTCTCATTCCTGTCACCCTCAATTAAGCTCTCCACACATACCAGCTATTAAGAACTTGGCATGAAAGCAAGGTGAACGGGGTGGCTAGGCCACTTTTTTGTCTAGTCAATGGCATCCCTGGAAGGTTCACAACCCTATGACCTCAGATATTTTTACCCATGCTTGCCCGGGATCGATCACTGTATTTTTAAAAATGGAAACCATGTGCTCTAGCACTGTGCAATTTACCTTCATCAAAGGCAAGTCTTGGCATGGGTTGTGAAGATGCCATTCCATCAACCAGTCCGCTAAAGGCCACATGCACGACATGACCTGTATACCCTGTGGTAGCCAGGGACTCTGCATGATTGCACCTCTTTGAGCATGAGTTAATGAATGGCTGTTTTCATCCAGTGCTAGCTGGGCCAAACTACATGTTACATTAAATGTGTGGCTTGGATTTGCATTTAAAAAGAAAATAGGAGTGGAGGGTCTAACTATCGGGCAGCTTCCTATGATTTATTGATTTCCTTCTGATTCTTTGTCTTTTTTCATGCTTCAGTGCATTTGTCTCTTATCTGTCCCAATGACAACACCACCACCCATTCTCTGGCAGTGCCAAGCACCTTCCTTTTAAAACACCAAACAACAACAACAACCCAGCAGAAGTTCAGGCTAGAGCTCATTCTTCCTTCGCTCTGAACCTCACTGATCTGATGAACATTTTGTTGTCAGCCAACAGGCATAAGGGAAGGCTGTGCTCCTGTCGGCGTCTCTCCTTTGAAGCGAAATTAAATCCCAAATCTTTCATTTAGCTAGTGAAAACCTCTGCTAAAAAGGTCCCCTATGGCTTATCCCATATGGAGCATCATCATCGAGGTTTTGGTTTGGGACACCAGATGCTGGCTCGGCATGAAAGTACTCATCCAAATTTGGATCCAGTGCTAATTATTGGGAAGGAAAATAGCTGCTTAGTCCAAAAAGAATTTTCCTGCTCTCATTAGGTAACATCAAGGTATAGGTTGTCACTGAAGCCTGGTGATACAGGAAGGGCCCTATATTCCCATCAATGTTCCCATTTGGTAAGAGTGAACATTTTGCAAGTCCCTAATTGTCAAGAAAAGAGGCACTTTTATTTTCTTCTTTTTGCATATTTTATCATGAAACAAAAGCCCAGCTCCCCTTTTTTGGGATGCAAATTCTTTAAACAATTACAAACTGAGCAAGGACAAGAAGGCATGGGTAGGATCACCACAATTACTTGTTTTTTAATTATTGAGATCAGGTGATGGTATGAATTTTAAGGTTTAATGGCAGTTGTAAAAAACAACAAGGGGGGGCTAGCTTATCCAATAGACCACTTTCTCTCATATCATCCTGTTTAAACCTTTAGTTCACAAGTGAGAAGTACTCCAGAATTTTGTTTATTGAGTATCCAGGACAGAACTTTTAGTGTGGTTAACACTCATTCTTTAAAATGTACACTCCCACTACCCCCCCACCCCCAGAAATTAGGATGGTACTAACAGTTTGTTCATTTGGGTACCTCTTTAAGGTTTTTTTTTACAAACTTAAACCTGCGTGTTTGTATAGATGGATTTAATCTATTATTGTTTTAAGTTTGTAGATGGTTTTCAATTCATTATTCACACACCACTACCCTATTTTTGAATGGTGAAGTGTTTAAACATTTTATATGTTGTTGTTTAGTCTTTTAAGTTGTGTTTGACTCTCTGTGACCTCATGAACCAGAGCATGCCTTGGAAACTCTCACTTTCTTCTCAAAGCTTCTCCTTTTTTATGTCCATAGAGTTTTCTTAGAAAAATACTGGAGTGGTTTGCCAGTTCCTTCTCCAGGTGGATCACATTTAGTCTAAACTCTCAGCTATGACCTGTCCATCTTGGGTGGCCCTGCACGGCATAGCTCATAGCTTCTTGGAGATATCAAGCCCCTTCGCCATGACAAGGCAGTGATTCATGAAGGGGAAACATTTTATAAATGAATGAAATAAATAGCATTGATCTGTTTTCACATTTCTGGCCTCTACATGATTCCAGACGCCTTTCGTTCTTTTGTGCATGTATACATTTTTATATCATTAAACAAAATAAATGATAAGGTTCTGAGCTATATGCTACACTTTTTTCAGGCACCATTGTCCCCTCTGGTTATGTAATGCTGGGGCCTGGAAGTACCATTTGTAGCTGGCCAGACACGTTGGTGTAGGGAAGACGTTAGCATCTGTGTTGGTGGGTGTAGCTGTAGAGTTTATAAGTACAAGACATGCCCCCACTGACCTTTTAGGCTCACTTAAGGCACCCCTATTGAGATTAGCACCCCACACTGTGCATTCTTCCTACATAAGTTGTGTTGATAAAGGTGGGTGCATTTCAACACATTTTACATGTCTTGTCTATTTAACTCTGGATCCGCTCGCAGTATAAACCATTCCAGGTGGCGATGCCTTTTGTGCGTAAATGTGCCCTTTGTAAATGTGCAGAATGGCTGGGTTCAGGGTCAGAAGGTAGAGGAGGATGTTCTTCAAATGCCACCATGTAAAAAAAAAAAAAGCCTTTAAATAAACACCATGCCAGCAGGAATGAAGAAATCATGTCACTAAGGCAAGGATTTAAGTAAATTTGCACATAAGCTCTGCGTGAGAGTGAGGATTGCAGCAGGAAACGAAGGTTAGTGTCAAAGAAGAAATGTGTAGTATTCAAATTATGATGGCATAAGAGAATGTCTAATTTCTATATTTTTTCAATAAATTTGGGTGCCGGGGGGGACCCACAGAAGCAGAAAGGGCAGTGAGTATATTTGGATCATAACAACATAAAGAAGTCCTGCTACAGAAATACTCAGAAGTAAGTCCTATTTAGTTCTATGGGGCTTACTGCTTGGTCAGTGCATCTAGGATTTCAGCTATACTAACCTTGAAATAATGATTATTCTTCTCTACAGTCAGCTATGTATAAACTTTGGATAGACAATTTCTCCTAGCTGTAGCACAACTTGTTATATATTTGCCTTTCTTCTGCCCATACTGTATATCTTTGGGGTATATAAATTTTTGTTATATGTGTGTAGACACACACACACACACACACACACACACAGAGAGAGAGAGAGAGAGAGAGAGAGAGAGAGAAATCCTCAGCTACAAAATATCCAAAGCTCTTCAGTGCTTTTCAGGCAACATTTCTGACAGTCTCATTTCTTGCAAAGGCCATGGACCTCGAGAAACACAGACCCAAAATATTACCGTATTTTTCGCTCTATAACACGCACCTGACCATAACACGCACGTAGTTTTTAGAGGAGGAAAACAAGAAAAAAAATATTCTAAACAAAACAGTGGGTGTATGATTTTTGTGGTTCATGCTGTGGCCACAGACATGATCTGAAGGTGAGTTTGGGGTAGCCCAATGCAAAAATCCTGAGGATCCATGTGGATCCATGCTTTGTAACCACATTTTTGCGCCATTGCAGCCCCATGAAACAGTGGGTGTGTGTGTGTTTTTTTGGTGCAGGCTGTAGCCATGGATATGCTATGTGATCTGATGGTGAACTTGGGGTGACCCAGTGCAAAAATCCTGAGGATCCATGTGGATCCGTGCTTTGTAACCATGTTTTAAGTGGGGAGGGAAGGAAAAGCATTCAAGGGACAAGGAACACGCATGGGGTGTGTGGAGAAGGATGCTGCTAATGATGCAGGAGAGGGGTTTAAGGGGAGAAGGAGCTCGCATGGGGTGTGTGGAAAAGGAGCTTTTCGGTGAGCTGAGCAGGGAGGGGGAGGGAAAGAGCACTGTTGCTTTAAAGGAGCCAACCGGACAGCAGCCACTTACAGCAGTGTAAGCAGCTCCTTTCCTCTCCTGCTTTGCTCCTTCTCTCCCTCTTTGCTGCTTTACACAGCTAATGGCCCAAGTCCTGCTCAGAGAATCATAATTTCCCCCTCTCCCTCATCCCGTGCCCTCCTGTCCCCAGCAGCCTTTTAAAAAACTTTTTTTACTGGTTTTCACTGCGCTCGTGGCTCAGAGCCCTCCTGTGCCCTGCCGTCCCTCTGCAGCCTCATTGCTCCATTTAGAGAGCGCACTGACCTTTGCTAGCTGAGGCTGCAGCAGCTGTTGCTGGCTACGTGGCGCTTTTTCCGGCTCGCTATGGCTCCCGTCTGTCCCTCCTCGCGTGTAAGCGGCTGCTGCCCGCTTTGCTCCCATGGCTCTCCTTCCCTCCCTCCTCCTCGGCTCCTCCCCCTCATCCTGGCTGTAAAGCAAGCAAAGCTAGAGCCCTGCAAAGCCCTGCAAGCGGCTCCCGCTTTGCTTGACTGATGGCAGCCATGGCTCCGGTCGAGTGTATTCGCTCCGTGACACGCACAGGCATTTCCCCTTACTTTCTAGGAGCAAAAAAGTGTGTGTTTTGGAGCAAAAATTACGGTATATATTGCTGTGTTTGTATTTATTTATATCCTGCAGTACAGAAACAGAACACTCTGTGGCTTTGTGAGGCCCCTGATTCAAGTCGGGATGTTTATTGACATAGCACTTTGATTGGGGGTGAGAAGATTCCCTAAAACAACCTGATTTGCCTCGTCATTCAGTCTCCACACCAAACCAATGCATGCTTCTAGAGTTTAGTGTGCTGCTCTTTTTCTGCCCTCTGCAGAAAAAATATTTCTGCCCTCTGCCAGATTTTGGATGTTCTCCAATGTTCATTTTCCTTGTGTGCGTTTTAAGTAATAAATATTACTTAACTATTACGGTTTCGACCTGATATTTTTGGAACACTGTATTTGAGTCAGTCTTCACAAAGAGAAAGCAGATCTTCGGCAATAAGGATGCCCCGTTGGGATCTAATGGTGCCCTTTATCAAAGGCTAGCACTAGTGTTTCAGTAGACTGTGGCAGAGGATGGATTTCTGACGTCCCTGAACAGTCATGGCCAATTTACAATGTGTGTTTAAAACATACATATACCTCTCACCCACTCTGATGGGCGCACATATATAAAATTAAGCATTCACCCATTTCAGAAGCATCATAGTGGGAGGGTTATTCTTCCATGGCTACCACTTCACAGCCTTTTAAAGAGACGTGTGCCAAATTTCACACATGTAACCCTTCCAATCTGACAAGAGGTGTATATATTTAGTACTTAGGTATCCATTCCTGAAAGGAAATTTTGGCACGGCCGTCTCAGTCCTCAGCTGGCTACCACAGGAATCATAGAGCTCTGTGCTGACTGTGATCAAGCACTGGGTAATGTCACCATGGCAATCAACTTAGAAGAAAGGAAAAGAACCAATTCTGATGCAAAAAGAAGGGGAAAGGAGCCCAGCTAATCCTTGTAGCATCCATTAGCTGAGTTTTTTTTGGAACAAGTATAAATGAGTGAAAAGGAGAAGAAACCACCCTCTTATCAACTGTTGTTCTCAGCCTGTTTTAATAATTTCATTCTTTGTTATTGCATACACAACATCAATTATGCATATGAAGTGGATATAATTGTCTGCTTATAGGTCTTGCCTAAGGGAAGTTTAATATTATCTCTAAGCTACTGCAGAATTCAATTGATGCAGTACAAATTAATGGTCAATACTAATAATACCATGTTTATGAGATTTGGCTGCAAGACAAAGGCTTTTGCAAGCAGCATTCAGCTATTAGTTGAGATATTTTTGTGAGTGCTTCTGGTGATCTTTAATAAACACAAATAGGATTATAATGAGTAATTCTACAAGCTGATGATTTCTTGCTCGAGAAAAACAACAACTCTCCAACAGCGCTGAGGTTGTTCTAATGTCGTTTATTGATGGCCGTCTAAAGAACTTGCACCGCACACTCTCCGAATTTAATTTAATAGGTTATACATTTCAAATTACACTGGACAAAGACTATGAGGATGTGCAGAATGATTTATTCAGGCAGCTAAATAAATACTATACAGAACCTAGTTGGGCTGCAATCATTAGGTGCTAAATTAAATTAAATAAATTAAATACTTCCAGTGTGAAAGGGCCCCTTCTCACAATCACTTCTGCATCTCTAATATAGCAGTGACTCACGAGACCGTTCAACCGGAGGACACCAGCAGGAGGGCAAACGGCGTTTCCATGTGCTGCTCTGGTTCGCCAGAAGTGGCTTAGTAATGCTGGGCACATGACCTGGAAGCTGTATGCCGACTCCCTCGGTCAATAAAGTGAGATGAGCGCCGCAACCCCAGAGTCAGCCACGACTGGACCTAATGGTCAGGGGTCCCTTTACCTTTACATTGATGTTGTAGAAGAAGAAGAAGAAGAGTTTGGATTTGATATCCCGCCTTTCACTCCCCTTCAGGAGTCTCAAAGCGGCTAACATTCTCCTTTCCCTTCCTCCCCCACAACAAACACTCTGTGAGGTGAGTGGGGCTGAGAGACTTCACAGAAGTGTGACTGGCCCAAGGTCACCCAGCAGCTGCATGTGGAGGAGCGGAGACACGAACCCGGTTCCCCAGATTATGTGACTGCCGCTCTTAACCACTACACCACACTGGCTCTCTTGTAATTGTAAACCGGTTAGAAGCCATTTGGCAGGTAAGCAGTATATTATTTCTTTGTTTTATTAAATTTACATAGGGCCCTTTGTCAAAACATCACAGAATAAAATATAAGATAAAACACAAATAAAACAATGAAACCCAAAGAATAACCTCCCCTTCCCACAGGTACATTTAAAAGGCTGTAGGATATTAATCAGCCAAAGGCCTGGTTGAAGAGGAACGTTTTCACCTGGTGCCTAAAATATATATAATAAAAGCACCAAGTGAACCTCTCTGGGGAGAGCATTCCATCTCCACTATAGAGAAGGCCTGTTCTCATGTTGCCACGCTTCAGACATGGAGAAGGCACACAAAGAAGGGCCACAGATGATGAATGCAGAGTCTGGGATAGTTAATAATAATAATTTATTATTTGTACCCCGCCCATCTGGCTGGGTTTCCCCAGCCACTCTGGGTGGCTTCCAACAAAGATTAAAAATACATTAAAATGTCACACATTAAAAACTTCCCTGATGTCTTCAGATGTCTTCTAAATGTCAGGTAGGTGTTTATCTCTTTGACATCTGATGGGAGGGTGTTCCACAGGGCGGGCGCCACTACTGAGAAGGCCCTCTGTCTGGTTCCCTGCAGCTTTGCTTCTCGCAGTGAGGGAACTGCCAGAAGGCGTTTGGCTCTGGACCTCAGCATCTGGGCAGAATGATGGGGGTGGAGACGCTCCTTCAGGTATACTGGGCCAAAGCCGTTTAGGGCTTCAAAGGTCAGCACCAACACTTTGAATTGTGCTCAGAAATGTACTGGGAGCCAATGTAGGTCTTTCAAGACCGGTGTTATGTGGTCTCGGCGGCTGCCCCCTGTCACCAGTCTAGCTGCCGCATTCTGGATTAGTTGTAGTTTCCAGGTCACCTTCAAAGGGAGCCCCACGTAGAGCGCATTGCAGTAATCCAAGAGGGAGATAACCAGAGCATGCACCACTCTGGCGAGACAGTCTGTGGGCAGATAGGGTCTCAGCCTGCGTACCACATGGAGCTGGTACACAGCTGCCCTGTATACAGAATTGACCTAAATATGGGCTATTTAAATTAATTAAATAACTATTACGATGCTGATGTAAATGAAAATGCCAGATGATGAGCAGGGACCATAGTTCATTGGCAGGGCATCTGGTAAGCATCTGGAAAGTTCAATCCCAAATATCTGAAAGTAGCTCAAGTTCAATCCCAAATATCTGAAAGTAGCTCTGTAGACATTCCTGCCTTGAAGCCCTGGAGAAGCATCACCAGTCAGTGAAGACAATACTGGGCTAGAAGGACCACTAGCCTGACTGCATAAGTCAGTTTCCTATGATCCTATGATTTTGCTATCTTGTGCCTTAAGATCAGAAGAGCAATGAGGGAATAATGCCCTTTTTTCTGACCAACATCTTTATTTCCCCTCAAGCCTCTTCTCCTACAGTTAAAACGTTTGGCTTATTTCTAAAGGGTTCTTTTTTTCTTATTATTTATATGTCATTGCACCTCTGACTGAGCTTAATACTTCCTGACCTCGTAACAGTGAAATAAAGCAGTTTATTACAAATCTCATAGTCAGGGTTTATAGCACAAGGAAAACGTTCCTTCGAACTGGCAGGAGTTAAGAAGGTCGGCTGCAGGTAATGTTTAATTTTCAGTCACAGATTTATCATTTGTTAACAAATGAGTTTTAACAACGCAGAATGTTCGGATCTATTATTATGTTAAATTAATTTATGCTGGGCCACTGAGGATTTTATCATTCTGATCCTACGTCCAAAATCACGTTTGGAAAGAGAATAACTCCGGAGCCAGAAAATTAGATCAGCAGACTCCAGCGCTGTTTTGAATGGTTTCAGGGGGACTTCTGAAATAAGGGATTTGATATTTCTCGCCACCGCTGCCATTTGAATATGAAGGTGTCTCTTGCATGTGCAGCAGTAAGTCACCCACATCACGGTGTTTTGATAAGTGCCATCATTTTCGAGACATGTTTCCTCAAGACTCTGCTCAAAAAGGTGAAGGCAAAATGATAGGCTTATATTAGCAGGCATTTGAGGAAGATGTGCCTGTAGATAAGATTGCTAAATTTCTTTAGATGACACTGAGGTGTGACATTTGGAACGGAACGATTAATTCTACGTTGCAGCATGCCTGTTCTATTTTCATCATTCCCTTTTCATGTCATATTGACTTTCATATGATTGGGTATTGTTCCTAACAGATACAGATATTTATAATACTACAAGGCTGCCTGCCCACTGTGGTCACGAAAATGAAATGAAGCTATCCAGAGATGAAGCTATTCAGCTTACTTAAAACACACACACACACACACACACACACACACACACACAGTCAGAAGGACCTAAGTGGGATGTCACATTAGAGATGGAGAATCAGTCCCACCAGCTTCAGCCAGCATGGACCTAGGAGATCAGCGTTTGAATCCCCACTTGGTCATGAAGCTCAATGGGTGACCTTGGGCCAGTCACCATCTGTTAGCCTAACCTACCTCACAGTGCTGTTGTGAGGATGAAATGGGAGAGAACCATGTACACCACCTTAAAATCCTTGGAAGATAAAGGTAGCATATAACTGTAGTAAAAATAAATAAATCAATATCAAGGGCCACAGATTTCCCATTCCTGTTATGTCCTAACTAGTTTCAGTTTCAGTTAGACAAGTTACACCGGGAAGTTTGTTACAAAACTCCAAAAGGTTGAAAAAAATAAAATGCAGGGGGCAGGGTGGGGAGTACAGATGATGATGATGATGATTTTAGTATTTATACCCCACCCATCTGTGAGGTCTTGTGAAGCTTTGTGGACTGGGCTTTGCAGATTCTGAGGATCAGTTGATTGTCAGCACTTTGAAGGTTGAGCTTTGGCCCTCGCAACTGGATTCTTATCTGGCCCCTCTCGCCTGGCAAACTTGGCTCGTGAGGGAGATGAAGTTCCACTCCACCAGCTGGATCCCCTGGTTTTAGGAAGAGCGTGAATTCTGGTTTTTGCAAAGGAATATTTGTTTCTCTGAGAGAACCTGGTATTTTAGGGATATGGCTGGTAAAAAAAAAAAAAATGTAAGAAAAAAAGTTAAACTATGCACAAAACAAAATTACTCTTGTTCCCTCCTATGAACTAGATATACGATACTTTTGCTTGCTTGCTTTTGCTTATGTTAATATGGAAATGTGTCATTGTTTTACTCTGATGCTGTTGAGAATATCTAATCTTCTTTGTTTAGTGATGCTAGCATTTGTATTAGCTGTGCAATGTCCAAGCTTCCATTTCACTTGTTCCTAATAAGATCCTGGAAGCAGAAAATTGTAACAGCTATTATTATATTTTCCTATGGGAGATGTTTCACATTAGTATTATGGACAGGTTATATCAGCCATCATCACAATCTTATTATCCATACATACCTCTCTTATCTTTTTTTGTATAGAGTTCCTTGCTCCTTTCCCCATCATTCTGTTTCTTTGTGGAGCTCTGTGGCATTGATCCTATTACAGTCCTTTAATCCCACGGTCTACTAACAGGGGTTTTAAAGGGATGCTATTCTCAAAATGGTTCTGAGCCTAACACTGCCTAATTTATTTTATCTGGCAGAAAACTGTGAAACTTAGCCTACATTTTAACTGTGCACCATAACACAATATAAAAGCAGATAAGGATATCATTTCATCCAAGTTTTAATTATCAACACATTTTAAATGTCCATTAGTGAATTATAAACAACCTACAATTTTCTTTGTTTCTTTGGATGAAGTGATTGTATTTTGTGAACTTTTCAAATGTATCCAACTGAAATTTAGCTATTGGTGCTTCCAGAATATTAGGTAAGTGTGTTAGTAAGCAGGGATGCACATGAACCACAAAGATTTAGATTCCAGTTCTATACTTTGGAGAGAAGCCCACATTGGTCCAAAGTCCTTTGGATGCTGCCCAGTTTGGCCAATTATTCCATTTTAGGGAAACAAATAGAATTGTTATAACTAGGACTCCCCCCCCCAGCCAGATCTCACCAGAATTCAGTTCTGGAACCTCTCAGGTGGGCACCATAGCTATTAATATAAGAGGACAAGGGAGGAGTTCATGGTGAATTCCAGCACCTCATTTTCTAGAAAAATAGCACTGGTTATAATGTTTTTCTTTTGGCAGAATTGGATGAAATGAGCAGGTGTATTGGCCCCTTCATAATGGATAAAGCTCATTAAATTACAGCTAGATTTTTTTTTTATTTTTTTTTACTTTAAAGTTTTATTATTAAAATTATTCCTTCATTTTAAAAAGGGAACCACTTTTCCCTGTTTTGGCAATTTTTCCTGATTTACAGGCACGGTCCTTTTTGAGGAAAGAAAGACTGCCAAATTTCAGAGGTTGCTCCCTCATCTAATGCATTGAGATTGGAGAGTCATTTCCTTTGGTTACAAGCGAGACTCGGCAGCCACAATGAGGGTGTTTCCACTGTACCCTCTCCCTACTCTGGTTTTGCTTTCCTGCCCCGCCTCTTCCCACGCTGGCATTATGGCAAACTCAACACCATTTTTCATCAGACGCTTGTCAGTAGCATTATTATTATTTTTTAAATAATATTTATTACTTTTAAAGCTTACAAAAAAGAAAAGGAAGAAAAAAGACAAAAGAACAAAAAAGAACAAAAAAGAGAAAAAACAATACAATACTTAAACAATACAAAACACAACCTTAACAAATTAAACTAACACATAAACTAAACCAAACAAAACTAAAACAATTTAAAAACATACATCATACCTTTTCCACATTCTATCTTTCATTCCCTTGTATCATTGACCTCCTCTCACCTCCCTCTTTGTATTCCACTTCCATTAATTGTTTCAGCAATTCCTTTCCAACTTTCTCTATTTTCTATCATATAAATGTCTTAACATATTTTTAATCTTATTTCCATTAAAATTAGTATATTTATTTAAGCTTAACTCCTTATAGCATTTCAGCTAAAGCCATAAGATTTCCTTCCAACATTTTTCTATCACTCATTAATTTTACAATATTTCTATATATAGAATTAAATTTCCAATCTTCTTCCACCATCTCCTCTCCCCAGTCTCGGACTCTACCAGCCACTTCCGTCAACTCCATACAGTCCATCAACCTGGAGATCTTATGTCCGAGGCTCTTAACTCTTTTCCACGTCCCTTCTGCCAGTCTTCTTCATATTCTTTGATGCTGAAGAGCAGATCTCGGGGAAACTCCAATCCAACGATACTTTTATTCCTTCTCGACAGGTCAGCCAGATTTCCATAATTAAAACTAGGATCCATAAAGTATTTCCGGGCATGTTTCAAAATTCCTCCAAATCCAAAGGCCCCCAGAACTCCAATCTCCTCCTGACCCAAGTCCATATTCCAAAAGTCAGTTAATCCCTGCATAGAGGGATCTTTCCAACTTTCCTTTTCTAGTCCAGGCCAGGCTCTGATCTTCAAAATCTGACTTTTTCTAGTCTCAATCATAAAGGGCCTCAACTTGTAGTCCTCAATTTGCCTCTGTAAGGCTAAGGCTCCCCCTTGTATTACTTTAGGTTCGACAACAGCAACTTTGTCCTTCACCTTTTCAGCAATTTGTCCTGTTGAAATAGATTCCTGTGCCAAATCCTGAATAATTTCTGTATTGGTGCTCACTTTTGGTTCCAAAATGTCAATTTTAGTAGTCATAGCATCCATCTTTTTATGAAGCTGTTCCAACAAGTGGCTTATCTTAGAAAATGCAGTCCATAAGGCTTCTCCTGTCGACATTCTTGAATATCCAAGGTCAATCTCTAGTTCTCACAGTTCTTATCAAGCAGCTGGAGATTTCCCAGCTCCACTCTTGTAACAGTTTCAAAAGCTCCCTCTAGAGGGGAACAGTCTCCACTTGTATCAATCTTTTCCAACACAGATAAAAAAGTAAAGATAGTTTCAATTTTCAGATACTTTTCCTCCCTTTTAAACGCAGAAGCGAATGGAAACAATATATTTCTCTTATTTAACTGGCTGTCAACATCCGTTCTCTTCGCTGTCAATGAACTCTCCCGAAACGTCAATCACTGGGAGCCCGTTCCCAGGTTCAGAGCAGTGGTAATTTAATTTTAATCACTCTCGTCAGTAGCATTATTTTGTTGTCGAGATACTACCATGTGTTTCCAAGGTCATGTTGTGTCCTGCTTCACCTCTAATAAACCCAACATAATTCTGAGGCATCCTGCTTTGCCTTGGGATTCATCAGATGTGATGCACATCCCGAAAGCAAATGTGCCTAAACCATAACATCTGAAGGTCTAGTATGTGGGAAAAGGTCATATAAAAAGACACACGTATGCCTTCATAAAGCAAACATCAGAAGTCGGCTGCATCAGGCCAATGGCCACTTGAGTCCAGCATCTTATTCTCGGCCAGATACCTGTGGGAAACCTACAAGCAGGACCTCAGAAGCAGAGCCCTCATCCCCTCCTGTCATTTCCAGCAACCAGTATCCAGGAGTATCCTATCTCCAACCGTGGAGGCAGAGTGTAACCATCATGGCTAGTAGCCATGGATAGACATACCCTCCTTGAATTCACGCTGCAAAGTTACACCGCGTTGAGGAAGGTTTCTCACCTCAGATCAGTAATTCACATAACTCAAAACAAGTCCTAAGTCTGGCAATTATAACTGGAAGAAATTTAAAAGATTAAACACCACCCAGAGCACTTCTACATGTGTTCCACAAGTCATATGATCATAGAATCATAGAATTGGAAGGAAACCTGAGGAACATCTAGCCTAAATCCCTGCAATGCAGGAATATGCAACTGTCCCATACAGGGACCTTGGCATTATCAGCACCATACTTTAACCAACTGAGCTACAAGGTTTTTAACAATGGAATCTTCTATTCAATTTTTCCCTCACCCCACTGAATAAAATAATTTTTACCACCACCCCAAAGCCTGAAATGGAACCCATGGATTCGCATTCCTGCGACACTATTGCAACCCTTGTTTTGTTCAGTGAGTGTATTGTTGAAGTAACTCTGTGAAATATTCACGTAGCCACAAGTTGGGAACAAATAACAAATGCAATTATTTCTCCCCCCTCCCCACTTCTCCATTCAGACAGACACAGGGAGTAGCCTTGCTTTCCTGATTGTAACGGTTTTCCCTATTAACCAGTTGTCTGTAGCAATATCACAGCTGAGTATAGTACAGAATAGATCACTGACCATTTTACAGAGGGTGTTCATTCATTATTTCATGAAATATAGTTTTTTTTTTAAAGGATGCATTGTCTAGAATGTTGGGGTGAGGTAGGGAAGATACTATCATGACCAGTATATAAGCATTATTAATTTTTTGCAAGATGTCTCACATATTCTGAAGTCTGAATTTCCCATTATTCTACTCCCGAGATATTACTTCAGCAATTACCTCAATAATGTATTAAGAGGGAAATTCTACAATGACTATTATCTTGTCTACCAAAGATAAGTGCTACTCATCTCTTTCTCTTTAATTAGTGTTATAGCAGGCATTCCAGCCAAGTAAAATCTGCCAGTTAGTAGTGAAGTGGGTTTGGGGTTGTTGTTGTTTTGTCTTTTTGAAACATATATATATATATAGCCTTAAACGGCTCAGGATCGCAATACCTCAAGGACTGCCTCTTTCCATATGAACCTACCCAGACCCTGAGATCATCTTCTGAGCCCCTTCTTTGTGTGCCTCTTCTTCAAGAGGTTCAGAGGGTGGCAACAAGAGAACGGGTCTTCTCTGCAGTGTCTCCCCATCTGTGGAATGCTCTCCCCAGGGAAGTTCGCCTGGCGCCTTCATTATACACCTTTAGGCACCAGGCAAAAACGTTCCTTAGAAAAAGGTTGTGAAGGTGGTGGATGAAACCATTCCAAACTGCACCAATTTGGTCACCTGTGAAGATACCATCACCAAATTTAGCATGATGGTTCCTAAGACTGAAGAGCAGGTTTTCATTTATGTTTGGATACCACTGGACAACATTTTGAATCAAGATGGCCGACTGAACCTTTCAAAACTGCACTGGTTTTAAGCACCTACTTCAAAACTGTGCTGATTTTCTTGGTATTATTTTTTTTTTTACAATTAATGAGCAATGCCAAGTATGAGGCTGCCAAAATAGATAATTAGATAGATATGATAGTGAGGTGCACCACAAAGCTCAGTACTGGAGAAACCCCACTCAACACCATCATCATAATTTCCTACAGGCACTGATACCTAACAATTATCCTATTCAGATTTGTGTCATGAGCCTACAGCCTAACTCCTTTAAGTAGCTAGTAATGCCTCTACAAAATGGACTGCATCATGTCTACATTCTTCCTCTCAGTGAAGGTTTGTGGAAAAAACAGTGGGCTTCCACCAGCCAAAATTAAAGTTACATTCAGATTAATGGGCAATTTAAGAGACTGTGTAAGTATTTCCTGTTGAATTGGACTCAAAAGCACTTACTGTTGGCTGCCTCTTGCCCATGCTGTTTACAATATGCACTGGAAAGGATGGGAAGCCTTGCTGAGCATTTAAAACAGAGTAGGAAAAAGAAGAAGAAGAAGAAGCCTTCTGTGCCATGAATATTGATTTTCATTTTTAAATAGAGAACCAAGTTGAGGCAAGATTAGAAAAGCACACTTTTAATAATGAGGAAGTGACTCAGTCAGCACACCAGCAGCTGCACAAACTTCATAAATTTCATTTGGGGTTAAATGGAAGGTGTTCCGTGAAGCTGCTGAGTTATTGAGAGTCATCATTCTGGGGATGGCAATAATCAGTTTCATCTGACCCACCACTTCAGAGGGCTGGAAATTGAGATCCTCAGTAAACAAAGCCTGTCAGTACATTCCTTGGAGATAATTCACAAGAGAACAGCAATTCACAAACTCCCCCCCCCCTTTAGTGGTGACAACATCTTCATAAAGAAAAGTTGCCCCATGGATATGTACCTTCTGGTTCAGAGGAATACTGCCAAGACATTTATAACAAGGGTTTCTGAGGGAAGTCAATATATGCAACACAGGAGGGACTATTAAACAGATACCATCCTCTTATCATGGGGATAGAGAAGGGGGAAAATCATAACCATCTCTTCCTCAAATGTCATAGGAGAAAGATATAGAGTGAAGGTTTCTGCCACTTTGGACACCAGGCACTAGGCCTGGCCATTTAGCTTTAGATTTTGCTATGCAAGTTGAAAAATCTACACCTCAGTTCCTTTTACCCTGATCTAACCATCTCCACAGTTTGGAAATAATGCAGAGGTGTTCAGTGGGTGCTGAAGAAGTACTGCCTACCATAATACAACATTACAGAACTCTCCTAGTTAGTGAGTATGAAAATCTCTAAATATGACACATTAGGACTTATTCCAGTGAACTTTCTGGTTGCTGACAAGTTATCCATGCATTGAAATACACACAGAGGCGACAGCTTCTTCAGAGGATTGAGGGGGCCCAACACGATGTTGTGAGGGGCCAAGGGGTGGAGCCGAACACCCTCTGAAAATTGAGGTGGGCCAGCCCCTTCAAAAATGCATTGGGGGTGCCAAAACTGCCTCGGCCCCTAGGAGTCGATGTCTGTAAACACTCATTTGCTACATGCATCCTGGCACACAAATATCCACATGTAAGTAGGACTCAAAGTGACTGAGATGCTGGCTCTTTCATTGGAAGCATGAAGAAGCATCCCATCATGAAGAGGGTACCCCAGGGTTTCCCAAACCTGGGTCTCCAGCTTTTGCTGGGCTACAACTCCCATCATCACTAGTTAGCAGGACCAGTAGTCAGGGATGATGGGAGTTGTAGTCCAGCAATAGCTGGAGACCTAAGTTTGAGAAACCCTGAGGTACACAGATAGTGTGTTTCTTTTCTCCTATACGATGAGCCTTGATTCCTCTTGCTTTTGCACTGCTAAGATTCAGTATGTCCACTTCCAAATTTGATTAAGCCTTCAAAATTCTACTCCTTTGTAGCATACTATTTTTGCTATGTCACAGATAGACTATCTCCTCTTTCTGCCATTGAAAACACCAACTGTACATTTTTGCATTGAAAAGTTCATTAGCAGAACATGTGAGGTTTTTTTTCAGGGGGGACCCAATTTGTAAATCAGTTTACAATTCAAAAACCTTCCACTGGTTAGTGGAAACAACTAACAAAATAATGTAGAGTAGTCAAGGGCACCATGATAAGCAGTACAAATTAAAAACACCACTGCCTTAACATGATCTTAGCTATGGAAAGGATTTGTGAGACCATCATATATTGAACTTCGTCAGCAAAAATTGGGTGTTGTCTTATACATGGATAGTAAATGCAGAGAGGGGACGTGCGATTAATGGCAGCAGCAAGCAGGAGATTGGCAGCGGCAATTGGCTGGGTGATTGGCGGCTGTGGCAAGTGGGCAGGTGGGCTGTTGGTGGCGGTTGAGCGGGCAGACAATTGGTGGCTGCAGTGAGGTATGCGAGTGAGGTATGCGATTGGCAGTGGCTGTGGCAAGCGATCGGCAGTGACGGGCAGGTGGGTGAGCGATTGGTGGAAGTGACACCCCCCCCAAAGCTAAATAACTTAATTTCTTAATTTTGGGTAAAAAAAAATAGGGGTTCTCTTATACATGGGGGCGTCTTATACACGGAAAAATACGGTAAACACATACTTATTCAGTTCTTTTCAGTTCTGCCTTAACTACCACTATATCTCTTTTGAGGTTCTCGTTTATATGCTACAGATAGGGAATCTGTGGCTCTCCAGATGTTACCACAGGTTTCTCCTCCTCCTCTTCTCCTCGTCCTCCTCACTTTGGGAAAGCTGGTTGCCATTAACATCTCTTGTTTGTAATAATAATAATAATAATAATAATTTATTATTTGTACCCCGCCCATCTGGCTGGGTTTCCCCAGCCACTCTGGGCGGCTTCCAACAGAGATAAAAAATACACTAAAATGTCACATATTAAAAACTTCCCTGAACAGGGCTGCCTTCAGATGTCTTCTGAATGTCAGGTAGTTGTCCATCGCCTTGACATCCGATGGGAGGGCATTCCACAGGGCGGGCGCCACCACCGAGAAGGCCCTCTGCCTGGTTCCCTGCAACTTGGCCTCTCGCAGTGAGGGAACCGCCAGAAGGCCCTCGGAGCTGGACCTCAGTGTCCGGGCAGAACGATGGGGGAGGAGACGCTCCTTCAGATATACTGGACCGAGGCCATTTAGGGCTTTAAAGGTCAGCACCAACACTTTGAATTGTGCTCGGAAACGTACTGGGAGCCAATGTAGGTCTTTCAAGACCGGTGTTATATGGTCTCGGCGGCCGCTCCCAGTCACCAGTCTAGCTGCCGCATTCTGTATTAGTTGTAGTTTCCGGGTCACCTTCAAAGGTAGCCCCACGTAGAGCGCATTGCAGTAGTCCAAGCGGGAGATAACCAGAGCATGTACCACTCTGGCGAGACAGTCCGCAGGCAGATAGGGTCTCAGCCTACGTACCAGATGGAGCTGGTAAACAGCTGCCCTGGATACAGATTTGACCTGTGCCTCCATGGACAGCTGTGAGTCCAAAATGACTCCCAGGCTGCGCACCTGGTCCTTCAGGGGCACAGTTACCGCATTCAGGACCAGGGAATCCTCCACACCTGCCCGCCTCCTGTCCCCCAAAAACAGTACTTCTGTCTTGTCAGGATTCAA
Source organism: Podarcis erhardii (assembly GCF_964252035.2). NCBI lineage: Eukaryota > Metazoa > Chordata > Lepidosauria > Squamata > Lacertidae > Podarcis > Podarcis erhardii. The sequence goes on from NC_138510.1 coordinate 69,733,065, forward strand.
CCTCAATCTGTTAGCCGCCATCCATCCTCCAACCGCCTCCAGACACTCACACAGGACCTTTACCGCCTTCACTGGTTCTGATTTAAAAGAGAGGTAGAGCTGGGTATCATCTGCATACTGATGAACACCCAGCCCAAACCTCCTGATGATCGCTCCCAGCGGCTGCATGTAGATGTTGAAAAGCATGGGGGAGAGGACAGAACCCTGAGGCACCCCACAAGTGAGCGGCCAGGGGTCTGAACACTCATCCCCCACCACCACTTTCTGAACACGGCCCAGGAGGAAGGAGCGGAACCACTGTATGACAGTGCCCCCAGCTCCCAGCCCCTCAAGACGGTCCAGAAGGATGTCATGGTCGATGGTATCAAACGCCGCTGAGAGATCCAGCAGAACTAGGAAACAGCTCTCACCTTTGTCCCTAGCCCGCCGGAGATCATCAACCAGTGCGACCAAGGCAGTTTCAGTCCCATGATGAGGCCTGAATCCCGACTGGAAGGGATCCAAATGGTCCGCTTCTTCCAGGCGTGCCTGGAGTTGTTCAGCAACCACTCGCTCAATCACCTTGCCCAAGAATGGGAGGTTTGAGACTGGGCGATAATTGGCCATCGTGGCCGCATCTAAAGATGGTTTTTTAAGAAGCGGTTTAATAACCGCCTCTTTCAGCGGGTCTGGGAAGGCTCCCTCACGGAGGGAAGCATTCACCACCCCACGAAGCCCATCGCCCAGTCCTTCCCGGCTAGCTTTTATAAGCCAGGATGGGCAAGGATCCAGGAGACAGGTGGTTGGCTTCACTCGTCCAAGCAGCCTGTCCACATCCTCGGAGGTAACAGATTGAAATTGATCCCACACAACTTGACCAGACAGGACTCTAGCACTCTCCCGATTCACTGTAAAACTAGGCCAAGGTCTTTGGGTCATTTTCACAGCAGGTCTCATCATTGATGTGCTGTGGTTTCCTCCTGCTATTAGAAGGGACGTTTCTCTAGTGGTAGCACACACAGATCTGCTCAATTATCACAGGAATGTACTTGTCCTTCCACTGTATGCCTTCTCCATTTCACCAAAGCCTATGAGTTGAAGAGTCTTTCTAAGAGTGCTGGCACAATTATCGGAGAATAGTATTCCCGAAAGAAAGAGACTCTAGAATTGTGTTTACAGCTCTCTAGATTCTTCCTCTTTCTCACACACGTGCACACAAAGCACTTGGTGTGCAATATGACAATACATCAGAATCTGTTCCCTTTGTCTTCTCACAGTAAATAAATGTTTAGTTCAGAATGGAAATACCTCTTGCGTATCAATGATTTAATATTTAGTAGCAACATACATGATATTTCAGCGTAATACAAAGTGTTTATGTTTCACTTAAATGTCAGTGCTTGAAATGCAAGAACTAGGATGTGACAGTCATGTTTTTAAAAGAACCAGACACATGTCTTCAGATGAACAATTTATGTATTTTTTTATTTATTAGATTTATATATCTCCCTTTGTCATAAGATCTCAGGATGGTTCACAGAATAAAATACAGGATAAAAACAAGTAAATAAGTAAAACTAAACAGCAAAACAATAAGCCCCCCTCCCCACAGACACATTTAAAAGGCTGTAGAATATTAATCAGTTGAAGGTCTGCTTTAAGAGGAACATTTTCTATTGGCATCTAAAATAGTGAAGGTGCCAAGCAAACCTCCCTGGGGAGAGCATTCCACAAACAGGGAGCCACTACAGAGAGGTCCTGTTCTTGTGTTGCCATGTGGAACAGGCACACAAAGAAGGGCCTCGGATGATGAAGACAGAGTCTGGGACAGTTTGTATGTGGAGAGGTGGTCCTTGAGGTATTGCGGTCCTGAGCCATTTAAGACTTTATAGATCAAAACCTGCATTTCGAATTGAGTCCCAAAACTGGCAGCCAGCACAGCCGGGCCAGGATTGGTGTAATATGCTCAAACTATTCAGAAAGCCTTCATATAGTAGGATAATATTTATTTATTGTATTTGTAGCCCATCTTTTTGTCAAAAGAACTCAAGGTGGCATACCCAGTTCTCCCACCTCCTTCACTGAAGAATAGTGACTAGCCCAAGCTCATCCACTGAGCTTCATGGCCAAGTGGGGATTCGAACTCTGGTCTCCAACACTCTAACCACTAGTCCATCTATCAAACCACTATACTGCACTGACTCTCAGTATTGGAACTGTGTCTTCAAAATATGTGGGCAACTAAGCATTTCCTGTTTTGCTCCTATTGAACAATTTACTAGTCTATGAATATTGGTGTAAGACATAGTCTGGTTTGGGACCAACTGTAGCACAGGAAAAATCAAATATTATTAAGAGGCATAGATATTGTTTGCATGATTTTTTAAAAAGAACTAATTAACTATACGTATATTTTATTTGGAAGATTAATCAGCTAGTTTTAATGGGTGGGGGACATATTCTAATTTTAGTCTTTATTTTTCGCAAGCTTGAACAACCCGTGACCCATCAGGCTGAACACAGTCTGTCAGTCATGCATGTTAGATTTTATGGGTTCAGTATAATGACTGTTGCTTGTTGCCCATCTGGGGCTGTAGTCCACAAATCTGGACGGGGAACCACTGCTCCAGTCTTGAAACTGTTCAGTCTAAATTCCTAAGGCAGATATTCGGCGTCCCCACCTGTGTTCCAAACGCAGCATTACGACTCGAGGCCTGCCTTCCATCTGTAGAAACTCAGACCTGGCAAAGAACATTCAACTATTGGCTTCGTCTTAATCTAAATCCACCTGGTCTACTGCCTCTAGTAATGCAAGACCCTCACAAAAGCAAGTGGTTCAAAACTGTGCATCAAAAACTCCTTACATGCGGTTTGCATTCACAGTCCCTACTATCAATGGGCCTCATTAAAGCAAAGAGTCTAATAGGCCAGCGCCTGAAAGACATTGAACGGCAAAACAACCTGACTATCTTAAAGAAACTGTGCCCATGGTATACCTACTCTCCCCCTTCTCATTTTGACTCCCCAGCTTCATATCTGTTTAAATTAACCATCCCAAAATACAGACGTGCCTTTACATTGGCTAGATGGGATGTTCTTCCTTCTGCCGTACTCGAAGGTCGTTATCAAAAGACTCCATTTGAAAAACGTCTCTGCCCATGTGGAGATGGTAACACGGAAACAGTGTCCCACGTCCTCCTATCCTGCCCCATTTACAAAGACCTAAGGAATGAGATTATTACTCCACTCATTCTCTCCAACCCCGGCCGCTCACCAGACATTACACTGTATTTTCTCTTATCTGATATGGATAGTCAGATAACAGAGAAGGTCGCGAGGTACATCGAGAGAGCTGTGAAATTGAGGGCCACCATCTGAGTGACAGACTTGTTCATCTGACGGACCTCCTTTTGCCTGCTCTTTTCTTCTTTTTATTCTTATTTTTATTTTTAATTCTTGTATAGCTGTGGCCTGTTGGCTTTGCTAATAAAGTTTTGATCTGATCTGGGGCTGTAGTCTGTTTCAGTATAAGGCAGTTTTATGTGTACTTGTGACTTCAAAAATGAAGGGGTTGTCAATGTCTTGCTAGGTCCTTATTCCTGGTTGTTGGGTGACAAGTTAGACGGGGATGTTTTAATCAATTATATTCCACTTGCTTCCGTATCTCCCAAAAAACCTGTATTAAGTTTTTTGTAACTATTGTTCAATTTAAGCAATTATTGATTCATTAACTTGTTAGCAGAAAACAGAATAGCAACTGCATGTTCTCAAATAGTTGGCAACCCCATGCATGATAATTTTATGATTCTAACGAAGTCAGATCAACACAAATAAACAACTAAATTGCTTCAGTTCTGCCTGATGTGAGGCTTTGTTTTCTTTGAGAGAGGGTTTGCCAGTTTTCCAAACTGTTCTGTTGACTGAAAATGTGCATCCATTCTTAGCATCACAGTTTTAGGCGCAATTTTGAAACTCGGATCATACAATGACTTGCATTAAGTAATTAAAGAAATTGTGCATCGTCTCACTTGGGTTTATACCCAGAGTACATATGTATTGCATGTACTGTATAGCAGTGTACCAGATATCGGAATCTATTTTTGTATTCCCCCAGCTCAGAAATGCAAACGATGGGTTCATTTTGTACGTGAGTAGTAATGGTGAGGTTCTTCCCTCGCCCAGGATATTTTTTTGTCAAGCTTTGTCCAGTGGTATGAATGGCAAGCAGTGGCATTGCAATGCATACGGTGCCTTGGAAAAAAATGGGGCTGTGTCCAGCTGTGTCCCTTATGCCCCAGTTGCGTACATAGAAAGGTTGTGGCAGGGATGTGCACCCCAACACCTTTACTTTTTAATCTTGTACGTTTCCTTTTTAACCCCAGATTTGCTCTGAAAGCCTGAAGAAGGCTCATGCCTGTTTTATAAATGAAACCATTTGTGTTCATACTTTTCCTGTTTCTCACAGTACAAATTATAATGACACGTTGCTGTGTGAACAATGATGCTTATCTAAAGATGTGAATTTTGCATTCAGAAGCCATGCTATACCTTTGTTGCTCCTGTTATGCCCTCGCCTTACCTCAGCCTTGGAACAGATTTTTTTATATTCCTCCAGCTCATAACAACGAGCCAGAGAATTCTTCTATGAGTAATTTTGCTGACATCAAGGAGACTGCTTGTGGAGTAAGGTGTTGTTTTATCTATAGCTTGGCTCGGCTGTGGGCTTCGAGCATATGACTATCTCTGGGTTACCCAAGTGGTCCAGCTGATTTCACAGCTGTCTCGTATTTGCACCTTGAACATCTTGGAGGAGGAGGAGAAAGTTGCCCTTAAACTTCTGTACAAGACGTAGCAAGACGAAAACAAAATCTTTGTGCGGGCATCAAGGATGTCACTTTATATTCACTGTTACATTGTTATTTTCCTGTGTTGCCCTTTGGCTCATGCCGCTGTGTCTGTGGCATTATCATAACAACTGTTATTCATTGTTCAAGGTGATTCGTGTAAAAAAACAAAGCAGCAGTAGCAGCAGCGATGATGAATTCTCACTACATAGCAGCTGGATCTTAATAACCGCCATCTTAAAGGGTGATTGAAGGGGGATTTTCCTTTAAAGTTCAGCTATGTACACTCAAATCTAGTCTCAACCTGAGGCTTAGAAGAGGAGGCCCGTAAATTTCAGTTAGAAGGAAATTAATTAAGGACCTTTCTTGGTGTTAGCTGCTATTTTACCAAGCTAAATGTGCAAGGACCCCAGACATCTTCTACCTCAGGGGAATCACATTTTCACCGCACTCAAGAACATCAAGCAATTCTTCTCTGGCTTTGCTGGGGCAGGAACTGAGCCAACATTTATTAGAAAACATTTGTTCTTTGTTCCCTCCCCTTAGGGGGAAAAAAAGGAGACTACTTATCTTAATATTCTCCACTGCTTTATGTGTGGCAGCTGCCATCTTACCCCCTTCCCCCCCACCACATAGTGCTAAATCCAAGGGATTGTGGAAGATACAAAATGGCGGTTAGGGTGCTGTGCCGTTTGCTGCTGCCACTGTCATTTCTGGTCAGAGGAGCAGGAAGCCCTTGAGAATAACGAAAGAAGCTATTCTACTACCATTGCTAATGGTGAGCCCCAGCCCTCAGAAACTTTTGGAGAAATTATTCTCTGCACACCGAGGAGAAATTCAGAGAAATGGTCTCCCCAGTTTCTCTGCTGACAAATGGGGTGGATATTTTTGAGATGCCGTTTGTTCACAGTTCTAGTCAGGAAATGATGGGGTGAGCACAGCTTCATGGAAGTCCACTCCTGTGTTACTTCAGAGGAATAACTTGGTGGTTAATAAAATGTCCAAATTGTCCAGGCTAATCTCACTTAAGCACTCTTTCTTCAGGCAGCAGGCCCAGGTTTCTCCTTGTTTTATGCCACAGCTATGGAATAGGAAGATGCCAAGCAGAAAAAGCTTGAGTGCTGATGGAGGGAAAATAAGACTGAATCTGTCCAAAATAGTTTAAACAAATGCTGTTTTGCATTCATTTTAAACATAATGAGGGCAACGAAGAATCCATTGTTTCCTCCCCTAGATAATATCTGCTGGATGCTATCTAGGAAAAGTTTTATTTTTTTAATGTGAAAGGGTAGTTTCACCCCAGTTTCAGAAATTTATGTCCCCCATGACCCACCCCCATGACTAAGTTGCTAAACATTTTGCAGATAAAATCTTGCAGCCATTTCAACATGGATTCCTCAGTTTTTGCAGATCAAGAAAGGATTCCAAAACATTTGCTTGTTCTGTTTTGTGTCCTCAGGATACATTTAAATTGTTATTGCTGGAGGCTATGTGGACAAAATCCTTGAATATTTGAAACCCACCCCTTGCTGCCTCTATCCTTGCCTTGGAAAGTCTCCTTCTTTTAGTGACGGATATTTACCACGGCTGTTAACAGCAATTCAACTTAGGCTGAGTTGTTTTAACAATGCCATGGCTGCTTGTTAAAACAACTCAGGCTAAGTTGAATTTGTTGTTAACAGCCTGGGTAAATAAGTCACTGGAGGAAGGGGCACTTGCTGGTAATTTAAAGGAAGCTGTGATCCAACCATTTCTCTTTTAAAAATAGCTCTCATGTGACCTTCTGACTTAAATAAAGCAGGGTAATTTCACATCTTCCTTCTGGGGTCAAAAACAAACCAACCAACCCAGAGAGGCCAGTGATGTGGCAGCTTCAGGTATTCTTGGGTGAGATGGAAGTTATGGACACATGCTAATCAGAATTTAGGGAAGGTTTTGGGACTGAAACCATCTTGATTGCCTGCTCAGCAATCTTCATCTAGGAAAGAGAGAGTGAACTGCTGCTCATTCTTCTACACCTCTTGAAGACATTTAGACATTTAGCAGCAAAGACCAACAAATTCTTTTCTGTCAGCTGAGATCAATGGGTATTGGAGGGACAGAGTGGGAGCGATCCTATTTTTACTTGACTCATTGATGCCAAAGTGGATGGCTGAATGAACTTTGAGGTACGGCAAGAGTCTTTCTTCTCTCCAGTGCATTTTAACTATCTATATTTAATAGCCAAGAGAGATCGTTTGGCATTAAGGAATGCGGTATCAGCCCTATTTGTTATGTGCACCCACCTCAGGAACAGCAGTTTAGACCTAGGATGCTTGGAGATGGTTACAGGTTAGATATGGGAAGCTATTGGTACTTAATCCAGCCAAGACAGAGGTTATGATAGTAGGGTGATTTAAAACTGGAGGACAAGGAGGACAACTTGGAGGAAGGCGTGATGCTAGATCCTGCTCTAGTCCATAATAATAATAATAATAATAATAATAATAATAATAATAATTTATTATTTGTACCCCGCCCATCTGGCTGGGTTTCCCCAGCCACTCTGGGCGGCTTCCATAAAAACCAGAAATACACTAAAATATCACAGATTAAAAACTTCCCTGATGTCTTCTGAATGTCAGGTAGTTATTTATCGCTTTGACATCTGATGGGATCCCATGCTGGGATCTGCAATTTGTTCACAGGGTCCTGAGTAGCCGGAGTGTACTTGCATCTAGTATTACTTTGGATGGTGATGGAAAGGAGAGAGGGAAAGAGACAGAAGGAGCGGGGAATCCCTTTTGCCACTCTGATCTTGTTGCTACTTCTAAGAAAATAAAAGGGAAGGGAAATGACCAATACCTCATGAGAAGAGAAGACTCCCTGGAAAAGACCCTTCTCCTTGTGCCCTCCATCTTTCCCAACATCAGGGTCTTTTCCAGGGAGTCTTCTCTTCTCATGAGGTGACCAAAGTATTGGAGCCTCAGCTTCACGATCTATCCTTCCAGTGAGCACTCAGGGCTGATTTCCTTAAGAATGGAGAGGTTTGATCTTCTTGCAGTCCATGGGACTCTCAAGAGTCTCCTCCAACACCATAATTCAAAAGCATCTAGCATTCAGTTACTTTTGTGGGTTTTTTGATTTTTTTTCTTTTGGTGGTGGTGGGTGGGGAACTCGGAAAAAGTCCAAGCCAGATCTTAGGAGAGTCAGCCATCCCTAGGTCAATCAGCTGGTTGAACAGTGAGCACATGGGGATGAATAATCTCTTGGGGAGAAATCCTGTACATTTGAAACTAGCATATCCAAGAGAATAGGAGTCTAGCAATGTTATCTTTCTTTTCTTTTTGATATGAAAGGGCATTCAGTCATGGGATCCCATACCTGCAAACTGAAATTGTACAATGACCAAACAGTTTTACCACTTCATCTGTTGCTTTAGAACATGGCTGATATCAGCTATAGCTCAGTCAGTAGAGCATGAGACTCTTAATCTGAGGGTCCTGTGTTTGAGCCCCATGTTGAGCAAGAGATTCCTGCATTGCAGGGGGTTGAACTAGATGATCCTCATGGTCCCTTTCCACTCTGAAATTCTATGATTTTCCTGTTACTTTCCTCCTGGCATTCTCTGCAGGCATAATAAGGGGCCCTTCCATTCTCCTTCTCTTGCATCAAGAAAGGCCTTTCATCTTCTACTTCTTTGATCACAGTTGTCTCTGGCACTAATGCTTCTATCTTTGTCTTATCACTTTGTGGGCTGGTGGGTAAGCCCTTGTTTAATAGAAGAAAGGGTTAATCAGGCCAGGTAAAAAGTAAGCTACTGGCAACTGAGTTATTGAATAGCTGTTGTTTTCAATAATGTATGAACTGGCAGAGTTGTGTCAAGCACGCACATCTTCAATACTTGGTGTAGCTACTTTAGAAGTACAGAATGTGTTCTTTTGAAATACATAATGAACAAAGGAGAGAGCAAACTAAAGCTGTGGTTTGCACCCTAAGTTCCCATGAATGGAAAATTCCACCTCCACGCTGTAGGGATGTGGAAGATCCTAGCTTGTTGCACATAACACCAGTTCTGAGAGATCTGCATTGGCTCCCAGTACGTTTCTGAGCACAATTCAAAGTGTTGGTGCTGACCTTTAAAGTCCTAAACGGCCTCGGTCCAGTATACCTGAAGGAGTGTCTCCACCCCCATCGTTCAGCCCGGACACTGAGATCCAGCGCTGAGGGCCTTCTGGCAGTTCCCTCATTGCAAGAAGTGAGGTTACCAGACAGAGGGTGTTCTCGGTAGTGGCGCCCACCCTGTGGAACACCCTCCCTTCAGATGTGAAGGAAATAAGCAGCTATCCTATCTTTAAAAGACATCTGAAGGCAGGCCTATTCAGGGAAGTTTTTAATATTTAACGCTGTGTTGTTTTTAACACTTGATTGGGAGCCGCCTAGAGTGGCTGGGGAAACTCAGCCAGATGGGCGGGGTATAAATAAATTATTATTATTATTATTATTATTATTATTATTATTATTATTATTAATGAGTGCTCTGCCAAGAATCATGTAGGATTGGGGGTGCTGCACGCGTGCATGCAAAGAGCACCCTCCATTTGATGTGGAGAGCAGTCATTGTGGCATAAGCTCTGCAGACTAGAGACCACTACAGTTATAAACCTTATATTACAATTGCAAAAGGCCAATACCAGCCTGGTTCTGTAACTAAGGGGGAGTAAAGCATTCTGCCCAGAAAATATTTGTAAAAGGAATGCAGTAATATGAGTTAGTGAAGTGGGGTTGGTGATGCGATACTGGGTTCTCTGGCATTTAGCAGATAACTAGAACAGTCAGTTTCATTCACCTTTCTTTTCTCTGTCTTCATTTTTCATTCATTTTCCCATGAGAAATACAGCACCTACACACCCTTCCACATGCCAAAGAGGAAAATCGGGATGCACATCTTTTGGGGTCATGCTCCTGCACAAGTCACATGACTGGTGGGAGAACACAATCTCATGGGAGCCAAAGCAGGACATCCCGGGATCCAATCAGAAGCCAGAATTGCTTCTATAATTCTGGGAAGTACCCAGTATTTTAGAAGTACCCAAAGCAGTGTGCACAAAGTGAAGCCTGACATACAGCAGGGGAGTGTACAAAGCACGTATTACTTTCTGCTGAAACGGGTAGTGCTAAATGTTTCCAGCACTTCTGTAGACCAATTTCTGGCACAACGTCCAACAACCTCTGTTCAGCGCTGACTTTCTTACAAAGTAGTTGTTATAAGGCTCACACTAATGCAAGCATTCTTCCTACTGCAACGACTTGGGAACCACGTATAGTGTCTTTGCCTTAGCAGGATTCAGCTTCAGTCTATTGACCATCACTTATAAAAACTTATTGTCTAGCATCGTTCTCTGGAATTAATCTCTGCCTTGTAAACTCTAGATCTGCACTTCCCTGATGCTTTGATAGGCCCTGAACACCCCTGCAAGCATTTGCAAACACCGGTCTAAATGCTCTTACTCAGTTTTCTATTTCCATTCAAAGAGCTTTAATCCCTGCCCATTAAATTCGTTTGTATGAGGCTCATCATTCCTCACAGGCACTGTGTCACTCATAAAAGGATGAATGCTGCAGTGTGCTCCTTGCATGACAGAGCTTAAAAATGACACTCAACAGACTACTACTGACCCAGCAGAATAGGGGGGAACATTGATCTGGCAACCTCTGGCCGTTCTGCCAAGCAATAAACATTTTCTAGCTTCTTGCAGTGACTTGCACACAACACTGTTTTCTATATTAAATTTAGCTTTGGGGCATTATTACTTTGAAAGCAATCCAAATATTGTGTTTATATTGGAAGATCTAAATGAGGCACAGTCAGCTGTGCACAGAATTCAAAACAATAACCCTGGGAAAAGAACATTCTTTTTGGTTGCAACCTCATGGGCTATTGTATCAATGGGTATATCAAATCACTCAAGGAATCTGGTTCTCTGAATTCAAACTGATGATGAAGATGAAGAGTTTGGATTTGATATCCCGCTTTATCACTACCTGAAGGAGTCTCAAAGTGGCTAACATTCTCCTTTCCCTTCCTCCCCCACAACAAACACTCTGTGAGGTGAGGGGGGCTGAGAGACTTCAAAGAAGTGTGACTAGCCCAAGGTGCATGTGGAGGAGCGGGGAATCAAACCCGGTTCACCAGATTACGAGTCCATTGCTCTTAACCACTACACCACACTGGCTCTCCAGTGTGGAGACTTCTGTCTGTTGTTGGCACATACTGGCCAGTGCCAAAGGGCTTTTTTTCAGTGGTGATTACCAGTTTGTGGGCAGTAGTGGAAGAAAGATTTTCATTAGGTATGGCTGCTACTGCTTTCCAAAAAGTTCTGAAGCTGTGCTTCCCTATTTTCCCCCTTTTCTATTTCATTAAGCCCCACTAAACCCCAGGGGACTTCCTTCTGAATAAATGCATTCTCAGCAAGGCATGGATGAGTCTGTCAATTTCAGTTTCTGTTTCTCACTTTTCTAGACTTAAATTCAGTTATCCATATTTCCACAACCGTTTTTGAATTTGCTTTTAAGGATCATCATGAAAATTCATAAGCAATTTACCATGCATTAACACCTTTCTGCAGGCAATTTAACCCACTAGATTTTTTTGGGTAAAGTCTAATTTCCTCTAATATATTTTTGTATGCTGTCTCCACTAATATATGCATTTTAATGCACACCTTACCTTATTATGTGCATTTTTGGTACACGTGACTTGTCTGGCTGGACAACTGTGTTGAAAGATTCAAAACTGTAAATTTCAAAGGATGTCTGCCTTATGGTTCATATATTGTCTTGGAAAGTGCCAATTAGTTACATTTGCCTTTAAATGTGTATGGAATTCAATTTCTCCTCCCTCCCTATTTATGGCACAGCTAGGGATGGAGGAGAAATACAATTTAGTATACATTTAATGCTGAATCTATCAATTCCACACTTTTCAAAACAATACACAAACCATAACACAGCCTTCAAAATTCACACTTCTCTGAACATTGCAATGCAGTTCTCCAACTGAATTGAGTTTGGAAAACTACATGTATTAAGAGAAAGTGTCCAAAAAAAATGAAGTTATTGGTGTAACTAAGCAGAAATGCATTCTATTATGGAAAACTGCTCGCAGAAATGTGCGCAATAGTCGAAACTGCATATGAAATAAATTTTATAAATTTCTGCAAAATGTGGAAAACTGAATTTAAGACTGGAAAAGTAAGAACCCGAGAGAACCAAAATTGACATTTCCTTCCATCACTGAGCACAACCCACCTCTGCCTTGCCAGTCTTTCTGTCGCTCCCGCAGATGATTCACCAACTTTTCAACCCCAAAGACACACTTTACACAAGCACTTTGAAAAGGGGGCTTAGTATGTCTTATCAACTCATTAAAAAATGTGGCATTGGAAAAAAGAAAACCAGGTATTTTGAACTTTGGGAAATAAGGAGAGACGGTAACAAACTTAGATCCCATCCCTCGGAGCTGTAGGTTTCAGCTGCCTTCTCCGGCATATGTTGATGTAAAAGAGATGGTTGCACTTTTAGCTTTGAATATTTCTCACCAATTGATTCCCCCTGGCTGTATGCCCAGAGTCTCTGAGTATCATACTCTCCTAATGAAGGCTATAGAGCATTTATTTGAATAGACTCCTGCCAATATCAAAGTGGGGAAGCAAAAACAAAAATGCTACTGTGATGTGCAATTGTTAACTTTGAAAAGGAACCTTGGTATGCAGGTTAGAACAATATTCAAGGAGGGAATGGAGAAAATCATGGCAAACCCCAGTAACAAATGCAATGGTCACTGGGGAGTCAAAACCTTTATGCTTCAGGCCCTATTTAGACAGCAGAGAATGGTTTTCAATGCAAGAATGTTGTATTTAATAGCATTTGCTCCATGCTGAGGCAGGATGTAGAAATGGCCAAGGAAAGAGACAAGTTTTAAATACATACTTGGTGAGCCAGGCGGTTATTTCACCAAATGAGTAGTGCCGCAGCTGGGACCACACTGTGACAAAATTTTAAAAAGCAAGGGGGAAGAAATGGACTCTCTTTTCTCGAAGGGAAAATGTTTCACCACCGGCTAGACGAAATGTTGTGCCGCTGTATATAGCTTTAGCTTGCTCATTGTCTCAGCAGTGTTTCCAAATACTGTTTAAGCCATGGAAAGAGAACCCATAGCCTGTTGCTGAGGTAGATGTTACTGAACCAGAAGTTCCACCAGCATTAGCTGGTATGCCCAATGTTCAGCAATGATCAGCACTGTAGTCCGGTGACATAAAATATTAAAAGTTCCCCATCCCTGGTTCAACAAGATCTCAAGATTTTGATTATATTTGGAATTGGAGGCATTAAGGCTTGGTGTATAAAACAAAGACCAGCAGGGACTTCTTTCTGCAGCTATCTGCAAATAATGAGTGGTCCACAGTCCAAAATGAGTGGTCCACAGTCTGAAGCAGAAGCAGGAGAGGAGGGAGGCCAAGAGGCAGAGATGAGTCAGGCTGGTGAAGAAGCCCCTCCTGCTGTGACAAGCTCCTCTTCCTCCCAGTCTTTCATAACCAGAAGAGGTATGAAGAGGGATCAGCAAAGACAGGCACACAAGCAGAGTCTCTGATTGCTTGGGAAGGACCCAGGAGAAGAGAAGGCTTAGGTAGCTATGGGAAGATGGAGCCTTTAGTCTCCCTCAACTGCCTCATTTGGGCAAGATCTACCAAGAAGAATTGCTGTATTCGTTGGGCCTTCCCTCCTGAGCAGGCCTTGTTTCTTCACTTACTCTATTGCTGGCCTGTTCCTGTCAGTAGATGACCCTTTGAGTCCCTTCCATCTCTACAATGCTGTGATTCCACCAAGGCAAAATACTCAAGGTGTGTGTGTGTGTGTGTGTGTGTGTGTGTGTGTGTAAACCAGGACTGGTGAGCAATATGGTTGGGAAGGGGGTAGGTCTTGGATAGGGTGTCAGGGATCACACAAAGAGGCCGGAGGGCTGTACTTGGTTCTTGGACCTAAATTTCCTCACCCCACCACATAGTCTCATGTTAAACTCATGAATAGATCTAGCATTGGATTTTCTCCTGACATCTGTAAACTCCCTGACACTTGATATGATCACATATATCAATTCTACACCTTTACAGGTCCCAGTCCAACAGTTTGGATTGTGTTGCCTCTCCAATTTAAGTATTCCAGTTCAATGGGGACTCCCTTCATGTCTTGTTCCACATACTTGCTTCAGAAGCCTTCCTTTCTGGAATTTTGTTTTTAGGCCCTGCTGATGTCATTTTATCATCAAAAAAATATACATGTCCTTTAAAGTTTGCCATTTGCCTGATTATTCTACCGCACACGGAATGCCACTTAATTCAGGGAAAGTTGATTTGGATGTGCGATTTCAAGAGGCAAGAAACAGAACAGGCTTTCTTTTCTGCAGTGCGGTGGTGGGGGAGCAGTTAAATTATTCGAGGACCTTCAATAGGGTAAATGTAAATGTAAATCCTATGGGCAAGCTAAACAAGCACCACTTGGATGCTTATTCACTTCAGTCTTTTGGCGTTCACTCTGCTGGGTTTGTACTATGAAATGGCTCCTGTGGCTTTGATGTGGAAAATGAGAATGTTCTTTAACAGCTGATGTGGGAATAAAGAAGTAAATACAAGGAAACTCTTACCAGCTCTTTGTATTAAGTGCACTAAGTAAGTGTAACTAACTGCATTATGTTATTGATTTATCAGGATTTGACCAAGAGTATTTCCCTTTGCCCTTCCCCCCTTTTTTTGTTTAAGGACAAGGACACACACCACCAAAAGCAAAATAAGGGAAACGAGCCAGCCGCTAACTGGGTTACTGATAAATGATACTGATTACACTTCCAGCTGTCTCCATGAAGTATCCAAGGAACGCTTAATAATGACCTGAAATTGACTGGGGCTCATTGACCCTAGTGATTTAATTATTAGATATAAAATAAAATATACTTTCCGGGATGAGTCTATAATTTTAAATAAGGCTGTCTACATAAAGAACCACAACTATAATGAGACCCCAAAATGTGGACCAAATTGCTCAAATAATGGGAATTTAGGCAACTGATTGTGAGAAAATAAGGGAATTGCAGGTGATACAATTTTATTTTTATTTTTATTGCATTGCATGGAGATCTAGGCAGCCTGAGAATGCCTTAAGGGATGGCAATTGCAACTTATAAAACTGTTTCTTTCATGGAGAGCTCACTGCTTTCAATGGGATTACCCCAGAGTAGCAGCAGCACTCTGGTCTAAACTTTTTCTTCTTTTTCAGGTAGTCCAAATTGTTTCAAGGGTCCCACATAAAATCCTGGGCAGCCTAGTACCTCTTTCTTGATCATCATACTTGCACTATAAGCAATCTGTGAGTGTTCGTCATTGGGCTGCAACCTTGGGTTCTTGAAAATAGTCAGATTTAAACAGAAGAACATCTGAAGTCAGAAGTAACGCATGGTGGGCTGAATGTAGGGAGCTAGAGGGAACCAAACTGCAGCTATCCTTTCAAATGGCTCTGAATTCTGCAGGTTTTGTTTATTTATTGATCTGTCAAGATGTGCATATTGCTTAATCACCAAAACGTGTAAGCCGTTTACATACAGTTTAAAATATACATGAAAATCACCGATAAAATCAGATGTTAAAAATTAGTTCGCCTTAAAAAATGTAACAATAAAATAAAATCATGCATTAAAATAGATGTCAAATTTACACGTCTGCGTAGGCTTGCTTATATTTATTCATTCATTCAGCTGCATTTTTATAATCATGAAATGCATATTTTGGGAGGGAAATAACATTAAAATATGTAGTGTATGCTTATGAAAACAATGAACACTAGGAACACATGAATCACATAACTGTAAAGGTGGAAGGTGTCTGAGGGTCATCTAATCCAGTGTTTCCCAACCTTGTGCCGCCAGCTGTTATGGGACTACAACTCCCATCATCCTTGACTAGCAAGACCAGTGGCAAGGGATGATGGGAATTGTAGTCCCATAACAGCTGGAGCCACAAGGTTGGGAAACACTGATTCTAATCCAACCCCCTGCAATTCACTGAGGTTGGGGTCTTGATTGCATTCCTGTAAACATTACATTAGGGGAATTGGCCTGCACTTCTACGGCAAAAAAGTAACCCCTCTCTCTCTCTCTCTCTCTCTCCCTCTCTCCTTTCCTGTCTCCGCTGCTATAACAATCCCCTTTTGCTGTCTAATCTTTCTTTCCTTGCCCCATCATGCCTACCACATTGCCTGTCTTACACTCACAGAGTCGTCACCCCCCCCAACCCGGTTATTATTATCATGCCCATTACTATTATTCAAATCAGGTAGGGGGCATGAGTGATATTAGCTGCTGCAAAAACCTTAATAATAATAGCCAGTCCCCATCTTTCAGCCTTTTTTTCCTGTTTTGGTCTGTTGAGGGAAGGCAAGGCAAGGTTTCCAGCAGAGTTTCAATAATAAAACTGTTATCTCAGGCTAGCAAAAAGCATTGACACTCGTCTGTTTATCAGGAGGTTTCCTTTTGATGGATGGCACCTCGGTTGCATCTGGTAGCACTACGGCTCGCCAGGCTGAGGTGTGGCCGCTGTACATAGACCTGTAGAGCATGCAAGACTAGGCCCCAGAGGAGCACCCATGGTCAACTTTCCCCTCTTCTGATTTTCCTTTTTTCATTATGTTTGACATTTCTGAGTATGAGCTTTGTTCCAGGCTATTAGCCTATGGCAGTGGGCTGGTGAGGTGAGACTTGCAACTGACAGAACTAAGAGAGAGGTGAGCTCTTTCTCCTACTCTGCTTTTTTTAAAGAAAGATATTAAATTGGAAGATTGTCTCTCCCCCTTCTAACCTGTGGTGCTGAGAAACGAATTCTGTTTTGCCTAGACAGTAACAACCCTCACAAAACTGAGACTCCCTCTCGTTTTGAATTAACACATATATACGTTTAAAGAGAACATTAATTTGCTCTCAGAGCTTTACACAAAAACGATAAATGCCACCTACCCAAGGCCCAGGTTTTCCACTACATTTCTCTGCAAACAGGGAGGGGGGAAATGGGACTCAAACGTATGGCTATCACTTGTAGTATGGAAAAATAGCAAAATAAGGCAGGTTAAATGTTTCCTTTGTCAAATGCTGTGATTTAGCATGTGTGTCAGGGGGTGAGGAATTATGTACTAATAACACTCAGGCCCCCAGCCGCCCTCGATTTTCATGTCTCTCTTTCTCCCTTGTTATGCAAACATCACCCCCATCCCCAGTACAAACTTGGAGCAAATAATGTAAATCTATAAAGAGGCACTTAAAATACTTTTCAAGGCATAATATTTTTAAAATATGTGCAATTTTATGACAAAATAGCTGTGCTCTGCCTTGTGTCAACTGTGAAATCAGTATTAAATGTGCAGTCCACACTGGAATGCTTTATACAAAGGGGGAAAACAACAACAATAACGTCCAACAACATAGTAGAATGGTTGAGTGGTACTTATAATGACATGATGACATGTAGCAATCCTGAATGTTGCCGGATCATTTACTACCTCGTGTTTGTAGCCGTTCCAGAATTCAGGTGGCTGGCTGGGAGTCATTCTTCAGGAACAGACAGGAAGGATTTCCCCCTCCCTCCCCGTCTTAAATAGTAAGTCTGATCCAAACCATAACCCCCTATAGATATGAGCCTGGATTTGTTTAGGTGAACAAAACAGAGCCTTGTTCGCCAGACTTTGGATCTAACGTACTGCAGCTCTAACATTTACATATCATTTAGTAATACCGTCTGCTTTGAGTAACTTATTGACTGAAGTCAGAAACATATGGGGCAAGGTAATGAAAGACACATAATTGACTCTGAAAGAAGGAAGAGATCATTTCTGCTGATCGGCTATGAAAGGGTTTTGTTTTTTTCCAAAATCACAGTTCGTTTTGTCCTGTCTGAAGCTGATTGCTAGCCAGTCGAAAACTGTACCGTTTGGGGAAATTAGTACAGATGTGTAGAATCTAAAATGATTTTAGATATTTCTTAGCAGAACATTTTGGTAAAATACACGCATTAAGTGTGGGGAAATGCTATATGTTCACATTTGAGTCATGTCTTGTAGGGCTTGGGTTTCTCTAGGTAATGGCTGTGTTTTAAATGTGTCAAAGCATTTATGTTGACAGGTTAATGCACAGCTCAGTCAAGACTAGCTGTGATTTGGAAAACATCTCCACTTATTTTTGGCGCTACCCTAATGAAATGCACGAGTGCCAGTAGTTTTTGGGTTCCGGTCACAACACGGCAGTCTAGAAAAAGGTAGGTGTTTCTTGAAAAGCCACTGGGCCCAAACACACAATTAAGGCCACAGTTCTTACAGCACTCTTCTTCGCTGCAAATTGTGTTCAAGCACAACTTTTCTGGGTAGTGCCATCATTCTGATTCAGGACACACAAAAGAATGAGAGCCAGTGTGGTGTAGTGGTTAAGAGCAGTAGATTCGTAATCTGGGGAACCAGGTTTGTGTCTCCGCTCCTCCACATGCAGCTGCTGGGTGACCTTGGGCCAGTCACACTTCTCTGAAGTCTCTCAGCCCTACTCACCTCACAGAGTGTTTGTTGTGGGGGAGGAAGGGAAAGGAGAATGTTAGCCGCTTTGAGGCTCCTTTGGGTAGTGATAAAGCGGGATATCAAATCCAAACTCCTCCTCCTCCTCCTCCTCCTCTTCTTCTTCTTCTTCTTCTTCGGTGGGCAGCGGTTGTGGACCTCTGACCCATCAACCATCCCCAGCAGCTGAAGTCACGTGTTGGTTGGCCATTAAGGGAACTCCCTGGCCAGAATTGAGCAGGATTCCCTGCCAGAAAATCAAGATAAAAATAGGCCAACCAGGGGCGCCACTGTAGGGGCAATGCCTTGCTGCCTGGCTGGGAATTGTGTCCTGAACCAGAGGCATATACAGGGTGCCCCATTATAGGGGTCTCAGTGGAAGTCTCTGTCTCGAAACCAAGAGGGAGGCAGACAGGCCATAGAACTTCCAGCAGCGACTTTAGGATGGCCACCTCCATAGATCAATGTCTTGGGAGGCCCATATGACCCTGATGCAGCTTCAGGCCTCCAGCTGGAGGCTGGAATGGATATGTACCCAATGCCTGACCAGCTGGAGGCTGGAATGGATATGTACCCAATGCCTGACCAAATTTGACCTACACCTGTAGTCAATAAAGTTGTGGCCATTTTTAATCCAGATCATTGTCTGTTTGAGTTTGTTCTGCTACACCTATTAGTACTCGCTGCCTGAGGGAGGGTGGCGCTGCAACTGGTGCCACAAAGGGGAATTAGACAAATCCATGGAGTATAAACCTTTCAATGGCTACCAGCCTTGATGTCTACATTCCACTTCCACTGTTGGAAGTAGGGAGGCTGCTGTCATGCTCAGATTCCGCTTGCGGGCTTCCCATGGGCATCTGGTTGGCTACTGTATCTGGTTGACCACTGTGAGACAAGGATGCTGGACTAAATGGGCCTTCAAAGAGAGCTTTTATGTTCCTATGCTTTATCAAATACAGTGGTACCTCGGGTTACAGATGCTTCAGGTTACAGACTCCATTAACCCAGAAATAGTACCTCGGGTTAAGAACTTTGCTTCAGGATGAGAAAAGAAATCGTGCAGCGGCAGCAGGAGGCCCCATTAGCTAAAGTGGTACGTCAGGACCTCCAGAATGAATTAAGTTCTTAACCTGGGGTACCACTGTATTTGGAAACTCAGGTGACCAGAAGGAACCGTCAGAAGCAGCTTCTAATTCTATGCCAACAAAACACAACTGAAAAACACAACAGCTCCCCTGCCCCAGGCACATGTTTGGCGCATGCAGTGGCGGGCAAGAAGTCCACCTTGAGTGATGTTCTAATGCAAACCTATCTCACTGCCGCTCCCAGAAACAATACGCGAAAAGAAGAAACACACAGGAAAGTGCTGATGACTTTCATGAGGTGTTTGCTAAAGGAAAAAAGTACGAACTGATGTAGAAATGTGAAGAGCAGAACTTAAGATTGCAGCCCCTAACGGACTTAGCTGAGATGATGAAATTGACATGTTTAATCAGAGAAAAGTCATTGTTAACATTTGTTAGAGATTGGGAACCTCTTGTGGACTTTTTGCATGAAAAAGAAAAAAATGATATCTGGATTTGAGGATAGAAGATAATGTTTGTTTATAGAAAGTGGCTTTGCTGGGTGTTATGTTGGATTGGACGAAGTGAATATTGTTTTTATACAGCAGACAGATGAAGAATCGGAAGTTCTTTACTTTCTGAATCTTATTTTTTCTATCTCTTTTAACCTTGTTTCTATTCTTCTTTTATTTCTTTTTCTATTTCTTTCTCTCCCTCCTTTGTGTGTTTTTATTGTATCTAGATAAAAGTCTTGGTTTGTTTTAAAAAGGGGAAATATTAAGCTTTATATTTTTCTCTTTAAAAAACCTTAATAAAATTTATTTTAAAAATAAAATAAAACTGCAACCCCTAATAGGAGCTACAAAGCCTTGCCTAAGATCTGATGAGTTTGGCAAAACACAGGAAGCTGAGTTAGATAGTAAGCTCACCTAGTTCAGTATGGTTGAAACCAGTTGGCAGTGGCTGTCCAGCAGTTTTTCCCCAGCCCTACCTGGAAATGTCAAGGACTGAACTTGGAACCTCTTGGATGCAAAACATGTGTTCTACGTACCGTTCTTTCCCTCAGACACGGTGCACAAATAAAAGGGGGGGGGGAGATTTTGTTACCTAGGTTACAGGCTGCTCACCACCTACTGTCACTTTCTGTATGTTGCAACATTACATACTATTATTTCCACTGCAGCTAGTATGAAACAAACAATACTTTTATTTGCAGTTAAGCTATGGGGGGAAAGTCTGCTGACAAAAATAACAAAAATTGAAGTGTCATGTTCTTCCCACACACAACAAACCATTCCATACTTTGAGACTTCTGCATTTAGATTAAGTTGCCGGGGGGGGGGGGGGGCAAACATGCTGAAAAGAAAATAAGTTCTGTTTCAGGTTGGAGGAAGCCGTCTTGGAACCAAATGCAAAATGACAACAGACTCCAACAGACTAAGGTTATCTGGAACTATAAGAGCAGTATAAACTATAAGGAAACCAAACTAGGCTAGGTGGGCCATTTGTATCCAAACGAGTATTTGGGATGAACTAGTTCATTTGACCAAAGTTCACAAAATGAGTTTTTTAAAAAAACAACAAAAAACTTTGAACTATACATGACAATCTGTCCCACCATTGAACTCGTTTTGTTTAATTACTTTTGTTCATTTTGGAATAGATCTTGGGACGGCTTCTTGTCTGACTTCACATTCGTCTTCCCCACAAAGAATCTTGTCACTCCATGTTGAATTTCATGCAGAATGAGACCCTGGGTGATGGTCACTGAATCATCAGGTATGTGCTGTTTGGGGCCAAGGCAGATAAAATTTTAGGCATCTCAACCTACTCTCTACTCCTTAGCAACACACGGATGGGTATGCAACACTACATTTAAATAATCAGTTTAGGTAAACCTGTGTTTACATATATCCTCTTCTAAAGAAAAGGCAACTTTCGTCAGAGTGATCTGTGTGAACATCTGTAACTGGGATGAGCCACTCATAATGTGCACCAGATAATGTGGGAACCTATCAAGAGTATTTGCACAGCTTACATCTTTGGCACTCTCAGTAATCCCATCTCTGGAATAGCATTTAATTGAAGATAAGTTCAGGTAGCTATAAAATGCTTTCTCGGGTTCTGCAAAACCTCTGGGTCAGGTGTTATTTTATTAGCACTCCAAGCCGTGTCAGGGTCAAATTTGCTCTCCATAGATTTTCAAATTTCAGAGATCTTTCATGTGGCCCACTAGTTTGGTTCATAATCTATGCTCCTCGATACCACTGCAGCCATTTCGTTGTCCCAGAGTTCTGCTGCCTATAATGGAACTGCCACAGCTAGTATAGGACTATATATATGTGCAGAGAGTGAGCCACCATTTCCATGACTATATCTGCAGCTACAGTCATGGAAATGGTTGCTGGCTCCTGTGGTAAGCACTTGGAGTATTACTTCTTGATAAAGAATCATGTATTGATTTTAAAAGGTACAGAGTTTCAAAATAATCATACAACGTGGTTCACAAAAATATTAAAGGCACTTAGTTACAAACTATATAATATGTAATTATGCAATAAACAAATAAAAGGTCAGGATGGGGAGGGGAAGGGTATCAATTAGTAGCTTATTTATACATTTCTTCACAGTAAATAGAAAAGAAGGTCTACGTTGGTGTAAATACAGAGCATATAGGAAAGGTTGTTATTTATAATTTCCTAAAAGCAACCATAGACTTCTGAATGCTGGATGTGGGTTCAAATTGTGCAGATCACCATCCTTTACATAATAAAATCATGCCTTATTACAGAGAATTTGTTTTTGTTTTGACCTCTTGCTACTTTTAATCTACAAGTAATTTCCCCCCAATATGGTTGTCTCCCACACTTTGTTGTACCATGCTAAGAGGGTAGCTCCATTTAAACCTTTCCAGTATCTGGTGATAATAGCCCTGGAGGCCAGTAATAAATGGGGCACCATCTCTCTGCCGTGCGTAGGTACAACTCCAGTTTCAAATAAATGTATAAGTGACATCTGGGGAAAGGCAGCAATCATACGGTTCTTGAAAAGAATGAGTCCCAGAAGGGTTGTACTTTGGCACTGAAGCAATACTTTTCCATACAGTCATGATGAACCGGCTTCTCTTGTATAGGTGGATTAAGTCCCCCTTATCCCAGAGCAATGCTCCCTCCCCAATCACAGGAAGGGGTGACAGGGCAAGGAGTATGTGCTGAACTGAAACCATGCCGACCCTCCAAGTGTCCCTGTTTTCCAGGGATGTCCCTGATTTAGAGAAGCCGTCCCGGTTTCTGATTTGATCCCAGAATCTACCCTATTTTCAGTGGAGAAATGTTGGAGGGTATGGAGTTATCTGACCCCCGAGCCATCTGAAGGCAATTCTGTATAGGGGAGTTTTATTAAATATTTAGTGTTTTATTATGTTTTTATTGTCAGTTTACATATCTTAGTACAGAAAGTATAGATCTGATGTGTAGAGATCTTTCCAATTCTAATTAATTCAAGAAGGTTCTGGATGCTTCTCTGTGTGAAAGAACCAAACAGAAGGTTCATGATGTTTGGGTTATTCCTTCAGAGAAGCTGAGTACAGCTGGCTTAAACTGCTTCTCTTATCTCTTCTGTCAAGGTCATGCTGACTATAAAAGTAAGGCCAGAAGGTTTCACTTTCACTTCCTATCTCTTTTCCTTCTGGTGTGGTGTTCTGCACATAGTATGCATAGTGTTAAGGTTTGGACTTACTATAAGTTAGTGTAAGTTTAAGTTAAGTCTGCTGCAACTGGGTTTCTTATGGACAGTGCCAATCCTGAATGTATTGGATTTGTGACCATTATGCTCATTTGCCTTCAGTAGCAGTAAAGCTCTGCTGGATGAAATACAATTACCTCTGGTCTATTTTGTGGGAATCCTGCAATGTGTTTATGTTTGTACTCTGCTAACTATACATTGGAGTTCTGCTCTGGATCAATTTTGAATAGAATTTCATGAGTGGCTGGGGCAACCCAGTAAGATGTGTGGGATACAAATAGTAAAATTAGCTTTATGGAATGGGACGTCCCTATTTTCTTTGGAGAAATGTTGGAGGGTATGACCATGCAGCTTCCCGCCTGACCATATTATTACTGCTTCCTATGTGGATGGGGCTAGGTGGGGTGGAGCAGGCAGTAGTGAGATTCAGGCCATTCACAATGTTCACTGGCAGGAACATTGGATCGGCAGTGGGCTAAATCTCAGTCCCACCCCAGCGTTGTCCAGGTAAGCCTGGGAGGGCAGCTGTGCCCCCAACACTGTATCAGTCAGGTGGCATTCTGCAATCTCTACCATGTGGAGGAAAAAGCACAACCACAGTATTAGTTACAAAATTCATAATACCGCAATTATCAGGATTCTGATCCATATGCTTCAGAAGATAGGCTTAAAGGCAAACACAATACCTGTGGACTATCTCGAATCCTTCAAGGTACTCTGGAGGCTGCAGGAGAAAACATAATCAGATAAGCTCATAGCAATGGATTCTTTGCTCCCCTTTCTCTGTGTACAAAGAAAGTAAATTTGTACAACAGTCTCTCTTAGATGCACCATTATATCAATCAGTCAACAGCTTTAGTTTCCATGGTAATCTTCTCTTTTCCCAGATCCAAAACATTTGACACAATCTGATTTGATCACAATGGAATAATTACACATGCAGGAAACCTTTTGCCTGCATATGCAGGGAACTTTTTTCATTCAGCTTATGAAACAAAAAACGGAATGAGTTTCTGACCGTGCCATACATCATAGATTTGTACCTTCTGGATGTTTCATTGTTTGTGGTTGGATACATCAGGACTATTGGCTGTTCTTGGTGGCTAGAAGGCTCAGTAGAAACTGGCCCAGCTTGGTTGTTCCACCTCTCCCGATTTTGTTACTAAAATATTATTTAAAAACCACAACGATCCATTGTAATGTTCCATACAGTCTTTCAGTACTGAACAAATGCTAGCATTCCTGACTCTGCTGTCATCAATCATGTTGTAAAGTCTCATTTTGAAATAATTACCGTACACAACATATTTTGAACCCTGGCAGCATAGTCTAAATCAGGAGTGGCCTTCCAGATGCTGTTGAAATACAACTCCCATTTTCCCTGACCATTGGCCATGCAGGCTGGGGCTGATGGGAACAACGTCAGAAGGGATCCCATTTACTATACCTGGTCTACATAAACACGCAAGTAGCATTCTTTCTAAAATCATTATCAAGTTGTGTTGTAAATCAATGAGCCATAATATCATCATACCTATGCTAATACTTGTGGGATTAATAGATCAATTTGGTGAACAAAAACAATACCAATTAGGAGTTCTTTCTGAAAGTTTAATGTTCATGTTTGTAAATTTTGCTATCATTAAAACTGTTACAAATAATTGGCATTTTGATTATTTCAGATGTTTACTTTCCCTTGACAGACATTGTTTAGTCTGATTGAGCTTGCTTTCTTTCTTTCTTTCTTTCTTTCTTTCTTTCTTTCTTTCTTTCTTTCTTTCTTTCTGCTTGAATTTATAAGTTAGCAAAATGCATTTATTTCTCTTCTGGTAAAATTACATTAACCAGATTTTATGAAGGCACCTCTATTCAGCCTCTGCTTTATTAGTAAAATTGGAGCCTTTTCTTTCCCTTTAAAATCCCCATTCCTGGTCAGTAGTAAATAGTTGTGCAGAAGCAAAGACTAAACTCAGATGAAAGATTTGGGCTGCATGTGAGCCAAACCACATGATTATATGGATCATATGATGGCCAACCACACAATCATAATGTTATTTTGAAGGCCCCAATCAGGAATTGGCTGTCAGCAGTCCAAGGATGCATCACACTGGGAAATTTGGTCTGCACCTAAACGCCTTATGACTCAACGGTGCTGAATTGGCATCTCCAGGGCAAAAAAATCTCCAACCACCAGGAGAGCAATTTCTGTTGTTTCAGTGAATGAAGCCGGTTATGTAAATTGCCTTTTTAATTTCTTTTACCAAGGGGCTACAGAATTCCATTCTGGTTGCTTCGTTCCAAAACAGCCACCTTTTCAGCTATTCCTACATGGGTGAATTTCTTTTAGACAACATTTGCAATTAGAGAGCACGTGATGCCATGGAGCCTTCATCACATGCCTGCAGAGTTAATGTACCAATGTTGTTATTTTGTACTGCACAGTGCATTTGAGACAAACTCCATCATTAACTTTATGCATAGTTCATAGTCCATTTGCTGGGTTGCTTTGCCCTTCAAGTCGGTTTCTTTAATATTTTACCACCAGGGTACATAACATCGCATTAATTTGCATTAGACACAGTTTTGCACATTGTTCTGCTATGATTTTCAGGAATAACTGCAACGTCTGCATCCATAATTCCATCTAACAGTTTAAAACTAAGTTCTGCAGTAGCTTGAGCACTTATTTTATATACACCGAAGCCCCTCCTGTGATTTCAGAGGAGTTTTTGTTTGTTTGTTCCTTTTCTACTTCTTGTGGACTGGAATCAAAGCAAGTAAGGCAGAATAAGTTACTGTAAGCTTAACAGATGCAGATTTATGGTTTTACATGATAGATAAGATTAGATCAGACTACATTGCCCCATTTAAGAATAATTGGACTGTAAGTCTTAACTACATATTCACACAAATGAAACTTCATCCCCAATTCACTGAGTTTTACTATTCCAACATTTTCTACCTTTAAGTCCTCTAAAATCTGCTTGATTATATTGTTTCACTGCTCCCTTAATGATTATTTGAAACCCACTGCCAGAATTTAGAGCACTGCAAAGTACTTATCTTGGTAACAAGTCCATTAAAAGAAAGAGATCTGATTGCACTAAAGATGCCATATATCTGTTGGGCAGCTGATATATAAAAGAGCACATATAAAATAATAATTAAGTCCTAGGGACATATATTCCTCGTGATACCATATGGCCCAAATATCTTTTAGTACAGTTTAGTCTAGAAAGGGTTTAGATTTTGAGAGTAGAACTGTACCAGCAAGGAATCCAGGCACACTCTATTCAGATTTCAGATGCTGTAAAATGAAAGCCCACATTTGGATTTCATGGCTTGCTCCGTATCTATCTTTAATAACAAAATGTTTCATTACTCACAGTGACAAGTGAATGACAGGAGAATCCACTTTATTAGAATATAGGCTATTTGAGCCCTATTGATCCCCTTTGTGCCAATTCTAAACAAATACAGTGTTTCATTGTGGGTTTCACTGAGGGCTAGGTCCCATAATCGCAGCTGTGCTTTTGTGACTCTGGTGTTCTTGACACCATCTTGTAAACTTAGTCAAATGGTGAAAGTAATGAGCAACTAACAAACGGAAAGCCACCAATGGTAAAATTATCCATTCTTCAACTGCTGCCCGACATTAGGAAGAAGAAATAATATTCTCATTCTCCACTTTCGAAAGTACACAAAACATGGTGTAGTAATGGGAGAACTGTAGTATTTTTTGGGGGGGGGGACTATTAAATCTTCTTATAACCCTTCCAGGCAATGCCACTGCTTGTCAACTTCCTCCTCGTGTTGCCCTTGTTGAACTTAGCTGGGGGGAAGATGGGCACAAAACTATTATTTGCTGGCTGTGCCTGTAATTGGCTCTGGCTCCATCTACTGTGGGCCTCCCACCCTACCAGTCCCATGGGTTCCAGCCACCATTGCCTGTATTGAGCATCTGTTGGGTTGACACAGTTCACAGGCCCATTGTTCTATAGTCAGCAGGATCAAGTGCTAAAGGCTTTCTAGGACTGGTTTTCCTGAGGTATGAGGCAGGGGCCACCTGTCTGAATGCTCCCCCAAAGAAAAAAAATGCTTGCACAAACCAAACTGGTAAGTCAAGCAGCAGAGTTCATCCTATCTTTATTCCCAACCATGCTGAGCATTTATTTTATTTTGCAGGGAGGTCTTTCTGATTGTATGAGCATATATTCCGATGTGAAATGTCCACAGATATATGTTCCAGGTAAATATGTACAACTTAACAGAGCAATCTTATATATGTCTACTCATGTGTAAAGATCAGTGAATTCTAGGGTTGTCATATTTCAAACAGTGAAAATCTGATCAGAAAAGTTGTTGAGCTATTTTCGGCAAATTCGCAAAAAGGAAAATAAAATGAAATTTTTAAGCTATTCTTAAGGAAAATCGCCAAAAGCAATACTGCTGACATGGGTTGCCATACATCCAGATTTTGTTGGACATTTTAGCGATTTCTGCCCAGACACTGCTTTTGATGGCAGTATTCCAGATATATTCAGGAAATTATGGATATATGGCAACCCTAGAAATTCAATCAAACTTACTCCAGAGCCTAATGTTGCGATCCTATTCCCATTTACCTGGGAGACAGATCCATTGAGTACACATGCATAGGACTGCAGTGTAAATCGGTCAATAAGTTGCTCTGTTTTTAGAAACTGAAAAATAAAGTTAAGAAGAGCCCAGGCTGCTTTGAACACCTTGCTGAAACCATCGTATCTAACAACGCTCATGTTCATGGATAACATATGTCTTGCATCTGCTTGTTTATTTCCCCATAAACTGATTAAGTCTGTCAATCATTTCAAAGTGTAATGATAAATATAGAGTATAAAGTGCATTATTCACCCACCTGTAATACTTTGATAGCTGCTTGGCACTCTTGACGCTCTTTCCTACTTAAAGTCCTTTTCAAATCCATGTTATAGAAGCATCCTGCATTTGCCAATAAATAAATAAATAAATAAATCCCCTCCTCTCTTTTTTAATTAAAGGCATTCTGAAAAAGCAAATGCTTTGAGTAATAAACTTGGCAACAAGGATTCATATAGTGCTGATATATTGGGGGTTTATTTTTAAATTTATATATTAAAAAGATTAATGGATAAAATACAGTCTCCTAAAAAGAACCTCAGTCTTATGCAAGACTGGAAACCAGATGAAGTCATGATTTTGCAGCTGGTTAGGCTATTCATCTGGAAGTTGAGACCAGCTGCAGTTGGTAAGGCCACCCCCCCCCCCATAGTTGTTGGAAAGCAACAAAGGAGTCTTGATGGGGGGGGAGTATTTTTTCCCTATATCATAAGTCTGAGTTACTGCTTTTTCCTTTTAGATGGTGTATCTCTCTTTGTGTGTGTTCACAAGTATAGATACACTGTATTGAGACAAAGATGCATCTGTCATGTAAAGTCACAGGCAAAATGTAAGTTTCCAACAACTTTATTAACTTGGCTCCATATGTACATAAAGTTACAAAGAGGGGAATGGAAAACCAATTCATTTTAGAATTGACAAAGTTACTTTTTTCCTGCAATTATGAACTATTCAGAAGGCAGCCTTTGCTTTAGTGGAGAGAAGAATGGCTGTGTCTGGATATATATTTGCTGTTTACTGCTAGTTGTTTCTACCAGGCCTAAGATACTTGATGCAAACTTCTGAAACTGCTTTATACAAGTCATAACATTAGCTTATCCAGCTGAATGCTGCCTTTGCTGTCAAGAGTGTGTCTCCCAGGGCTCATGGAAGAGCTTTTGCCTGAGCTGGTCTCTCGATTTTAAACCGGGTCCTTGCGCATTCAAAGCACAAATTCTGCCACTAAGTTTGGTGCCCTCACCTCTTTTTCTAATAATGTGTAATAATTATAATTATTCAACTCTTTGTGGAGTTCCAGCTCTACTCATATATAAGCCAACATCTCCTTTCCATTATATAAATAGCCATTCGGCTGAGGTTGGTTCGACCTCCATTTAGGCATTCACTTTTCAAGTATTGGCTCTGGGAAAACTTAACCAAGGTTTAGTTCATCCATGATGTGAGCATCTTAACCATGTATAGGCAAACTCGGCCCTCCAGATGTTTTGGGACTACAATTCCCATCATCCCTGACCACCAGTCCTGTTAGCTAGGGATCATGGGAGTTGTAGTCCGAAAACATCTGGAGGGCCGAGTTTGCCTATGCCTGATCTTAACTGTTTGATAATAAAGAGGATAACTATTTCTTAGTATTGTTGCTCATAATGGATCCAGTAAAGATTCAAAACACTGGGATTAAGCCAAATGCACAGGGTAATTATTGAGAAACTTTTGGAAGCTCATCTATCTATCTATCTATCTATCTATCTATCTATCTATCTATCTATATGCAAGGTATGAGTCACTATGAAAAATCTGCTCTTGTATCTGCTTGCTGATAATTCACAAGCCACTGGAATGTGTCAAAATATGTTGGCCAATGTGACTGTAAAATTATCTGCTAACTTCCCCAAGTTCCTTATTAGATTGGTAAGATTCGCCGCCCCGTAAATTTGATGGTCTGATGGTCTCCATTTCCCCTTACAAGCTGCTGTCAAGTGGTATTGGCAATTAGTGGGAAAATTCTATGGCATTCTATCCTTATTCAACAAGCAGTGTGCATCTATCTTCTCTGAGAGCCTTTATAGACCATAGGAACCCTGCTTTTTAGGCATATGGTTACTGTACCACAATGAAGTTATTCCTTATTTCCTCATCTTGCCAGCGATGGCTGACCCAAGACATTTACCTGCCTAAAGCAAAGCAACAAATAGCATTCCCTCTCATCCAAGTCAAGGAACACAGTGCTCCAACAAGTGGCTTTCCCTCTCTTTGGCAGTAAAATACAGTGTTAATAAATTGAATAATTAACAATCTGCTGCCCTTTCATGGTGCTAAAAATAAGCTTCCCCAAAGTGCTGCCTCACTCTGGCCGAACCCTAGAAGTCTTAGCCAGTGCAGATCTTCTTCATCAGAAGCCACCATATCCCATCACGTGTTCTGCCTCTTGCAATCAAAATATCAATTCAATCACTAAGGGTTCAAAGCAGTTCAACGCTGAAAAATAGTTTGAGCTTTCTCTGTTGAACACAAATGGAAACATCTTATGCAACTTCTTGAGGAGATAAAGAATGGGAGATATCAAAGCACAAAGAGTTACCCCATTTTAAGATCAACTGAAAAGAGCAGACCCTAATATTTACATAAACTAGAACAGTTGGTTGCTAGACTGCAGAAGATGATGGAAACCTTCCTTTTCTCTTTTGCCTGTCGCTCCAGGTACCTTTGACTGTCAATATTACTGTTCTCCAACACTTTAGAAAACGATCCAGCAGGAGAGCAAGTTTTTTCCCCCAGATTCATTTTTATAAGCATATGAATCATTAAAGTTTCTTTATATTCCAGCTTTTAAAAAGACTTGGTCGTGAAAATCAATAGCACCATTGTAAGGCTGTTCTGAATGCATCCTTGTTAAGGGACAGCTGAGGCACTTAATAGTGTGAGCTGGAAGCTAGGTCATCAGTCCAGTAATCACTTGATCTTCCTTTAGTTCCCAGATCCCTGCAAGAGAGCCACAAGGTCACCCATTCTGGTTTCCTGCAGGAGACAGAAAACAATAGAGTTAGCACATAATCCCTTCTCTAGGCTATCGTATATTTTTAAGTAGCACCCTCTGAGCACACAACAAGGCTAAATTAATTAATGCTTTATATGTACTCGCAGTTCAAAAGAGCTGTTAAACCAAGTTGCCGTTTAGTTATAGTTAAAAGACTGCTGCATAAGAGCTCATTTTAATTTCAGGGTTTGGGACTGATTGTTATAGTTATTATTTATTAACACCCAAAAGGGAGATAGGCAATTTGGAATTAAGATTATTTTTATTAATAGAACAATAAGGATTCACAGCCAGTCACCCTAGATCTAATACGTGGGCAGGTGTGCCAATGTCAAACCAAAAGGGAGCATCCTTTTTCCCACCCAGGGCAAAGTGACCCAATTTGGATGCATCACAGCTATCATACAGCAGGAGGCAAGATTCCCTTCTCCAGCTAGGGGAGCAGGGTATAGGTTCCATACCTGTGCACTTCACTCCTGATCTGACCATTTAGCAGAATGCACAGGAGAGACCCTAAGAACACAAACCCAAGGTCCTGCCAAACTGGTTGGCAGGTGAAGGTGGTAGGTCACATGCCCTTCACTGCCCAGTGTCAAGGTGTTTAACCTTGGCTTTGTGCACAGTCCTCTTACCTGCCCACAGAAAATGCCAGCCAATAAAACAATTACCAGTTAACAGCCCACCACCTTAGGAGAGAGTCAAATCAAAACTCAGGACAGCATGAAGCAGGGGGGGGAAGGTGCTCTAAATGCCAACTGAGGGCACCCAAAAAAATTCCAACTCAGTCTACTGAGTATGGGCAAAGCCTATATTGCCAAAAGGTGGGATGCAGCAAAGGAATGGAATAAGGTTCTTAGGATGGTGCCAGCCTTATGAGTCAGAGTGTCAGGACCATACTGATTGGTGTACCCAGGCCACAGAACTGTCACACTCAGCATCAACTCAAGACGTTCTTCAGAAATGGGGTGAGGCAAATCCACCTCACCCTAATGACGATTTGTGTCATTTCAACCCCACCTTTCACTACTAAGGCTGCCAGACAGCAGCTGATGAAAGAAGGTTCCAGAAGAGGTGTGGTTCAGGAAACAGGCAGGTTTAGGAAGCTGGCAGCTGTGGATCTAAAGCCAGGTTCTTCAGGATCTTGGTCCTGCTAACTCAAGTGAAAACGTCTCTTCAGAAAGACATTTTCATTGTTGCTGAACATCCCATCAGGCTGACATCTGGACCTGAAAGAAGACTTCATCCTATAAATAAGTCCTGTTCTGCGAATGCTGGAAGGGATGGAGGGAGATGAAAGTGTAAGGCCCTGGATTTAAAGAGGGATGTAACTAGATGGTAACTTCCATATTCTGAGCAACTATACCAAGTTTTAAACAGGACATAACGTCTGAAAATGCAACATTTTCTTCTATCAATATATTACGCTTCAATCTTTAAATTAATCCCATTTATACATATATTATCCCTACGTGTGTATCTTTCTGGTTCTTTATTTCGGCAGGGGATCAATCTCAAGCATATGCTATTTTCACCAGGCTACTATAAAAAGAAGTGAAATTATGGTTCTTTATAAGGAATTTATTAGCAGGCTTAAGTTATATATGTTTTCCACAGAGCTATAAATCAGAGATGTGGAACC
The DNA here is from genome assembly GCF_964252035.2 of Podarcis erhardii. Taxonomy (NCBI): domain Eukaryota; kingdom Metazoa; phylum Chordata; class Lepidosauria; order Squamata; family Lacertidae; genus Podarcis; species Podarcis erhardii. Next base: position 69,765,624 of record NC_138510.1, read on the forward strand.
TGTGCCCCTGCTGGCTGGGTCTTCTGGGAGTTGGAGTCCAATAACATTTGTAGGGCCATGGCTTTCCCTTCTTTGCTCCAGGCAAGCAACTGGCAGAAGAACACCATTGCACTTAAAATTTGCTCCAGAGGGTTGGGGGGACACTCCAGAGCCAGCAGACGAGGGGTGAGAGGTGGGGCGCTGCAGGTAGGGAACTCCACTCATGCAGCCTTAGATACAACCTTAAAGATCCAATCACGTTTTGATATAAACACATACCTTTTTAAAACAGTAAATCTGCTTGCAAGGCCCCTTACTCTGTACCCACATTTGTCTTTGAGAAGCAGAAATAATAAATAGCAGCAAAATCCAATGCAGGTTCACCACATAAGGAGTGTCTCCATCCCTGTTGTTCAGCCCAGACACTGAGATCTAGATCCAAGGGCCTTCTGGTGATTCCCTCGCTGCAAGAAATGAAGTTACATGGAACCAGGCAGAGGGCCTTCTCAGCAGTGGCACCCTCCCTGTGAAATGCCTTCCCACCAGATGTCAAGGAAATAAAGAACTATACAACTTTTGGAAGACATCTTAAGGCAGCCCTTTATCGGGAAGTTTTTAATGTTTAATATTTTATTATTATTTTGTATATGCTGGAAGCTGCCCAGAGTGGCTGGGGGAACCAAGTCAGATGGGTGGGGCATTATTATTATTATTATTATTATTATTATTATTATTATTATTATTATCAATATCCAACTAGAACACAAACAAATGAGATGGAATGAAATTTGTGAGCTAACTTTCATTGGCAGGGGGTTAGCCTAAGCTTGTTGTCTCATTCATTCTCTCAATCCAGAAGAACTCACCCATGTGAGTTCACCAAGAGCTTTTATTTTGATAAGAAAAAGAGGGCCTCAGCTCTGTAAAAGTAAAGAGTAAGGTTCTTAATAAGTAACCCAGAAAACTGAAGCCAGATAACATATTTTGAAAGGAGGAGGTCTAGTCTCCCTATGTACTTTTCAGCTGAATTCCACCCCCCACCCTCAGATAGCGGGAAATGTTTTGAGTTATATCACTGATGGGCATATGAAAGTTTACAGACACGAAGGCAGGAATATTTGTATCCAAATAACTTATAAGCAAATAGAGCTCGTAACTCTGCGATCTACTAGTAATATTTTATAGACAGATGGAATATCTTTCAAGAAGGGTACTGAAATGCTGATAAACAGTAACTCTGATAGTTAAGCTTCCACCCTAGACATAAGAAGAATGCCAGGAGTGAAGATAATAATCTCCTGGGGTATGAAATATTATTAATTTTTCTTAAAGTTCAGTATGAAGTCGATATCCCCAAACACTTCACACTTTGGAGTGACAGGCCTGCTCAAATTAGCTGATCTGAAATCTAATGAACATTTGGACCATATGTTATCACAGGAAGCCAATCCCCCCTCCCTATAACACATGGAAGAGATATGCTTATTAAAGCTGAAGTAGAACAGGCTGAAATTTGAAAAACAAATCTAAGAAACAAACTCAATGCTAAGTTCTCTTTTCAATCTGCACCTGAAGTGCTTTAAATGTATGGTGCTTTAAATGCATGGGTGTGGGTGTAATCTAAGGCTTTTTGCATCTACCATTCCTTGCTTATGCAGTTAAAATAGTGATATGCAACATATGATATAGGAGTTGTCACATGCGAGGAATTCGCTGCTTTTTCATTGCTTTCCAGAATAAAGGATGCTTTTATTAATTGCTTTCCTTATAAAGGTCAAAAGGCCTCAAGAACACAGACCCTCCAAATGTTCCTATTTTCCAGGGACAGTCTCAGATTTACAGAAGCCATCATGGTTTCTGATTTGATCCCAGAATGTCCTTAGGACATGTTAGAGGGTATGCAGTTATGAGACTCTTTCCCCCCCCTTTTTTATTCACTTTTTCCAATCAGTATAAAAACTAAGACACATACAACAAAAAACCATAATAACAATAATAACACAAATTGACAACACAAAGTTAGATACAGTAATATCCCTGTGCCTGCTCCTTGTTTATCACCACGCTCTCCCCACTCTATTTCCCACTGTTATCCGCCTTGTCACTTAGATATTCGTTCCAAATTTCTTCGTATTTATCCATTCTTATTTTGCATCAACAAGCAATTCTTTTGTATGGAGCTAATCTGTCCATATTATCATTACATTGGAGAAATGTTAGAGGGTATGGAGTTATGAGACTCTTGAGCCAAGGAAATAAGTAACTATACGACCTTTAGAAGACACTTGAAGGCAGCCCTGTATAGGGAAGTTTTTAATGTTTAATGTTTTATTCTATTTTTATATATGTTGTAAGCCACCCAGAGTGGCTGGGGCAACCCAGTCACATGGGTGGAGTTTTATTATTATCAGTGTGTGTGTTTTTTCCAGGGGGTATTCAAGGGTATGCAGTACCAGCACCTCGTTTTGTTGTTGTTAAAAAGTGTGCCACTTACTGTAACAACTTCATGGTGAGTTCTGACACCTCTTTCTTTGTTGTTAAAAAGTGTGGCACAACTTCATGGCGAGTACCTGCACACATTTTTCTGGGGGGAAAAGCACTGATGATGATGATGATGATTGAATAGGATATCCCTATTTTCATCAAAGAAATGTTGGAGGATATGCTCACATCAAACTGTATTGATGCCCCAGCCATAGCCAAGAGATTTGGTCGGTGTGAAGGCTGAGCAGAATATACACCAGCAGAACATTTTGGTGGAGAAGGAGGTTGTCTAGGTTGGAAAATGTTCCCTGAAAAGAAGACCTTTGGGGGTTGTTTCCAGGGGTCCAAAGTCCCCATCAGCTGCTGTTTCAGCACATTTTTTAAAAAATAGGTTGCGTTTCTGCTTCCTAGTAATAGTGGCTTAATCACACATCCAATCAGATTTTAGGCAATTTCCCCAATATTTACTGAGTCGTCCCATACACCAGGGCACATTAGGGTCTTTCAAAGACACTTTGCAGGATGCAGAGGGGAAGATGGGATGTGCATCTTTTATTTGATAAACCTCCTTAAGTTCACTTCCCTTAGGATGCAAGTCAATGTATATTTTAATAGCAGGAGGGGAAATACATCTACTTTTGCTAATAACTTTAGTCTACACTGCCTTACTTCCGCTCAGTTGATAAGTCAAATTATGTTTGTTGTGGGAAAAGTGGCCCTTCCACATTTCCCCCCTTAAATACTTTGTCCTTCCTGATGTGGGAGCATACAAGATGATCTTTCAAATACTGCAGGTGCAGATCTAATCCAACTGAAGAACATTCACTGCGTCCCTTGCTCTTATTTGATAAAAGCAAAGTGCCACTTCCATGCTGCTTCTACAATAGAAAAACACACACTACAGCATTCGCAAATTGTGTATCCTGTCAGGCTCAGGAAATGCTAGTGATGCACTTTATAAGTGACAATCTTTCAGGGCCTGTCAGTCAACAAGGAAATGTATTTTCTAGGTGGTGAGGTACAATTAAGTGGGACATTTTGTGATATCAGATGAAAAGTTGAAGATCTCCAGAACTGCAAGTTTAGGGGAGGAAACTGTAGAGTTCTGAAGCAGTTACAAGAAGTGGTAGCTAGTGTTTTTTAGTTTTTTGTTTTAACTATGCAAGAACAACAGTAGATTATAGAAGGAAAGAACTGGAGCAGTTATAGGAAGCCGTGGGTGTAGACCCTCCAAGCATCCCTATTTTCCAGGGACATCCCTGATTTAGAGAAACCGTCCCAGTTTCTGATTTGATCCTGGAATGTCCCACTTTTCCTTAGGATGTCCCTATTTTCATTGGAGAAATGTTGGAGGGTATGGAGTTATTCGACTCCTGAGCTGCCTGAAGGCAATTCTGTATAGGGAAGTGTTGTGGGTTTTTTTTTTAATGTTTAATGTTTTATTATGTTTTTATATATGTTGGAAGTTGAGCAGAGTGGCTGGGGCAACTCACTAAGATGTGTGGCATATAAATAGTAAAATCATCATTATGGAATGGGATGTCCCTGTTTTCAATGAAGAAATGTTGGACGGTAAAAGGTTAAGGTAAAGGACCCCTGACAGTTAAGTCCAGTCACAAACGACTCTAGAGTTGCGGCGCTCATCTCGCTTTACTGGCCGAGGGAGCCGACGTTTGTCCGCAGACAGTTTTTCTGGGTCATGTGGCCAGCATGACTAAGCCACTTCTGGAGAAACCAGAGCAGCGCATAGAAACACTGTTTACCTTCCCACCAGAGCAGTGCCTATTTATCTACTTGCACTTTGACATGCTCTTGAACTGCTAGGTTGGCAGGAGCAGGGACCGAGCAACGGGAGCTCACCCTGTCGCAGGGATTCAAACCGCCAACCTTCCAATCGGCAAGCCCTAGGCTTAGTGGTTTAGACCACAGTGCCACCCGTGTCCCTGTATGTTGGATTGTATGTGGGTGCAATTTAAAAAAACAAATTATATCAGACCAAAAGCTGACTTTTATCCAGAGGTGACATTTAAGGAAGAAGAAATTTCCAGCATCAGTTCCCACCCAGTTATTTTGTAACAGTACAGGCAACTCCCCATTTACATTCCCCCTGTTTGTGTGCAACCATGCAAACATGAGTGCTGGGATCCCAGAAATGGGAAGCACCTTGGAGATGAATCCTGGCTAGTGAGAAAATCCTTCCAAGAGACCAAAGAGGACGTCTTCTTGAAGCTCTGTGGAGGATCTCCTTGCAAGCAGGAGGCCTCCCCGCCTAACAGCTGACATGCGGGGCAGTGCAGCAGCAGCAGCAGCCGCTTCCTCAACCATTAGCTGTGTGATAGTCAGGTTGTCCCTCTGCTCACATGCATGCACCAGAGGAACAGCGTGGCTCTGTGGACCAGCACAGCCGATGGGCAGGGAGGAGCCTTTCCCAAGGGCTGTCCCTTTTCTTGTGCATGTGAGCAGAGGGACAGTGTTGTTCTCACATAGTTGACAGATGGGGAAGGTTCTTCCCCGCACATCCGCTGAACTGATACAGGCGACTCCCGATTTTACACGATTTTGCGTATGCATGCAGGGGTTCAGAATGTAACCCCCGTGTGTAACTGGAGAGTTTCCTGCTCTTACTTTTAGAGACTGTTTGGGAATCAGGTAGTCCACTCTGCTGCACCTAGGCTACCAGCTGGAAAAGGCCATTGGGAACACATTTTTCTAGTTCCCCAGCTGTTTCTTTGGCTGCTGCTTCACATCTGGGCATAAGTCAAAACACAGTTGCTGACATTTGTTGATTGAGATCTGTGTTCCTGAAGGACCGCATGGTCCCAAAGAACCTCAAGCCTTCACTAAGATCACCTGGAGCCTTCTGAAATAACACTGGTGCTGACCAGGGAAATTAGAGCTGGGCTGAAATTGCCGAGAGGATATATCTCCACCACCATCGATCGCGTCTCAGAACAATGCAAAGTCTTGTGCATTGTAGAGGATGCAAAGTAGTGGTCGGGCTGACAGCACAGTTGCTGCAGCAGTGGCAGAACAAAAAAACAGTGGAGGGAAGGCTGTGCTAGGGGGAAGTGTTATAGCTCAATGGTAGAATCGTGCACATGGAAGGTCCCAGGAGCAGCCCCAGACTCTCCCACCTCATCAGGTGGGGGGAGGGAGCTTTGTAAAGAGGGTCCTGCTGCATAGTCTCATCCTGTCCTTCCTCCCATTCCTTAAGTGCCTCCCACTCATGGTCTAAATCAGTGCAGAGGGAGCCATGACAACAGGGACTGTATGCACTGTGTTACCATGTTATAAATTATATGGCCCATGAGAGTTATACAATGCTTTCCTTCCATTGATCTTTGCCTCTGAAGCAAAGAATGGAAGAAAGAAAGGAAGGAAGGAAGGAAGGAAGGAAGAAGTTAGTATTTAGGAGGGCAGAACCTCCACTTCCCTTAATTTACAGCTGGGGTTGCTGCAAAAACCAAGTGTTTTGCAATACTCATTTCTCACTACTAAAAATATTGAGGCATTTATCAGCTGAAAATATAAAATGGGGATCAAACATTTACAGTCATTTATTATTATTATTACTTAGCTGACATGCAGTAAATGATTGAGGTTGTCATAGCTAGTTAAAATTTGAAAGTCTGTGTGGGATTAATTCCAGCATGTACATCTTCCAAAATCACTACTTACAGGAATCATTTGCAAAATTGATATACCATCCATCCAATCAAGTAGCTTAGGCAATGTGGAAAGTGTGCAGTAACATGTTGAGATATCTGCTTGAGAGAGAGAGAGAGAGGGAGAGAAGAGGTTATCACAAAACTGACTGAAACATACAGGAGCAGAGAAAGGTAATTAGTGAAGTGCCAGAAAAAATCAATATCATTAAAGTACTTTTGTTCAATTTATTTATCACTCACTAGAATGAGAGAGGCTGCTATGAAGTTATTTAATTTGTCAGAGATGCAAAATAAGGTCTGCTTAGATGTCACCTTGAATCACAACGCAGGCAGGTTCTTCATGTTGCTGTCTAAATATGTTGGAAAGCAATGAAAGGAAGCTTTTTCAAGGTGTTGTGAAAAGGCCATCAAATAGGAACACTCATTCACTCACATCTTCTGGAGAGATATGTTTGCAAATTTCAGTGTACAATCTGTTCACAAATGTACACAAATAGTTAGGCAGTACTCTTGAACAATTACTCACATGCGGGGTTCAATGAAAGTATAGTCTGTGTACACAGCAGCTGAGCTGCAGAAATCCACAAGTTTACACCCGCACAAAAGCTTGTACATGCGCAGAGACATATAGAGGTGTTCCGCCAGGCGTACCAACTCTTGGGGGGTGGAGCATTAGGCATAAAACTTTGTACTCCATTTCTGAAATCACAAAGCTTGGAAAAAACCTATTGTAATACATTTTAATTTAGATGGCCCAAACCTTTTGTTACTGAATGTAGAGGATGAACAACCCATGTTATTGACTTGGAAGATAAAACTTAAACTTTTATTCATGTTGTGTGTATAAGGGAAGAAATGCATCTTGGAGTCACTAGCAGAGGAAGAGGGGGCGGGGGGAACGCACTGCCCCTGGCACCACAATCCTGGTGGGGTGCCATCGTGGCTGCTCCCCCCCCCCTGCACTGGGCGCCACGCCCCTGCAAGTGGCGCACCATGCCCCTGTGAGTTATCTGTTCTGGGCATATAGCATTATTTCCTGCTTGGCTGATTGTGGCGCCACAGGGGTAAGGGGTCCCCAAACTATGGTCCAGGGACCACCAGTGATCTGCAAGCTTCACTCAGGTGCTCCACAATGTGTTTGTGGATTTGTGGTTGCATACAGGAGCTGGTAAGGGATATGGGGGGGGGCGCTGTGGTCTAAACCACTAAGCCTTGGGCTTGCTGATCAAAAGGTCGGTGGTTCGAATCCCCACGACAGAGTGAGCTCCCATTGCTCGATCCCAGCTCCTGCCAACCTAGCAGTTCAAAAGCACGCCAAAAGTGCAAGTAGATGAATAGGTACCGCTCCCGCGGGAAGGTAAATGGCATTTCTGTGTGCTGCTCTGGTGTTGGTGTTTCATTGCACCAGAAGCGGCTAGTCATGCTGGCCACATGACCCGGAAAAACTGTCCGCGGAGTGGACAAACACTGGATCCCTTGGCCTGTAAAGTGAGATGAGTGCCACAACCCCAGAGTCATTCATGACTGGACCTAACTGTCAGGGGTCCCTTTACCTTTTTACAGGAGCAGGCACATCCATTGCATGACCTATTCATGTAGATTTTTCACCATATTTTTATTACTTCTTTCATTTATTGTGTTGCAGTTATGAAGCTTATTTAAAAACATAACGCTGTGCACCTAAGGTTTCTGATTTTGGCTTTACAGCTTGACCAGGGTGGTGGCGTTGATGCTGGTTGGCGAAGCCTTGAGGAGGGGCTTTCAAATACAGCTACATTGGCTTGGGAGGAAATCAGACACGTACATTCAAACTGCAAGTGGTGAATTCCAAACAGAAGAAACTGTAGCTATCATAAAGGGTGATATTAATCTTCTATTTAATTTTCATCTGCAGCATGCTACACATATTGATCCCTAGTAAGTTATTTACAGCATGAACCCAGTTAAACTTAGTACGGTGTTTCCAGGAGCTGGATATACCCACCTGGGCCAATGCATGTTTTAGTATTTTGTCTATCTCCAATAGAAAACACATTCATGTGGCAAAGCAGCCTATGATTATGAGCATTCTAGGGGTAGTTCAAAGACTGATCATTATAGATTTGAAGCAGCATGTTCAGGTTAGATAGATTAATTAAAACAGCCAGGTACACGCTGTTATCATACCAAATTTACATCTAGTGTTAAGGTTGCTTTAGTGCAATAAAACGAGGTATTACTCCTGAGCTGTGGTAATTAAATCTGAATAAAGGCCACTGTGAACTTTTCCACAGGAGCTTGAAAATGATGCACATGCCAAACAAATTCTGTCCGTCACTGATAATGGAGCTTGATTTTTTTAACAGATAAATGCTAATATAAAGCTAGTGAGTAAACAAAGACCCCCCCCCAAACCCCCACAAATTAATTGCTTATTATTTTGAGCAGCAAATAATTCATTTTTGGGGATTTAAGGAATGCATTTGCTATTTGCCTGTGCTATATCATTTATTAAATTGGATGCAAAGTTAAGTGCATGCAAGCCCCTTTCAGAAGTGCAGGCAGTGGAGAATGGGCTAGTAGACTGCATGAGGTACTGCCCCACCAACCTACATTTGCTCACTAGGAGACCCCACCTGCCTGCCTTCTTGTTTACAACACAGGTACTCAGCCTGTGTTATCATTGTTGAGCTCAGCAAGGAGGAGGATGGTGGCAAAACTAGATTCAGGTAGTTCCATTTCTCATTGACTCTGGTTCCACACACTGTTGGCCTCCTACTAGCCTCAATGGGTCCTTGCATTTTTATGAATGGGCATAGGACACATTGCTATCTGTCATTTCTGTACACATTTCAGCTGCAACCAATGGCCTAGGGCAGGGGAACAATAGGGGCATATTATGCCCTTAGGATTGGCCCAGGGGCCACCCGCCTCTTGGCACAACTGTTGCAATCCTGGCCAGAGAACACATATTGCAGCCACCTTAGTGGGACTAAGATTTAGGGTGAGTGTTGGTTAGGTTGAGAGACCTTGGGTTCCATGCATGCACTAAAATGAACTAGCCCTTGAATTGGCAGCAGCAGACTGTTGAGTAGAGTATAAGAGAGCAAACAAACTGTTTGATCTGAGTTTTATATCTCAAATGTTCTAATAATAAAATAATAATAATAATAATAATAATAATAATAATAATAATAATAAATATTATTTATATCCCACTCTCCCCAGCTGAAGCTGGGCTCAGAGTGGCTAACAACAGTAAAAGTAACACAGTTTACATAAAATCACAATCAATTAATTAAAAGACATTCTAAAATCAATTCATTCTAAAATAATAATAATACAAAATTGTTCCATCAACAAATGAAGAAAATCATGCATTTCCCAACATTTCTTCCTCTCTGGTACAGGTTTCGCTCGGACCCTCCTGGAACAAGGCCGTTTTCAGTGCAGGCCATGGTAACAATTGGATTTGAGTCAGCAAGGCATCCTGTTGTTCAGCTTGCAGTAGAAAGAAACATGAATCCCCTTGCAGATATTGTACATCTCGAATGAGCCTAGGGCGCATGGAAATAACGATAGATGGCGGGAGCCAGTGCCAGCCATAATGGAGGCAGGCGAGGAGAGAGCAGCTTCTCTCAACGCTGCCAGTGAATCACAGCCTTGACCTGCAACCTCTTCTGCTGTTCTGGAGCTTGCCCTAGCTTGAGCAGACATTGCCAGGCACGCTGAACTGTGCCAGACTTGGATGGGAACAAAAACCCAGTAGGCTTGAGGATGGACTTTGAGTTAAATATTATTTATGGCTTAGTAATACTGACAGTGAGGAAAGCTTATAATATCCCACTTGGCTAGCAAGCAGGTACTCTCTCCCATGGCGTCTAAATGGAGTTTAGTATTTTTTAAAAAGCTATTGTGTACTAGCACAGTTAGTAGACAAATGTTTGTTTGGACACCATTGCTAAATCCAGCTGATGCTCCCATTTCGAGCTTCCCTCGAGAGGCTTTCACATTAACCGAGAGCAGATTTTTGGAAGAATTTATTGGAAAGGAACGGACGCTGCAGAGTGTCTCAAAATACATATTTCATTTAGGTGGCAGAGCTTCTGCCTAGTGCTGTCATTTCAGAAATGTGCTCGCATGCTTGCTTCCACTTCGATCGTTCTTGGAGAGCCTCTCTTTCCAGAACTGGTCAGAAACAAAGCAGGAGAAAGAAAATTAAGTGATGACTTCAAAGTACTTAAGTACAAATCAAAACAACTAGAGATATAGATGTGCTTGTCCTCTTCACTTATTATTATTATTATTATTATTATTATTATTATTATTATTATTATTTTAAAAAAGTTTCCCCAAAACGGATAATCCACGATAGCTACATCACACAACTAAACTATCCTTTAATGGTTGAAATAGCAGTAGGTTTGAACCAGTTACTTAGCATTTTTTGATCATTTCTAAAAGTACCTCCTTTGTTCAGGACTAGTTTCAGATATTTGTTATGACCGTGTCCATGCTATTATTATTAATAATTATTATTTATTAAATTTGTATACCAACATATGCCCATAGATCTCAGGGCTGATCACCACATAAATTTACAGTATAAAAAACAAAAAAAAACAAAATACATAACAAAAACAAGGGAAATCAATAATCTCCCCTTCCACAACACATTTTAAATGGGCATGGGATGTCAATCAGCCAAAAGCATGCATAGCTGTCAAGTGTCCCTTATTTGAAGGGACAGTCCCTTATTCCAGGGCCATGTCCCGCTGCTGTCCCTTATTGATGGATGTCCCTTAAATGTCCCTTAAATGATGTCCCTTAAATTTCAAAGGATGCAGCTCCTCTCCCTCCCTGCCAGCCAGCCAGGGAGGAGGGAGGCTCCAACTGTGTTGCTTGGCTGTGTTGCTCACCCAATAAGAAGTCTAAGAACGACTGGGGGGTGGAGCTTGCATGCCTTGTGTGTGGCTAGTTAATGCAAGCTGAGGGGGTTTTTGAATGCTGGACGCCATTTTGTTGCATGTGCTGCTGCAAACTTTGCAGTGCAAAGCCAGGCTGGGGAGCCATCTTAAGTTGAGGCTGCATAGGCCTTGTGGTGCGTGTGATTCAGATTCTATTCAGTTGAACCTCTGGTTACAAAGTTGGTTGGACAGTGTTCTCGAAGCTACCAGCATGAGTTTGACCAGACTGCAGGAGGACAGGAAGACTGGAGTGCCTGCAACAGGTGAGGCTGCAGGTCCCTTATTTTGGCTGCTGGTCCCTTATTTTCAAGGCTGCTGGTCCCTTATTTTCAAATCTTTAAGTTGACAGCTATGAGCATGGTTAAAGAAGAATGTTTTTGCCTGGCGCCTAAAGGTGTATAATGAAGGCACCAGCTGAACCTCCCTGGGGAGATCATTCCAAAAGTGGGAAGTCACTGCATAAAAGGCCCATTCTCGTGTTGCCACTCTCCATGCATGATGGGAGTTGTAGTCCAACAGCAACATGTTGGCTATTCCTGAATTGCAACATGAATCCAGACATGTAATTTGAATTAACAGACATTTTGGCTGCATTCACACATCATTCCCCCCCCCCCCCCAATTCCCATGACTGTTAATTTCTGCATTATATTTGAGCTTCCCTAACTGTTAATTTCTGCATTACGTTTGAGCTTTCTCTTGATATATAAAAGCCTCTTCTGGAAATATAGTAGAATATAGCATAAGGTTAGTACTCTTTTCTGTGTTATTTGGGAACAGGTTTCTTTTCCTGGATGTGGACATTAACAGTTAGTGAAACATCAGGGAAATGGAAATAGGCTGCTGTTTAAATGCAGCCATTAAGATAACGTACCTTCATTGGGTTTTATTTTTCATATGGATTACAAACTGAAAAACAAAATGAACAATAAGCCCAAATGTTCCATTATGGTGTGTATTTTCAGAATTGGCCAGCTTATATCCTTAATTGCTCTCTCTTAGTTACAATGATAACCCTTCTACAAGGCAGAAAGTTTAAATATCATTTCTGTGGTGGGTGTCATTCAGTGGTATATCTTGGCTTTCCTTGCAAGGGTTTGTTTGGAGAATTTGACATTTGAATAAAGTTTTTCAATTTGTGCAAGCAGTAAAAAATAAAAGTAAAGGTTACATATCTTAGTGTTGTCAAGATTTATAACAATAGCACGTCTTAACTGTGTTTTATAGGTTGCTCGAGCCATTCAAATTAAACCACGACCTACATGAAAGATGTGATCTTCAGAAAACAGGAGAGTTGTTTGTGAGATTTTGAGAAGCCTGATGGCATTTTGAATGCCTTGAGAGTCTTGTAAAAGGTAAAGGTTGGCTCAGGTTCTGATTTGCTATACAATTTTTGCTAACATTTTGCATACAAAACGTAGGACTTGGAAACATTACTCTTCAGCTTCTAGGATCAGGGTTAAAAAAGGGGTTCCTGACAGTTGCCTGCACAATGCCATTATTGGCCATATTGTGCTTGTGTGCAAGATGTCCCTTCAATACAATACTGTACTGCAAAGTGCAGTAGTGGACAGTCACACTGTACTGATAGGGGCAGGGAAGAGACAGCATAGTAAGGGTCAGGAAATCTGCTAATTCTGGATCTTCTGATCCTCATTTATCCAACCTTCAGTTCTCCACATTTCTACACAGGGTGTCCCCCCACCCCACCCCCAAAAATGCACATTCTGAAAATTAAGCAACATTTTAGTGCACATTTCTCATAAAAACACATTTATGTATCCAATTTTCCTAATATACATATTTCTTGCATGCTATTTCCACACATGAATTTAGATGCAGACTTTGCCCTAGTATATGTATTTTTGTAAACATTGCTTTGCTGGAGAACTGCAAAGTGTGTCTTTGCACTTGGCTCTGAAGATACCATTGCCCAAGGTGTGAGCTGCACTAATTTGTATGCCTCTGAATATATTGTCACCCAACTCAGCATGAGGACTCCCTAGGGAGAGGTGGTGACCCTCATCTATGTTTGGATGCCAGGCGCCATTTTGAATCAAGATGGTGGACCAAATAAACCATAGGTAAACATTAGTGCATGCACACACAGACACGCAAATTGATTTGGGGTGGGTCAGGTGTTTCCTGGGTGAAATTGGAGCCCTGGGTCGGTGTGTCCATGCCAGTGTGTGCACACAGCCCCCCAACTCACAAACTACACAATGTTTTGGGTGCTTCATATTCTTGGGCATCGGCAGGCACTCCCCACTCGTTCACCATGAATCCTGATAATCCAGAAACTCTGGATTATTATTCCATGTGAATGCAGCTACTGTAACTAAAATTAATCATAGTAAAAGCTGAAGCTTTAAAAACGGGTGCCTAATCCACTAAATCATGCTGCAAAATGGTTCATACTCACTGATTTACTATAATATGACTAACTGTCTATCTATTCCATTTAAAAAAATGGAAGATGCTGCGACAGGCATGGTGGCACTTTTTCCTTTCATGCCGTTGGGCCCTCTCTCACTCAGATAAATTGCCCCCACCTCACTGAACATCTCTTTACCCAAATATTTCTTTTCCTTTCCTCTTAAAATTCTAGCCCAGAGTATCCTGCGAGGGACCTTTGTGAGGGGATAAGTAGTAAGTTGGAGTCTCAGACAGGTTTTCTTTAAATAAACAATAAATATTTATTTAATAGTATATAATAGTGTGTGTGTATATATATATATATATATATATATATATATATATATATATATAGTATATAGTATATAACACAAATCCTCTCCTTTTAAACTCTCCCTCCTGGAACCATGGCTAATCTGAGGCTGCCATTCATTAACCATTTGCTGGCAGGGAAAGAAAGGAAACAGAAACACTCGTTCCAACCTGTCCAGCAAAACCAACTTTTTTGTCACAGATGCCCGGGTCAGCACCTGAGATGAAAAGGATGTACTCTACCACTGAACTATATAGATAAAAAAAATGGAGGTGGCTTATAACCTTTCAACTCTGAGTCACCACTGCTGGCTGGCTAGCTACTGTTGAAAGCCCCCGATTGCTTTGACATGGAAGTAATCATTCCAGAATGCAAATTTCTGTTCATTCCGATTTGGAGAGATCAATTCCCTCCCCCTCCAGGCTTTAGTGACAGATTTAATTTCTGGTTTTCCTTCCTGTAAGAGTAATTACATCTTGCAGATATGTTTTATATCCATTCCAAAAATGAAAGACAATACCACTTCCATTGGTCATTCAGGTTTAATTGGCCAATTTCTACTCAGGGTCCAAGTTGCCTGTTTCCTGTGCAAGAGATAATTCAGCTAAATTCCTCTTACTCCCCCCTTCAGTGTCTCATTGTATTAAAATGCATTTGTGAACTTTGCAAAACATTCCTGCATATGATCCACAGACGATGATCTAGAAAGATGCAGCCTCCCATGGTTGCCACAGTTGCTCCCACTTTGTGTTGCTAAGGAATTCACAATGGCACAGGAAATGAAATACCTTGAAAAGCCAACAGGGATGTTCTCACCCCTCCTCCTAAATCTAGAATTAAGCGTACTTCTAAAAGTCTCAAAAAGAGAAAAAAGTGGAACAAATGTAGGCATTGTTCATAATTCAGGAAAAGGCATATTTCTTCCACACAGAGACCAAAAAAAAGTGTTTTCAAACAAAGATCTGAAGAAAGGCTTTTAAAGAGATTTTCTCCACACATACCATCACGCCCACCCTCCAAACCCCAGCAAAACAGCACTTTGTAGTACCAAGCTGTGTCTGTGCTCTGTAGCATTCAAAAGCAATGTGAGGGGGGGAGGTATGTCTGGCATAAGAGAAAGGAAATAAAATAGATTTAATTTTTAATCCAGTGCCAAAATCCATTTGACAATCGCTTGGCCTTTGGCCATTCACAGTTGAGGCTGACATGAAGATTTGTCAAACTAGATTAGCATTAAGGCTACTCTAAACTGTGTATGAATTGGAATCTTTATTATTTGGAGAGCAATGGGGGTGGGGGAGAGAAAGAGACAAGGAAACGTTCCCATTAAAATACTGGCATTTAAGTGGAGCGTAGGTGAAATGCAAATGGTACATCAGGAGACTGAAACTATCCACTTAGAAGGCACCACAGCAAATTCATGTATATATTATGATATTAAGTTAAATTAGCATGTTATGTAAGCATTCTCCCATTGTGCCGGAAGAAGGAAATGATTGTTCCTACACAATTTGGATCTGGATTCTCCCTTTTGCACAGCACATTGTAGCATATTTTCAGAATAATGAGCCAAGCATTTTGCATAGACTTTAGCTGAGCTTTTATATTCTCCTTATGGTAATGCGAGAAGTATGAGGGTTGCAGATTTGAAAACCCTGTAACTTTTTGGTTGTTCAGAAAGGCTATGCCTGTCTTGGAAGGCCTTTTAGCCATGTCGCCTGATGCAACCAGCTCTCCAGTTTGCATGAAGCATGTTCCACAATTGCACAGAACTGCAGTGCTGGAAGGGATCCCAATGGTAATCTAGTCTGACACTTGCAATGCAGGAATTGCAACTGAAGAATTCCTGACAGATGGCCATCCAATCTCTGTTTGAAAACCTCCGATGAACCTACCTTTCAAAGTAGCCTATTGCACTGTTGAACAGCTCTTACTGCTAGAAAGTTCTTCCTAATGTTCATTTAGAATCTCCTTTCTTGTAATTTGAATCCACTGGTTTGGGTCCTACCCTTCTGGAGAAGAAGGAAACAAGCTTGCTCTGCCCTCCATGTAACAGCCCTTTGGATGTTTGAAGATGGCTATCATATCACGTCTTGTGCTGGTGGCTGAGGAGGAGGGGGAGCCATGACATCATTGCAGTGACACTGGGCTCTTCTGAACAGGGATGAGGCAGGGCAGGGCGGGCAGCAGAGAAGTCAGGCGAGATATGAGCTGACAGCAGCGGCTTACAGGTGTGCACACACCTGTGTTTTTACCTTTCTCCTCAGAGTTTGCACAATTGCTGGGATCAGCCGGTTTCCAGAATTCTGCCAGTGCAAAACGGGAAAGGTGATTCAGTACTCCGATTCAATTTACATATGCAGAAAAACACACATCGGTACATTTGCGATGCAGCTCTCTTGGGAATATGCCACATTGCCTAGACAGGAAGGGAGTGGAGCAAAAGAATTTGGGAAGAATCACAACTGTTTCAGTATGCTGCACTTCAGCAGTCTTTTAAAACGTCACATGAATGTGGAACTCTCCTGTGGCTCTAATGTTTTTCTTGCCCCTGCTGGCTTTGACATATTTTTTTTAGCAGTTGTTTTGATATGCTGTTTTATTGTTTTTAATTATTCATTGTTATTTGGTAGACACCCTGGGAGCAGAAATCCTGAAAGGCAGAGTATGCATTTTGTAAATGACAGACTAATAAATAGGTAATAAAATTCAAGGAAATCGTGGCAGCCTTAGATTCAGGTTCAGCAGTCTTACAGAGAGAGATTCTAACCCTTTTTTCTACCTCAGTCCGAGCTAAGTGGCAAGAGATTTGGTTGTGTTGTCAGATCCACGAAATAAATCAGAACAGGGTTATTTGTTTCTCTCTGTGTGTGTTTCTCCTTGCCTTTCACACTGTAATCCAGAATCCATTAGAGTATATTTCACATACTTCTCAATGGCTCTTAAAAAAAAAGTTTAGATTAGTGCTATGCCAAAAAATTGTCAACGATTAATGCAGAAAGGGGTTGTGTTAGAAATTCATCAAAGTGAAGAGAAAATGTTGAGGCAGTGCAGGGTAATCATTCTTACCTTATTTTTGAGGTGGCAGAGAGATATTAGTGAGCGTCCTTTCGTTTCATCTCCGAATCCTCTCTTCTGTGGTCTGCAGCCTACAGCCATCCCAAGTGCTTCCCTCCCACTACAATTAAAGTGTAGGGAGCATGACTGGTAACTCCCCTCATGGCTTTTTCAGATCAGGAAGTGTGGGCAGCTGGGGAGGCTGCAGAATGTGGGAGAAATGTTAATTTAATTGTCTTCCGTAAATTTTCTTCCTTATTTTCCAACCATTTCTCATAAGCACCAATCCAATGATCTACCGACTCTTCCTTTTCCCTATCTCTGCAGGCTATTTCTGAACCAACAAATAAGGTTCCTAGCATCATCATATATGATATCAGCTTGAGCCATTTTTGCTTAAGCACAGCAGTACCTGTGACCACCTATGGTTACCAAGTGCTTGCAAAGGTGGGTCAATAATGTGAATCAGAGTTAGTATATATGCTAAGGACCACATCATTTTTTAAAAAAGACAACTACCGGAGAAACAAAGTGTACAAGTGTATTTCTAGTCTAGATCATATAGTACCTTTTTATTTGTATGTTGTTGTGGTTTTTTTTTAAAAAAACTATCTTTAAAGCTCACTTCAGAAGAATGCTAACCTTTCTGCCAACATTGGTCATTTACCATGTTGGCATTTAAAGCATTAGATTGGTCATAGCTGAAAGAAGAAAGGTCAACAGAAAGCGAAGAGAAATCTGAGTTCTGACTCACTCGGTTATTCTTCCTGACAACTGGGGTGTGAGGCAAGTGAAAGAATGGATAGTTCCACAGCAGGAACCTTAATTTTACGGGGTTCCAAATGTGTGAGGAGATTCTATGCCTACAAGAGCCCCTTTGCCACAGTCAGTTGTCTTGGATCTTCTGGAAGATGACCGGAAATGTGATGGGGGTTAGAGTGCATTTAAGGCACTCATTCCCACAGCTTCTTTCATGAGATAATTAACCCATTAGCATAGCGCCTGAAAAGGACTATAGATTTCCACTCTTCCTTGAATCTCTCTGATGTTAGGCAATTGGCATTATTGGTTTATTTCCTGTTCAGATTTGGCGAATTTCTACTATTCTACTATACTACCAAGTGTTTCCATGTTCCTAACCTCCAGCACTTAGATGTAATCTCTTGCAGCAGAAATGGAAGGAGACATTTTCCAGGGAAACATTTCTAACATATGGGAAGAGTTTTGCCCTCAGATCTGCTGAAGGTGAAACACAACTGGCTACATTCTCCTGAGGTTGGGCTCAGCTTACAAAACTTTGGGAAGTCCTGGCTTAGTAGGTTAAGAACAGGGTCGGTAACACTTCTGGTCTGAAAACCACAAGTTCAGTGCTCAATTATGTCTGCAGAGCTTTGAATCTGTCCAAAATAAACCAGAGTTTCCTGGATGATAGTGTGAAGGGAGACTGGGGTTCTTTTTGGTGCAATTTCCTTTACATAGATATTAAGGTCATTAACTTTTTGAAACAGCCAAGATTTCCCCACAGGTTCTAAACTTCCTGATTGCCAGGCATGCTGTTCAGTTTTGCTGCATTTCTGCTTCTGAAACCAGAACAGGAGGATGTTATAAACCAATGTATTTAATATAAAATTTGCTTTTCCAAAACTAACACACTGACATGACATGAAATTTATTACGGTCAGAGACCAGCTTGTGAAACACAAATGGAACTACAATCCCAAAAGCAAAACAAAAATGTAAAACAATATACAACAATAGATTTGCCCGACTGTTTGGATTTGTCAGCATCTGATTGAGACAGCTTAACGTTGTCAGCACCGTTAGACTCTGCAGTGCTGGTTTTGGTTTCTGGACTGGCTGACCTAGGTGCTCCTAGAAGCTGTAGAGGGAACTAACACACTGGGTATTGTCTGTTTCAAGACAGTCTTACGGGAAATATAGCAATAGCTGTAGGACATGAAAAAAATAAATACAAGAAATGCATTACACAAATGTAATCTTCAGGTATTATGCAGAGTTTTATTCTGCTCATTTGTAGGTATGTGACAACTGCTCTAAAAATATGTTCAGTCCTTGGCATCTATAGCTAATAAGATGAGGTAGCAGATCCTTACTGAAGATCTTGGAGAGCTGGTGCCAGAAAAAAAGAGACAACATTGGACTAAACGGGCAGGGGAAATTCTATGCAGTTGAAGTGACCTCTCCTGTCTCCTGGCATCACCCTACAATGGCCACCTGCCATGGTGCCCTGAGTTGCATATGAGAATGGTAAATTTCATCGAAATGAAAACATAAGCTTCTGTAAATGGAGGTATGTTGGGATGCAATGTGATAAACCAAATGCCACAGGCATATCAGGTGTATTAAAATGTATCTGCTCTACCGCTGGTGAACTAGCAGCTTCGATAGATGTCCAGCAAACCAAGATATTTCATGAAAGTTAGGGATTTTGTTCAACTGGCAGGGTCTCCTGCAGATATTAATTTTTTTAAGGTACATGTGTTCATATGACTTGGCTTTGTGATTATAAGCCTTGTTTATGCTGGAATGTTATGCATCTAGAAGTGGCACATCCGGAGGATTGTGGGCAGAAAACCAGGCCTCATAATCCTCAGCCTTGCCCCAGGATATCTGGACATAATCCAAACAAAAAACAAAACATTTGCATTTGAAACAAACAAAAAGGAGGATGGTAATTCCCAATAAGCGAGAGTTGTTAGAATCATAGAATCATAGAATCATAGAGTTGGAAGAGACCACAAGGGCCATCGAGTCCAACCCCCTGCCAAGCAGGAAACGCCATCAGAGCACTCCTGACATATGGTTGTCAAGCCTCTGCTTAAAGACCTCCAAAGAAGGAGACTCCACCACACTCCTTGGCAGCAAATTCCACTGTTGAACAGCTCTCACTGTCAGGAAGTTCCTCCTAATGTTTAGGTGGAATCTTCTTTCTTGTAGTTTGGATCCATTGCTCCATGTCCGCTTCTCTGGAGCAGCAGAAAACAACCTTTCTCCCTCCTCTATGTGACATCCTTTTATATATTTGAACATGGCTATCATATCACCCCTTAACCTCCTCTTCTCTAGGCTGTTATTTTTCTTTAGGATCATAGCATTGCTATATTTCATTATTCAGAAGAACCTCTCTCTTTTTTTCCTGCTTTGAGATTTGCTGAAGACATTTCATGGTTTGGAAACTGTTTATTCACATCTTCCATATGGAATTGGGGGGGGGGAGAGAGAGAGATGACATGGTCCCTCCCCTCTTTATAAATTCCTTTCAGACAGTTATTAGCTGTTGTAGCAAGAGAGGCTCCTTTTGATTTTTGTTTCTGTAGTTTACATATGTGGAACATCTGGATGATGTCATCTCACACTTTCTTAGCCCTCCAAGCCTGCAGAGACTTTCCTTGCTCATATCTGCATATTTATTTGTATGTTTCTACCATGCTGCCACCTTACCAGTTCGCTGTGCTCCATCTCAGATCAACACAGATTAAGCATCAATTTCATAATTCACATCCTCCTTGTTTTCATTGTTGTATGGTGTTCAGTAATATCTGTATCTGAATTTCTTCTGAGCTGATATATCACAGTGACAGACATTTACAATGTAAAGAGTTATGGACCTAACTTTGGATACCATTTGGACCAGCCTTTACCGACCTAGGGTTCTCCAGATGTTTTAGATTACAACTCTCAACAACCCCAGCCAACTGGCTAGGGCTGATAGGGAGTTGTAGTCCAAAACATCTGGAAGGAACCTGGTTGGTGAAGAAGGATTTAGGCCAGTGTTTCCCAAACTTGGGTCTCCAGCTGTTGTTGGACTACAACTCCCAGCATCCCTGACCACTGGTCCTGCAAGCTGGGGACAGTGGGAGTTGTAGTCCAACAATAACTGGAGACCCAAGTCTGGGAAACACTGGTTTAGGCTATTACTCCATCTCTTTGAGGCTTTGAGTGTAGATAGCCCAGCCAAGGTAGAGAAAATAGCACAGATCCACAGCCATAGAAACACTTATGTCCCAAATCTGAAATTACAGTTTTACATCCACAGTTGTGCAATTTGTTTGCAATGTTTCCTCTGCAGAAAACATTCCATGTTCCATTATAATTTTTATTATTTTACGTAGCAGAGCAAGGGAGCCCTATTGGGGCAAGCATCTAGTAGCACTGCAGCGCTGAAACCTAGTCCTGCGGCTCTGAGCACAGAATGAGATATGGAGTTGCAGTGTTCAGTCTCTTGTCAATCCCCCCCCCCCCATTTCCCCTGCAACTTACGTTGTCACTCCAAGACATCATCACCCTGTGTTGCTCCGTAATGTCACTCCTCCTCATCACTGACTGAAGATGGTGGAGAAAACAAAACACCAGTCGAGTCCTGAGCATTGCAGCCCAAGTTAAGTGAGGAATGTGTTCCTTTTTACAAGTTTGCAGCAACTTTCCTCCCAGAAGAAGAGATGAAGGGCTGACCTGGAAAAAATGTGAGGAGAAGTACTGTGCAGGGTTTTGATTTTAGAGAAGGGATGGCTGCGGAACAGCCTACATCACTTTTAATCCAACTATGTAAGGAGCCCCAAGTGTATTACACAATGTCACAGATATCTTTGAACTTGGGTTGGAGAAATAAGACTCCTGGTTCTATCCATCCTTTCTACAGGAAATCAGCTGCTCTCAATATCAGCCTTTGCAGCTTTATGTAATTTCAATAATCAAAAGCGACTGGTACATCTTTGGTGGTCATGAAAGTCTTTGCTCTTTTTTGAAACTTCAGAGGCAAGGCTGATCTCAAATGGCAATTGTACAACAGTCTCAAAAGTGGTCCATGACAGACACATACCTGCAATATCTCTTTATCCATGTTAACCTGCAAATATTAGATTTTCTCGTGTGCAACAGTGTATGGCATTTTCCTCCATTCCCCCTCCTCCCACGCAACTGCATCTCCACCAAATTATGAAATGATGCATCTTGCCTTTATAGTTCAACTTTTTAAAGTTGCCCAACTATATAAAGAAGGTGGACCGAAACTGACATAGTCACCTTTCAAGTAAAAGGATAATCTCGTGAGAGCTCATGAGATTTTCTATTACTCATTCTCCTTGATTTGATGTCTTAGTTTTATCAGAAGATTCCACAAAGCAAAAAGATGAACTTCGGTGTGTGTGGGAAATCTAATCTTATTAAACCGGGATTGTTGTCATTTGTTGGAAAGCTGAACTGCAAGTTCAGATAAATATAGGATTTGAAGCAGCTCACAAGAAGTTTAGCAGATAGACGGATTTCCAA
This sequence comes from Podarcis erhardii, assembly GCF_964252035.2. NCBI lineage: Eukaryota > Metazoa > Chordata > Lepidosauria > Squamata > Lacertidae > Podarcis > Podarcis erhardii. Next base: position 69,787,775 of record NC_138510.1, read on the forward strand.
GTATTGTGACTTTTAAAGAGAATTATTTATTTATTTGTTTGTTTATTTATTTATTTAAAGTGTCTGACTTCTAATTAATGTGTCTGACTTTTTTAGGGTAGTGTCTTCACAAAATACAGTGGTACCTCAGGTTACATATGCTTCAGGTTACACACTCCGCTAACCCAGAAATAGTGCTTCAGGTTAAGAACTTTGCTTCAGGATAAGAACAGAAATTGGGCTCCGGTGGCGCGGCAGCAGCAGGAGGCCCCATTAGCTAAAGTGGTGCTTCAGGTTAAGAACAGTTTTAGGTTAAGTACGGACCTCCAGAACTAATTAAGTACTTAACCTGAGGTACCACTGTATGTTAAATGTAAAATAAACAAACCAGGAATAAATATGTAGAACCTGCTTAAGAGCAATGAATGGGAGGGTATGTGATGGCGGTATCTGGAATGGGATTTCTGTAGGTGTGGAGGCACTGCTGAGAAGGCTCTGGGTTCAAGAGCTTCCAATTGGGTCTTTTGTGGCGAGTCAGGCAAGTTCATATGGATGTTGAAAGTTTTTCAATGAAATGGTCCAAAATTATTTAGATAACTTTTTCTATGTCTGTTCAATAACAGTAATACAACAGCAACATAGACAATGGGGGAAGGGGTAGGACTCAACATTTGTGAAGAGTCCTGCCCTTACACTGGTTCACTACAGATGACCAACTCACCTAGTGGATTTGCTTAGTCCAGTGGATTCTAATGTGTGGTCAAAGTTTGTCTGCCAACTGAGATGTAGAAATGTGTGAATAGCATTTTAAGCATTGATAGCAGCCATTTGTAGAGAAGTGAAATTTGTTGGACACCTGCCCGCATCAATATTATTTTTGTATGGTGTCCCTTCCAACTCCACAATTCGATGACTCTGCGAAGACTCTCCTCACTTGAAATTCCCAGCAACTGGTATGTAGGGGCATACTGCCTCCTACAAAACACAGCCACCATGGCTACTAGTCATTGATAATTTTACCCCCAATAGGTAGCACCATCCTAAAAGAAATTTGATACACTTGTTTTATCAGTGGTTTATGAATGCATACATGGTAACTCAAAGAGGGAAAGATGCAAATTGGTGCAAGGAAGTAAAGGCTGAAACAAATGGCACATCTTAACCTGTCAGTTTGCATTTCTTGGAACAGAAAGTATTGAACTGATGTGTAGAGATCTTTCCTATTCTAATTAATTCAGGAGGGTTCTGGAAGCTTCTCTGTGTGAAAGAAACAAGCAGAAAGTTCATGATGTTTGGGTTATTCCTTCAGAGAAGCTGAGTACAGCTGGCTTAAACTGGTTCTCTTATCTCTTCTGTCAAGGTAATGCTGACTATAAAAGTAAGGCCAGAAGGAGCCTGGGTTTCACTTTCTCTTTCTATCTCTTTTCCTTCTGGTGTGGTGTTCTGCACATAGTATGCATAGTGTTAAGGTTTAGAGTCATTATAAGTTATTGTAAGTTTTAAGTCTGCTGTAACTGGTTTTCTTATGGACAGTGCCAATTCTGAATGTATTGGATTTGTGACCATTATGCTCATTTGCCTTCAGTAGCAGTAAAGCTCTACTGGATGAAATATTAATTGCCTCTGGTCTATTTTTGGGGAATCCTGCAATGTGTTTAAGTTTTTACTCTGCTAACTATACGTCGGAGTTCTGCTCTGGATCAATATGGAGTAGAATTTCATGACATAACCATGGGATTAATACTAGCTGAACTGAAACTCAGACAAGAGAGGACTACAGGACCGATAAAGCAATAGAAGAGGGAAGATCCTCTTAGTTCTGTTCAAAATCTAGGCGTTGTAGAATGGTTGATGCTTTAAAAGAACGAGCTTGGCCTTCAGGCTCACAATCTTAAAAAGAAAGACAAGACCTCAAGGAAAGGGAAGCGGACAAAAGGACATGTAAGGGGAAGGAGATTATAGGTCAAAGACTTGGGGAAAGAGGCAGGTTTTCAAAGACTCTTTAACCACTTGCAAAGAGAGTTCCCACAGATGTCAGGAGTTCTAGAGAACTAGAGAAAGGAAGGAAGGAAGGAAGGAAGGAAGGAAGGAAGGAAGGAAGGAAGGAAGGAAGGCAGGCAAGGTTAGCAAAGAGGAAACTATTGGCAGAGTGAAGATATGTAGAAGACAAAAAAAAAAGGGAAGTAGCAATGCTATATAAGAAGGGGGCATGAATGAAAATATTTAAAGAAATTGTGTGTGTTTAATTCAACCTTAAAAACCTGAGAGATGCTTCTGGGGACGGAATGAGAGAGGTTTGAGTGGCATGCAAGTGTAACTGAGGGGGTGGGGTAGGGTGGGGTGCTTGTTCAGGACTATTATTTATTATTTATTTTGGAGATTTGCAAACCGTTTCACAGCCAGAAGCTACTGAAGCACTGGACATAAAATTAGAAGAAACAGACTTGGTAAACTAAAAGCCATTTCTACAACTGCCCAGTTAATGTGTTATAAATGACCGGGGGCCGCACCGCAAGGAAAGCTTTCTTAAACAAAAACAAAACAAGTCTTTAATAGCTGCCTAAATAATAGCCCCTGCCCCAAAATAAATAAAAAAACTGTCCATATCCCTGGTATAATCATGGGATAGGCAACCTGGGCCTATATGAATTTGATGCTTTTCAAATGTTGCACCCATCTGTGGACATGTCAGAGGTTGGGAAGGAAGGGAAAGAAAGGGGAGCAGCTCTGAGTAAGAGCAGCATCTCATCTTGGCCAGACAGGATTACAGGCATGACTCAAAGACTCAAAAGTTTATTGTTTTCTTTGAATTTTTTTAGAGAGCAAGGTAACAAGTTGGTGGCATTCCGACATCTTTTAAAAAAGAAGCTCAGTGTTTCAAGCTCATGAGTCAAATCTATAATTCTTGGCGCAGCCTATTTCCATCATATAGTATTGCCCATTGAAAGTTCTCTGCTGTCTTACGAAGTACTTAAAGGGCAGCTGCTAGCCAGACTGGACAGCACTGAGCTTGGCAGGCCAATGATAAGAGTAAAAGGGATCTCTCTATGCTCCTTTGTACACACTTCCATATTTACTTCTTTTTAAAACAGTCATCACTAGTTAAAATCAATCAGATGCACTGCATTATATAGGCTGGCATTTTTCTACCTCAAATGAAGTGCTGCAGCCTAGTATAATTTCTTTCTCCTCTAAAACCTCCCTGCACCTTTGTAGCTCTTCATGGGAATGATTTTATTTGCCTATGTTTTATGAGACACGACATTAGAGAGAAGTGCCAATTTTTAAGGAACTGGGAAGCCAGGAATATTTAGTTTCCCAAATTGGAAGGATGAATAAAAGAAACAATGCACGTTGGGTCGGAATGCACTGAACGCAATCCAAAACCTTTATTGGTGAAAGATCACAGGGCTCTCCTGACTAACAGAAACAGACAAGTCATTCTTTTTGATCCGATGCCCCCGAACTTGTGCTACACAGAAAGCTGCAATTAGTCAGTATTAATTAAGTCATCACTTTAACTCAAGATCTATTTCACCTTTTACTACAAATCCATGAACACAATCTGACGATTGTTCAAGCATATCTATGGCTTGGCATAGGAAAGGGACTGCAATGCTGTTTGTCGTCTTTGATTGTGTGTGTATCTTGAATCTTAACTCTACTGAACATTTGAGAGACTCTGGAAGACCTTGCCAATTTTGCCAGTGTGCAGTACATTTGAGAATCCTTTCCTTTAATCATACGAAGGGGCTGGCGTAAGGCAATGGCTCGGTTTGAAACAGGCAGTCGTCTCCAGTTCAAATCCTATCTTGAACCAAGAAGTTACTCTGGTCTTTTGCTTCAGGCCCCTCCCAGTCTTAAAAATGTGGGTGAAAATAATCATGATAAATAATAGTCATCCATTGGATTTTTATCCAGCTCTTCCTTCCGAAGGAGGCCAGGAGGAGAGGATAAGATTAAAATAATACAAAAATTAAAACAACTACAACTAAGCCAACAGTCTCCAAGGCTGCTAAAAACTTCAGGTCCTTCTAAAAGCTGCTAATGAAAGCTGCTAAGTGACTGCCATGGGATTAAGATCTGCTGTAGTATTGGGTACTAGCTGGGTATTAGTAACATGGAAAGCTAGCTCTGTTGTGTGATAGCTTCAGCTGCATAGTCTCCCTGTGTCTGTTATTGAGCTCCAAGGGAGTGGTGAATCTGGATATAACCGCAGGATAGTGTACTGCACCATATCAATATTGTCTAAAAATCATATTTGTTACGGGTGTGGCCCTTAGCACCTGCAATTTCTTCTAGCACTTTGGAGATTGAAGGAACATGGAAAGGCCTTTGCACAGTCTGCTAAAATGAAAGGTATTTTTGTTGATGGAATTTTATTATTAACCTTGCTTGGAAAAAGGCAGAAAACACTACAGTGGTGCCTCGCAAGACGAAATTAATCCGTTCCGCGATTCTCTTCGTCTAGCGGTTTTTTCGTCTTGCGAAGCAAGCCCATTGACAGCTTAGTGGATTAGCGCTATTAGCGGTCTAGCGGCTTTTAGCGATCAGCTGATAAGCGGCTTATCAGCGGAACAGCTGATAAGCGGCTTAGCGCTTAGGGAAAGGGCGGAAAAAAGCGGAAAAAAACCCGCGGGAACTCGCAAGATTTTTTCGTCTTGCGAAGCAACCCCATAGAGAAATTCGTTTAGCGAAGCGCCTCCAAAACGGAAAACCCTTTCGTCTAGCGGGTTTTCCGTCTTGCGAGGCGTTCGTCTTGCGGGGCACCACTGTATTATACACCCACTGCTCTCGTGATCCAATTCTAAGCTGCATTTTAAGTCCAGATTGGGTGCATTTTGTGGCTTTGATTTCCATAAACGCATACCGAATTAGCAATTGAATGCATGTGTCAAAATGGTTCTCTAATTCAAATGAAGAATTCTGGATTGCTCTGCATTCTATTGAGATAGAAGGGGCGACTTAAGGAAATAATATACAGACTTATTCCCTGCTTTGGTTTAGCAGAAGTTATCTTTGTCAGCAGCTTTGGGCAGCATGAACCCCTGTCCTCTCAGTTACAGTTTGATATCTTCTAGTTGTTGTTGTTGTTGCTGCTGCTGCTGCTGCTGCTACCACCTGCCTTCACCCTAAGGTCCCAGGGGAGGTCTCAACATTAAAACACAATATTAAAGACAGTTTAAAGCAACTTAGAATGACAGAAATAAATTAGCATGATCAGTTGAGGCAGCAGTAAGTGATGAACCATAATCTGTTAAAGAGCCTTGTGCAGTGTCAGGCTAGGACCAGGAAAACCCATGAAGCCACAAAACTCACTGAGTGACCTTAGGCCAGCCCTCTGTCTTTCAACCTAACCTACCTCAGAGGTTTGTTGTGAGAATAACTTGTCATGAGGGAAGCCAATTTGAGCTCCTTGGAGTAAAGCTAGAGTACTGATGGGATATAACTGCGATAAAAAGAATTAAATATTTCACACATCCAGCTATTACATGATGAATCCTGAATGCGTGATATCAGTGCTGGATTAGAGATGAACTGCAGGTCTCTTTCTCATCTATCACTCTGCACAGTGGAAATCTTACTTTTGGAGAGTCCCACCTGCATTCCAAGTACGGAGAGTTATGTGCAAGCAATGCCAATGAGAACAGGCAAGTCTTCTTTAAAATATGAAAATGAAATGTAGAGTATCCATCATAGTGAAGGGCATCGTACTTGAGAGTTATGGCTATGTGGCTTTCTGGGAAGCATGGATTGTAACTCATAGCTTACTTGAGTCACAAGGAACATTTCTCAGAGTGATGGTTTTAGCCACTAACCACAGTGTATAAAATTTTTATGTTGTGCAACTGGTGGCAGAAAAGCCCTGCAGTCACTCATCATCCACTCAGACTGACAGGAGTGGAGCCATCATTGCTTCCAGATTCCACCCAGATGACTTTGACTCTCCTTTTGAAGAGAGTGGTCCTTATGGCTGTTCAATGTTCTGTGGTGCCTGATGCCAAGTAAGGCTGCCGATGGACCATGTCCCTTTCTAATATGCCACTCAGAAACCTGTTCACCAAACCAGTTCCTTTCCCCAAATTAATTTCTCAAGCCAAAGGTTTTGGGATTCTTTCCCAACACTTAGAGGATCCCTGAGATCCTGAAAAAGAAAATGCCACCCCCAACTGAACACAACTAGTCACAATCCAAACAGTTCCTTTTGGATTTTCGCCTGATATCCCAGCTGGCCGTTACGCAACAAGAGCCTTTTGAAGCTTATATGAGGGACTCGTCCTTCCATATTGACAACTTCTTGGAACTCATTGGTCTCTGGACAATTTGTTTGTCATATGCTGCAGTCATATTTTAATGGCATCTATGTTTTCCTTGGCTTGCTCTCAGAGTGCGACAACATCTTGGGAACATTCTCATACATAATGTGAGCCGTTTCCCCACAAGATTAGCACTCCATGTGCTACTGTTATGCTAAAAGACCTGTAAAACCATGTGGGTAGGGCCAATCACGTGGTTTCTTACCATGAAAGGTGTTTTTCTTGTTATAGGCAGGCAATGATATCATAATAGAATCCAGGGCATCGCAAATCCCATTAATGATTGTGAACATCTAAAACTATAATATGGATTATAGAGAGTGTGTGTGTGGAATCACAAAAAGGAGCTCCAATTGTGATTAAAGGGAATGGGCATACCAAAAGCACGACCCTGTGGAAAATGACTTGCACCTTGTCTTCATCATATTCTTTGTCAGAACACTATTTAACCCCAGAGTTAGAGGCCACAAGACTTGTTTTTGGCTGCAGAATTCAAAGCAGCACCATATGCAAGGCAAATGAGGCACTGATGTTTTGCTCTTCCTGACCTGATTCCTAAAAACATCTCAATGGCTGCTCCCCATGATAGTGGCTACTTGGAGTGTAGAGCTGCTCCGGTGGATGCTAAGAACCATCTCCTATGAAGGGATGGGCCTTTACCAGCATAGGATAGCACTGTGAATGTGCTTAAGCAGAGATATGCAGAGCAGGCAAAACCAAATCTGAACAGTGTGAGGTTCTGCAGCTTTAAAGATCGGACAACTTGGCCTCCTTAGGCTTGTGGTACTATATGTAGCATACACTTTCTGTTTCACTTATCACATGCATGATAGGTTGTGATTTAGTTTTATATATTTAAATGGATTTCTTGTTCCACACAGAAGAATTATTGAGTCGCCAGCAGGCATTGTTTCAAGCAGGTGAGGCACACTCAGGATTAGTAAAACAATATATTTATATATGTCAAGTTAAAAATCTTCTGTTAGTTATTCTCCTGTGAAAATTTCTCTCCAAATTACATGATTCAGTGATAAGATGAAATTTGCAGGTGCCAGAGGAAGTTATTAACACAATGGCTAAATGGCCCATTGGTCCCAGAAGCTTGGTTTATAAAGGAATGTAGGAAGTTAGAAAAGAAAAAGAAAAAATCTAGTTACATATAGGAATGCTGGGAGATGGGATTATTGTAGCCTATTATGCATAGATTAAAAAAGGAATAATGAGGAAAAAAACAATGGGTATTTTTAAAAAAATTGTTTACAGTATTTTTGTAGAATTGCTTCTTTAAAAAAAACTTTGTGAATTACTGCAGGCCATCCTTTAGTATTTTCCTGAGGGTTTATCCATTGCAAAAAACCCCCAACAAACTGTATTAAAGCACCTTAAAGTCAAACAGATTCATAATAACATAGACTTTCACTGACTAGAGTTCACTTTCTGAAATGAAAGACTATGGTCTCTGTGTGTGAGAGTATTAAGGTTGGAGGAGAAATTTGATTCAGAGAGTATCTATAGGTATCTATAGGACATACTTTGTCACTGGTTATCTCTATGGCACAATCTCCCAAACTTGTACTTGATACAATGTATGTGGAGAGATGATTTCCAGAGCCCATGGGTAAAAAATTTACAGCTGAAAATTACGGCAATGACCGCTCCCCACTTAAAACGGGGGGCGCCTTTTGCGTGGACGCGTGCAGCCCTGGATCTGGAGTGGCCCCATCAGCATAGGCTTTGCCTTCCCCCAGGTGGGATACCTGGAGGTCCCCGCCTACCCCAGCGAGTTGTCCAATCCCACCTGGGGGAAGTGTTGCCAGGGAAACCAGGCCAGGTAAGGGGAGGGATTACCTGCCCACACAATAGAGGGTGGATCTTAATTGTTAATCCTCACTTGGCTCCAGAGCTTCTCCCACCCTACCCACCCTCAGTTAATGTCTTCTTTTGCAGGTTAACTTTTTTTTTTTTTTCATAGGTTTTGCAGGTTAACCTGTCTCCACAGGTATGCGGGCGCTGCTACGATAAGGTCGCTGTTAAAGGGCCGGAAAGGAATTTCCCTGCATTGGCAGGTTTCGCCTTTCCCGTAGCAAAACGTCACAACTTTGGCGGTATCAGGCCTTGGGCGGAATCCTTTAGTCCATCTTCCTCTTTGCGGCGGCGATACCAGGGTTCCCCGTTAAAGGGGTTTTTGAAGGGAGGCTTTGGCCGTACGCCGAAAGGTCGTCATTGCTCTCCCCTGCGGCGGCGTAACGGGGGCGGCTATCTCTGCTTGAACATATGTTCTCCAGAGCCGGCCCATCCCCCACACACACACTGGATAACCCTGATGCTCCCTAGGTCCCCGGCTGGGGACTAGGGAGGGAGAACGCCCAATGCCTGAGCCAAGGTCTACCCACATTTGAAATTTAATAAAGTTGTGGCCAATTTAATCCCATAGCACGTTGTCTAGAGTCGTTATTCCACATGACGGGGGGACCACTCGGGATCTGGGGACTCCGCCTGTCCACGCAATTACTAGAGCAGGACATAGTCCCAGCTAAAAGAACAGTAACCTGTAAGCTAGAGGAGATGGACTTGCAGCAGAAAATGGTCTTGGGCAATGGTACCTGCTCACCTCTAAATCTTGGTTTATTACCCCTCTTAAGGCTCCCAAACTATTTGAATTCCTTAACTTCCTCAGCTCATAGATATGCCTTTGTAAAGGCAAGATTCAACACCTTCCCATCGAACGTGCTGAGAAATAGATTCTCCAATGGACAGATATCGCTCTTATGTGATTGTAATTGTGGGGCATCGGAATCGTTGCATCACATAATTTTTGACTGTGCTTTTCACTTACTGGCCAGGAGCAAGTTTCTTGCTCAATATCTTAAGGGAATTGCCGACGATACAATTGAAGCCAAACTGAGATATCTACTAATTGATGATGACCCCCTAAAATCACTCATGGTTGCCAGATTCTTGATCAGCGTCCTATCCCTAAAGAAGAGAAACGGTCTCCTGTGTGGCTCGGATAACCCCTTTAAACCATGATCTATGTTTTAGGTGATATCACCATTGTTTTAAACCATGATCTATGTTTTAGGCGATATCACCATTGATATCCTTGATTAATTTATGAGCAGAGGGCGATGTATAGGTTACAAATTTATTGTAATGTATGATGGTGGTCTTTGTTTTTGTTTTGCTTCGGTTCCTGTTTGTCTTTTGTAAGTTTTGGCGATTTTAAATTTGGAGGTTTAAGTATAATATGTTGGTATGGGAAACTGTCGTGTAATGGGCCAATGGCCGTAATAAAGATCAATCCAATCCAATCTATAGGTAATCATACCTAATTCACACTTTCTGAAACAATATGAGAACAGAAGTACAGCCATCCTTCAATATTTGCACATCTCTGAACTTCAAATTGTTGTGAAAATTCACCAGCATTTTCTGTAAATCTATTTTTAAAAAACCCAACAATTTATTTGCATGCAGCTTTATCTAATTTGTACATTTCTGCAAGCAATTTTCCATTATGGCATGCGTTATTAGGCACACTTAACCTAGCCTATGCATCTTTACATACATTAGTTTCTGGAGAACTGCATTGCAAAAGTTTCAGAAGTACAAATTGGACAACAGGGAGTCAGTGTGATGGGGGTGACATCCCTCTGCCCCTCAGCTGGATCACTGAGAGGTCCCAGATACCTGGCTGCAGTACCGCCGACTGGGGAAGGTGAACGGACTTCTCACAGTGGTGGTCCATGAAGAAGGGCCTCAGATTACAATCGGAGGGTCTGCCTCAATTCACATAGGGAGAGAAGGTCATGGAGGTATTGCAGCCCCGAGCCATTTAAGGCAAAACCAGTACTTTGAACTGGGGCCAGAAACTGTCTTGCAGAAGCAGAGGTGCTTTTACCCTCACACAAGACATCCCTGGGTGCAAGCCGATAGATGGCAACAGCACTGATGGCAACCCTATCTTCACTCTCACTGAATGTTTGTACAGTGGCAGTAATAGCTCTCCAATCACGCTTCCAAGCCTTTGAGAAGCTGTCATCTCCACAGAACCTTCGATTGCCCATTTAATTTTTTAGAGAGAGGGGCTTTTTTCCTAATGTAAACTCTAAGAAATATTTAAAGATGATAAATTCTGACCATATGGCGAGTTGAGGAAGAGCTATCATCAGGAATAAAAATGACTCCAACTCCTGCACAGAAAGAAGCCACTGTCTAGCCTTTTATAGCAACCTGCCATGCGACGTTATCTAATGGGATCGCATTTTAAGGGTCAGGCAGCAGGTACTCTCCACATACTAATTCTTACTTATCATTCTGGTACTGTTAGGAACAACCAACACCTTGCACACCATTATCTCCAAAGGTTACTAAAATGCTGGGCATGCTTAAAACAAGAGCTTTCTCCCCAGCCCCCGGCTCACTTTTATTCCTCGCCCCTCACAGCAAGGAAGTCAGAATCCTGCATATCTGTCGTCATTACAATTTCTATTTCAACAGATTAAATACTTCAGGTGGGAGACTTAGAGAGTATCCAAAAGGCTTTAAGGAATAAAAGGAAGGTAATGTGCATGATTTCAAAATCTCTCATTCAGCTGCGGTGAAACTCTATTAGACACATGTTGCAAGCTCATGTCTTAGTACCTTTGTCAATGTTTAGAATGGGATTGACTACATTAAAGAGGAATATTACATTGGCTGTTGCGATCCAGGTAGTGACATGGAAATGGCACTTTTAATCACGGTTAGATGATGTACTGGTGTTGCTGCTTACATTTATGGAGAGTGGAGGACCCACAGGTAACCAAAGACCTACTTGAGTGGTCCATGAAATTCCTCACAAAATTAAAAGTAACATGCACATCTTTTATAATTTCAGCATCTCCGAAGGTACAGTGGTACCTCGGGTTGCATACGCTTCAGGTTACAGACTCTGCTAACCCAGAAATAGTACCTTGGGTTAAGAACTTTGCTTCAGGATGAGAACAGAAATCGTGCTCTGGCAGCATGGGGGCAGCAGGAGGCCCCATTAGCTAAAGTGGTGCTTCAGGTTAAGAACAGTTTCAGGTTAAGAACAGACCTCCAGAACGAATTAAGTACTTAACCCAAGGTACCACTGTATAAGTAATGCCTATGGGGGCCCAATTCACACAGCTGAATGCGAGTTCCTTTCCTGTGGTGGTATTTTCCTAGTCTTAAAATACCTGTATAGGTTTTGCCTACAGAGGAACCCCCACATTCGCTTTGGGTGAAATGTTGGTGTGCAGTTGTACTGGGAATGACTACACCCGAGTCTAATTAGGAATAATCAAGCTAACACCAGTCAAATGTGGTATAGAGTATATTCCTTCTTCAAATATCACTAACCACAGAAAAGAATGTCCATTAACACTGTCAGGGTAATAAACAAGGGCAGCTGATGAAATGGATAGGAAGAGAAGAAAGAAGATTGGATAATCCCCAATTGCAGCCCCTACTTGCTCCAAATGTCATCACAGGCGCTTCTGCAGGTCCATCCCACTCTGAGGAGTATGGAGAAGACAGAGGCTGCGACTATACAGCTGCAACAGTGGCCCTTATATGAATTATCAATCCTTATTTATCTAAATTATTCTGAATAAAGGGAAAGAAGAGGGGGGAAAGAACCAACTTCAGTTGAAGAGTTTGGATTTGATATCCTGCTTAATCACTACCCTAAGGAGTCTCAAAGTGGATAACAATCTCCTTTCCCTTCCTCCCCCACAACAAACACTCTGTGAGGTGAGTGAGGCTGAGAGACTTCAGAGAAGTGTGACTAGCCCAAGGTCACCCAACAGCTGCATGTGGAGGAGCGGGGAAGCGAACCCGGTTCACCAGATTATGAGTCCAGTGCTCTTAACCACTACACCACACTGGCTGAAGTTTACTTTTACTTCCTTTTTATATTTGTAAAAATGTAAAAGTCAGATTTACAGCTACGTATTTTATATGGGCCTGTGGATACTATACAGTATAGTATATCTGATAGATTTAGAGACTTCCTCAACCAACAATGAAAGTCTGCATAAATCCTTCTTATTTTGCAAAACAAGGTATAGAAATGTTAACTGGTTTGTCTGACTTCTCATTTGCAAGACAGCACATTTTATTTACATCTTCCTTCTGTCCACCTGCGATCTCACGTTGATGCAAAGAAGCTATGAGGGAGCTACACAGCTCTAAGCACTCCCTCTTTCAGTGTTTTGTTGAATCTGAATTAAGATTCCCTATGGGAAAAAACACAAAATCGACTCTTGGTATCCTAAGAACCCTAAAGCTTTTCAGGGATTTGTTCAAAACGAAAAACTGAATATCTCCTCTAGGAAAACGACATGTCATATTTTTATTGTAATGTGCTATTTTGTGCTTTTTCCTCTAATTGGTTTGGAATCAAACTACCCAGCACATGTTCCTGATGTATTAGTTTGCAATGATTTGTTCCAAAGACAAAGTATATCGGCAAAATTATGAGTTTCAGATAACAAGATAATTATGATAGTTTTCATCCATCGTCATTCGTATTGTTTACTCATGGTATTATAGGTCAGGATCCTGAATGAAGTGTTTAGCTTGGTGAGAAAATCACACTGCTGTATTAAATGTAATAAAAATGAAGCAAATGAGTTCATTAGTTGCCTTTGATAAATGAGTTTGAAAGCATGTTAATTGTATCATTTTGACAACAGTTTTTCCCTCCCTTACTCTTGCTTGGAAAGGAGGCAGAAACAGAGTCATCCTGATTCATCAGGGGGTATCCTAGGACAGCCAATGCATATGCAAATTCCAGTCAAGAAACATTTTTGCATCCAGTACACTCACCTTGAACTGACTAGATCCGGCTTTTGAGCCAGATGTGAATATACATTGCCAATGCACCCAGAAAAAGACTCACGCACGAGCAAATTGCAGCAATTTGTTACATTTATTGAAATACAACAAAACTTGAGGATCTGCAAACCAACAACCTAGTTAACCACATGAAAATACAGCCTGGGCAGGGAAGCTTCCTAGTTGAAGGTTAAATTCTCTCATGAGTCATGGACAGGTTGACAGGCTTTGCCTGTGTTGTTGGAGGAAAGGATTGGAAGGAATGCTTCCTCCTTGTGCCAAACACCCTGGGAATCTGGTTTTGGCATACTTACTGGGGCTTTGCAGTTTGGTGTTCACCCCAGGACCACTGAGCCTCTTGGGCTTGCTGATCAGAAGGTTGGCGGTTTGAATCCCCATGACGGAGTGAGGTCCCGTTGCTCTGTCCCAGCTCCTGCCAACCTAGCAGTTCAAAAGCACACCAGTGCAAGTAGATAAATAGTTACCGCTGCAGTAGGAAGGTGAATGGCGTTTCCGTGTGCTCTGGCTTCCGTCATGGTGTTCTGTTGTGCTAGAAGCCATTTAGTCATGCTGGCCACATGACCCGGAAAGCTCTCTGTTGACAAATGCCAGCTCTATCGGCCTGGAAACGAGATGAGCACCACATCCCATAGTCACCTTTGACTGGACTTTACCTTCCAGGGATCCTTTACCTTTTCTAAACAAGATTCCCAGCAGTATGAAGTGAGCAAAAAAGAAGAGTCCAAGGCCACTTGACATGGTTCCCAACAAAATTTCTACTTAGCCCCTTGAACAGGTGACTAGCAGGGCCCATACTGCATAGGGAGAGAGGATGAGTGCAGCAGAGATGAAACTGCAACATTTAGAGGGTGGAGTGAGCTTATAAGGCCAGCTCCACTCTCTGGTTGGTAGCAGAAGCCAGATGATGAAAAAGCCATCACCCTAAATCAAACCAAGGAGGAGACAACTTGAAACAGCTGCAGCGTGGTTACTGCTTCATGCAGTGGCTGCAACATTTTGGCCAGTTAGACATGTAATTCACCCTATTTAACACTGCACATATCCACAACACAATGGGAATTTTCTTTGTGGCTGCTTAGAATGGGGAAACTCCGTCTGTTTGGTTGATCCACATGCTGTGTTGCCCTATGCTTTACAGCTGTTGTGTGAAGCAGTGACTTCCCAGGAGATGCTTTGAGTAGCCTTCACAGAGTGAGCATGATGTGTAGACTGACAATGACTGAATAAAGTATGGTGATTTGAAACCATACTTTAGCCTGGAGAAGAGGAGGTTAAGGGGTGATATGATAGCCATGTTCAAATATATAAAAGGATGTCACATAGAGGAGGGAGAAAGGTTGTTTTCTGCTGCTCCAGAGAAGCGGACACGGAGCAATGGTTCCAAACTACAAGAAAAAAGATTCCACCTAAACATTAGGAAGAACTTCCTGACAGTAAGAGCTGTTCGACAGTGGAATTTGCTGCCAAGGAGTGTGGTGGAGTCTCCTTCTTTGGAGGTCTTTAAGCAGAGGCTTGACAACCATATGTCAGGAGTGCTCTGATGGTGTTTCCTGCTTGGCAGGGGGTTGGACTTGATGGCCCTTGTGGTCTCTTCCAACTCTATGATTCTATGATTCTATGAAACAAATCGGGTATCCTAGTTTATCAATAAAATTTGAAACACTTCACTCTTTAGGGACATATTGAGCTCCATATTGAGCTCCTGTCCTACATTAATTGATTTAGTTTCTAGCAAATTATGAAGGAACTGAAACCAGATTTCCCCCCAGTACATTTTGTTCAAAGCATTAACTTTCTAAAGATCTAACTTGGCATTATGGGGCCTGTGTTGAAATACTGAGTATGATACATATCTTTAAATAGATGCTTCTGAGAAAAAGTAGGATGACAAGGGTCAGTAGCCTTCAAGCATTCCCTGCAAAGTCTATTTAGATCTTAAGCTTCATAATTATGACCCTGAAACCGAAGGAGTTAAATTTTACTCCAGAAATATTTGTTAATATTTTGGTAGAGTTCTATAGAGATTGCAGGTTATTTCTGTGATAAATGGCTACTGTGCTGGAAGGATTCTCCCCCCACCCCACTCCGAAACATTTTTAAAGGAAGTTATTAAATGTTTGCCTTCTCAGTGCCTTCATGACTATTGTGTACCAGGAAACAGATGGTATTTGACTCCATTCCCTCCTAAAAAAGAAGGAAATTACTTCAAATTCCAATCAGTCTCCCTATTTGAATCAAGTAATCTAGTCTAATTCATACGGAATCCGGTCCAATCTTTATTCAACATCTGCAGTTACAGAACACTGATTTCATACACTTGTTTATTGTATATAACATGCAGCCAATAGGGTAAGAATACTTGTTTAATAAACAATTCATATATAAGAAGATAAGATCATATAAGGGTCCATACAAGTGATGGGTTTAGTCTCAGCTTGAGCTGGTATTCAGCTAGAGCATTACTGAAGAAAGCCAAGAATTATTGTTTTAAAGTTCTAGGTGATGTTGGTTGCATTTTAATTTGTATTTTAAAACAGCAGCTGATCACAGCCCACTTTAGATAAGGGCTCTAAAGCTGCATAGCTTTAATTATTGTACAGAACATCTTTCTAGTGCCCTCCAGATTTTTGGACTTCATCTCCCATCATTCCTGTCAAAAACATTTGGAGGTCACTAGGTTGAAGAAGGCATAGTTGTTTGAGAATAATACAGAATGGAGTGTCAATTTTTATTTCAAAATGAGTTTATAAACCTTGTAGTTATCGCTAGCACTAAGACAAATTCCTTCCATGTCCCCCCCTACTGTTCTCCATCAATGAATGAGAAAAGGAATTACATTTGAAGATTCTCAAATGGTAGGGGCAATTTCAATGTTCATGAGATGGGTGCTGGGTTTCTGTTGTGTTTACCTTATTTTCGAGCTGGCTGGGGGACTTTGTGCATGCACTTCATTTCATTCACTCTGTCGGTCCGTATTATTCTGCCTTGCTGGGCGCCCACTCTTCCTGAAAACCCCACAATATCCTCAGCTGAGCTTCACTTTTAAAAGCAAGAATTGGGGTAGCAGATAGCCTACCTAACATGCACTTGGACAGCTGTTTTTTTTAAAGTGACGTATTTTTACTTTTTAATGAAATAAATGCAGAATATTTTTTGTAAAAGTTCATAAGAAATACTTCCCTTAAGCAAAAAGAAAGAAAGAAAGAAAAGAAAAGAAAAGAAAAGAAAAGAAAAGAAAAGAACCAGGGACAGGTCAGGAGAATTCCCAGAACAGCACAGGGGGGTGGGGAGAGGAGTATATTCCATCTGATAAACAGCAATGCTACAATATTGAATTCCACCCAGTGCGTTCATCAGTTCTATGCTGTTTAAGCAACTTAACAAAACAAAATGACCATACATCAATTTTCAGTGCAGAATTTTGGTTTCTGGTTGTAGAAAATGCAAATTGTGGATACAGAGGTGTACATTCATCATCGTATCTCCAACATGAGTATAAAAAGGAAATGGTTCTTCTTAGGTCATCAGAAAAAAGTGTTGGCTTGTATCCTGAAGCCTGAAGGTTTATGGCTCTCATAAAAATATTTTAACTGAACTCTGGATGTTCTCATTCACATAAATGTCATATCTATTTAATGTGTTCACACACTTTTCGGTTTCAAATACGGTACAGTACAATAACTAAATTACAGCAGTGGTCAACGGCGAGTAGTAATTCATCGGCAGGTGATGCGAGAGCAAAAACAATATACAAATAAGTCAATGCTACTGCACTAAGAAGTAAGGCCTGTATTCCCCAAGCACCACCTGTTTATTTCAGTTGAGGGTTCATGGTACTCTGCCCAAGTCCCACTGAAATAGAAGGTTCTGCCGCATTGTCTAATGCATTACCTTCTAACAAAGCAATCCCAACTATAGGAAGCGAGTGTAATTTATGCTGTGGAAAATTATGCTGGGGTAATTTATCTCTGTTCTAAACTCCTTCCAGGACAGGACCTGACTGAGCTAGCCCAAGACCAGCAGAGGGAGAACAAGCCTTTAAAATAGTTTGACTTACACCACCCTTTTCCCACTGGGCTGCTAGTCCATGTGACTGAGCTGAAAAGAGTTGGGAAAAGGAATGGATCTTCCCTGCCCTGTCCCACTCACTCCACACCTCTGGAAAGCCCAATTTTGGGGACTTGTCTTGGTGTCTCTCCAGCTGTGTCGAGATGGGGGAACTTCAGTTAATACAGTTCCAGCTCAGCCCTTGCTCAGCCAGATCAGCAGGAGATGCACATATTTTAACGTCTCCCCCATCCCAGACGACCTTGGGCTTGGATTGTTCTCTAAATTCCAACCCAACCTTGCATTTCCCACCTCCATTTGCCATATATCTGGCAGCTGATATTTTTTTTAACCCATCTGATCAAGTTCACATCTAACATATTTGCAAAAGAATTTACAAAAGCAACTTGATATATATAAAATGAGTCATGTGCTTGCTTTTTAATAAAATGAAATGGAATAAATATAGCTATGTGAACACAGTCTGACCTACTCAAACAATGACTTGGGAATATTGTGGTCCTCTTATCCGTTTGATTGAAGGCCGTTGCATGTAAGTTACAACTTGTTCTTAAGACACAAAGGGATATTAATCTTTTTTTTTTTAAGGGCTCATAAATAGAAGGAAGTTTATATTTTGTGTAGCCGGTTAGGAAGAAGACATTGTTCTTTATTGTGACTCAGGGCCAGGAATCTAAAACCAATTCCTGTTAAAATGTACATTTGAGTCATCTCCTCTCTCAAAGCCTAATATGGAAAAAAATTTCTTCTGGGAAAGACTCATTTGGAAACTCACCTTCAAATGCAGATTTTTTTATTTTAGCCTTGGTTGTACTTGAATTCTGCAACCCAGAGGCAGAGCACACACTTTGCATGCAGAAGTTCCCAAGTTCAATGCCTGGTAGCCCATTAATAGGATAAGTTAGCAGATGGTAGGAAAGACCACCGAATGAGACTCCAGGGAGAACAGACAATACCGGACTAGATGGACAAACAGCCTGTCTGATAGGAGGCAGCTTCCTATGTTCCCATCTTAAGAGTTAGGAAACCTCTGCCCAGATTCCCACCGAGTTGTTGTGAGTCAGAGTAGTGAGCCAGATGGGCAAATACTTTGATAAGGCAGCTTCCTATATTCATATCTATGGCATGATAAATGCTTCCATGTCCTGTAGAATAAGCCGCTCTCGCGCTTCATAGGAGATTGTGAGCTGTATTTGACTAAGTCGTACTCAGAATCAACCCATTCAAATCAATGGACAATCATTAACTAAGGCTACACCTGCACTATAAATTTAAAGCACTTTGACAGTCATGGCTTTCCCCAAAGATTCCTGGGAACTGTTATGGGAGCTGAGAGTTGTTTACAGTCCCCCTGAAGAGCTGCAGTTCCCAGAGTTCCCTGAAAAGAGGAATCGATTGTTACACCACTCTGGAAATTGTAGCTCTGTGAGAGGAATAGGGGTCTCCTAACAATTCTGAGCACCCATAGCAATCTAAAGCTCCCAGGATTCTTTGAGGGGAGCCATTGTTAGCATGGTATCATAGTGTTTAAAATTTATAGTGAGGTTGTGCCCTAAGTCATACTCAGAGTGGGCCATTGCAATCAATAAAGTCAATAATGGCTAAATTAAGTTATTTGACTTTAGTGGGTGTATTCTGAGTAAGGCTTTGATTCGGGTTCATGCGTACAATAATCTTTCATGAAGTTAGCTCCATAATATACATTATTGCTCCCCCCCCCCACATTTTCACCTTCTTTGCTCTAATACAAAACTCAAATGCAGTTAGACAGGCCAACTCTCGTGGACGGAGCCTGCTTAGTCTCAGAAATCTCACTGGAGTCTGAGTTACAGTTCCATTACTCCAAGGTAAACTGACACCCGAATGCTCTGCTTCTGGTGAAATGCAACCCCTGCTTAATTTGTGCAGTAACTATGATAGAATGGAAAGGAGAAGGTCTCAGAGGGTATGGGAAGCAACTGTTTTAAACATTGCTTTAACTACACTTCTGATATCATTGAATGCTACAAAGCCATTAAGGCAAAGCAAGGCAAGGCTTCCCTTCCCTTTTCCCTTTCCTTTTACAAAACCATTCTGCTCAAGTGTCTATTGGTGGTTAATCCAAAGGCTAATGCCTTTTTCTCTCTCCATCTCATCAAGTAACTAGGTAGTATGGCTTTGAACTCCTCCTCCTATGTGTGTATACGCTAGGAGAGGTCAAGCCAATTGATTAAAATACCAACTAGCAGAGTCTATATAATGTGGTTACAAGGTAGCCCCAGTTGTTTCCATATGCACCTCATTAGATCTAATTGCATTGAAGTGAGCTGTAATTCTTTGTTAATCTAAACCAGCTGAGAGATGAGAGTTCTTCACACCAAGCGCAGTCAGGTAAGGAACTTCAAGGACTCTTTGTCACCAACTGTACAATCAACAAGGTTCTGCGCCCAACCCTGCCTTTCAGTTCTAAAAGGAAGCAAAATCATTGATTGCCTTACACCAAAGTTTCAAGGCAATTTAGCAGGCAACACACTTCAATAAAAAGTATATATGTGATGATCAGTTTAAGCACTACAAGTGATCACTCAATAATCAAACCTGCCTTCCCCAACAACCTAAACATCATAACTTGCAAAAATGAAGCAGCTCAGGGACACATGTGGTTTTGAACAGAGATTTCTGTATCACCCACAGATTACATGCTGAGATATATATACTTGAACATGTAATCATGGGTTGATCAATTCTAAGTGTGTTTGTTCATTGGTTCCAAAGAAGACCCAGAATGCAACATCACCACCACTCCCAGCAATGGCTTAGGGGAAAATGCCTTTCACTGTGCCATATATATCCTAGCCTGGTGCAACAAAGAGGCCTGGGTTGGGCCTAATTCTGTCACAAGATGGTAGCCAGGTTGGCATAGGATCCAGGAAATCCTGTCCTGGCCCAGACACCCCCTTCCCCAGCACAGAAACCCAATTTCAAAAATCCAGTTTTGAGGTTTATTATCCTGCCTGCAATTTCATTTGTCTATAATACTACAGAAACCCAGTTTTGGAGGTTTCCCCTGGCTACTGGTGGTGGAGATGCTGCCCACAGTGGATTCTCCCTGCCCACAATTTGGGTGGATGAACTGGGGTGCTCCACACCAGCCGGTCTTCCGCAATGTAGAAGGATGGTGGAACCAGGCTTGGATGGGCAGAGGGACACTTCTGTCACATCCCAAACCCCTCTAGCATGATGGGTTGGGGGTCTGGATTGTTCTATAACCACGTTGTTCATCTAAAGGAAGGAAAAGGGCAAAGGCAATATTCATCAATTAAATTTCACAACCACAATAATTAAGGGGAGTACAATGTAGAATTGATGTCTTCCAGTGAGTTTAATTACTTCCCTGATGGCTTTAAGTTGAGGGTGACTTCAAAATAAGGACTCATTCTATTAAACTGAATTACTTTCATAGCAGTTTAGATGGCAGTCAGGTTTTCTATAGGAGGGGAACAGCTTCCAGACAAATATGCAGGACGTGTAAATAAATGCTAATCAACTGCATTCATTAAATGAAAAGACCACATAAAGTTTTACTAGCTCTACATACCTTTGAGTTATGGAATAAGTTTCTTTTTCCCCTTCCCCTTAAATCAAGACTCAACACTTAGGTCATTAACTCTGCAGTGAGAAGCATGTCTGCTCTGAGTAGATGCTAAGGCTACCATCCTCTGAACTTCTGAATGACAATATTTAATGGCTGGACAATGATACTTACACTTGGAGTACCTTCATGTTAACTAAAGTCATATTCAGGTACCACCTCTAACTGACTGTCACATGTGGTGGCAGGGGGAACAAGGCTTTCTCCCACCCTGCATAGAGAGAACATCCACATAGGACTACAATGATAGGACTATCTTATCCCATTGCCTCCATGGTAACATGGTGGGAGCAATTGTGCATGTTTCTTCTATGCAGGAGCTCCTGTCCCTTCCCAATTAGGTAATAAGGCTACATGCGAGTGAGGAAGGGACCATATTATGAGCCAAGTTCCATGTCATCCTGGCCATTCAAGCATTAAGCCTATATATATAGCTCTGCAGTTTTAATTCTATCAATGCTCAGTTATTTTTTAATGATTGATTTTCCAATCTTTTTAGTTATTGTTTAGTCATTATTCTGTAAGCCACCTTGAGTCTGGTATGGAAAAAGGTGGGGTATAATTAAACAACAACAGCAGCTGCAGCAACAACAACAACAACCCTACAGAATGAGATGAAGCAGGGAAGGATAGAGTGAAGAGTGACAATTTGAAGAAAATGACCACCAAAAAGTCCTGTTTGGGCATCCGAAAGAAAAACTTGTTTGCCAAACATTTTCTCCTCAGAACTTCCACTATTCAAATACGTG
Source organism: Podarcis erhardii (assembly GCF_964252035.2). Lineage (NCBI taxonomy): Eukaryota > Metazoa > Chordata > Lepidosauria > Squamata > Lacertidae > Podarcis > Podarcis erhardii. The sequence continues at coordinate 69,809,386 of NC_138510.1, forward strand.
AATTTCCCTTTTGAAGAAGCACTGAATGAGTCACCTTGCCTTGAAGAAGAAAGTCTGTTATCTGTCCAGTTAATGTTTTGGTAAGATGCACTATCTCCTATATTAAAAAGGGAGCCTAGAAGTTGTGGTAAGATAAGTTTAAGTTGTCATTATTAATTTTGTAGTGCAATATTTCTACCAAAAAAAAAAAAAAAAAACCAAAACAAAACCCTCCACACCTTTCTGTTTAAGTGATTTTTCAATTACAGTCAAACAGCAGCTCATGGGGAAAAGAGACTTGATAACCTTTAGAAAAAGTTACAAACTGGCTATAACCGTCATTTTTATCTGTATGAGCCCATCTCGCCTACTCGCTTAATGCACGGCACAAGAGTTCCTCTATAAATTCCACATGCTGTGGACTTTTAGATACAGATGCATTAATTGATAAATGCCCCCAAATATATTAGTAGTTAAATAGCTAAATATATAAATAGACATTTATGTACTCCCTGGAAAGAAACTTGACAGCCATAGAGAGCTGCTCCTGTTTCCCTGTCATTAGCAATTTGGTCTAGTCACTGAACATAAGCATTTAATAAATGCTGACGATGGCCGTAATAATGAAGCACAGAGAAAGGCTGAATGCCTTCGTCCTTTCAGATGCCCTTGTCCATGCTTTTCTTGCTCTATGGTATCCCTCTTTAAGACAGAAAAGGGGGATTTTGCTGCTTTACAGTAACTATCCCATGGCCCATCCTCAAAATTAAAAGTATTTGCTTAGTAAACTGCACTGGCACAATCAAGATGGTTCACAACTTGTGACATTCACATAGCTATATTTTGTGTGCGTGTGTGTGCATGTATACACACATAGACACACATATCTAGGCTGTGCATTGGATCCAGCTGAATCCCAAACCTAAATAGAACAAATTGGGTTGATTTGTGTCCTGTCCAGATTGGGTTGAAGCATGACTTTCTTTCAGCCGGAACTCACAGGAACTCAGTTCCGGCACCTCTCAGGTGGGCACCTGTGCTAAGAGAACAAGGGAAGCTTTCATGGTGAGTTCTGGCACTTCTTTTAATAGAAAAATAGCACAGGGTTGATGTAGCTACAAATCACTACAGAGCAGATCAGGTTGTCCTGAATCAATCTATAGATATTTGTGCCCATCTGTAGCTCAGAAATGTCTCTCAGAAAGCAAGATAGAGTGTCCCCAAATTGTTGTATTTATTAATTACAGGCACCATATCTGGAGAATACCAAGGCGGGGCATGGAGAGATGAAGACTAGAATGATCTCAACACTCTCCAATAACGGTGCTTCTAGGGATTCTTTTGTAAGTTCTGCTTCTTAGAAAGCATTTAGTGTGGTTCACTGAATTTTGTTCAACTTGTGTTTGTTTTCTGTCCTTTCCCAATCAATCCTGGCCCCATGCCAGCTTATGCTTTGCAGCCTAGTGGAATCACACAAGTTTATTTTCTTTTTTATTAGTCAGCCAAACCTTGTGGCCACAGCCTTCTGAAATGATTATTAGTAGTGGTAGTAATATTTCCAGTTGCCAACAGAGATTATTATGAATATACTGTCCGACAGATTTTTTTTTCTGTGATACCAGTGAATAAGTTACTTTTTTCTCATTACTAACACTCTGCCCCTCCAAAGCCTCCTGCATCTGTATTATCAACCCCCATGCGTAGCTTCGTGCTGCTGCCCACCACTGTCTACCTGCTGATGACTAGTATCTGAAGCCTAATTTTTAAAACCCCTCAGATGTTTTCAAAACCTTGTTGGAAGGAGCACTGCAAAGCACGGGAGCATGAGAATTTGCATATCAGAGCACTTAGTCTTTTTAAAAAAATATATTTATTCTCATTTTGAGGAATAGCAAAATTTACAGGTGGCTCTCATGAAACCCCCTGAGGCTACCCACCTGAAATTTGGCCATATTAATTCTCTCCCCCACACACATTGCAGGGGTTACCACATTTCCAAAGTTCATGTCCCTTTGTGAAAAAAAGAGAGATGTTGTGTCCATTTTAATTTTAAAACATTTTAAACTTCAAAGGTGGCTAACATGAAAATCCCCGGGGCTACCCATCCTAAATTTGGCAGGGTTAATCCCCTCTGTAGGGGCTACTATGGGAAAGTGTTGAACTTCATCTTATGCTAACTCTCCATTTTGTCTACAATAAGGCAGGAAGGAAGCTTTATCTCTTCCCCTCCCCAGTTGTGGTCCATTGGAAAATTAGCTTCTTCTCCAATGGGAAGTTTTCAAACTAATGCCCATAGTCATGTGAGTAGCGGCAGGGAGTTTTCAGGCAAGTCTTGGCTGGTAAGGGAATAAGCCTCCCCTCTCCGATATGCTGCAGGTGTACAGTGGTGCCTCGCAAGACGAAATTAATCCGTTCCGTGAGGCTCTTCGTATATCGGTTTTTTCGTCTTGCGAAGCAAGCCCATTGACAGCTTAGCAGATTAGCGCTATTAGCGGTTTAGCGGCTTTTAGCGGATCAGCTGATAAGCGGCTTATCAGCGGATCAGCTGATAAGTGGCTTAGCGGCTTAGGAAAAGGGGGAAAAAGGGGGAAAAAACCCCGCAGGAACTCGCAAGACATTTCGTCTTGCGAAGCAAGCCCATAGGGAAATTCGTTTTGCGAAGCGCCTCCAAAACGGAAAACCCTTTCGTCTAGCGGGTTTTCCGTCTTGCGAGACGTTCGTCTTGCGGGGCACCACTGTACTATACATTCAGTGTAATGTATAGTTAGACCCTGGTATGCTCAGATTTTGCAGAATGGAAAACCAAATTCTACATTGCTTCACAACTTCACGTAACACTTTTTTTTTAAAAAAAAAGATTGTTTTTCTTTTAAAGGAAAAACTAAGATGAGAAATCATTGGACGGGGGAGGCCACCTCTCGCTGAGCCCTCATCTACCAAATTCCATCCCTGAAGAATTTTTACAGCCAGCTGTAAATCCTTAAAACAAGGGATTTGCAGTATAAACACTTATACAAGCTGAACCTTGATGGTTGCAGTAGTATGATTCCTCAGGATTCAGTATGTTTGGCCTTTACAAACTTCTTTGTAATTAACTGATTTATGTTTAATACACACAAAGTAGGCCACTGACAAGGGACAAATTAGCTCTTGCTTGAGCAAACTCTAAGCAGTTGGGAGGACAAATTGGACACTGAATTCAGAGAATACGAGAGAGTTGGCTTTCAAGGCCCTTTCCCATGATGCCCTTGTATGTGTGTATGCAAGTTGGCCCAGAATCTATGGTGGTGTGCAATTTTGCCTTTATTATCAAAAAGTGCAAAAGTCACAAGCTTCCCCCTGTTTCCAGGAAGTACCATCTGCGAAGAAAATCCCTCTCAGAGAGAGAAATTTGGGAAAGAAGCAGACCACCCAAATGCTCTAACTCTGTTACCAATGCCCTATTCTCACAGCCTAAACTCAAAAAATGACTGACCCACATCTTTAAGGGATTAAGCTCTCCCCAAAATCAGTGTGATTGGAGTTCACTGGGAAATAATTCACAGTGATTTAAAGATAGACCTGCCCATTACAATGAAAGATTCTGCCAGTCTTCTGCCACTGCCCTTACAATCCTTTTCCTCTCAAAACTATGGATATTTTCCCAGTCAATTTGGTTTTGTTTCTCAGAAAAGAGAAGGATCGGGAAAGGCCATCATGGAAAAACTGGAGAAAGCTACTCAGAAGCCTGGAAGTTCCCTGATCCACCTTGACACACCTTGTTAATGGTGCTATCTGACTCAGTAATGTGAAAGATGTATAAACAGACCTATGTACAGTGGTACCCCGGGTTAAGAACTTAATTCGTTCTGGAGGTCCGTTCTTAACCTGAAACTGTTCTTAACCTGAGGTACCACTTTAGCTAATGGGGCTTCCCACTGCCACCACACTGCCATATCACGATTTCTGTTCTCATCCTGAAGCAAAGTTCTTAACCCGAGATACTATTTCTGAGTTAGCGGAGTCTGTAGCCTGAAGTGTCTGTAACCCGAGGTAGCACTGTATATCCATAATATCCAGTGTATTCTGAGGCATGCTTTTGAAGGGTTCAAAGCATAATAGAATCTTCTGAGCCCTTTTCAGGCAATCATTTCATTACAACTGCATGGGCAGAAATTCTCTGTCTTTGCTCTTCTAGATTGTGGGGTTAGACTTTTTATGTATTGTTTTTAATATGTTAATTTGTAATAGTATTGTATTTGTATTAATGCAAGCTGAGAGCTCTTGGAGCAATCAGTAAGCGATTTTTACCCTTCGGTTCCTCCTACTCCTATTTACTACTTATTCCATCCATCCCAAGCTCAGCTGCCCACACCAGACCCCTCCCCTTTTGGTTCCTCAATACCTTTATTGTGTGCCATTCTAGCTATTCCTCTGCTGCCATTTGCTACCCTACTTTGTTTCTTTCCTTCTTCCTCTGTTAAACCTTTTCTACTCTTCTTGCCACCTTAAGTTCCAGTTTATATTAGATCTACTGAAAGCTCAACGTCCAAATGTCAGGAAATCCTTTTGTTACAGAATGCTTCTTTAGCACTCATGAAGCAGGCTATATTGCAAGCTGATCACTGATAAGCAGAGAAAAATTGTCCATTCTGTTTAATGTTTTGGACTTTTCGCTTTCATTCTATCCCTTGTGATGCTCACAGATGACTCTCATTCAATTCAGTTGGTCTTGAGCATTATTTAATGTTGAGACCACCAACTATGATGGTGGTTTTGCAGGTTTCTAACACTTGCTTAGATCATTATGAGACTTAGATCATCAACACATTTTACAAGGCCAGCTGAAACCTCTCAATCTAAACAATCACAGCCCTGATCAGTTTGGGCAGAATTTGAACTGGTGAACCACAGGTGGAATCACTTTTGTTTCCTATTATGAGCCCCTTCGGCTAGTTCCCATAACCATCTGTAACCTTTTCAACTACTTAGTGTAAATCTGAATGTTTTCTCCATGTTAGTCTTCTTTCCTCCTTAGTTACTTGCTGTTTTCCTGAACCCCCCCCCCTGGTTTTCTTGCAAAACGTGGGTCACACCTTCCTAAAAACAGTACATTGCAATCTGTGGCCTCCAGCGTGTTGTTTTCTCCACGAAGAATACTGGTTGTCTTCATAATTAGTTAATTCCCACACTGCCAGCCAATTCTGACTCTTCCAAGAAGGCCCGAGGATGAGTAGAACACGTGGAAATAACCCAAATACATGATGAATGGCTGAAAAGCAGAGAAAGCAGCCGAAAACTCCTGCAGAGCCAAAACAATCCAGCCAAAGCCAAATAAACAACTGTCAACACACACAGCACCAGCTGTGGAAAAAGACTAACGAAAACCCAACTGTGAACAAGTGTTAGCCAGCTCACAGCATTAATCTTGAGGCAACAACGGATGCTGAGACAAGTAGTACTAGCTAATCTGCCTATCAACGTCTTCCTGTTCCTCTTTCCACTCAAGCTGACTTCTTCATCTTGGGTTTATATCTCCCATATTGCCAGCCAGCTACTCAAGACACACGGAGGAAAAATTATGCTGATCTGCAATCATCACAGCCTTTCCCCCCAGAGCCTGACAAATTGTACGATAAAGGTTTTGCAGAGATGCATGCAATGGGACTCTTCTGTTGGATCTCTTTTGGTTGGTCCTACTATAACAGAGGCACCACCCCTGCACATGAGGGAAATTGCATATTGAACAGGTTTTGCCAGCACAAAGTAGGAGCTGTGGATATGCAGTGGATCTATTTTTTATTTTCAAGCAAAGTTAACAGCGGAAAATACGAGGAGCCCTGCTAGATCAAATGCCCACCTAGTGGCTAACCAGATACATAGGGAAAACCCACAAACAGGACATAGCACACTAATTACTCCTTCACTGTTGTTCTCTGGCAACTGGTATTCAAGAGCGTGGTGACTATGATCCTCAAGGTGACAACTGATAGCTTGTTGTTGTTGTTTAGTCGTTTAGTCGTGTCCGACTCTTCGTGACCCCATGGACCAGAGCATGCCAGGCACTTCTGTCTTCCACTGCCTCCTGCAGTTTGGTCAAACTCATGCTGGTAGCTTCGAGAACACTATCCAACCATCTTGTCCTCTGTCGTCCCCTTCTTCTTGTGCCCTCCATCTTTCCCAGCATCAGGGTCTTTTCCAGGGAGTCTTCTCTTCTCATGAGGTGGCCAAAGTACTGGAGCCTCAGCTTCAGGATCTGTCCTTCCAGTGAGCACTCAGGGCTGATTTCCTTCAGAATGGAGAGGTTTGATCTTCTTGCAGTCCATGGGACTCTCAAGAGTCTCCTCCAGCACCATAATTCAAAAGCATCAATTCTTCGGCGATCAGCCTTCTTTATGGTCCAGCTTTCACTTCCATACATCACTACTAGGAAAACCATAGCTTTTACTATACGGACCTTACTGATAGCTTAATGGTCCATGAATTTATAGAATCCCCTTTTAAAGCCATTTAAGTTGGTGCCCACCACCATTTATGGAAGCGAATTCTATCATTTAACCCCCTGAGCCGTGTGAGGAAGGAGTTCCTTTTGCTTGTCCTGAAGCTCCCACTGTTCATTGGATAATCCCAGGTTCTAGTATAATGAGAGAGGGATAAACTTTCTACACCCCATGTATGGTTTTATAAATATCCAGCATGTTGCCAGACATTGGGACCATTCCTCGTAGGGGAGCAACTCCAGGTCCTAGATCATTTTGGTTCCCCTTTTTACTACACAATTTCCAGCTCAACAGTGTTCTTTCTGGGATGCAACTACCACAACAGCACATTGTTCCATGTATGGCTGCACCACAGTTTTGTATAAAAAAGCATTATGACTTTTTTTATACAAAAGCATTGTATAAAAAAGCATTGTATAAAATGCATTGTATAAAAAGCATTATGGTGGTTTTATTTTCAATCCCTTTCCTCATGACCCCGAACATGGATTTTACTTTTTCCACAGCTGCTGCAGTCTGGGTTAACATTTTCACTGGTGTGACCCATGCCCCCAAGATCCCTTTCCTTGTCAGTCACTGCCAGCTCAGACCCCATCAATGTAATATGTGAAGCTTGGATTGTTTAACATGCATGTCTTTCACTGTGCCATGAGAATATCGCCTTCAGCTTGGAGCATTGAGCCTGTCCTTTAACTATGTCTCTGGATTTTTCCTCTTTATTTTCTCTTCCTGCTGTATGTAGTCTCAAACTTGAATCGCTTAGGGTGCTGGAATCTCATTGCAAGAGAAAGGTGCTAAATGCAGTGACAACTTTTTAAAATGTCTTTTAAAAATATGTGTTTAGAATAAAAATTATGCACATTTCACACTTGCTATATATGTTTACAATGGTGGGAAATGCAGTAGGGGTTAAGCATAGACGTTATGCAAATTTCTCATAAAATTAAGACATTCGTTTTAGCATTTACTTAATGTATTTTACATTACATGTTAACACATGCAATGTGCCAGGATATTAGAGTAACTATTAATCTCTTCAACCAATTAACTCAGCCAGAACAGTCAATCTCCAGCAAATGGGTCCCTCTGCAGCCCTTATATACTGTATCTAAAGAAATGGCATTAACACAAGACTGTTTTTTTAGATTTCCCAGCAATGAAGGAAAACAGATAGCCTGGACATGTTTATTTATTTATATTTATTTATCAAGTATATTGATAGCCTGACCTTCACCAATGGTCCCACGGCGGGTTATGTAGAAATATTACAATTCAAAACAGTAAATGAACTTCAATTAAAATAGACATTAGCATCACATCTGTAACAGCAACAACATTAATGATACAACAGAAAGGAGAGCATCTCAGTCTGCCATCCCCAAAAGCCTGGACGAAGTTGTGTTTCTTAATGCTGGTGATGAAATGCATTCAACAAGAGCGTTTTGTGGAAAAATTCTCCCCCAACTGCTAATTTACTTTTATCTACACACGAAACATTCCTGATAGTTAAAGAGAGTTGCCCCAATCATATACACTGCAGCTGAGTATTTTCTGTGATGACCTAATAATTCACGCACTGAAGTTTTCCAGACATCAGCATCCCCATATGTTATGTTGTTAGTTGGCCTAATGGATGGCAGGTTTTCTTTCTCTCTCTCTTTTACAACAGTTACCTTTGTTTCCATTGACACCTCAGTGGAGAGGGCATTTGCTAAATGCTGGCAAAACCCAAATCTGCTTGCCGCTTTCTGAAATTTATTTTAAGATGTTCTCTATTTTCCGAGGACCATTTTTTGAAATACTGTATTTTTCGCTCTACCTGACCATAGGAAGGGGGAGAACAGAGGGGAAAAATTCTCCCCCCTCTGCTCAGCGCCCCTTCAGTGAAGCGGCAGGAGAAATGGAGCCCCTTCCATTTCTCCTCCCACTTCGCTGAAGGGGCGCTGTGCAGCTCTCCCTCTCTGCTGAAGCCAGAAGATTCTTGCTCTCCTGGCTTCAGCAAAAGGAACCTGAAGCCTTCGGAGCACTGCGTGAGGTCCCGCTGTGCTCCAAAGGCTTCAGGTGGCTATCCCTGAAGCCTGGAGAGCGAAAGCAATGCGAAGCCTCTGGAGCGTGGAGGGAGCGCTCCCTCTGCGCTTTGGAGGCTTCACATTGCTATTGCTGAAGCCAAGGAGCCTGCATTCGCTCCATAGGATGCACACACATTTCCCCTTAATTTTTGGAGGGGAAAAAGTGCATCCTATAGAGCGAAAAATACGGTAATATGGTAATACTGTTGTTATTGTTGTTTACAAAAGAATCCACCTAGCCAATATGTTTTCATGTTGCACAAACCAACCTAGAGATACAGGTGAAACACTCTCTAGGACTGAAATTCAACCAGATACTAACTGCAGCTTTTATTTTTGCTAGGGGGGAAATATGCAAGGGGCATGACCTCCCGCTATGTGAAACAAACACTTCCCATTTTCTTTTTCTCAATAGTTTCAATTACCTCATTAATATTTGTTGTCATGCTAAACAGAATATACTTTGGAACAGCTGTTGAGCTGGGTTTCAGGGAATGACAATTGGCTACTAATAGCTACAACAAAGAAAATTATGAGAAGATTGTTTCTGAAGCACAAATGTTTTCTGTTGCCATTTTCCAGCCGTGAATATGATTTGGGAGGGGTAGGAGAGAGAGAAAAAGAAATAAACATTAAGATATGAAGTACTGAGGTCTCCCTGCTGTCTGCATTGCATATTCCATGAATGGAACATCATTTCGTTACTGGGTAGCTAAACAACTGCTTAAGTGATCGATAAAGGCCATTATCTTAAATCATAGCATGAATTCCCAATATCATACATAAAATCAATAAAACACATGAAGAACACGATGGAAATTTCCCACTAAAAACAAAGCCTGCTGCTTTGGAAATAATATTTAGTAGGCTGGATTTTTTTTGTTTTGCTAATTATGAGCTCAGTGGCAGTTTATTCTGCAGTAAATCTGCTGGTGTGAGATTAAACCTGTTATTGAACAGAGTTTTGAATCTACTGCAAGGCACTCATCACCGCTGGAGAGTGAACATTGCTGTTATCTCATTTAAAAGTTGGCCAGCAAAGCAGCCCATTTGTTTAAAATGCAATTAAGCTGGTGTCTTGAAGAGAAATTAGCAAGGAGTACTTCATTCTGAAGGCATAACAGGTCTGTTCATAGTCACATTCGCCCTGCAATTGGGGACACTTGGGGCAACCTTGGACCTCTTTCTGAAAGGATGGGCATGGTGCAGAAGCCCACAGAGAAAAGTGCTGCACAGTGAGATGGGTAAATGTTTTTTTAAAAATCATTATTGCTGCTCAGAATTATTCCCAATGCATCATGTCACAGGCTTGCAAACAGAATGGACGAGTCAAGGTAAGTGGGGTCAGGTAGTTGAATAGGAAAAGAAAATGTTTGCTTAGAATCTGGATCCAAGTCTGGCCTCTACATAGACTGAGATTGTGTGATTTGTGGCCAGCCATTCTCTCTCGACCACTGTTTGCCCACTGCACAATGGGAGTAATATTGCCCGTCCCCAGAAGGTTATTTGAAGATGGACACGAAAATGGTACATTTTTGGCACTTTGAAAGTCTGAAGCTAAGGTGGTTGTCCTGTAATTTTCTGAATCAGTAAGTATTGATATAGACCTCCTCTTCATACTGAGCGTGACAAATGGGTCATGAAAGAAGTGTTGTGAGGAACTCCTCACTTACAAGACCACTGAATTGCTTTGTGCTGTGGCAGGGAAGTGCATATTCTACTACTAGAAGAGGACTTTTGCCTCAGCTATCATTGGTTGTGATTTGGTACCAGTGTCCTATGAAGAACCTTGGTGATCTTGAAGGATGAGTGAATGAAAGAAGGGGTAACTTCTTCAGTGGCATCCTTCAACTGAAGTTGAATGTTGGAAGATTTAGGACAGATTAAAGAAGGTACTTCTTCATGCAGCGCAAAGTCAAAACTGTGGAACATGCTCCCTAGGAGGAGCATGCTTGGATGGCTTTAGAAGAGGATTAGACAAATTCATGGAGGAGAGGGCTATCGATGGCTATGAGCTATGATGGCTATGCTCTAACTTCATAGTTGGAGGCAGCAATGCTGCCGAATACCAGTCGCTGGAAGCCATGGAAGGGAAGAACGCACTTGTGTGCATGTTCTGCTCCCTGGTTTTCCCACAGGCCATTGTGAGAGCAGGATGCTGGACTAGATAGGCCTGATCCAGCAGTCTGTTCTTAACCAAAGAACACATCACTGACAAGGACAGATTTATTTATTTTTTAATCACCCTTGGTATTCTGGAATTCTTTAATTGTTTTGCCAGTAAAAAAATCAGACTCTTTCTGTCCTGATTATAACCCCAGCCATGTTGGCCAACCCATAACTTCCTTCAAGACCATCTACCGTTCTCACTTTCCTCAGAAGACAGTCAGCTTTCTCTGGTCTATCTGAAGTGGTTTGAGACAGGTGTCACTCCATCAGACCATTTCCACCACTCATGCCCCAACATACTGCACAGTAGAATGACACCCAGCATCTTCCACACTGTGGTGGGATCATACCAGATCTTTCTTCAAATGTCACATAGTTTGTGATAGAAAAATTGGCCCTGCACCTACATTATTTCGAATACCTGTGGAGAAACAATAATGCCTTGTGAAACCATGAGGGCATGCGAGCTCTGCAAAAACCATGCCTGGAAGGGACCATAGTGTCATTACCAGGACACTGTAGGGGGAGAAAAGACAGCATGGGCACAGTCATCTTTTTTCCTTATAGTGACTGGGTGATGACACTATGTCATCATATGTCATGTGTCCAAGTTCCTGGCTTGATAACAGAGCAAGTGTCATTAATTAAAAAGGAGGATTTATTGCAAAAACATACATATAGCTCTGGACAGCTGTAACCTAGCCTCCAGCATCATCAGTCAAGATGATCCTTCTGAAGACGGTTTCCGGGTTCTACAGAAGATATTGAATTTTTGAACCTTGTGTCTCTTGCTTTGTTTCCGGTCTAACAGCCGGCCCCTTAGCCAACTCTTAGGAGAGATTGGATCAGCTCCAACCTCTTCCCTGTCTGATAGATTACTTTCTTCTCTGTTCCCGCCTGACTGAACTTCCTGAGAGCTTTGGCTGGGTTGCAGCCCGCTCGCAGTCATTCCCTTATCAACCGGCATTCCAAGGGGTGGGGGAATTGGCTCTCTCTGCTGTTCATCCTGCATGAAAGTTAACCCTCTCTGTTCCTGGCTGCTTTCTTCAGTTAGCTGCAAACCTTCACTGGGAGCTGGCTCATTCCTGACACCATATAGATGAGGAGATTTCACCCCTCCCATATCCAAGAATCTCCTGACGAGTCTGCTGATTCTCCAGAGAGGAGGAGCAATGTTCTGCTTTCTACTTATTCAGCTCCAGCAGCAGGTCAGTCAGTCAGTCAGTGTGTCGGAGAGAGAGAGAGACTGAGTGTTAGAGATCGTGTGTAGAGATAAGGTTGCTGCTAAGAGCAGCTGCAGACACTCAGTGCAGCATTCATTTATGCTTAGACCTATTTAGCTCTGTATATAGTTTTGTATTATAGTTATAGTTATAGAATAAAAGAAGATATTCTACAGAGCTGCTCTCCGAGTCGTTTATACACTGCCAGACTCTGCTGTACTCTGCTGTGCGACGACTATATTGTGGAAGTGAATCCAGTGCTCACATCTCTAAGCTGTGAGTCCACAGCTCTTTGACCTGTTCCTGTTAAAAGGTGGTCTCTGGAAGTGCTACCCAGCTCGCCTAGCCCAGTCGGGGTTGAAGTGCATGAGTCCAGTTGGTGACACTGGCTCAAGGGCGATGCTGACAATAGAGACATTCCCAGGGTTTTTAGGGCTCCACTAGCCAAATACTTCACAGGCGTACTGCTGAGTGCTCTGCTGATGAGTTTCAGCTTCATTTTAAAATACAATTAAGTCATACCAGCCCTCAGATTACCTTGTAAAACAGTTAGCCAGCAATGCATTCACCCTGATCAAAATAATTGCCCCAGCTAACTGCAGCCTCCTCTTCCTCCTGAACTTTGGGAGGCTATATCTCCCAGCCCAAAGTCCCTAAGAATGTATGCTAATATGTTTGAATATAAACATTTGTGCACTTAGCCGGATTCTCTGCCCACGCTTGCTTACCTTGGCTCTGATGTCTAAGTGTTTGTAGATTCTTTGTGGACAGCGGCAATCTGCTTACTAGTTGTGCGATTGATCTGGTCCTGTGATCCGAAAGAGACAGCCAAGGCACACCTAAATTGCAGACATGTTGTCTCTGTTTGCAGAGGATCTATGAAAGCATAAACTCTCCGTGTGTTTCCAGAAAGACTCAGAATTGTAAGTTTATTTATGTTTTTGCATAATCTGTAAATTATGTGCATTTTATTTATTTTAATTTTTGTTAATTTTATATATGCAGCTCCATTTGTTTGTTAAATTCTTGCTTTGTGATGGTCTGATGACTAAATTCAAATAAACAAATCAAAATCCTTGTACCCTTGCATTTTGGCTGTGTGAACAAAAGTTATGTTGCATTTCTTCCAATTTGGGCATTTATTTGTATGCATTCTGTCTGTGTGTGTGTGTGTGTGTGTGTGTATACACCCAGGAAAAAACCTCACATTTCCTCCAAGAAGTTCAAGGTGGTATACGTGGTTCTCTTTTCCGTTCCACTGTATACTCACAACAACCCTGTGAGGTAGGTTAGTCTGAGAGAGAGAGAGAGAGAGAGTGACTGGCCAAGGCTGAGTGAGGATTTCAAACCTGGTCTCCCAGGTGGCTTATGAACGTATAACAATGAACACCACCAGTCCAATAATATAAATAATACTTTAGCAACTAAATAATATAGCACAGAAAAGTAATAATGAAGCAGCCAAATGCCAAGAAGCCAATGGGTAGTAAGTTTTAAAGCAATGTTCATCCCAACATGAAAGTGACCAAAATTCAGTAAACACCAGTTAAACAATATTCTAGAAACCTGCATCAACTTTAATTTCCAACTGGAAGAGATGGATCTTCCAAATCTATTTGGAGGCCTGCATAGGTGGCACATCGCATACATTGCACATCACTCAGAAAAGAATTCCGCAAGTTAGGGGCCACCACTGAAAAGACCTTCTCTCTAGTACATGCAATTCCAGTTGTACACCTATGTCAGGGAGAATTCAGAGGAGGTAGTGACAGAAGAGGTGGCACAGGGGCTCGGGGATGCTGTGGAGCCCTTCCACTGCCCAGGGACAGAGGAAGTGGAAGAGCGGGCGGAGATTAGCCACGAGGAGGAAGGGTTCAAGGATGTTACAGACCCCAGAGGCCTGGGAAGTGAGCTCAGACTCTGGAAGGGAGGGGGCTTTCAAATCAACACAGACAAGGAGGGAAACAAAACGTAAGGGTCAAAGACGTCTCGCATGATTTCCCCGCCTCCTTTGTTGGCGGAGGAATCAAAGGAAGCCACTCCCCGAATTTGACTCAACAGGTTCGGACACATAATCCTGAACTGTAGCTGTTTCTTGTACATATTGTAATAAAAACTGTAAATATCAGGCTGACTGTGCCGGAGTGTTAATGTGAAGGGGAGACACCACCTTTACAACCTATTACAAGCTACAGCCATTTAATAGCTTGTCTTACATTTTGAGGTTAAACTCCACACATCTCATTTTGACCCTTGTTTCAAGCCCAAAGTGAAAAGTCAAACTGCAGTCCTTAAATCTACTTACTTGTGTGTGTGTGTGTGTTTTCTGTTAAAGAGAAAACGGGGGCCAAAGGTTAATTTGGAGGCCTCCCAAAGTTCACTTCACTTTGTTGAAGTGAGCTCCCATGGGGATTCTTCAAAGATTTCAAAAGGCACAAGAAATAGCAGAGGAGTTGGCAGCATCCCTTTTCCCCAAGAAGGATCCAAAGAATCCACTTTCAACAGAGAAACCTGTGGGTTTAAACAGTGCACTTTAATTCACTTGTAGGCAGAAGTGAATTTATAGTGGCAGCATGGAAGTCTGCAGAATTAAAATCTTTTAACAGTTTTATTATCTTTTCTCCCCTCTCTGCCAAAGGCAGCTTCAGCCCCAGCTGTATTTAGTTCAAAGACAAAAGAAGCTGTAGCTAGTGTTTCAATGGAGAATGTTACTTTCAGATAACACTAGAGATTTTAGATCCCCGGGGCATTTTATTCATTTATCTGAATAAATAACCCCAAAGCAGATCTTCTTTATTTTATTTTTTTAACTCTTATAGTTCCTTTGGACATATTCTATCAGGATATTGGAGGGGTTGTGGCTCATGTGACAGAGAAGAAAGACTGACCTGACCCTGGATTCTGCTTTGGCAACTTCTCCCAAAATGGGACTCATTCCTCCTTCTCCACCCACACTCCAGTCCATGAGACAGAATCCCCATTTTTCTTTTATTTTGAACCAGTCTACAGTATTAGAATAATAACATGGGGCCATAGCCCTTCAGTCTGCAAAGCAACAGATCACATGCTTGAATATTTATTTATTTGTTCAATTTATATCCTGTTCTTCCTCCCAAAGCAATAAAGACATATTAAAATCAAGTCCAATACAGATGCGGAACACTCTTCCATATATATATATATGTGTGTGTGTGTGTGTGTACACACACACACACACACACACACACACACACATACACACAAACAACAACTGTTATACAGTGGTACCTCGAATTACATACACTTCAGGTTACATACACTTCAGTTTACATACGCTTCAGGTTACAGACTCCACTAACCTAGAAATAGTACCTCGGGTTAAGAACTTTGCTTCAGGATGAGAACAGAAATTGTGCAGGAGGCAGCACGGCGGCAGCAGGAGGCCCCATTAGCTAAAGTGGTGCTTCAGGTTAAGAACAGATTCAGGTTAAGAACGGACCTCCGGGATGAATTAAGTACTTAACCCGAGGTACCACTGTATACTAAGCTTGAATCCTAAAACAATAGGCAAGTAGGATCCTAGAATGCAACAACTGATTGACTTGCAGCAGCAGCTCAATCAGACCCCAGGAGGAAGCTAATCAACCTATTAGGCTGTTAGGATCGTAGAATGCAAGAATTGACTGTGCCAAAATGGAGTCCGGCACTCTTCCTAGCTGCCCCACTGCTGCTGTCCGTGCCGGTAAAAACCTCTTCCAGCTTCCTTAGCACTCGTAGCAGAGCTTGCACAGCGGGAGAGCTGTTGCTTTGTGTGGGAATAATTCAGACTTCAATGCAGGTTTTTTCTCTTATCTCCAAAGTCTTTATTGCATAGAAAAACATCGTTAATCAGCCCGGTGAGCTGGCTGCCATCCCTCCGCTTACTCGGTAAAAGCGAAAGTAGAAGACACACAGAGAAACACTCCCCTATGTGAATATAGCCACGCCTCAGAATGTGAGACGTCGCTCAGAACTGCTTAACCCTGTAAGTTCTGATTCTCCTCACATTGACTGGCCTGCAGTAGCAGCCCAATAAGACTCCAGGAGGGAAGCAGAATCAGCCAATCAGACGGGACTCATTGTGTAAAGAATGTATATAAAAGCCTGAGGTTTGCGGGGGGGGGGGGGTGTGTGTGTGGATTCAATCACTATTTTACAAGCTGCAATAAAGAGCATGAAATCACTGCAGGACTCTGAGTATATTTCAACAACAACCAGAAAACCAAAGCATACCTCTGACTTTGGAAAGCCCAGGCAAAGATCAATGGGGCTTAATGCTTAAGTGGGGCTACTGCCACCCCACAGCCCTGTCGCCTCACATCGGCTGGTGCTGAAGTCGGGGGGGGGGCAGGTCAAATCATTTCACAGCCTGGTTCTGGCAATTGCAGATTGGGTCCCATGCCATCATGTGATGAAGGGCCAGCTCAGCCCCTCCCCGAAACTTCTCCCAGAATGCCCCATTTGGCAGAGAAGGCTTTCCTCTTCTAAGCCCTCCTCAGCCAGTGGGGGCAAAGGAGGAAAATAGCTTTTACCCTCATGTAGTAACCTTACATAGCTGTTACTTTGGCACCAAGCGTGAAATTCCCAATCCTGATACATTGAGGAGAGGCAGCAAGAAAGAGAACTCCAGTACCACTGTGCCAACCTTTTCTTCTGCAATTATTTTTCCTTGCCACTTTCCCTCCTCAACTACATGCCATTTTTCAGCTCCAAAAATCAAAACAAACAAACTAAATGGTCGGAAATAACACATCCTTGCCTGTTTCTCCACCTGTTACTTTTTCTCTGCTGCTGTTTTTGCTAGTGGGAGGCAGGGATCCATAATCTGAAGTGATGGAGTCTCAACACATGATGGGGATGGAAGTGTTGGATGCAGTTCTGAGGTGGCCAGCTGGGTTCAACCGTATCCCTATAAAGTCTGTTACAGAACCAAATCCCTCCCCTTTTAAACCTGGAAAACGTGGCCTCTCACAAACAAATCACCTGCCTTTTTTGTTTGGATGGAACAAATGTTGTTCTGTTTGTAACAGTTTAAAGAAGATTTCTCACTTGCCAGGGAAAATGTTAGATGCTTCGGGAAGCCTTTCACACAGCCCACAGAAATGGGAGTTAAAAGTAAAGCAAAGTTAATTTCTTTTTAATTATCTTTTCTTTCTTTTTAATTATCTTTTGATCACAGATAAGAGGAACAAATTACAAGTGTTTCTTCATTATCGGCAGAGCTTGATGATGTCTGGTATAACACATTGGTAATGTTTCCTATTTTCTTCAAGATGCTCTGACAAAATTGGCAGTGCAGAGGTAGGGGGGGCGTGATATAGATTTTGTGGCTTGGAAGGTGGGGGGAAGTAGCTTAGGAAATTCCAAAGCTAATTACACCTGCAAATTGCCAGATACCTCCCACCCCCTTCCTTTTCTGTTTCGTCCCCCCTCCTTTAATTCAAAGCAGGTTAACCTACAGTTAATAAACATAGTTAATGAATAGTGGCCACTAGCATTAATGGCTTTTTAAAAAGAGCAGACAAATTGTATCGTGTAGGAAGCTTATCAGAGGCTATTAGCCAGAATAGCCAGAAGTGCAACCTCTGTGTTTTAAATTGAGACAGGACTGTCTTAAGCATATGCGGCGCTGGGATGCAAAGATCTGCCTGGTGCCCCCCCCCCCGGTTGTCCGGTCCCAGGTGCACAGGAGGGTGGAGCCAGCCAACCGCCTCAGCGTCTTGCTGGCTGGGTTGCCCCCGAACTCACGCACAGAGCCACTCGCAGCAGAAGAGCCCGCCACGGCACTCCAACCAATGGGCAGGCTCTTCCCCAAACTCAACTCTTGGGCCCCGGGCTCTCGGCCTGGCGCCCCTGAGAGTCCAGCGCTTGGGTGCCCTGCACCCCTAGCACCTATGGGTAAGACGGCCCTGAGTAGAGGCACCACGCCCCTAGCTGCCTAATACTAGGAAAAGTACCTCACTATTTTGCTCAGTTTCAGCAGTGAGGCGGATAGACCTCAAGCTCAGGGGCCATATGTCGCCCCCCAGGCTTCTCTATCTTGCCTTTGAGACTCCTCCTCCATAGCCATCTCACTCCCCACTCCAGGCCACACCCTTCACCACCCATACTTTATACCCTACTTGAATGTTTTCTGCCAGGACGAAATGTCCCATTGAATTCTGATGGTGCTTCTTGCTTCCCTGGATAGAGTGGCATGTGTGTGTTGACACTACCCAGCATGCATTGCTCCACCCACTTATGGTTATGGCTACACCCAACGCTAGTATGCAGCCCCCAGAAGGTTGCTCAGAAGGCAATGTGGCCCTTCCCTACCCCTGCTCTATTTTCAAAAATGAAATAATCCAGGGTGTGGAATACATGGCAATATGACATAGGAAAGGTCTTGCTGGATCAGACCAATCTATTCTCCCCCCCCCCCCCGCCAATTATATTTTATTAAATTTGAACATTTTCAACATATACAGCCAAAACACAATCTCATCTTTTCTCTTGTCTTTGTCAACTTCCCATCTCTTTTTCCATGGAGTTGTTGTTTCTCTCCTTCTGCTGTGCCTTACCCTCCATCTATCAAATCAAAACCACAATATTACACCGTAATTTAATTACTTCTGTTGCTCATGGCTCAAATCCTGCTCTCAAGTTCATCAAACTATAGTATTTCTTTAAATTGTCTGAAAAAGGCAACCATTCTTCCATAAAACACAAAACATTAGATTTGCTTAATTTTGCTGTTCATTTTGCCAGTTCTGCATAGGCCATTATCTTACTTATCCATTCTTCTTTGGTTGGAAGTTTTTCTTCCTTCCATTTCTGCATGGATCAGACCAATCTAGTTTGACATTCAGTTTCCACAGTAGCCAACCAGATGCCTCTGGACATGCAAGCAGGACATGAGTGGCGTTGTGCTCTCCTGCTCCTCTTCTCCAGCTACTGGTATTCAGAGGTCTCTGACACAGGAGATAATATATAACCATCATGACTAGGAGAACAATAGTTCTATGAACACAACACAGTTCCCAGGATTCTTTGAGGAAAGCTGTGTGCTTTAAATGTATTGTGTGTCCACAGCCTCTGAGCCTGATTGATCAGTTGGGGTATTTAGTTTCCATAGGCAACAGCCTAATTCATCAGATGAATGTCAACCACTAAGAAAGAAAAGGATACATTGCAGGATGGAAACTAAGTCAGTATAGAACAAGAATAAAGATGTAGGAATAATGTGACTAGGGCTGTGCTTGCCACAATTCCAAAAGCTGGCAGCAGCACCGCCCACTTTTCCTGCCCAGAAGAGCATCTGGGGACATGACAAGAGAAGGTAACATTGTGGTGAGTGCTCCCAGACTTGGAAGCACCAAGGATGAATTTGGATACAGTGAGCATCCTTTGCAGAGTCCGCATCCACTCTCGTGTAGCCCATCCTTATGGTTAGATTTTCTGGCTACGTTCCCGCTATTGATTTTTAAGCCTTTGTTTCTGTTCCTGCTCTGCAAACAAGCACAATGGAAGTGCAACTTCAAATGCTCATTATGCAAGGCAGCATTCTCCCAAAGTTACCCCTTAGGAGTATATCCTCCAGCATCTGAGAGATGAAACCAGGTACACTTGTTTAACGTCAGATGAATGATTCTCAGCGCCGTTTGCTGAACTAGTGGATCAAGCGCTTCCCAGGGAATCTGGTGGCATTCCTTTCCAAAGCATTTCTTTTTTGAAATGTCAATCTCATCAAGCAACACATTTCCCTACAATCTGGAAAGCACATGTTAATGCATGGATACCAGATCTGTAGAAACATTGCTGCCATACAAAATCTCAAACAATTATTTTCGTCAGACTCGCAGTACTGAGACCAACTGGTGTGCGTGTGCGTATTTGTGTGTGGATCTAGATCTAGATCAATATGCTGTATACCAAGGAAGAAGACTGAAATTTAGAAGATGTACCACCAGAGTGCTTGCATCTTGCCAGCTTTTTGTGGGAACAACTAAAGCTCAGTTTCAGGGAATATACTTTGCATTCAGAATCTTTCCAACCCTGGCATTTCAAGGTTGGGCTGAGCAAGATTCCAGTCTGAAACCCATTAGAGCTGCTACTGGCAGTTGGTATAGACCAGGCATGTCCAAACTTGGCCCTCCACATGTTTTGAGACTACAGTTCCCATCATCCCTGACCACTGCTCCTGCTAGCTAGGGATGATGGGAGTTATAGTCCCAAAACATCTGGAAGGCCAAGTTTGGACATGCCTGGTATGCACCAAAGATGAGGAACTTGTGACTCCAACTCCAATTGGGTCCAGCCAGAATGACCAATGATCTGGGATTATGGGTGTTGTAGTCCATTAACCCATTTTTGGTGAACACATGGGTCTGAGTAAGCACATGGCAGCTTTCTTTGTCTGAGACTACATAAGGGATACTTGAAGTCACCTTTTGGAATATGTGGTATAACAGCTTGGGGTTGCAAAATGCTACACATAAAATTAAATGAGAGGGCCAGCAGTGTCCCACCTCCTTGAACAGTCACTAGCGGTGAAGAGGCAGGGATGGGTTGTTGTTGTTGTTGTTGTTTTTAGCAATGATTCATGTGTTACAATAAATGTGTGTGTCTTGAAGGTGCCACAGGATTATTGTGTGCTTTTGTTAAATAGGCTAACCCAAGTGTGAAGGATCCACAACAAATTGTGGAAGCCCCTAAAAGGAGTCCTTCTAGACACAACTCAACCCAGCCTGGAGCAGGATATCATACCGTGTTAGGGGCTCAAGCAGACCAGCTCCTCCTCTCTCCTTCAAAATTCATCTCCAACCCACCCCAAACAGACAATTTCAACATTCAAAGGCACTCACACATCCTTTCCCAACCTCTAGTTCCTCCAGAACTACTTTCCCATCTCCACCAGGTTAGAAGTTAGATCTTTCCACAGAAATCACTGGTGAAATCCAGAATTTTAGCATAACCCTGATTGGGTAGCAGCAGCAAGTCCCTTCCTATGAGGAGATTAGACAAATTCATGGAAGATAATGCTATTGGTGGCTACCACTTATGCTGGATACAACTTCCAGGATAAGAGACAGCATGCTCTTGAATACCCATTGGTTGGGAAGATCAGGAAAGGACTGTTAACTTCATGCTCTGTTTGTGGGTTTCTTGTAGACATTTGGTTGACAGTGGCAGGAAGCAGGATGATGGACAAGACTTTGGTCTGATTATCTAGTAGGATTCTTCATATGTTTTCCCTCTGCCTCTCCCGCCTTCCCCATAACCTCAAAGGCAGAAGTACTGTGTCTGCTGTAGACTTCCAGTAGGGATCTATTTGGACACTGTGAGAATAGGACGCTGGACTAGATGAGCCATTGGCCTGATATGCCCTTTCCAGTCAGTGGGTTATTTTAAGCCTTTTAGAATGAAAACAATTTGTATCTGTGCCCTCAACATTTCCTAAAACCTGGAAGCTCACAGTGCTATTGTGCTTCTTCCATTTCCCTTTTCTATGAAAATAAAAAGCCATTTTGATTTACAAACATAAACTTCTGCACATCCCGGGAGTCTACCGATTATGTAGAAACCACTGAATTTTTTTTGAGGGGGGCATTTCATTTCTAAACTTATAAGCTATCAACCACTTTAAATTTACTATTAGGAATTGTAGGTCTGGAATTTTAGAATCTTAATATAATTTTCTTTGATATAGAGAGGGGGTCATCCAGCTTCATTAGACAGATATGAGAAAATGTTTGGGGGTTTTTAATCGTTGTTTGTTTAATTCATATCCTAAACAGGGTGGATTCCCTTTAGTTACACATTCTAACACTTTGTCCAGTCTTGTTTCAAAAGCGCCAAGCAATTTGGCATCCACTGCTGCCTCTGGGAGACTATCCCACAATTTAATAGATCTTGGTGTCAGGAAAATTTCCTCTGTATTGCCAGTTTATTCCCGTGGGTGCATATTTTAGCTAAAGGAAAGAAGCCACATTCTGGATGCTTCTACTGGTATTTCAGACATTGGGTTATGGTAGCCAAACACCATCTGGTTCCCAGCTGGTACTTTCTATTTCAAGACACCTAAAACCCTTCCAACCCTCTTTGGCTCATCTCTGCTTTTGAAAAACAGCTCCTTAATCATTTTTAATCACTGTATTGTTTTGCTATCTGGAACATTCCTTTGTATATATACAATTATTGGAAGGAAGAATTTAATTATAGTTCAGAACCTGTTATTATTATGAACAAAGCAGTGGAGCAGCTTTTTCCCTCTCCATTTCAATCTAATTATCTTTAACAAGTTTTAATTGTATATCTTCTCCTCCCCCACCCCTTCCACCACAATAGACTGCAGCATGCAACACTGTCTTGGGAGATGTACAGATCTTTTTGGATAGGGAATGAGAATGGTGGCTGTGCTTGTACATCCCAGCATACACACAAAATCATGGAAAGGAAAAATGAACTCTAAGACATTAAGATAATCTAATGTTGATTATCCAAATAAATTGTTTGGCTGGGGAAACTGCAAGGGAAGGGTAGCTATCCTGCATTCAAGAGCCTGATCCAACTTCCCAATACATTTTTTCTGGTTCACAATGATCCTGAAATAATTGTAACAGAGAAACTTTGTGTAATGGATAAAGATAGATGCAGTAGAAAAGTAGATTTGAATAAAAACACTGTGAAATTAGGCATGGGAAGTCAATGTATGGCACAATGTACTATTTGATATGAAGATTATTCTGAAAATGTTTGAATAATCAATAAATACAGTGGTACCTCAGGTTACATACGCTTCAGGTTACAGACTCTGCTAACCCAGAAATAGTGCTTCAGGTTAAGAACTTTGCTTCAGGATGAGAACAGAAATTGTGCTCCGGCGGTGCAGCGGCAGCAGGAGGCCCCATTAGCTAAAGTGGTGCTTCAGGTTAAGAACAGTTTCAAGTTAAGAACGGACCTCCGGAACGAATTAAGTACTTAACCCGAGGTATCACTGTATATATATATATATATATATATCACACAAAGAGCACAATGATTTTGGTGGTGGTATTATGCATTATGTGTTGAGGTGGGTAGAGCCCAGCACTCTAATGTGGAGTCAAGTCACCCATTCCCCATAAACAATATCCTGCTGAATGACTGCTGGAGGGAAAACCCAGAAAACTGGGGGGTGGGAAGGGGGATGGAATGGAGTGTCCTGGCAGGGAGCATGACAGAGTAGGCTAGAGGCTTGAATTAGAGCACTCCAGGCTGCAAATTGTGTTGCTTCATATCCAATCAGTAATGCTATCACTCATGGCCAAGTGAAGCTGATCAACAATTCATTCAGGTTTGGCAAAAGGAAATGTTCATAATTTACTTATGGAATTCTTTACTACTTTGACATGGTGATGACCAGTAGATTAGATTTCTTTAAAAGGTATTGGGCAAACTCATGGAAAGTAGGTCTATCAGAAGAACCTCTATCATCAGAAGTGGCTTTACTCTGAGTACTGAGGACAGTCAACAGAAGAAGGCTCACAATAACCTTTTGGGTATTTAGATTGGCTTACTGGAAAAGAAGACTGAGTAACTGGGATTATTGATCCTCAGTCTGGTCCAGCAAGGCATATCTGATATCTTTCAAGAAAAAATGCAGCCTGACAGTGGATAGAACTTGTGAATGGAATGTGTGAAAGTGCCCAACAATGACTGCAGAATTACTTATTGGAATGAAAGTTGATGTGGGAATCACAAAAATGGTAAAGTTTGTGTTCAGTTCTTAATTCAGCTGTGCATGTGAGTTCCTGGGCAGATGATACCAACTATATATGTTAGGTCACTCTAGCGACTCCATACAATTGAGGCCACCTGAGCCTCGAGGGACAGCAAAGAATCCAGAAAGACCCTTCAGAGGGCATGTAATCCCATCAAGAGCAGGGAACCTCCCATCCATCTGATCTAGGGAACCACCCACTAAGTACCTCAGCCTCACAAAGCAGGGGTGAACATGTCAACGGCCTGCGCCATCCATGTTCCAGCTAGGGCTTTGACAGAAGCGCCAGTCATATCAGCTGGAAAATCCTCCAGAACCATCTGGAAACCCACTGGATCTAGTGGCCTCCATTGGTGGACCATCCTCTTAGGTCCCACAACTTTGCAGTGGGGAAAAGGTGCCGAAAGCCTACATTCCGTCAGGAAGGGATCAAAAAGGAAATTAGAGCTTTCTTAAACACAGGTGTGCAGCAGCAGCAGCAGCAGCAGCACATGAATTGATGCAGCATTTGTGCTGATGGAAAGGGAGCAGAGAAAGACAGAGAAAGCCAGACCTCATCCATGCAGAACTGTAAATCAAATGGCAACAGCAAGACTCTGTGACAGCTGCCACTTTTAGTGTTGTCATGAGACAGCTGTCTTTATCCTCTTCCCTCCTTCTCTCCTCCTTGTTAAAAAATTAGTCCAATTCAATAACACAATTTAGCCAATATAAAACAAATAGGCAGGCAAAACATACAGTAAAAAGCTGATGGCGTAATGGCTGGGTGACAGATGATCGCTCCTCCGACTTCATTGCCATGCTTATTTCTATTACATATTGCAGGCCTTGTCACTCTGCAAAACCTCCTGCCAGGCCCAGCAGCAGTTAAATTAAGGAAAAACTTGTTCATCCTCCTGCATGGAAGGATGGCTTTCCAAGAGGCATACACACAAACCCTGGAGTGATGTCACATGCAGGTGGTATTAGTACATTCATAGTGGGCTGCAAAAGGCAGACAGGAGTGGGAGAAGGAAAAATGTCTCCCTGTATATTTTTCCTGATGTAATTCTCAAATGCCTGGGGT
This sequence comes from Podarcis erhardii, assembly GCF_964252035.2. Lineage (NCBI taxonomy): Eukaryota > Metazoa > Chordata > Lepidosauria > Squamata > Lacertidae > Podarcis > Podarcis erhardii. Next base: position 69,834,129 of record NC_138510.1, read on the forward strand.
CAAGTGATGGTCCTTTCCATCTAGGCGCCCATCCAACTTCAGGTCAGATTAGTTGACCTTTGAGCATAGTATTTGTCTGCTGTGTCTCTGCTCTACAGGTCCTTTCCCATTACCTACTTACCTGGTCATTTTCTTTGAAGAAGCTGGAGATTTAATTGCGGAGAACTGCTTGGGTATCTGTTGCTTCTCACCTGGGAGCCTTGCCCTCTTAGAAACCCAACTCTCAGCTGCGGAAGCCACTGCTGAACCCTGGCCACAGGACTGAAGGAAGCGTTTTATGAAGCCCCATGACAGTGAACTGAGGCTAGGGGTAAGGGAGAAATCCAGTTCAGTTTGTATTCAGAGGTGAGCCCACCTAATTCTCACTTTCCGAGACAAATACATTAACTGAACAACTATCTTTCAAAATCTGCACTTTTCCAAAGTTTGCCGTGTAGCTCTCTAGCCACAAACTGCACAAAAATGCATATACTAGGGTAAAATATGTATATGTTACAGAAAATAGCATGCAATCTGTTAGGGAAAATTGCTTTTCAAAAATGTGTAAATTAGGGGAAATTGCATACAAAGAGTAATTTGCATAAAATGTTGATGAATTTTCATGAGTACTTAGACACACACACAAACATACAAAATGATGTGGAAATATGGAAAACTGAATTTAAGATTGGAAAAAAATGAGAAACTGAGAGAAATCGAAATTGACAGATTCACCCATCCCTAACATAGATTAGTACATAGAGGTAGTACTAATCTATGCCCCGTGTCACCCTAGCTTCTTCAAAAGTATAGCACAATACAACTTTGTTTTCAATTCCTCCTTGGGATTCTGGGATCCTCAGGAAGAGCAATTTCACTCTTTCCAAACCATGTTGACCTCACTGCACATCTTCTGAATCCTTCTTCATTTTCCCCCTTCCAACCTCCTCTTCCCCCTCCCAAGTCACCAGCTTCAGAATTCTTAAATTGTCCTGCTGTTTCCAACCTCAGGCAGATGCAAAGAACTCCTGCTGTGCCTCTTGCCCACATCACTGTAATGACAGGCAGCTTTGGGGCTTCCTCAAACAGCAGGGGTAACTTTTCCAACCTGTCAAAATCCATTCTGTCAATAGGATTCTCAATGGGGGTGGTGCTGCCCCCTTGCTTCATCCAGATGGTGGTGCACTTCTCACCTCATTGCTGCTACCTTGAATTCTGAAAAGTGCTCCCAGGGGCAACTTTAAACGGGTCTCTGTGCCGTGTCAGCTTCTTGAGTGTGGGCATGGATGCTGTTATTTCTTCCCCTTCTAAACATGGATGCCACTGTTTTTGTAGAATAGAGGGAAATGGCCTCTGAAGCAGATGGGCCATCAATGGCTCAAACACTATGTTTGCTTCTGATTTCTGGTTAATCACCCAGGGCCATGCCACTAGTTTATCAACTCTGCTTGCACAAAATAGTAGCTCAAGTTTTTTTCTTCCTTGTGGTGAAAGGTATCTACTTTCAGTCTTTCATGGATGAGATTTCATGGGTTGGTGAGAGCTGCAGAGAACACACAACCACCCAGCTCTCTTTGCCATATAACGTTTGCAGTTTCTGTGTTAATGTATACTGTTCTGGCACTATCAATGTGAATGAATAAAAGAGCAAACCAGCCACCAATTTTCAAAAGGTGGTATACATTCTTGCATGCTCAGTAGAGGCATGTTGCATTAGTTTATCACATTACCTCTCAAATGATCAAATATCAACGTTGTATGGCAAAATGAGTCTGGATATCTGAACTGGTCAGCAGAGGAAGAAAGCTGTTCTTCCATGAATCCTAAATATCCTGAGCTGATATAAGGCACTCAAAGTCTCTTCTGTCACTGAGCAACAAAACAAATCATGGATTAACCCCAAAGTGTGAATCTATATCTTAAGAGAAAACCCGACTCTATCCAAGTCAGGTTGTACACCAATCACCAGATAGGGTCCTTCAATACAAAAAAGAAAAGAAAAAAGACTAGGATTTCAGAAGGGGGTGGGTATTTTTGGTTGGAGAAGGCAATACATTGTTGGCTTTGCAACTGATGGGACTTTGAGTTATGATTGCCTTCAGTGCCACAATGGGTGGCTAAGAAGCGGGAAACAGTCAGGGCCAGTTAGACAGGACCAGCAACCAGGGCAGACCAATGGGGAATGTTTTGTGCATACTTATTTATCTATGACATCTATTTCTGTCCAACAATCTCTTCTGTGTGGATTGCAAATTTAAGGAAATAAAATACAGTCATACCTCATGTTACGTTTGCTTCATGTTACGTTTTTTCAGGTTGCGTCCCGTGGCGACCCGGAAGTACTGGAAAAGGTTACTTCCGGGTTTTGCTGCTCGCACATGCGCAGTAGCGCTAAATTGCGCTTTGTGCATGCACACAAGTGCCAAATCATGCTGCGCACTTGCGCAGATACGGCGCTTCAAGTTGCAGGCTTTTCATGTTGCGAATGGGCCTCCGGAACGGATCCCGTTCTCAACCAAAGATACCACTGTACTACTGAAAGCCATCGATAAGAAAACAAAAAACCCCAAACACAACAAAACTATTGTGGATAAAACAACTGGAAACCACCACAGAGCATCATAAAATCAAAACAGATAAACACGGCTAAGGGGATCAAAAAGGTCATTCAAGGCACTTAACGTCCTAAGCCCACATCAAGGCAGCCAATGTCCTAAAACCACAGGCCTAAGGGAATAAAGAGAGCTTCACAGAATTGTAGAGCTGGAAGGAATCCCACAGGTCATCTTGTCCTGTAACGCAGCAAACTTAACGAAAACATCCATGACAGGTGGTTATCCAACCTCTGCTTAAAATCTTCCAAGAAAGGAGAGTCCACCACTCCTTGAAGGAGTCTGTTGAACAGCTCTTGCTGTCAGAGAGCTATTGCTGGTGTTTAGTTGGAGACTCCTCTCATATAGCTTGAAGCCATTGGTTCATGTCCTACCCTCCCAAAAAGGAGAAAACAAGCTTGCTTGACACTCCACGTGACCGCCCTTTAAATATTTGAAGATGACTACCGTATTTCCTCTCAGTCTCCTCTTTACCAGACTTAAACATACCCAACTCAACCATTCCTCATAAGGCTTGGATTCCAGACAATGAGTAAAATGGTTCAAAAACAAGAGCGAATGTAGGCAAAGGCTACATTAATATGTCAATTAATTGAACATTTCAGAGTGCAAAGAAGCATCAACAAGAATTACCCACCTGGTCAAAATGATAACTTTCCTAAAGCTTGCTGGAACAGAAATATCTTCACTGGTTGCTAGATAGTGAGGACGTTATTAGCCTGGTGGGATTCCCTGAGAAGGCATGAATTCTAACTTGGACTGGTTGCAAACAATTTTATGCACCTAGTGCTCAACAAACATGTCACAGCGTGCCTTCATAGGCTTAGCTTGCTCATAATTAAGGCCATTTAACAAGGAAAAAAACCTCTGCTGGATGTCAACACCTGGATGCAATGGCAAGAGAGATTTATGGCCTTTTGTTGCTGTTGCCTTCACTGCTGCAGTGGATGCTCACCTCTTCTCAGTCAGATTTATCCTGAGTATCCCACCGCCTTCGCTCATGCTATTGTTCTCTGCCAATACAGTGCCTGCAGTGCCCCAGAGTCCTAGGGAGAGAGAGATGAACTCATGCCCATGGGAGAGGGCTCCTTGCAGCTGCACAGACCTCTTATTTGGCACATTCTGCTCATTGTGAAAGCAGGCGCCACTGTGCTAAGCTGATGAGTGAGATTCACACTGCATGAAACATTAACTTAGCAAGTGATTTACATATCTAATTTATTAATGTGTGTGCACGCCACATGTGTGCCCAAACTAGGCATTTGCAACACAGGCACACTGAGAAAATTTATGAAAGTTGGGGAATTACGTCTCCTTCACATGGATTTATATGTACACTCAGGGCCATTTTGACACAATACAATTTTTTCCCTGACAGATTCCGTTTCTCTTCGAGGAGAGCTACACGCGCACCATAACATTTGACAAAGGGGAAATGCCTGTTCTGCTGTGCGAGCACGCGGTAGGAGCCCCGCTCTAACGGCAGCTTCCAACCATGTGTTCATGTGGCAAAATAGGTAATAAAAGTTATAATTGATGGCACTTTAGAACGTTCAAGGCAACTGATAAATACCGTCTCAGCAATCCACACAACCAACCTGGAAGGAAAGGCACCTCCGATATGTACATTTTGCAGATGGGACACTATAGATTGCTCTTCGTATCCTATCTCAGGAATGCCTGAAGGCAGATCAGTATCATTTATTAGGGCTGCATGTGGAAAAAAATATATTTGCCTTGGAACATGACTCATGGGTTTGTTGGGTTGCTTTAGCTAAATGGTATGGACACAGGTGGCGCTGTGGTCTAAACTACTGAGCCTCTTGGGCTTGCTGATCAGAAGGTTGGCGGTTCAAATCCCACAATGGGGTGAGCTCCCATTGCTCAGTCCCAGCTCCTGCCAACCTAGCAGTTTGAAAGCACACCAGTGCAATTAGATAAACAGGTACCGCTGTGGCAGGAAGGTACGGTAAATGGCATTTCCGTGCGCTCTAGTTTCCATCACGGTGTACCGTTGCACCAGAAGTGGTTTAGTCATGCTGGCCACATGACCTGGAAAGCTGTCTGTGGACAAACACCAGCTCCCTCGGCCTGAAAGCGAGATGAGCGTCGCAACCCCATAGTTGCCTTTGACTGGACTTAACCATCCAGGGGTCCTTTACCTTTGATTTTTAATGGTTTGCCATGGATTCAAAGCAGCGGGTTGCTTTACCTCATTGTCTGAAGCCTTGGCTGGCTTCCTTAGGACCACATGGGCAAAATCAACAAATGCTTATAACTCTCTCTTTTTTTGGCAGAATGGGAAGAAATATACAGTCTCAGAACTACATCCTTAGAAAGCTTCCCAATACTTAGAGCCAGTTTGTTTTGTTTTAGCGCAGCCATCTCTGTGGTGGAGGATCCTGATCCTGGACTAGGAATGGGAAAACATACAAATTTGGATTTTTCTCCATTTATCATTTTTTCCAATCTTATGTTTGGTTCTCTGCATTTGCACATCAGTTGGTGATTTAGTTTTTTATTTATTAAAAAAAAAAACATAGTCCACATGAAAATTCAGCAACAGTTTGGTGTGATTTCCCCCCTAATATACACATTTTTGCAAATCAATTTCTTCCAGCAATACATTTATACTGACACTTTGCCCTAGTACATTACTTAACTGGAGTATTGCAAAGTTCAGAAAAGTCTGGATTTTGAAAGATGGTTCTGTTCCAGTTTGCATATTGATATGGAAAGTGTGAATTAGATAACTTTGTTTTCAAATGAGACCCGAATTAATTTTCTTTGCCATTCCTACCTCAGACACATTCCAAGGTGGATGTGCAGCCCTATTCTTTTGCTCATGTTGCAGAGAGAGAGAGAGAGAGAGAGAGAGAGAGAGAGAGAGAGAGAGAGATTGAGGCTGTGTTACTGAGGCACGTCTAATGCTACCCAATGAATTCCTGGGTGAACTGAAACTTGTACTAGAAATTTCTTGGCTCACAGCCCGCACATTTAAGCCAGCCCACTAACAGCTCTCTCTGTATGTTTGTCACACATTGCAGTATACACATATATATTTTTTCTCACTCTGGAAGTGATACCTGTGCAGAAAATCATCTTGTGTGCAGTGACCCTTGAATTTCAATTTGTCATTCAGTGCCATATTCAGAATATGTTTAACAATAAAATAATATTAGTCTTTAGCTGTCTCCTCCTGAGTGACACACAAGTTCCAGTTTCTCTGAGAGGGTTCTTCCACCTGCTCATTAAATTATTTTTCTATACCCATTTGCAAACAGCCTAGCAATACACCCCCTTTCCATTTATTTTTAAATGTGATATGTCAAGATTATATATATATATATATATACACGCCTGTATTAGAGCTAAAAAAAATCCAAAGAACATGTTCTCTGCTTGCCACTTCAGTCCAACACTCCTTCCGTGAAAAATAAAAATAACAATAATACCTCAATGGGCGCATTATAACTTGTAATAACATTGCTTCTGTTTCCCAGCTGGGTTTAGGGATGGAGAACATTTTGGATTCAGATTTCATTTAAAGGCAAATCTACCTAATTTGCACTTTTGAGAACAAAACAAAAGATAAAAACTGAAGCATGCCTATTCTTCAAAGTTCGCACTCTGTGAATTTTGCGAGGAAATTCTATACCCAATGTACATAGCAGGATAAAACATACAGAAAATGAATATATTAGTGAATTACATACATATGTATTACATACATAAATGCATGATGTCAGGCAAAATTGTATACAGAAATTCGTGATTTAGAAAAAATTCACACTAAAGTGCTGATGCTTTCTCGTGGCTTTTTTAAAGCAGAAAAACAGCAAACTGATGTAGAAATGTGAAGAGCTGAACACAAGACTGGAAAGTTAGAAAGGGAGAAAAACCGAAGACCATCAAAAGTCATGGCACACGTGATTTCCAAATAGCAACTACCCAATTAAAATATTGTGCAAACATGCCTACGTTTTGGATAGTGTTTTCTTTTGTGTGCGTACGTGCATTACTTACATCGTTCCATATATTGGGAGGAGTTTAAGGACCAACACAGATATGCATACCAGAAATGGTGAGCCCCCTGTGGATATGAAATCAACCCTTTTGTTCAGACAGATTACAAACCTCCAAATTAAATCAAGTAAAAACAACAATTCATTAATCTTGTGGGCAGAAAAAAGCTGGTTTTGCAGATTGGTGATTGGCTGCCCTCTGTGACAATCTCTTTCTAAACTTACTATCTGGGCTGAGTCCTTATTTATTGCCTCTCATGAGATCCACAAGGCCACACCCCCTTTCATCCATAGTAATGCTTTTTGAAGCACCAGAAAGTATACTTTGCTGCCTCTATTGACTCATCATTGTTCTGTCAGACAGAGCTTTTCCAGGTAGTTCAGGGCCTTTTACGGTCTGGCCTGAAGGAGTTGACAGAACCAATGGTAGCTCGCTGTGACTTGTTTGCAAAGCATTTTGAGGCTGAATTACTACCCAGCTGCCAATCTCCCTTTCTTGGGCAAGGTTCTTCAGCAGGAGGTCACAGACCAGATCCAGTTTCTTGGAGGAAACTGGCTTTTTAGATTTTAGATTTCATTTGGGGATTAGGCCTAATTCTCCTTAACCTCTCAGTGGCTTTTGAGGCCATTGACCATGGTATCCTTCTGGAGTGGCTGTCCTAGTTAGGGATGGGTGGCACTGCTATGTGTTGGTTCTGGTGCTACTTGGAAGGACATTTCCAGAGGATAATTCTTGGGGAGTGCTTTTTGGCTATTTGGAGCCTTCAGTATGGTGTTCCTCAAGGTTCAGTTTTACCCCCATGTAGATAGGATAGGCCCAAAGCCTGCAATCACCATCTGAGGCTCTTTTTCATGTACCTCCCTGTGAGAGGTCTGGAGGCCAGCAACACCAGAAGGGACCTTTTCTTCAGTGGCTCTCTGCTTGTGGAATGTTCTCCCTGGGGAGGCTTGCCTGGTGCCTTCATTGCATATATTTTCATATCTTTAGGCGCTAGGAAAAAACATATGTCTTCTCCTAGGCCTTTGGCTAATTAAGCAATTTATGGCCTTTCAGACCCTCCAGGTGTCTCTATTTTCTAGGAACAGTACCAGATTTACAGCAGCCATTTCGATTTCTGATTTGATGCCAGAATGTCCCATATTTCCTTAGGAAATCCCTATTTTCATTGGAGAAATGTTGGTTGGGTATGGGTTTTTTAAATTTGCAGTGTATTGTTTTTGTATTTGGGGTGTGGCATGGATGGTAAACTGCCCTGTAAACCTTGGATGAAGGGTGGTATAGGAATGTAATAGATAAATAAAATAAATAAATAACAGATATGTAACTACATCTATGCACTGTACCCATAAATATCATGCTGAAAAATGCACATTATTCCTATACAGTGGTACCTCAGGTTAAGTACTTAATTCGTTCCGGAGGTCTGTTCTTAACCTGAAACAGTTCTTAACCTGGAGCACCACTTTAACTAATGGGGCCTCCCGCTGCTGCCGCACCGCCAGAGCATGATTTCTGTTCTCATCCTGAAGCAAAGTTCTTAACCCAAGGTACTATTTCTGCGTTAGTGGAGTCTATAACCTGAAGCATCTGTAACCTGAAGCATATGTAACCTGAGGCACCACTGTATAGAGCTGTGCCCATGTTTAATGCACAACTACAAGGGATGCAGGAGTCGCAGGAGGAGAGCAAAAAACAAGCTAATACAGATTTCATTTGAAGTCAAGCACCTACTGTAAAAAGTGGTATTGAATGCTAAGGCAGAAAACAGTAAGAGTGAACAAGCCCATTTCTCAAGCTGTAAAATAGCACAGAGGCAAAGGCTTCTGCCTTTCCTAGTTAAGGCATGTGTCCTGCAAACTGACAGCCTCCCTATTCAGAAATATGCATTGCTGTTATTACATGTTTGCTATTACAAAACATCATACCTCTCTTAATAGACTTGGCACATGTCTGTCTCAGATTGCAGTTTGCTTTCATTGGGGGGTAGACTAAAGCTAATTAGACAGGCAGGCTTCCAATGGTCTCTTTACTAGGAAGGGCATTCTTCATTAACTGAATTCTCTCCTTGCCTTAAGCCTTACCTTCCACCTGGGTTTTTTTTCTGGGTGCAGAGGGGAAGAGATGACTTTTTTGTGTGTGAAACGTGCTGAAATTGAAATGTTCCATTTGCTGCAGAAATAGAAGCCGTTCTCGTTGTCTGGTCAAATTAATTGGTTTAATTATTAATTTATAATTGTCTTTATTGCTGTTTTAATATGGGTATTGTAAACCAACCTGTGATTCTGATGGATGAAGAGCAGTCTAGAAATAGAGCAAACAAACCAAACTTTTTTCTATTCTACAGTATGTAGATCTGTTTTATCATTTTGCCCCCCTCCTGTTGTGGACAGAGTATTAGACTGGGATTCAGGAGAGTACTATTAAAATTCCTTATCAACTATGAGGCTCATTAAGTAGTCTTTGGATGAGTCTCTGGCCAACTTTGGATATAACTCTAAACTGTGGTTTGCTTGGCTTAACTCTGGGTTGTTTATACATCTGAATCTGCCCCAGCCAATTAACCATGGCTTAACTGGGGCCAGAAAACCGCAGTCTGAAAGGACACTTTCCATCTGGCTTGTGAATCACAGCTGATGTTAACTGTGGTTTGTTGATACGTTTGAACTTGGTATCCTGGTTTAATCCTAGTTTATTGCATTGGCCTGGCCAGGACAGCTTCCCTTTTATATCTTGCATGTTCTTTGCAGCATCTGGACTTGACGAGGCAAGTGACCTGTCCTGAGCACCTACTCCAGCTGAGGAATCACACCCCTCCTCCCCAAGTTGCCAGCCCCACCTGGGCTGTGTGTCCTTGCCTGCCTTAGTCTCCTAATCCTGCCTGTACCTCCTGCAATCCCGCAATCAGAATAATTCCACCAAAATAACCAAAACCAATGAGGTCCATGCCGTGAAGTGAATTGATGGGGGGATTTCAACTCTCCCATCTCCTGCGCCAGCTGCCAGCCACACACTGTGATCGTGCTACAAGCTAGGGTGGCAGTATTTTGAAGAGCAGAAAAGAGGACACATCTGGCATTTTTTTAATCTTAAATTCAGTGTGCTTTTCCTCCTCCCCTTCCTGCCTCATTCTGCTCTTCTTTATCCCCCCCCCGAAATATTTTCCTCCTCTTTTCTTTTAAACCATTGGCTTTCCCAGAGGTTTTTGTGGTGATGCAGCAACAGTTCCAGAGCTCTGGCTGTCGCCACCTTTCCTTTCCATTGGAAAGTTTATTAAGTTCTATTCCCCATTTGCTGTTGTTGTTTTGGATAGGTGGTTGATATGGCCTTGCAATAAAAAAAACCAAAATATTAGCTAGAAACCATTTCTGTAAAGCCATGGCCATCTAAGAGAGGGGACTTGTGTTGCTCAGTTCTAGTGACGCCATGGGCACTGTGCAATAGGTGCTAGTTCTATTTGTACAGCCACTGTCCACACATAACTCACTATAACACGAAAACCATTAGCAAGAAATGAGGTGAAAGGCAAATTTCAATTCCCCAGTGACACAGATTAGCGTTTTGAATACAGGGGTGAATTATATTTCCCCACAATAACAGTGCTTGCTGGAGGTAGGACATCTGGGTTTTTGCACAGTCAGCGCTCGCAAAGACTGATCACTTCAATAAGCCCCAAGAGGCACAAGGCTACATCCTCCAGCAGTTTGTTGTGTGCCATCTGCATGCATTTGCTCATTCATTGGCACAGATTCAATCTGTAGTATTTCCTGGCCCTCCCAAAATGTTGGAGGGTATGAAAAGATGCAGGACTTTATCATTAGAGGTTGGCATTTGACTTAAGTTTTACTCAGAGTAGACCCACTGAAATGAATGACCTAACAGTTGTGATTTCTTTTTTTTTAAATTAATTTTTATTCAAATTTCCAATAAACCAATTCATTTATAATTTAACATCCAATTTAACTTATACATTCTTTTTGACTTCCATCAGCCTATCTGACAATTTTCATATTTATCACAACTTCTCACATTTCATACATTTATGTTGCACTTTGACATTCCCTATTTTATCATCTCTTTTAAGCGACATTTCAGTTTATTTTTTCACAAAGCTTCTTGAAATCCAACAAGCGTTATTTCCTGATCACACACAGTTTCCATATACTCTGTAAATTTATTCCAGTCCTCGGTGAATCTCTGATCGCGTTGGTTTCGAATTTTCCCAGTTAATTTATCCATTTCTGCGTACTCCATCAATTTCATTCTCCATTCTTCCCTCGTTGGCATTTCTTCCTGTTTCCACCTTTGGGCCAACAAAATTCTGGCTGCTGTTACTGCATATCTAAATAACTTCACATCTTTCTTTCCAACATCATTCCCTACTATACCAAGTAAAAATGCTTCTGGTTTCTTTACAAAGGTGTATCTCAACATTTTTTTCATCTCATTATAAATCATTTCCCAAAAGCATTTCACTTTCTTACATTCCCACCACATGTGATAAAATGTCCCTTCTTTCTCTTGACACTTCCAACATTTATTACTGACTTTAAACATCTTTCCAAGTTTCACAGGGGTTATATACCATCTGTATATCATTTTCATAACATTTTCTTTTATTGTAGTACATGCGGTGAATTTCATTCCTTCTTTCCAAAGTTTAATCCACTCCTCTAATTGTATATTGTAACCAAAATCTTTGGCCCATTGAATCATAACCGTTTTTACTTCCTCATCTTTTGTGTGCCAGTTGTGATTTCAGTGGGTTCACTCTGAGCAACACCACCCTCATTGGCCATGGCACAACCCACCAGGAAATACTGGCTCCAAATTTTGCATACAATGCATAAGCATTTTTCAAACTGCGAAATATTCGCCCAGAAAGTGCCTTCAAATCGGAAATGTCAGGTAGGGATTATACAGTCAGTTTTAAGGGCTGTCTGCTTGCCCCCCTCCCTCACCTACATTTGAACAATTTTCCTTCTTGGGAGATCAGGAGATGTGGTGGAGGCCAGTGGAAAACAGTAAAACTTTTGCCAAAGTTTGGCATCAGTTTGGAGCGAATCGGATAACGTTGTATTTCTGGGTATTAACTATGAACTCAGGTTTTCTGTATCAATTACTCCATTTGTGGGGCACTGCAAAATGTGGGCATTTTTGCTGCAAAATGCTGCAAAACAACTGCAAAACTTTGACATAGTTTCAAGGGGATCCCAGATTTTGGGGTTTGTAAATTTGGGACCCAAACCCTAGCGATCTATCCACTATATTAGAAATCAAGTTTATATAGCGTTGAAAGATAATGACATTCTATAAAGGAGCAATAACTTTATTATGATACCTTGGTCAGAAGCACAGTGATGAACTATAGAGGAAAGCGGAAAGGCAAGGCAAGATAGCACAAAACCAGGAACAGCTTCAGATGATTTTGCATTCTTCTAAAAATGCAAAACTATATCATGTTGTCCTTAAGGAACCAAGGCCAACATGATTCATTTGATTTTGAATTCCTTTAATGTAGCTGAGCACATGGTATACAGTGTATATACTGCAGATTATCTATTTCACACTAGGATTAATGATTGGGGGGAGAGAGAGAGAGAATTCATGAATCTAGATGAGTTTTCAAAGTCATCTTGCTAAGATTTCCCAGCAAATATTCCTCCCCCACCCCCGTCCTTTCCTCCTTTCTGCTTTTGTGCACCTTTCAGTTACCCAGGAATTTTGAAAACCTCTGTTTCTGACACAGATCATCCTGCATTCTGCAAGGAACTGGACATCCCCCCACCCCCAAAAAAATTGCAAACAGTGAAAAATGCTCCAAACTTTTAAACAGCAGTTGGAAGATGCCTGAACTTTGCTTCAGGCAATTTCCTGAGAAGCTCAGCTATTTCAGACCCAATAAAATGTCTATTATGCAGACAGACTCAGAGTCGGCAATTTGTTTTTTGCATGGGTTACATGTTTCACTTGTCATGTGGCAGCAGATTAACAGACATCAAGAACTAAAGAATGGTCTTAAATGCGGGAATGGAAAAAGCACCCTTCCATATTGCTTTTAGTTGTGCCCCAAGCAACGTCTATTCTAGAGTGATGTGCTGATAATGAGCAATTCTTGTGTGGTGTAGGTCTTTTCCTTCCCTTGCTTTGTAGGTGATGGGACTCACCTGAAAACTGGGGCCTCTGAGAAGAAAGCCTGTCATTTTTTCTCCTGTGCTTCAGGGAGCTGATCAGCCCTTAAAACTGACTGTATAATCTCTACCTGACATTTTCGATTTGAAGGTACTTTCTGGGCAAGTATTTTGCAGTTTGGAAAACGCTTATGCACTGTATGCAAAATTTGGAGCCAGAATTAGTTTTTTCTTCTTTTTCCCTTCCATCGATAAAATATTATATTGTGAAGACAAGGTTTATAAATGAAAACACAGGTGTACTCTTCCTAATGGAATAATGCTGCTCTTGTAAGGCATTAAACAGTGATTTTTTTAAAAAAAGAAGAAGAGGAAAAAGCTCAAAGTGATGGGAAAGGGAGCATATGCAAAAAGCATAGTACAAAAAAGAACTGAATGGATCTTGGACTTTCAGAGGAAAACAGGGCAGAATCAAAGCATCTTGGTGGAAGGAAGGCCCTAGAAAAGACTTTTAAAAGACCGAGTATCTTCCCTCCCCTTTTAGGGACGCAGGTGGCGCTGTGGTCTAAACCACTGACCCTAGGGCTTGCCAATCGGAAGGTCGGTGGTTCGAATCCGTGCGACGGGGTGAGCTCCCGTTGCTTGGTCCCAGCTCCTGCCAACCTACTAGTTCGAAAGCACGTCAAAGTGCAAATAGATAAATGGGTACCACTCCAGCAGGAAGGTAAACGGTGTTTCCATGCACTGCTCTGGTTTTGCCAGAAGTGGCTTAGTCATGGTGGCCACATGACCCGGAAAAACTGTCTGCAGACAAATGTTGGCTCCCTCAGCCAGTAAAGCAAGATGAGCGCTGCAAACCCAGAGTCATTCGCGACTGGACTTAACTTTCAGGGGTCCTTTACCTTTACCTTTTATCTTTTTTTTCATCTTCAAAACCACAACAAATTAGGTAGCAAGAGAACATCAACAGCTCACACCTTTAGTCTAAACCATAGTCGTTTGGGTGACAGTGAAGTGCATTTTGTTGAAATAGGGTTTGAGGGATGTACAGAGTGCATTCCTGTCAGTATGAATACCTATGCCAGCCCTAGGTGATTGTGAATAGAGAACCAGGTAATTCTAGTTATCTTGCATTTCATTTTTAATTTGTATTTCACTTTTCCAAATTACTGTTCTCAAGGTGGCTCCCAAACCATGGGGCAGCAAAATATATAAAGTAACCTCATTGTAGTCCTGTAACATATCAAAATATAGATTAAAAACAAATTAAGAAATTCCAAGGAACCCTGGTAATATTTATAATGCAATATAGTATTGACAAAATGTCACCAAGCGATGAAACAAGGCCACCAGTTGCAACAAATATAAAAATAACAAACCATCATGACAATAACAGCAAAAATACAATGCACAAAATGTCCAAGATCACCCCAAAAAGACAACTGAGCAGCCAAGGAACATCTCTTTTTCCAGGTCCTGCTGGAATTTTTATTCTGTATATGCAGGACCAAAATGATTTTGAATTAGCCCTGCAGATCTCAGTGCCTTAGAATCAAGTTCTCTAGTCTTTTGTCACAGGCTCTGTACCATAGACAAAGAGCCACAGAACAAGAGACTGTGTTTTTATTGGTGATATAGAGATATTTATTCCAGATTCATCATTTTATTTTAATGCCCTGTGAAGATTAAATGCCAACTGCAGCTTTGATGTAAAAGCCTTAAGGTTCCGTCAAGATTTATTTATTTTTCTGATTGGTTGTTTTCGTACTTGAAAGTAGATAAACTTCAAATACAACAATTTTCAGGCACTAAGAGTGATATGATATAGCCATTATTGTCCCATGTAGACATGTTCATATTTTTCTCTCACATTATAGTCTGGACAAGCAGAGTTAAACAGGCAATAATGGGACAAAGAAAATGCCCATAGCAAGGAATAATGGTTCTATCAATGTTGGAAAAACAATGCTCATATGCAACCAAGGTCAACATGAATATGCTGGTGCTAAGTTGTATTTTTATTTTAAGGCTAAGCTGAGATGTCCCTGTTTCCTCCCCAAAATCATCTCCCTCCACCCTGCAAAAACGGGGACTGGATTTCTGCTGTTTTCTTGGGGGATTAATTTCTCTGAAATGTTCAGGTGTCAATGTTGCTTACTTTCCGTAACCTTAAGATGTGGCCAAGGGTCTTTCATTTCCCCCACCATTTTTTAAAAAGCCTAACTCTGCTCATGGGGCTCTCTCCAGAACTGCCCAGCAGCTGCACTTCCTGTAACTCCTTGAAAGCAATGCCACCTTATGTGGCATGAATGTGGTGTAGCTCCCAATGCATTCTGGGAAGAGATAGCCTCATGCCCTTGGCAGCAGTGTGAGGCTTTTTCTTTGTTTTTAGCTTAATCGCAGCTGTTTAATTTATATGCTGCTTTAATCTTAAATTCCTTTCACCACGTTCCCACTTTAGTTTGGGAACTTTATTTTTGAGTCTGTATGAAAATATAAAACTTTTTTTGTGCATTTCTTGCAATAAATGCATTTCACATTAATATTTTTTATTTTATTTTTTGCTTCATACAGACATTTGCAAGCATTTTTTCCTCCAATGAAAAGCATTTTCTACATTGGCTTCAGGGGAAAAAATTGTGTGTGTGTGTGTGTGTGTGTGCACTTTCCCAAAATGTACACAATTTTGGGGCATAGGAGCCAACTCCTAGGGGCTGTGGAGACTTCAGCCCCCACAATAAAATATTTGATGGGGCAGGAACCCCACATAATTTTATTCGAGTTGGTATCCCTGTTTTGGGGTGGTGGTAGTGAAGAATTGCATCTCAAAATTCAGAGAAGTGTGGCTCTTGAAAAAAAGACTGTGTTTCTGAACCAGTTGGTTCAGAAAGTTAAAATTACAAAGATTTATTTTAAAATTAGAACCAAAAAACTTTTTTTCCATCCCTGATTCCTATGCACACTTGTTGTTGTTTAGTCGTTTAGTCGTGTCCGACTCTTCGTGACCCCATGGACCAGAGCACGCCAGGCACTCCTGTCTTCCACTGCCTCCTGCAGTTTGGTCAAACTCATGCTGGTAGCTTCGAGAACACTGTCCAACCATCTCGTCCTCTGCTCTCCCCTTCTCCTTGTGCCCTCCATCTTTCCCAACATCAGGGTCTTGTGCACACTTACCTGGACACAAATCCATGGAACTTACTTTGAGTAGACAGGTATATAGACTTGTACTGTTAATCTTCTTTAATCTTTCTTTCTGACTGAAAAAAAAGTTGTCCCTTTACCTTTTTAAAAATAGCTACTTACCTTCATCTGCGAAAATCTTGACTCAGACACAACATTGTCACCATTTCTTTCATGTATCAAAGTTTGTCTGGGCTTTTTGAAAACTTGCCTCAATTGAACATCCTGGAGATTATATATATATATATATATATATATATATATATATATATATATATAAATGTTTCATATAAAATAGCATTAAAATGGCAGCCTCCTACTGCTCAAAGAAACAATTAAACAATCCTGAATAGGGAGCCGCAAAGAATGTTGACTCATGAAATTTCAATGTCAATTTTTCTTATTTCCTGCAATCTGTACATATTTTGTTTAATTATTTTGGGAAGTACATCTGCTTCGACACCTGCAGAATTACTGCAAGCTGTCATTTTCATTCTGGGGAGGAAAAAAACATATTTAAAATTTAGATTTGGCACCTGTCAGAAAACAAAACACAACACAAAACAAAACAGAACAAAAAGAGGGGGGCAGGGGAATTCATAGAGGTGGATATATTATTATACAACGGCTAATAACCGCCAGGTTTCAACTAGTCACACAGAATGACAGACGGTGCTTCCAAAGTAGAAGTCAATGTCAGCAGGACCAAAGGAGAAACACGTGCTCAAAGTAAAATCTCCTCACATCTTAAATTTTATTCCGATTAGCCTGTGTAAAATGGACTGCTCCAGAAATATAACTTATAAACACTTGACAACGCTTTCCCCCAAAAGTCCTGTCAGAAACTTTCGCACTGGTCCCAGTAACACGAGTCTCGGTTACAGGCCCTGTTTGACAGACTAGGATGTAGGGACCTGTCAGACAAAGAGCAGACGAAGATTATTGTTAAGGGGATTTGGTACTTTGTGTATTTTGCCTAATAGGAGAGCTTGTGCTCAGCATTTCCTGAAGCAAAAGAAGACAGATGAAATCTCTGGGCACTTCATTGCTGCTGCCTCTCAAAGATTTCCTGTCAAAATGGGCCTATGAGGGGAGAAAGGTTTTCAATAACAGTTTTATTTTTTTTTAACCTGGCAGGATTTCCAAGTCTTGCTATGAAGAGAGTTTGAAGGCACTGTCTTTGTAAAAACCTCTGCTGCCAAGCTACCAGATGTAGTTGTGTTTAAAAATAAAAATGCAATATGATTCGCATTACCATAGCATACACTAGAAAACTGGTTTTGATTGACAGCTTATCCATATTTTATATAGTGCTGCCTACTCCCAACCCCCACCGCCCCATCAAACACAGCAAGGGACTTTGATGCTAGCGCAGTTCGCAACTTAAATAAGCCAGTAGTTGCCAACTATTTTAGTGGCGGGGTTTCAGCTGAGCATGAAGGGAATGTGCTGTACCTTCTCAAGACGGAAAGTTGTTTCTTTAGTTCTTTGCTCCCCAAAACACAGGCTTCACCAAGGCTTGGAGGCAGGCCAGCCCTTGTAGAATGTAGAATTGCGGTGGAGTACAATGGGAATTGACCTCAAAACTGGTTCCACGGCATAGTAGCAGTGTCAGACGATATATCTATCAAAAGTTCTGCACGGATAGAAATTTCAAATGCCTTGTAGGATCAGATCTTGGGCCGGAAACAACTTGCTGTTCTTGAAAAAGAGTTGCACATGTAGGAAAAATGCGGCCAAAAAGAAAAAGAAAGAAAAAGAAAGAGATAAATGTGCATCTGTCTTGTTATGAACTGAAGCTGAATCCTGGAAAGACGAAGGCACTGTTAGTGGGTGGTTCCTGTGCCTGGAAATTTGGGAGGTCTCACTCCCCTTGAAGAAGCAGGTGCATAGTCTGTGGGAAGTCCTGGATCTAGCTTTGACACTAGATGCCCCTGTGGTTTATCAGCTACAGCTGTTCCTAAAGTGAGATAGCCTAGTAACCCATATCTAGATTAATGTTATGTGTTCTACATGGGCCACCACTATCAGTGAAACTGGTCTGGAAACTGCAACTGGTGTAGAATGCTGCCACATGGTTATTGAAAGCCATAGCCATTGTCCACCTATTCTCCATGAGCAGTACTGGCTGCCTATTCCTGAATCCAATTTGTAAGAAGAAGAGTTTGGATTTGATATCCCGCTTTATCACTACCTGAAGGAGTCTCAAAGTGGCTAACAATCTCCTTTCCCTTCCTCCCCCACAACAAAGACTCTGTGAGGTGAGTGAGACTGAGAGACTTCAGAGAAGTGTGACTAGCCCAAGGTCAACCAGCAGCTGCATGTGGAGGAGCAGGGAAGCGAATCTGGTTCACCAGATTACGAGTCTACCACTCTTAACCACTACACCACACTTAAATGGATTGGAGATAGGGATGGAAGAATATGTCCATTTCAATTTTCTCAGTTTTTCATTTTATGCTATCTTAAATTCACTTATCCACATTTTGCAGCATTATTTTAAAAAAAATCCTCTGGAAATTTCACCAGCATTTCAGTGCAAATTCATTCTAGTAAATACAAGTTTATATGCAGTTTTGACTAATGCACACATTTTTTTGCAAGCAATTTTTCCTAATAGAATGCCTTTTGTATGTAATTTTCACGAATGTTTTCATTTTTATGCACACTTTTCCCTGCTATGAACATGTCAACATTGTTTGGCTGGAGAAACGCTTTTGTGAACATTGTTCTGCGAATTAGACCACAAATTTCAGAGAAGTGCAATTCTGAACTGTAGCTGTGTTTTGGTTCACATGTTCTTTCATAAAGGGTAAATTTGATAGATTCAGTTTTAAATGCATACCAAATTGAATTTCTCCTCCATCCCTTACTTGGAGCCCATACTCTTGATGGAGCACTTTTCTTGTCATGTGCCAACCAGGACACTGAAATCTTTGGAGAGGGCCCTACTTCCTCTCCAACCATTGAGTGAGGCTGGTGAGCAGTTACCCATGCAAGAGTCTCCTCGATTGCATCAGGCTTCATCAGCACTTCAATTTTGTCATTTACTCATATCTTCACCCAGGTTTTGAATCATCCTTATGTCATTGGAACCATCTGAGTTGCTGAACAATCTATTAGAATGTATTCTCTTGCTGTTATTTTGAAGTTGTGAAAGATTTGTTCTTTAACATATTATTCATTGTTTGCTGTTGTGCATTTATGCTCCCATCTGTGAGCAATTCTTTGATTTGGAATGAAGTATATAAATGGAAATAATAAATCACTACTGCAAATATAATGAGTGAGTAAAATTGTTGGAGAATGGCCTATTTTCCTTATTTGAAGACTCATAGGTTTTGAATCAAAGATACTCAACCATTTTGCTATGTGTCTCCATTACACATCTCCCCTTCTCAATTCTGCCTGGAGAAGAACACTATGAAGTTAATGAAGTGGGAGCTTATATCCAAGTATAGTCTATGCCATCCATATTCAATACCAGGAAAGGCAAGCCTGTCACCCTCCAGATGTTGAAGACTATAAATCCCATCATCCCTGGCCATTATGGGAGTTGATTTTATTTATTTAGCTAGTTATTGTATTTCTATGACACTTTTCATTCAAGCAAATCCCAAATCGACTTCAAACAATGAATAACAATACTACAATAAAACAGGATAGAACATCACAAATACAGCATAAATCATATAGAAGAATGAACAAATCATCAGTAAAACAGTACAGTCTATAAAACACTATTAACAAAGCAGAAACTATAAATGCTAAACAATACAATTACAGCAGTAATATTATAATTATTTATAAATTTATAAATGTTATATTTATAGCATTTATAAAAAATAATAACAACATAACCAAAAATAGCATTTAAAAACAAAAGAAAACTAGACATTGTTAAGTTTAAAGAGTCCAATGGTATTTGGAGGGCCTCAGGTTCCTTATTCTTGGCTTATGGTTCAGAATAGAATAAATATAATTTAGTGCAAAATACCAGCATAGCACATTGTGTGCAAAGGGTGCAGGAACATATAAGTCATCTGTTTTCTATTGCCTGTCAAAAGGATACATTCAGAAGCAGAGCACATACTTTTCCTACTTTAGTACAACCCTCAGCACTTCCTGTTAAAGTGACTTCAGCTAAGAGGGCTCAGAAGACCTACGACTGAGTCCTGGGAGAGCTGCTGCCAGTTTGGGCTGCCTTTACAATTAGGCAGGTTTCAGCCTCATGCATGTCATGTAAAGACAGCAAACTATTGGTTATTATAATTTATTTTATTGTCATTGGGTTTTTTACTGTCTAGGAGAGATGCTTGTAGGGCTTTGTACCTCAGGTGCCAAAATAAATGGGGCGCCCTTGGGTAGGATGAATCTAGACTTGGAGGAGGGACATTTGCTGTTCTGCTCTTTCAGCAAAATGTCTGAGGCTGGTCCTGGCAATCAGACTGGACAATAAATTGGTCAGTGGTCTATCCTGGGATACGGCATTTCCCTGTATTTTGACATGTACCTTCTACATTGATGGGATTTTGCAATTGACCCAAAATATTGGTCAAGCTAATTGGTCCGGCAAATAAATATTGGTCCGGATGACTGAGATGTGGGCAGCATAAATGGATGGAGGAAAAACCAAGGGCAAAAACATGAAGAATCAGGGCAGAAGACTGGTCTGAGCCAAAGCCAAGGAAATCAAAACAGGAGCAAGGGGGCATTTTGCTTTCTTCCAGGGTTTGCGGGGAGCCAGAGAGGGCAGGGAAGGTAAAAGGGTCTCTGCTGTGCCTTCCCAAGCAAGATGGGGACATAGGAAGCTGACTTATGCTGAGTGAGACCACTAGGCAGCATTGTTTATGCTGACTGGCAGTGACCCTCTAGGGTTTCAGGCAGGATGCCTTTACCTGGAGACATCAGGGATTGAACCTTGCACCTTCTGTGCACCAAGCAGATGTGCTACCACTGAGCTTCCACACCGAGCAATGATTTGTGTGAGATTGGTATAAGGTAATCAAGACAGCCATCTCCAGCCAGCCCTTGTTGTTGTTGTTTAGTCGTTTAGTCGTGTCCGACTCTTCGTGACCCCATGGACCAGAGCACACCAGGCACTCCTGTCTTCCACTGCCTCCCGCAGTTTGGTCAAACTCATGCTGGTACACTTCAAGAACACTATCCAACCATCTCGTCCTCTGTCGTCCCCTTCTCCTTGTGCCCTCCATCTTTCCCAACATCAGAGTCTTTTTCAGGGAGTCTTCTCTTCTCATGAGGTGGCGAAAGTATTGGAGCCTTAGCTTCAGGACCTGTCCTTCCAGTGAGCACTCCGGGCTGATTTCCTTAAGAATGGATAGGTTTGATCTTCTTGTAGTCCATGGGACTCTCAAGAGTCTCCTCCAGCACCATAATTCAAAAGCATCAATTCTTCAGGGATCAGCCTTTTTTATGGTCCAGCTCTCACTTCCATACATCTCTACTGGGAAAACCATAGCTTTCACTATACGGACCTTAGCCAGCCCTTAGCTTAAAGCAATTTTGTTTTAAAAAACAATACTTTTGTTTCTGCTACGTGTTATGGGATTTGAATGGGATACATTTGAAATTACAAGCATATACAGATGAAATATCTGTCAGATCTTTTAAATCCCACCATTTAAATATTAATTCAGAGCAAATGTTACCTTGCAGGATTGTAATGATGAAATATATTATCTGTTAATAATGGGAGGGGGGGTGGGGAGCCTTTTAGTATTTTCCGAGACTTGTAACTCTTAGGAAATCAGAACGTGGTTATTCTCTACTTCAGCCTACCTTCATCAGTGCAGCAATTGTGCGAACCGCAATCAATTTTATCCTTTAATAAACATTTCCCCCCTCCACCTGGGACTGACATCATGCTGAGGAACTTTCACAATTAACACTTCCTCTGGTTGACAACGTTTGGCTTTCAGCAGCTATTACTGCCACTCCATTATCCCCAATTGCACATATTCTCAGACAGATCAAGAAACAAATCTAATCATCTCCATTTCCCACTTGTTTATTGTAAGAACAAGACCACAGACAGACCAGGTTATAGCTATCTGTCTATCAATCCATCCATCTTGATAGGAGTATTAAATAGTAATAAATAAGCATCATTCAGTAATAAATAGGCATCTGAAACATGGAACAATGGAATTGCTATATGGTTAAATGGCAAACAATATACAGCACACTTTAAAAACAAAATTCTGAAGAAGATTCAACGTAATGAAACATTGCCACAGATATATATATATTACCTTGCTTGTTTGTAAGTTCAAAGGTGACTTAGCTCAAGATACTGACATTCTGGTTGCCATTGAGAAAAAAAACACTAGCTGCGTCATCCTAGACATGTCCGGCTTACTCCTAGATTGCTGGATATAGACCTGCAGACTTAAGTCCCTTCCTGTCATTCACTGCCCAAAAAATGCTAGTAGACAAATTATGTTAATTCTTAATAATGTACAGTGGTACCTCGGGTTACAGATGCTTCAGGTTACAGGCGCTTCAGGTTACAGACTCCGCTGACCCAGAAATAGTACCTCGGGTTAAGAACTTTGCTTCAGGATGAGAACAGAAATCAGGCAGCGGTGGGAGGCCCCATTAGTTAAAGTGGTGCTTCAGGTTAAGAACAGTTTCAGGTTAAGAACAGACCTCCAGAACAAATTAAGTTCTTAACCTGAGGTACCACTGTATCTATTACACATTTCAGGAAGTTGTTTATTTGTTCACTATGCATTTGGTCACCTCGTAAATATTGTAGCCAAATTGTGCATGATGGTTCCTGCGATCATAGAATTGTAGAATTGGAAGGGACCCCAAGGGTCATCTAGTCCAACCCCCTGCAATCCAGGAATCTCAGCTAAAGCATCCCTGACAGATGGCAATCCAACCTCTGCTTAAAAACATCCAAGGAAGGAGAGTCCACAACCTCCTGAGGGAGACTATTCCACTGCCAAAAAGCTCTTGCTGTTAGAAGGTTTTTCCTGATGTTTAGTCAGAACCTTCTTCCTTGTAACTTGAAGCAATTGGTTCAAGTCCAAGAAGCAAGTTTTCACCTATGTTTTGATAAATTGGATGCCATTTTGTATCAAGTTGGAGGACTGCACTTTTCAAAACTGCACCGAGTTTTTTGTTTATTAGAATTCCCGAACAATGCTGGGCATGAGGGTGCTAGTAATAAATAATTCTGCATTGGTAAGCTATTTGTGTGAAACAGCTGTTGTGCAACTTGGGCTGATAGTTTCATTGTTTCATTGCCAGAATCAAAATAATCCAAAGCTATATAGGAGCAGCTTTATAAATATAGGATTGCATTCAATAGAGTTATATTCTGGACCATTTATTATTATTATTATTATTATTATTATTATTATTATTATTATTAATTAAATTGATATACCACCCTTCATCAAGAGACTAAAACTTTTGTGTCTGCCCTGATTTTGAAGCAAAATTGAATCAACCAAACTAAGGTCAGCTGTTGTGCTGAGGATTCAAAACTGTTAAAAAATACGTTACAAACAGAAGCAATGCTGTTTCCTAAAAGCTTAATCTGCATGATTGCTAATAGGAAATTATCTCCTGGCACACAACATTGCAGGAAATGGGAGACAGAAAAACACTGGGATATTCTATTGGCAAGACTGCATCAGATTTAACAGCCTTTGGAACACTCTGTATATCATATCAGTAAAAACCAGACGGCTATCAGTCATATAATCCCTCTCATCAGACTTCTGAGACGCACGCAGAAACCTTAAGACACGATTTTAGGGAAAGGATACTTCTAGTTCAGTTCTCAATTGGGCAGATGACTGACATTACGTTTAACAATGGCTTACGAATTTTCAACATGAAAGCGTGCTCTCTGTTCATTCTGACTCCTTTATTTGATCCCAGGTTGACAGAGACCTACAAACTGACCTCCCTTTAAAATTTTATAATCTCAGGAAGAGCGTGCCTCAGATTCCAAATGCTGATATAAAAAATACATTAAAAAAAGAACCCTACCACTACCACAACCACATGAGTCTTTCAATCTGCTCTTTATGCCGGGTGGGGTGGGGAGGGCGAAAGCTCAGTGGCTGGAACAGATCCTTTGCCTGCACAAGATCCAAGGTTCAATCCCAGGCATCTCTCAGTAGAGTTGAAAGAGACACCGGTCTGAAACTCAGGAGCTAGATGGACTAGAGGTATAACAGGCAGCTTCTTGTGGGCTTTGGAGGTGAACGTTCCATTAGCAGAAAGGTTTTCCTTACAAGATGATACATTCTCCCCCTTCCTTCATGCACATGCACCCTAAATCTGTTCTAGGGTGCCCCCAACCCTCTGGTGCAGATGTGGGGATAGTGTTGGGCATGAAGGTGGTGGAATTCCCTGATGTTCCTACACAGTGCTTGAAGAATCTAATCCAGACACATAGCTAGGAAGACTTTAAGTGGCGAGTAGAGCTGATGATGGGAGAACAATGCCTGTACAGTGGTCTTTTCTCCTTCAACTCCTGAGCTGAGTTCTCAGGCTCAGTATGCAACTTTAGTTTGTGTTGATCACCCGCTGAAAGCAAGGGGGGGGGAGAGAACACAACTTCTGAACCCTGGAGTCATCCATGAAAATTCTAGCTATACAGCTAAAGTATCTAAGGCCCTTAAGGGGACTTGCAGTATTTGTATGAGTCCCTTCCCTGTGGGGACAGCCATGCCTCTAGCAAATAGAGCCTCTGAAATGTCCATTTTGAAGACCAAAAATACTGTTATTTTGAGGGCAATCTTACTTGACATATTGGTGTCCTTGCCACTCAGAGGTTAGTTGAGCCGAGAAAAAGTTATTTTTTGGGGGGACTAGAGAAGCACCCTGTGATCAAGCAAGAATCCAAACCTCCAAATAAAAATGTAACACACTTTCCATCAGATCCTACTGCCTCTTTGTGGTCAAAGGCTAGACCTGGGAAGTACAGTGGTGATCTGCCACTCAGCCAAAAATCAATTTTGCTAATTTGTGTGTGTGCTCTTTCAGAAGGCATCCTCTTTTCCTTTTCTTCTTGCAGAGGGGAAATTGTTTCCGGGTGGGGGGATGGGAATAATTTTAAATTTTAGTTTGAACAGTGTGGGGCATGATCATCCCCCGTCTGATGCTGCTCATGAATGCCAATGTATGAATAATAATCTCAATGGCCAACGTCCAGTGCACACCAAACCTTCTAGCGTAGTTAATATGTTATTAGGGATAGCTGTAAAGATCAGGAAGTGGAAACAAGTTCCCAGCATCCCCAGTGAGGAAAATTGAGAATCTTTCACCCCAGTAAGACGGCAATTTGACTCTGAGGTAAGTTGATCAGTTAAGATGTATACTCCACGATGCATTTAGTAAATATCTGACATTGCTAGGTTTGTGTAGGAATATTAGGAATTATATAATAGAACCATAAAGGTAAAGGTAAAGGGACCCCTGACCATTAGGTCCAGTCGCAGATGACTCTGGGGTTGTGGTGCTCATCTCGCTTTACTGGCCGAGGGAGCTGGTGTACAGCTTCTGGGTCATGTGGCCAGCATGACTAAGGCACTTCTGGCAAACCAGAGCAGCGCACGAAAAGGCCGTTTACCTTCCCACTGGAGCGCTACCTATTTATCTACTTGCACTTTGACGTGCTTTCAAACTGCTAGGTTGGCAGGAGCAGGGACCGAGCAACGGGAGCTCACCCTGTTACAGGGATTCAATCTGCCAACCTTCTGATCAGCAAGTCATAGGCTCTGTGGTTTAGACCACAGCACCACCCACATCCTTTAATAGAACCATATAATTGTAGATTTGGAAGGGATCCTGAGGGTCATCAAGTTCAATCTCCTGCAATGCAGGAACCTCAGCTAAAGCATCCATGACAGATGGTCATCCAACCTCTGCTTAAAAACCTCCAAGGAAGGAGAGTCCACCACCTCCCGAGGGAGTCTGCTGCACTGTCAGACAGCTCTTACTGTCAGAAAGTTCTTTCTGATGTTCAGTCAGAATCTCCTTCCTTGTAACTTGAATCCATTGGTTTGGGTCCTAGCCTCCGGAGCAGGAGAAAACAAGCTTGCTTCATCTTCCATGTGACAGCCCTTTAGATATTTGAAGATGGCTATCTCATCTCTTCAATTTCCTCTTTTCCAAGTTGGATTAAAAATAACATGACAGTTCCTCTTGGTTCCACCTTTCCTTTTGGCAAGCTGTTACACTAGTCCCTGCTGAATTGTACTTAAGACATTGGACATTTGCTCAGTCAGACTGTGACTCACTCGGTGATAAAAGAAGTTCAGCGAGAGGTTAGTTAGCTTCTGTTGTCACATAATTTCACTCGGTTGGATGTCATTTATTTTTCTGTTTTTTAAATGCAAGCCGCTTATAGGGCAAAGTTATCTTAAGGTCAGGATAAGAGCTAAACCTTGATTCTGCCCCAAACAGATAGGAAAACAGTGGTTGAAATCTGAAGAAACCATGATAAAGAATAGGGTGTCCGTCCCCCCCAGTTTGTATCAGAACTGAAATTCATATTTATATGTTTTTAATGCTGATCATTTTGCGTCCCGATAGGCAAATGAAGAGGCAGGCACATAAGTGGGGGTTAAACTGGGCCATTTTTATTTAAACCTCAAATTAAAATCAGCACATGGGGAAAACTATGGGGCAGGAACTAACCTCATGTAGAACTATAGCCATTGAGCGACCCGCCCTTGCCTAAGGAATTAGGGCGTGGCTTCCTAGGTGAGAAGGGAAGCCTTATCCTGTCACCTCCCTCGGGACCACAGAACCCCAGGTGTATGAGGGAATTGGGGGGGGAGACTCCTACATGGCCCCCTAGTGGTGACCCTGAAGCACACTGGGAGACAGGGATGGAGGGCGGGTGCTGCTGCAAACGGAAAGGCTGGAGGGAAGTCATCTTGTCCCTTAAATAGGGATCAAGCTCTGCTCCCCTCCTCAGACCACCTTGGGAATGCACTAATTGGTATCAAGGATTTTCCTGTTATATCTTTCTTTGCCCAACGGTCTGCAAATGAGCCCAGCCTTCGAGGCACCATCTAGGCCTTTTGGCCGAACGTTCTTATTGTCAACTATTTCGAGATGTTTCAAGGGAAACCCACCATAAATGAAAATTAACTTTCTTTAAAAGGGGGGGGGGAGCATAGTAAAGGCTCTCAGATCACTACTGCTGTTTTGAGTTGGAAAAACAGGGAAATCTGAATTCCCTGCCACCACTTTGTGGAGCTCTGTGGAGCATGAGAACTCCCACAATCACAGCCCTTTCTTTATTATTTACATAGTACCATAATTAAATGATTAAGACCATGTCTCCCCCTGTCCCATCGATATTGGAATATAGGTCATTTCTCGTATCATAAGCAAAAGTAGTAGTAGTAGTAATACTTTCTATGCAATATTGTTTGGGATGTTAGTGACTGGAGGCCTGGAATACCACTTTAAGAAAGACACTTTAAGAAGGACACAGACTCCCATCCCTAAAGTAGCCCATCCCTATCTGTAGCAACTCTCAACTTTTCCCTGTTCAGACCCCATCTCCTTGGGTCACACCTCACACTGGTTCTAAGTATTTTCACCAGGCTAGAATGTGTCCCTGAACTCTGAAAGTGCATCTTCTTAATATTGATGAAGGATAGAGAGAAGTGTGTGTATCTGTGCAGAAAGTTTCCTGCTGCACAAAGGCAAAATATACAGCTTTTGTTTCTGGCTTCCCTCACCTCTGGTTGTCCCCTACCCTTGATCTAGATTTAGAAAATGCATAACTGGCTTGTAATACATGGATAGGATGATGCTGAAGAAGAGGGCTGAATGAAGGCATTATTAACCAAGATAAGCTTTCTACAATCTGGCAGGCTGGTTCAGGGAAAAGGAAAAAATCCAACAAGAAGCCAAGCTGTTCCTTCCTGCCAAACCTCCCTGTAAATCTCAGGTGTTTCTTGATGGAGTTTAACAAAGCAGTTGGTGGGTCCCACAGAAGCAGACACTGAAAGAGAAAAATATCCCAGTGTACTCAAGAGATGGTAGACTCCCGCATCTAAAGTCTCAAAGCCTCCGCCTGAATGCAGGTAGCAGTCTTCACGCAGAATGGTTCCAGCCAACATAGCCCATGGTCAGGGATGATGGGGATTGCTGTCCAACAAATTTTGGAGTGCCGCACATGTACAACTTCTGTGACACATGGGTACAGCCTATTGCAGACTTCCTTTATCTTCTTTTTTTGGCTCCCATAGAGCTCGCTGCAATAGAAGGATGTTGCTTAGAATGCAATTAGATCTTTTGCACTCACAGAAATCAATGTAGCATCTTGTCCAAGCATACAATCCTGCCCATAATCACAAAGGATGACAAATGCTGTCATGGGATTCTTTTAATGGCAGCATATTATATATTCATTTAAAGAAACAGTTGATGGATTTGCAGTACTACCATCAGTCTCCTTTTGAAATTTAAAGCCAAATCATTTTTCTTGCCATTCTGTCTTGTCCGGAATTTGCAACACCACCACTGAGGATGATGAATCATTATATAATGAGAATCATTATATTTGTGATACAGCCATAATGTTTCTGGCTTCAATCTGATTGCCTGCCTTCGGGCTTTTAGACACTCAGCCAGCATCATTCTATGACAATCATACTGTCCCTTGATAGACACTCAGTCACCAACCTCTGTGCTCCCAATTCCACTCGGATCCTGACCTTGCATACATTCCAGCCCCAATTTCTGTAAAGTTGCCAACGGGCTAGCAGGAAAAAGAAGAATGGCCTGGCCTGTAAACCTGGCCTGTATAAAAACACAAAAATACATAACACAGTACCAAAAAAATAAAAATAAATAGTCCTTCAAATATATGAAGATGGCTATTATATTGCTCCTTCCTCTTCTCCAGGCTAAACATACCCAGCTCCTTCAACAATTCTTCATAAGACTTGGTTTCCAGACCCTTGACCATCTTGTTCACCTTCTTCTGCACACGTTTCAGCTTGTCAACATCCTTCTTAAATTGTGGCACCCAGAACTGGACACATTATTCCAGGTGTGCTGTGACCAACACAGAACAGAGCAGAAGTATGACTTCCCTCGAATGGCACACTGTACTTCTGTTGATGCAGGCTGGAACAGCATTAGCTGTTTTTGCTGCTGCATCACACACTGTATCACAGATGAAGTACACAGCTGTGTAGCTACCATTGCTGGTTTTCTTTTTGCTTTAAAGTGAAGCAGCTGCACTTTCAGCTAAAAGAATGCAATGGTATGTGGCCTTGGCAACTGCATGTCTCTAAAGCACTGCTTTAGCTGGTGCTTCTGCCAGTGGCTGGTGGGTCCAGTGGTTACTGCACAGGTACAGAAGGCTACAGAGGTTTGCTGTAAACATGCACAGGGGACAGGTGAGTCATGTGGCTCTGGTGGCGGGGCTAATTAATGTGTCACCGTGAAGTCCTCCCCTATTGGTGTTCGCTCTTCAGGAAATGACCCCTCAAGAGAGATAGTGTCACATCTAATTCTGATAGATACACAGGGCACTGAGAAGTATGCTTGCTCAGAAGTAACCTTCTCAGAGTTCAGTGGGACTCACTTGCCAGTAAATGTGTTTAATATCTCAGTGGCATTTATCTGAATGTTGGTCTGGATGTTCTCCTGGTGAGAGAACATACTTTGCAAAATAAGGCTTGCGTTCTTTTTTTCCATGTTTGGAACCCTGGTGGAAGTCACCCAGCTGAACCCATGAATGGCTCCATTTATTAATTAATCTGCAATTATCCCCTGAGGATAGTTTGCAGTATAGTATATAGGTAAAGCAAATTTCAAACCATTATTGCACAATTAAGTAAATGAAGCACACAGCTGATTGCTCTGATCAGTAATGAACTTTCATGAAAGCCAGATCACACAATGCTGCAGCCTAATTTGGAGAGCCGAAGCTCAATAGTTCATGGAGGCCGGGGGAGCGTTTGAGAAATGCCAGTGTAAAAGAGAATATAGCAAGGATGGAGGTCTTTTACATTCCCTGCTGCTGCCTGATCTTTTTAACTGGAAGTGTCAGGATTTGAACATAGGACTACCTATTGGGGGTTCCTCCACTTCGTTCCTGATGTCCAGCAGTAACTTGTTATAGTGTGGGATTGCTATTAACAGACAACATAGCAGGATGGATTTCTTTCAGTTTCCAAGTGCAAGATGCCACTCTGACAATGGACCACATCAGATGCTTGCCTTGGACGGGTTCCTGGTGAGCATATAGCTTTCTATCCTCACTGAGTGAGGCTGGAGTGTAGGGAGACCTTACATTACATAGTCATAATGTTCATCAGTGTTTACATTTTCTTACTGATGATGAGATTATGAGAGGAAAAAATCAGCCATAGCTGAGTGGTAGAGCATCTGTTGTGCATGAATGAGGCCTCAGTATCAATTCCCAACATCTGCATTGAAATGTACCCTGCCTTAAACCCTGGAGAGTCACTGTCATTCAATGGGGACAGTGCTGAGCTAGATGGACCTATGGTTTGACCCAGCACAAGACAGCTCCCTATGTGGAATGGCAGGTGACATAAAATTGACTCTTTTGCCACCTCAAAAGCTCTGGAAACTGTAGTTACACACACCCCACCCTTAGATTATTGCAGCGTCTTGCACTCAGTGCCGATAACTGTGTTTTCTACTTAATGCCATAGAGTAACACTGAATAAATACAAATAGTTTAATTTTCCTTTGCAGTCACATCCTCCCAACAGTGGTGAGTGTAATTAGGAAAAAGCTACATTGCATGTCTTGAATAGTGAATGCAGCTGATTGTTAATCATTATATTTACATAGTTTATATGAAAAATATTTAAATTCATGAATGCTTTAACTTCTCTTTGCCATAGCATTAATGCTCGAACAGGATCTGAATATATAATACTGTATATATGTGCTGCTCCTTTTGTGGCATTCACTGGAGGGGGAAATGGTTGGACAGGTACAGGAAAAATTCAAGTGAGAGTCAAAGGGCCATTATTCGGAGAAACGTGACATGTTGTAGAGTGTAGAGCCGTAAATTGCCACAAAATCATATTTGCATAAAGAAATGATAAGCTATAATATATTGAAAGATATTTGTGAAATCGCCCCTATGAAGCTTAATTTGCAAAATGCATGGCAAAGCATATCTCATATTAATTTTGTGATATTTTGTCATCATTGTTGATATTGATTTCCTACAAAAACACATTAGATAAAGAATTTATGCGAGGCACAGAAAATCTCATTTGTACAACAAACGGTAATAGTCATGTCTGCTTTATGAACAGAAGGAAAACAAAGCAGAAGAAATGCTCCACGTATTTTGATAATGTACAAAAGGCTTGTAAGAAAACTGTTCACCTTTTAACAGAACCAGCCATCTAAGAAGGGGGGGGAAGCAGAAACATGGGCTAGCACTCATGAAAACATTTGTGTAAAACAGAAGTCCTCAACGTAACACTTTCATGGCTAAAAAAAGGGGGCATCCAGGAATCAATAAAAGATTAAGGATTGACTGAGGACTCCTAGGCTCAGTGGCAGTAATATCAGTGGCAGTAGTGGAAGTTGCAACTTAAGCTGATGATCCAATAAATTGGGTGCGCAGGGCACACCTGGGCTAGTGATTTTTAGCCAGGCACATTTGCTGTGGCTTTTCCCAAAGGAAGGAGATGGATTACCAGATTGGGAGTTTTACAGGGCTGTTGCAGCCTTTGTGAAGAGTGAGGATTTCCTGCCTTCAGGCTTTGCTTGGAGTGATGATTTCCTTGCTCACTCCCATCCTGTTCACTGAAGACCAGTACGTATGCTGTCCTAACAGGGTAGGAGCTACCATCCTGCGATCTTATCCCCTATTGCCTCAATGGAGTCTGCAGTGCATATGGCGCCACAAGACACTGATGTGGTTGCCTCCCATGCCATTGTCGCAAGAGGATGGGGATTCCATACTACTCAACCATCCCAGTTTAAGTGGGACATCCTGGAATTACAAAAACATCCCGGCTTCTGATTGGATTACCGGCATGTCCCATTTTTGGTCTGATGTTCTGGCATGAGTCAGCTGGCTCTTGGAGAGCTCAGGACCAAGAAAAGAAGCATCTCAATTTGGATCACCCAGATGTTGAAAGGCGTGAGATTCACCATGTCATTGCCAAGTCAGTGCTTCCTGTCCCAGGTTGTGGTTCAAGCAGATCTCACACCAAAAGGTAGAAATGGGTAAAAAAATTCACTAGAATCAAGAGGTCCTTAGATTACATTTTTTCTGGGAAAGGGAGTTACTATGATCCTTTTCACACATGAAAAGAATGCATGAAGGGGCCATAGACACCCCCCCAGGGTTCCCTGCCTTGGACCACAGCATTTGCCATGTGTGAATGAAGTATCAGAATCAACCCTCAGGATCTTGATGCAAGACTGTGAAAAGATATTGCAGAGCTGTTGTCGGTTAGTGATGGCAATACTGCACTATATGGCTCTATGGTCTGCATTGATATAAGGCAGTTCCTATGCTCCTCTTCATAGCTGGCACTTGAGGACCATGAGAAGGTCCCATATTTGTAGCAAATGACACACAGAGAGCTTCTCTGTAAGAGTGGGAATCTTGGACCAACCAGGATCACCCCTCACATGGAGGAGCTCTATGTGTGGGAGTGGGCTACCCTCATGCACACTTTTAATATTTGAAGTGGGGGTTTTTTGAACCCCACTTTAGGGTCCTGCTCACATTTCTCTGACCCTCCTATTGCACCACCAAGAAATTACAAGGAAGTCCTATAGCTATTGATATTTCTGTTCCAAATGCAATTCTGGCCGTGGTGGGAATGCTGCGGCTAATTGAACAGTTAGGTTTACTATTCTATAGTTTAGGGGCAGAGACTAATGAAATACAGCACATTTTTGTGAGAGCCTTTGCTATACTCTCTGCCAAGTTTCTTTGAAATGCCCCCTCAGAACTCAAATTATATTAAGTTGTTGGTGGGAGAGGTAAATGAGATTTGAGGCCAGAAGACCCATGAACAGATCTCTCCCACCCCCCAATGTAAAAGCAGCTATTGAGGATACTGAATTGGAGTCACAGCACTAGGGATTAATCTGAAATGCCATAGAAGCTGCTAAATTCCCTGTGTGTGTGTTGTGTATGTGTTTTCTTCAACCAGGACTAGTAGCAACTTTGGGAAGGATGTCTTTCATCCTGGGAAAACAGTACCAGGAAATGAGCTAAATCCACCACGAATCATGGCTCTCATTCCCACCAGCACCTGTTTTTACTTTTTTTATGTGTGTTGGGGGTGGGGAGAATCCCATGGAAATTGGAATGGTTTTCCTGACTTAATTTGGTCTTTAAAAAACTGGTCTACTAGCAATACTTTTGAAGGATGTGTTTTTTTTCCAATGGATGCAAATTTAGTACACATTAGGAGCAATGGGAACGTGCAATGAAAAAAACAACAACCAGGTAATTTTAAGCAGGGTGTGGAACAGATAAACAGATTCACTATGTTAAGCAGTAGCTGTGGGAGGAGTGAGAGTCAGATTCGTATGATGGGAAGCTGGACAGAGAGGTGTGAATCCCCAAACCCCTGCTGCCAACTGGTGGCCGGCACAGACTAGGTTGATGTACTAGTTTTCTATTTGCTGCATGCAGTGTCCCATCCAAGGGAGGGGAAATATCCTCATCATAGCACTCCTTGGCACAACCCGGTCTTTGTCAATAAAGGGATCCCCTCCCTGAATCCTGTTTCCGCTGGGAAGTGTAATTAAACCACTGTCTCAAAGTTCCAGTAATGATGAGTAGCAAACACTGAAACCAGACCCCATTATAGCACAAACAGTAGCTGCACACATGCAGTTTTGAGAACCAACGCAGACTTTGCCAGGCACTTTGTGTTTCTTTCTTTCAGTAACTGTACTTTTCTTCTGATGCAGCCCTTAGAGATGCAAAGATCAGAAGGCATTCCAAGTCAGATAAGGTTTCGTCCTGGATGATATTTCCAGAACGAGAGGGATAGGAAACATACAATCATCTCGTGCTTTGTGCGGAATTAATGACTTTTGAATTCCGGATCTTTAGTCATCAGAACAGGATATTATTATTGTTGCTGCTGTTGTTAGGGATTGAATAATACAATGTTCTAGTTTCTAAGGAAACAAGTTTGAGAAAACTAAGTTTGTAAATGCTGCATCCTCAAGAAAATGATTATAGCGTTTGTCTCCAGGGCATCGTTACAAAGTGCAATTTGCATTTAAATTTCTATAACCCTTAAGCAACAAGATTGTTTGTTTATAAGTATGGATACGATCTTGCAGGTTTCTGGATGGTGCTTGCCCATTCTCAGGGATTTAGCCCTGTCCCGTCATTTCGGTGCTTATGAAGTTTGCTCCGCCGACTGCCATATGCTGTTAGCAATTTTGTTTTGTTTTACTTTTGGTATTGTCTTCTCTTATGCAGCCGAGCTTCTGTTCAAGCCTGAGTGCATCATGTGTTTTTCATTAGTGAAAGCCTTTCATTCTGTTTCACACATGGCAGCAAAAAGAAAAAGGAGGGAGAGGCAAAGTTGTTGCAGCACCATGTGTTGCAAACTGCAAGATTTCGAAAAAGATTGATACATCTGTTTTGCACCTGAGGCTTTAGCCAATATCGGGTGATCAATCTGGGGCCACAGTACGAAGGGGAAGGGAGAGAAGATGCTGATCTTCATTTGTATTTTAACTTTTCTCACCCAAAACAAATGTATTTGGATGAGATATTGGCAATTTTACAGCTTACAATTCTCCTGACAAATGACACAGCTGACCAAAGATGAAAAGATCCTAATGGCCCATTTCTGATCCGAGAATATGTGTCTGAATCTATAAAAAGCTAATAACACTGGATACAAGTCCTCAAGACAATCAACACGAGCTTTCATTTCCTTCAGTGAAATCAATGCTGGCTTGTGATCATGCAGGTGTTGATTCTCTGTCTCCTCTGCTATCCACCTTTCCCCTTTAATCTCTTGCATGTGTAATTATTTTAATGAAATTACCACTACAGTTCTGCAAGCTCTGATTGTGTTCTACACTGATTAAGAGGCAAAAGAACCTCTTCATAAACAAAGCATTTCATGATTTGGAACTGCCATGCTTATCCAAGGAAGCAGAGAACTTTATGTAAGATGAGGGAGAGTAGAACAGGATTGAATGATAACTGGGCATTGTAAAACCAGCATTTTCTAGTGAAAATTAGTTCACCAGTTTTGATTTTTACAGTTAATGAATTAACACCATTCCATTTACAGTGGTACCTCGGGTTACATACACTTCAGGTTACAGACTCTGCTAACCCAGAAATATTACCTCGGGTTAAGAACTTTACTTCAGGAAAAGAACAGAAATCGTGCTCCGGTGGCGCGGCTGCAGCAGGAGGCCCCATTAGCTAAAGTGGTGCTTCAGGTTAAGAACAGTTTCAGGTTAAAAACAGACCTCCAGAACGAATTAAGTTCTTAACCCGAGGTACCACTGTATATACAAATAGGACTGTGCTATTTCAATAACTGTAAAAAAAATAATTATTTAATTATTTCTACATTTGTGTCACCAGGCGGCGACCACCCCAGTCCCCAGGAACTGCCAGAGAGGAATAATGACTTGTGACAACATGTCGTGGGATTAAAATTTGGCCACAACTTTTATTAAACTTTCAAATGTAGGAAGACCTTGGTTTAGGCATTGGGCGTGTATCCCTCCCAGCCCCCCAGCTGTGAGAGGAAGCCCTTTGGTTTTGGGTAGTTGACAAATACAATTTTTTGAGGGATTAGTATCAGGTTCCAACCTTTTTTCTGGATCAGAACTTGCCAGTCCTGTAGTATGTCACCATCAATATTGTGGGCCACATCCTTTCTAATACCCATATTTCTAGTTGGTTTCCTTCCGGGGCTCAGAGATATTACTTCCATTATTATGTTTGTTTCAGAGTTCTGCTTCAGGATTTCCTCCTCAGGTGTTAACTGGGGTTTTGCCTTGTTTAATCCCACTTTGCCTTTCTCTTTACTGCCCTGAGGGGCAGATTTATTTAAGCCAGGTGTAGAGGATGGTGAAAGTAGGTTGTAAAGTCATAGTCATAGTCTTGGATTCAAACAGATATCAAACATCACTCTAGCTTCCCAGTCTCCTGCTTCTAGCCTTTAGCTCACATCAGTCATTTCTCTGCTCTCAACTCTGCCTTCTAACTAACCATGAGTTGAGGAAGGGTGCCCCACCCATTTGTCATCTCACACAGAGACACTTCCTTTGTTCCCCTTAATGACCCATCACCTCACCAGGAAGTTAGCTTTATTATTATTATTATTATTATTATTATTATTATTATTATTTATTTATTATTTATACCCCACC
Organism: Podarcis erhardii; assembly: GCF_964252035.2. Taxonomy (NCBI): domain Eukaryota; kingdom Metazoa; phylum Chordata; class Lepidosauria; order Squamata; family Lacertidae; genus Podarcis; species Podarcis erhardii. The sequence continues at coordinate 69,870,457 of NC_138510.1, forward strand.
CATATGGCAGGGTAAACATCATACATTAAAAACTTCCCTAAACAGGGCTGCCTTCAGATGTCTTCTAAAAGTCAGATAGTTGTTTATTTCCTTTACATCTGATGGGAGGGTGTTCCACAGGGCAGGCACCACTACCGAGAAGGCCCTCTGCATGGTTCCCTGTAACCTCACTTCTCTCAGGGAGGGAACTCCCAGAAGGCCCTCAGGTCTGGACCTCAGTGTCTGGGCAGAACGATGGGGGTGGAGATGGTCCCTCATGTATACTGGGCAGGGGCTGCGCATAACAGTACATATGTTTTCTTCTATTTCTTCTTTTATTTTATTTTTTTTCTCCTCTTTTACCACTGTCTTTAGTGAGGGCTGCAGTAAAGCATCTCTCAGCTGCCTCCTGAAAGCCATCTTTTAATTACCTTCAGTGCCACAGACATTATGCAGTTCTGGGACACCGTGAAGAAAATGGCAACTCTCCTCCCTCAGTGGTACTCATACTTTTTTTTGTGGTGGCAGCCATTTTATCTACCTGGTGCTTTGGAATGACGCTGGCCCCAGAGGACAATCTCTAAAAGGGTTTCTGTTGTGACTATAGCAGGTAAGCCTCACAATCATACTCATTTGAGTCCCAGGTAGGTCCCTCATTCATTCCTCTCCAATTCAAAACGAAACAAATCTTAACCAAAGGACTGCCATTCCGTTCAATTTTTCATTCACTCGTTCCAAAACAAATGCAAACCCGCGCCTCAGATTTCAGTTCAGGTAAAAACAGGTAGCAGTAGCTTTAAACTAATATCAGCGGTAGCCAGAGCATGTATACTTTCTGAGGAGCCATCAAAAAACGGCTTGTGTGCAGGTAGCTGCCTTGTTCATAATGAATGTCTTTTCTTCCGTTATGTTTGAAATTATGAACTAGAGAGAGACAGAGAGAATTCTTCTGGGTAACTACAAAGAAAAGTATACTGCTGGGCTGCTTGTCTGTGAGGTTTCCTGTACTTTTCATCAATATGCTTTAAGCCTGACCTAGAGGGTCTGCTTCAGCTGATGGAAGAAAGTAATTAAGTCTCTGTGCTCATTACAAACTATGTAAGCTCATGAGCTTAGAATGCCCTTTGAGCCAAACAGCCTGCTAGTTGTATGACAAAGACTTCTGAGATGTAGAGTTAACAATTAAGAGACAGCCGATGCTGTCTCTCATGAGGTGTGATGGGCAATGAAGTACTGTAATCCCCCAGTCTATTTGAAATAACACCACAACTATTCCAACTCTCCCCAGCCTCTCTGCCCTCATTTTTAATACTTACAAATCCAAAGTCCATGGCTGAGGTAACTTCTAAAGCTGATACAGGATGGTGAACTAGGATCAGTTCCAATCTGCCATGACTTGGTATAGTAAGTCAGGTCACTAGTCTCTTGGCCTCAGCATTCTTGTTATTCACTTAGAACAAAGCAAACTTTGGAAATCTGCAAGCTAAAATAAACTTACATTATATATAGTGCTTGCAGGATTCAGATTTGAGGTGGGACAGAATTTAGCTTGCCTATGTTCTTCATAAAAGTCATTCTGAATTTTAAGGAATACTAATATGACATTACCACTGACTCAAGTAAGGACGCAGAAGTTTCTAGCAACTCCGATTCTTTGGCTATAACTGTTTTGGGCTTTTCCAAAGCCTCTGCCCTCAGTCCTAAACATGGCAGAAAGAGGCTTATTATTATTATTACCCAGTGTTGTCAGGCTATTTCACAGAGAACACCTTGTTATCAAGGCAATGCAATGAGTAGAAAATTAAGGTCCTGGAGGCCTTGATGAAATAAGCACTTTCAAAAGAATAACCTGTCTCAGAAACATGAATTCTTACAGTAGAGAGGAAACAAACCATATACTATCTAAAATCCAAATAGACTTAAATGAATGATCTCATTGTGCCCAACGACTTTTTACATAGGGCAGTTACTTTTCTTACTTTAACACACCACAAAACATACTTAGGCAGCCTCTATTGTTAAACTATTTCAAAAAGCTCAATGGAGGGCTGCCCTTGAAAATGGTTTGGAGCTTGCAACCAGTGCACAATGGAAAAGATTGATGGGGTTGACAACTCGCCATATAACACCAGTTCCTGGAGAACTGCAATAGTGGCCCATTTGATACTGAACCCAATTCAAGGTCTTGGTCTTGACACATCAAGCCCTTAACACCTTAGTACTCAGTTACCAAAAGAAACACTTCTCGCTGTCTTGTGCCTGGGAGCTAAAATGCGCTGGGAAACTTATCTTGATAGTTCGGTCATTTACTGCTATTAGTGTGCAAGAGGACATTTTCAGCAAGGGCACCCCATTTGTGGAATAACTTTCTCCTGAAGGTTCAGCTCATCATCATCATCTTATTAAATTAATTAAATTTCTATACTACCCTTCCAATGATCACAGGGTGGTTTACAATATACAAACAAAAAAACATACTAACAAATGAAAACAACACCACTTCACCCAACCCACACAAACAATTTATTTATTTATTTTATAATAATTTTTATTAAGATTTTCCTTTTACAAATTCGCCATCTCAAACATTATTCACAAATTTCACCTTTTTGGACTTCCACCGGCTTCTCCACCAATCATCCATATTTTCCATTTTTACGCATTCTCTATATTTAGTATTGCCATTTAATATTATCCTTTCAATTCTATTTCTTTTTTACAATACATCTTTAACCTTCACAGAGCCTCTTTAAAACCCACTAGCGTTGTCTGTTCGTCACATATGCTTTTCAGATAATCTGTAAACTTTCCCCAGTCCTCGATGAACTTGTGAACCCGTTGATATCTGATCTTCCCAGTCAATTTGTCCAATTCTGCATAATCCATAAGTTTCATTCTCCACTCTTCAAGGGTCGGTAACTCCTCTTGTTTCCATTTTTGGGCCATTAATATTCTTGCCGCTGTTACTGCATATTGAAAAAGTTTGTGGTCCCTTCTATTTATCTCTCTTCCTATTATTCCTAACAAAAAGGCTGGTTTCTTTACAAATGTGTATTTAAACATCTTCTTCAACTCATTATATATCATTTCCCAAAAACCCTTTACCTTCTTACATTCCCACCACATATGGAAAAACGATCCTTCTTTTTCCTTACATTTCCAACACTTATTACAAGTTTTAAACATTTTTGCTAACTTGACCGGTGTAATATACCATCTATATACCATTTTCATAATATTCTCCTTTAACGCAGTACATGCAGTAAATTTCATATTTTCATTCCATACTTTTTCCCAATCAACCAATTGTATATTATGACCAAAGTCTCTAGCCCAATGTATCATAACCGACTTTACCTCCTCATCCTTCATTTGCCATTCCAACAACATTTTATACATTTTTGACATTATCTTATACTCATTATTTATTATCTCTGTTTGAAATTTCGATTCTTTTTCTGTATATCCACTCTCTTTAAAATCCTTTTTAAACATTTCATTTACCTGGAAATAATGCAACCAATCAAACACATGTTCTTTTACTTGTTCATATGGCTTCATTTTCCATTTCCCCCCTTCTTTAATTATTAAATCACCGTAAGGAATCCAATTCCCTCTCATATTAATTTTTTTTACACTCATAACCTCTAATGGAGACAACCAGTGTGGGACTTTAGGTTCTAATACATTTTTATACCTATCCTATATTTCTATTAAGGATCTCCAGAAGATATGATTCTCATAACCCTTATGACTTTTCTTCTTCTCCAACCATAAATACGCGTGCCATCCAAATCTGTTATCAAATCCTTCTAAGTCTAACAGTTTGTTAGTTTTTAATTTTATCCATGCCTTCAACCAACAGAGACAAGACGCTTTGTAATATAATTTCAAGTCTGGCAGGGCAAAGCCTCCTCTTTCCTTCGCATCTGTTAATAACTTAAATTGTATTCTAGGCTTTTTACCTAGAGTAAAAAGAGTAATTTCAAGATATATTTGGCAGGGTAAAAAGCCCACACAAACAATTTAAGAAGCCCTGGATTCACAGTGTAATTTAAACAACAACCCAACAACATCTAAGCTGTTTACTGCAACGTAACTATATTCCTAGTGAGCATGACTGTTTAGAGCACTATCCTATATCAACTTCTGTTTTGGTGTAATGGCATTAGAAACAGAAGCACACATGAAAAGCCCTGCTGCATCAGAGCAAGCAGGGCCAGTCCTATCATTAGGCAGAGTGAGGCAGTTACCTCAGAGGGTGTGGGGTAGACGGACCTATGCATGTCTCATGTGTTCCCTATACACTGTAAGCTAGGCTGGTTGAGGTGCAGTGGAGCATACTGCTGCATTGCTAGCATTGAAATGCTATCTTGGTTGGCCTTTGTACATGGAATAGCAAGAGGCAGCATCCTGTCCTTTGCCTCAGGCGGCAAAATATCTTGACCAAAGGCCCATCGAGTCCAGCATCTCATAGCACCTGCCAGATTCCTATGGGCCCACAAACAAGAAAAGCACAACAGAGATGGAAACGGCATTAGGCTGTTCATTATTATAATGAACAGCAGTGATTTCCATTTATTATGAGAAGAAGGCACAGAAAAGTAATCTCAACCCTAGAGTGTACTAGGGGAAAAAAGAAATGACATGAAGTGATGCATCTGGGAAAGACGAGAAGGGTTTACTTTTTTTAAAAAAAGCCATTTTGGTATGCATCCAGTTAGCTTTCTGTTCTATTGAGCACCGATAGTTACCTCAGCAGATGACTCTCTGCACACACTGAAGTTTAAACCACCTCTGCAGCCTTGTCATTTCAATTCTTCACACTGTTGTCTGTGTATTTTAACAGTCTTATCTGTAAAGCTGTCTGCAATGATGGAATTCTCTGTGGCAAACCTCGCGGGCGAGTCAAGGGGGCGCTCGGAAAAAAGCAACAGCCGCAACAACTGCCTTCTGCCAACTCGACAGCGTGCAGTCAGTGCCGTCACCAGGATGTGGATGATCAAAATATATCAAGATCTTCAAAGTGGGGAGGTGCTTTGAGGCCACCGTGACAGTTTACTGTTTAAAAACCTAATAACTGGAAGAGAAAAGAGGAAGAAAACTCAAAATATTGGGATCGAGATGGAAATAATTGCAGGAAGGCCACTGTTCTTAAAAGTTCAATTGTCCTACATAAGAATTGCATGCACTTTAAGATAACAAAAAACACACAATGGGTTTCCACCTTCATTTGAAAGAATTATTATTATTATTATTTATTCATTTATTGCATTTCTGTCCCACCCTTCCTACAAAGCAGCACAGGGTGGCAAACATGTCAGTATTAAAACAATACAGTTTAAAATTCCTAAAGCCAAATCTAAAACTAATAATTCCAGGCTTGCCTAGGACAGACCTTTCAGCCATCAGATGTCTGGGTAAACAGGGGTGTTTAAAAGTTTATCCTGAAAGTCACTAGAGAGAGCATTCCACCAATGGGGAGCCACCATCAAGAAGACCCTGCTGTGAGTCACCACTAAATGGTCAGCCCTCAGTGGCGGCTCCACCAACAGGGCTTCCCTTCATGATCATAGAGCCCAAGATGGTTGATACTTAGGAAGGCATTATTTTAGGAGCTTAGAGCCCCAGCTGCTTAGGGATTGTTCATAGGGACTTGTTCCATGTAGGAGAGACTGAGCCAGTATAAATAGGAACTGAACAGGTAGAGAAGCGAAGTCTCACATCTTGTGGATATTTGCAGGGATGTTTACCTTTTGTGGTACCCGAGGGCACACTGGAACTCACAGGTACCACATTGGCTCTGCTGTAGGGAATAGAAATTCAAGGCATATTTTAGATGGCTGCTACTATGTAAACACAATTATTGCTATGTTTTGAGCCACCTGCCAAACTCTGTATTCAAGACTTACCTTCTTTGGAATGCATTACAACAGTTTAACAGTTCCAAACGAATGATGATGAGGGATACATTCAAGTTTGAAGAAAAAGGAGCAGCCTCCACTGTGGTCTAAACCATCGAGCCTCTTGGGCTTGCTGATCAGAAGGTCAGCAGTTCAAATCCCCACGACGGGGTGAGCTCCCATTGCTCCATCCCAGTTCCTGTCAACCTAGCAGTTCGAAAGCATGCCAGTGCAGGTAGATAAGTAGGTACCATTGAGGCGGGGAGGTAAATGGTGTTTCTGTGTGCTCTGGTTTCCGTCATGGTGTCCCATTGTGCCAGAAGCGGTTTAGTCATGCTGGCCACATGACCCAAAAAGCTGTCTGTGGACAAACACTGGCTCCCTCGGCCTGAAAGCAAGATGAGCACTGCAACCCCATAGTTGTCTTTGAGTGGACTTAACCATCCAGGGGTCATTTACCTTTTACCTTATGTGGAACAGATGGACAGCAACCACTGATGGGAGTTCAGAAGAGCATCCAAACACAACCAAAGGGTTTTGTTTTGTTTTTTACAATAGCTGTACTATACTTGCCAGTAGTGACCACAGCCAATTTACCCACAAGCTCACTTAATGCCTAACACTGTGAAGTAGGCGACGGGGGGAGGGGGACGACATCTTGCCTTGACCAATTTAGCAGGGTCCAGGGAGCAAATCATCTAGCACCTATGAAAGGCAATGACTACTCCCACACTGCTGTACTATGGGCTGCCATTTTGCACTGCACTGACAAGCCAGGGAAGGAGCACCTTTAACAGCTCCTCTTCTAATCCATCCCCATGCCAATCAAGCAGACGCCATTCCACAGCTCCCCTTTCTCTCTCAGCCTTGGCTCTCCTTACCAAGGAAGTGGGGCAGTGTATGTTATTCTATACCCAATGAATTACAAGCTGCCTCAGTGCTGGATCTAAATTTTTGCACCCTGATAAGACAAGTACGCTTTACCATGCTGAACAGGATGGACTCGTCTTGCTGCAATGCTGCAGCTGTGTTAACAATGCTCAGCAAATGGAGCTGGAAAATGCAAATGACTGAGCATGCAAATGACTGCTCACGTGATGGTCCCACATGGGCAGCCAAATGCATCGTTACTTCCAAGTTTGTCTGCTGGCATAAGATCACAGTATCCCCAAAAAGGAAGCTGTTGTGCAGAAAAGTTATGCTGGCTGTATATAACATGCAAAGAAGGAAGCCAATGGGAATTTGAATATAAATGTATAAGCCAAGAGCACTGCAAAGTTCTAGGAGTTTTGAGGTTGCTCTTTGAGAAAAAAAGAAAGAAACAGAATGCTATGAGGAGTGCTTGTATGCCTCAATACAATCTGAATAAGCTTGCGGTGCATAATTTGTTCCAAGTGCTTCATGATTTCTCTTGATGTAGGCTCTATCTATCTGCAACATGTATTTAAAGGGTGGATGGCCCGGTGTGTGAATATACAAATTGAAAGAAATTCCTTGGTGTGCGGCAGGTGATAGAGGTGGGATAATTGACAACAGCTGCTTCATTTAATAAGGACTGACATGACTTCCTTAGAGCCAACAATTCTAGATTGTGAGGAGGTTTTAAGTGATGCATAAATGGATAAAGAGGCCTAGAGACAATAGAAGGAGGAGATGGCACTGCAGGGCTAAACAAGGTTTAAAGGAGATCAAGTGAAGCTTCTGTTAATCAATGTCAGCTGCCTTCATACTTTACACATGTGTTGTTGTTGTTTAGTTGTTTAGTCATGTCCGACTTTTTGTGACCCCATGGACCAAAGCATGCCAGGCACTCCTGTCTTCCACTGCCTCCCGCAGTTTGGTCAAACTCATGCTGGTAGCTTCGAGAACACTGTCCAACCATCTCGTCCTCTGTCGTCCCCTTCTCCTTGTGCCCTCAATCTTTCCCAGCATCAGGGTCTTTTCCAGAGAGTCTTCTCTTATCATGAGGTGGCCAAAGTACTGGAGCCTCAGCTTCAGGATCTGTGCTTCCAGTGAGCACTCAGTGCTGATTTCCTTAAGAAATCCATGGGACTCTCAAGAGTTTCCTACAGCACCAACTCCTGCATGGATCACTGTCTTGTCGTGGTGACTAAACGTGATCCACCTGGAGCAGGAACCAGTAAACCACTCCAGTATCCCCGCCAAGAAAACTCCATGGACAAAAACAACAGGCATATTTACACATGTACATAGAGTTAATTATAATGTGCATCTAGTGTGTCTTGATTGGGGTTGAACTCTGAACCATGGATAGGTTCTGAGATGTTATATCTCACTCCAAACTGTTGCCTTAAATTGCTTAGATGGGTGGGCAGATATTGGCAGAATGGTAACTCTCATCCAAACCCTCAAGGTAATCTGTTAATTTAGCAGTTGTATCTTCGCTGGATGCTTTGGAGTAGGTTTAGTCCCAGTTATAAAGCTGGGGAAATCCAAAACCCATTTAAATGGGCTAGCACCCCCCCCCTGTTATGATGCATTAGGGGGCTGAAGTAAGGATTCTCTGAAGCACCTCAAGATACATCACAATCAAGTACCCTCACATGCCCACAGTCTAGAACATGGACTAGATATTGCACTCAAAATGGTGGATCATCATAATGTGGTAATATAGAATCCACAGTATCTTCTGAAATGAGCTACCGTATCTATCTACTCAAGAGAACTAATGTAACCATTCGTCCCCCAGCATTAACTGCAGGGGGACCAAGGGATCCAGGCACCCCCAGCGTTAACTGCAGGGGGACCTAGGGATCCAGGCACCCACAATTTTTTTGTTGTGCTGGGTCCCCACACCTTATCACCACTACCACTCACCACCTGCACATTCTGCCACTACCCCCTGTTAGGATTGTCCTACTCTCGTGTAGGACCCTGGCAGAGACACATGCCTGACTGGCATGTTCTCTCCCTCCTGGTCGATCATTTGGGAGCTTCAAAAGCTTTCTTCAGCCTGAACATCACAGCGAATGATACCAAGAAGCATCAGCACGCTTAGGGATCCACAGAGTATTCACAGTTTGCATAACAGAACTCAGTAGCACAGCATTTTGGCTAATCTACTTTTATTTACATATAATACACTTGGAGCGTTCTGACTTAGCTCCTTCCTCTTTCTCATCAGACAGCAAAGAGAGAAAGAACAAAGGACAATGGTCCCACTTCACGGAACACAGTAACATGAAACATCCTGTCTCTGTCACTTCCCACACTGTGGAATGAAAACATACACCGTCATGTAATAGACAACAATCCCATGACTGCAAACATGGAGAAAGAATCCTATCACCCCCACCCGCTCAGGGGCGGAGGTAGTGGAGTGCAGTGGGGACGGACCGCCATGGGTGTCACCACTGATAGGGGTGACAAAATACCAGACGGCACTCACTGCGGGGCCTGCAGCACATCCAAGCCACACGTCTCTCCTACGCTGTAGGGCAGCTGAGTGGGAGGAGGCAGGCAGACTACTCAGAGGCCCCGCGGAGCATCCTGCCCCATGGGCAGCTGGCCCTGGGTGCAAGACACGCATCCTGCCCCAGGCGCCCGATCAGCTTGCTCCACCGCTGCACCCGCCGTTGCCCCTGTGCACTGCCACACACTGCCACTGCCACTGCTGCCTGGCTGCCATTGCTACCCCTACCGTGCACCACCAGCACCATGTGCCGCCACACACCTCTGCCGCCACAAAAAAACAACAAAAGTAAAATCACCAGTAAAAGCAAATATTTAAAATTTAAAGAAAATTTTAAAAAAACAACAATGAACTGAAAACCAGATTAGAACACACACCAATATTCTACATGCCTGAGTAGGCCTACCTAAATAATAATAATAATATATATTTTTAGTAGGTGCTGAAATGATACAGTGAAGGCGCCCGCCTGATGTTAATAGGCAGAAAGTTCCAAAGTGTGGGTGCTGCCACCCTAAAGTATCCACTACTTGCAAGTGCAGAATCAGTATTTTGTGGCACATGTAACAGTGTCCATTCTGCAGATCAAAGTAGCCAAGTGTTATATACTGACATTAACTTCACTAGGCCCAAAAAAAGTCAGGTGTTTTTTGTTATACCCCTGGATAAGGGGTATATTTTACTAGAAAAACATTTGGGGGAAAGGAAGGAGTAAACACCCCCTTCCTCCAGCATCAGTATCCCAAGTCTCTCTCACACACATGGCTTTTAGCAATGGGACCGTTGATGGATCTAAGCTGCAACCCTGAACCCATGTTTACTAGTGAGTAAGTCCTACTAAACTCAGTGGGACTTCTGAATAAACACTGTTTGGATTGTGCCGGTATAATCCTGGATCTCTTAAGAGTATGCAGTGAAGGGGGAGCCTCCATGGGGGCTTTGCATACCCTCCCCTGCTGTCTAATTGAGGAGAGCATGTCAGATAATTCCTAACCTATTTTGTTCTTGCAAGCCATGGACATAGAAGGGAAAAAATAGATTGCTCGAAAGCTAATATTAGCCTGGTAACACGACACCATCATTTTATTTCTATCAGCTGGAAGGATGTCACACATGCTCTTGTAAGGAAATGTGCTTTCCCTCCCCACCCCCTCCTCCCCACCCCCCACCCCATTCACCACAAAGATTTAGCCAGAACCTGCAATGCTAGCTCTTTGCTGGAAGGAATAGTTCAGGAGCTCCACTGCTGTGTTATTATCTGGGATCTATTATGTTTTACATTTTTCAAAAATCTTTAAGCTAGATCTTTGACATTCAACTGCCTATAAAGACATACACCACCTGATGGGAGGCTTTGATGTGCATTTTGAGGATTAAATAATCTAGATGGAAGGCAATGTATCTCCAGCCAAGAAGAAAACCATGGAGGAAATTTTGCCCCCTGCCGTTTAGCACCACTGGCAGTCAATACCTTTTAGCTTACCCTCTAAATTTGATTTCATACATATTTACAGACTATTTCTCCCTCTCTTACTACTAATTCTTTTGAGACCAAATTAAGAACAAAGATAGCAGGAAGAGGCTTCATCAAATAAAAATGTAAATATGCTGCATCTCATTTGCAGATGAAGAAGCTTTATTTAAATATTTTCTCAAACGGAATATCCTCGCTGCATCATTATCACTTGCAACTGAAGAAAAGTAATAGCCTAACAAGCCAGAGGAAACCCACTGGGATTGCAGGGGGGTGTATGCATTCTGGTAGTGTAGTTTAACACACACACACCCCGTTCTCCCTCCCCCCCCCCAAATTTTATGCATCTTCAGACAAGAAAAAGAGAGCCGGAAAGAAGCACTGAAGATTCTGTATCAGCTCATGGTGCCTAACCTCATTATGATGTAGATAGAATTAAAGGATTATCATTGTTGTTATTGTTGTTGTTTTTTAAAAAAATAACACCGAGTGGCTTTTTGTTTTCTTGCATGTTAGGTGCCAATGGGTAATTTGGCCTGTTAAGAATCTGGGGATCAGTTAAAGAATATAGCAGCATTTAAAAGAGTGTTTGGGGATGTTCTCATTTTGCTAATACAATTTTTTTTAAAAAAAAATAAAATCATATGTCTCCCTCTGCTCGAGATACCTTTTGCAGTAAAAAATAAAATAAAAATAAAAATACCCAGTATCCCTGAACAGAACTAACAGTAGTCTAAGACATTGCTGCAAATATTAACATTATTAAAGTAGTCTAGGACATCGCTGCAAATATTAACAGTTCCAATATTGCAGCTAAAGCAGGAAGAGACTAACACAAACAGAAAGGGCTGCACGCACTGACACAGGTCAGTTTAAGGGTTAACCACACTATGTAATCAGGGAAAGGGAAAATACTATTGACAGCCCTTCAGATCTTCCCACTTCTTCAAGTGAAGACCTAGATCTTTTCCAGATCCGCACAGGACAAGTCTTTGCTCATGGAACAGGCAGAATGTCCTGGCACAAGCAGGCCTGGAAGTCCTTTCCAAAAATCTAGATTCTCACCTTGTTTTTAGGCAACACAACTAGAGCTAATTCTGATATACAGTGGTACCTCAGGTTACATACACTTGAGGTTACATACGCTTCAGGTTACAGACTCCGCTAACCCAGAAATAATGCTTCAGGTTAAGAACTTTGCTTCAGGATGAGAACAGAAATTGTGCTCCGGCGGCGCGGCAGCAGTGGGAGGTCCTATTAGCTAAAGTGGTGCTTCAGGTTAAGAACAGTTTCAGGTTAAGAACGGACCTCTGGAACGAATTAAGTACTTAACCTGAGGTACCACTGTAGTTATAGTGCAAAGCTTTTGTAGCAAGGATACAGTGATGGAAGCCACTTCCTTTGGTATCCTTCAATACCGAAAATGTCCAAAGAGTGCAGTGTTGTCAGCAAACTGATCCAGCAATGTCAGCAACATCAGAACAGTGAGTTTGGCCGAGCAACGTATGAATCCCTATCAGTGCACAAAAAGTTCAGGGGCAGCACAAAAGTTCAGGGGCTGGTCTGCAGCGCCACAAACCCAACTGTACTAAGACACCAGCCTACTAGTAACTAGAGAAACTGCCAATGGTGTTTAAGCTGGAGGGACACTTTCTTTTCTGAAGAATCTCAGCAGCATTAACAAGCGTTCCAGACTGGGTGAATGAACATTAAAATAGACATTTGTGGTTCAATGTATGCAAGCATAAGGTAATGCACGCTGGGCAAAAGCTCCTAATTTCTCATATAGGCTAATAGAGTTTGAACTGGTAGTGACTGACGAGAAAATACCGTAGATCTTGAGGTGGGGCTGGACAAGTCAGTGACAATGTTGATTCAGCGTGTGGGAGCTGTAGACAAAGGCAAGTTCCACACCAGGGATCATTAGGAAAGGAGACTGAAAATAAAATTGCCAATAGCACAATGCTGATACTAAAATCTATGGTATGTGACAGGATTTGGAATACTGGGCCCAGCTATGGTTGCTGCACCTCAAAAAGGAAATGTTGAGAGACCTTAGGGAAAGCAAAACAAAACAAATTCCTTCCAGTAGCACCTTAAAGACCAACTAAGTCAGTTCTTGGTATGAGCTTTCGTGTGCATGCACACTTCTTCAGATACATTTCGTGTGCATGCACACTTCTTCAGATACATGCACACTTCTTCAGTGTGTATCTGAAGAAGTGTGCATGCACACGAAAGCTCATACCAAGAACTGACTTAGTTGGTCTTTAAGGTGCTACTGGAAGGAATTTGTTTTGTTTTGACTATGGCAGACCAACACGGCTACCTATCTGCTTAGGGAAAGCAGTACAGAAAAATAATAATTGGAAAAGGACTTAGATTATGTAACCCAGCTTCTATAAAAATATAAATACAGTGGTACCTCGGGTTACATATGCTTCAAGTTACATATGCTTCAGGTTACAGACTCCGCTAACCCAGAAATAGTACCTCAGGTTAAGAACTTTGCTTCAGGATGAGAACAGAAATCAGGCTCCAGCGGCGTGGCAGCAGCGGGAGGCCCCTTTGGCTAAAATGGTGCTTCAGGTTAAGAACAGTTTCAGGTTAAGTACGGACCTCCGGAACGAATTAAGTACTTAACCCGAGGTACCACTGTATAAATATAATTTTTTAAAAAAATTATTTATACCCTGCCCATCTGGCTGGGTTTCCTCAGCCACTCTGGGCAGCTCCTTTCTAGAAGCATCTGTTGGATTCTTTATATATGGCAACTTAGTGTCCATGAGGTCAACATTAACCCTTCATTTTTGGATTCCCCCCGCAAATATTTATGTTAAATTACATTTTAATTTCTATTTTTATGACCCAACTTTTTTAGAATGAAAGATCAATTAGAAAAAATAGTGTGTCAGGGCTTAACAAAATCTCAGAAATGTTGAAAGCCTCCAGTGAAGATGATACCTAAAGAAACCAAATAAAACAAAACTTTTGACAGGGTATAAAAATACATACTGCATGGAGCACATTGATATAATTACAAAAAAGCCCCCCCAAAAAACCCTGAATGGCAGTTTCGCCTTTATTTCACTATAAAACCTTGTACCAGATCTGAACCTTATAACATTTTTTTCCAGCATCTTTTCAAAGTGACGTTAATACATCTTGGACTTGTTACAGCTATTTAAACTTTTCTTTGGCAATATCAAGATCTAAAAAGCCATGATATTAACTGACAAGGGTCTAACATTTCAGTTGGAGAGACTTCACACAGATATTATGCCCTATTGGAGTTTTATGGTAGTATTCAGTGAGCAACTATTTAAAATATCCTGGGTTCCCGTCACCTTACTTAACAGATGTCACTTTTTGCCAAAATCCAAGTGTGAAGCAAGGGCACATGCTCATTGTTCTCTATGACAAAAGACTCCTTGATTTCCCTCCTTCCTTATTATTGTTACACATATTTCTGGTTGTTTGGCTGGATACTTAAGAGTTCTTAAGAGCTAGTAGTACAGGGTGAGTCCTTTAAAAGAGGCCCCGTGGATACAGAGTACACATGTTCCATGGGGCCTCTTTTAAAAGACTCACCCTGTAGTAAAGGTATTAATGTCTATGAATAGTTTTCAAATCTCAGCATCTTTCAGGGTGTGTTTTTTTTTTTTAAAGAGCCACCCCCTCACAAATGGCAAAGATTGTAATTGAGTTTTGTGCTTAGAACCAAGGATCTGTTCAATGTCCTTACTTTGTTGCTGTTCACATTACAATCTCAACATGAAGGCTATTTGGAACAGCCTCTACAGCATGGGTTGGCAAACTAAGGCCCAGGGGCCGGATCCTGCCCAATCGCCTTCGAAATCCGGCCCACGGACAGTCCAGGAATCAGCGTGTTTTTACATGAGTAGAATGTGTCCTTTTATTTTAAATACATCTCTGGGTTATTTGTGGGGCCTGTCTGGTGTTTTGGCATGAGTAGAATGTGTGCTTTTATTTAAAATGCATCTCTGGGCTATTTGTGGGGCATAGGAATTCATTTATTCCCCCCCAAAAAAATATATATATACGTAGTCCAGTCCCCCACAAGGTCTGAGGGACAGTGGACCGGCCCCCTGCTGAAAAAGTTTGCTGACCCCTGCTCTACAGTGAACCTGCCTACAGCCACAATGAGTAAGGCAATTGATGCCCAACACTGGCATGGATAGACCCCTGCCATCCTGAAGTCACACTAGGAACAATGGTGTGGATGCAGATGGCCCACAGATGAAGATGTCCCATTTCAAGGATTTTCGGCTGCTACATGGAGAACTCAACAGTTCACCACTGCCAGTCCTGCAGTGAGGCTTGTATTGTATGACCAGCACAGCCAGAGGGCAGCAGAAAATGTTCATGGGGCCTCCAGAAGAAGAAGAAGAAGAAGAAGAAGAAGAAGAAGAGGAGGAGGAGGAGGAGTTTGGATTTGTTATCCCGCTTTACCACTACCTGAAGGAGTCTCAAAGCGGCTAACATTCTCCTTTCCCTTCCTCCCCCACAACAAACACTCTGTGAGGTGAGTGGGGCTGGGAGACTTCAGAGAAGTGTGACTGGCCCAAGGTCCCCCAGCAGCTGCATGTGGAGGAGCAGAGACGCGAACCCAGTTCCCCAGATTATGAGTCTATCGCTCTTAACCACGACACCACACTGGCTCTCCAGGTCTTCTCAGAGAGATTTTTTACTGATGTGCTGTCCTAAAAGCAGCAGGCCAGCTACAAAGTTCAGCCTTCTTTGCGGGATCTTACCCACTTTCTTAGAGGGGACTTTGGCAGTTGCTGGTTGACAAAGCTGGAAAGGAATTTTACTCCCAGCTTCAGTTGGTGCATGGTTGTGAGGTTTTCACCTATCTCTTTGTGTCATTGTTTGCTGTCAGGCGTTGCTAAATTATTACAATTTTTACAGAAAATGTCATTGGGCATGACCTCCAGCTTAAGGGTGGCAGGTCCCAGCATGGTGGTGGGGGCGAGCAGGCCTGATGTCACTCACCTCAGGTTGCCAGCCTGTTCCCTGTTGCATGTAACCAATAAAGCTGTGGCATAATTTAAGTCACACACTGGTTTGGTCTGAATCGTTTCTCTGCTCCCTGGAGTGCATCCCTTATGCACGTTGTACAGCAGGCTTCAGTTTGTATTGGTAGTAATGCAGTCTCCTCCCCCCTCCTCCTCCTCCTTCTTCTTCCTCTTCCTCTTCCTCCTCCACTTCCTCTTCCTCTTCTTCTCACTCATAGCCAAGTAAGAATCTCTTCTATGAACACGGTCTTAACGGTGTGTCCGTAAGTGACTGTGGAGGCCAATTCTGGATCCATATGTCCTTCCACAGTGGGGACACAAGTTTCTGGGCAGCAGTCGATCACGGTTAGGATTTGCCAAAAGTGCCTTCCTCTTAGCTAATTTCTCCCTTTCGTCCTGAGTTCGAGCATCTTCAAAGTCCATGACACCTTTGGTAGAAGCTATTCTCCAATTGGAGCACTCGCAGGCCAGTGTTTCCCAATTATCCGTGCGTATACTACATTTTTAAAGATTTGCCTTGAGAGTGTCTTCAAACGTCTTTTGTCGTTCACTGGTATTTCACAGTAGACCAATGACAGCCAGGCCCCAGGGAAGTATAACTTCAGAGTTTCCATGGGAACCATAGCATTTTCCTGCACATGTCTATTTAACTTAATGCTCCAGGGTCAGTGGCTGCTCCTATATCTTCAGGGAACCTTTTGCTGTGTTTGTCATCATGTGCCAAGGTTTAGGTTTCTGTATTCGATAACCCTAGTTTGTCCTTCTGGGGTTCCATAGAGGCTTGCTCAGTGAGTCAGCCAAACACACACACACACTTTCTGTAACTGATCCTGTTACCTGTTGCTTGTATTCAGCCTTTCTGTGATACTATGGTTTTCCTAAATGCTCAGTGACAAAAAACAACAACCAAACACACACACACCACTACTACATTTGTAAATGTATCATCCAAATCACAGGCATATTTAGATGATTCTTAGATTAGTAGGGGCAAGCACTATAATCTGACTTCCGATTGGTAACGCCAGCTTTCATAAGGACAGGAAAAGCAAGGAATAAACCATGTATTTATTTTTTATTTTGTGCTTTCAAGGTGGACTCCCCACCTTTCAACTTCTAATAGCTAAGATGGCAATAGGTACTGTAAAAATAAGTCATTACCCAAAACATATTGATGTTCTTTTATTCAAGAAAGTATTGGCAGCAGGGCTGATAATATTCAACTTGAGTTTCAAAGCCTAGAAAGAAAAGTGGTGTTTTGATAATGAGAAAGAAAGGGTTAAAGACCGAACTTTACAAGAATCTATTTTGTGCAAATTGCTTTTCTTTTTAAAGGACCAAGGTTTTTTTGTTTTTGTTTTTTTTCATTTCTGCAGGTGAAATGTGTTACATGCTAATAAGAAGTTTCCTGAAATGTTAATGCCTAATTCATGAGGGAAGAAAAGTTGTCACCTACAAGGGTGTATTTTTTAAAATAAATAAATAAAAAATAATAATAAATAAAAGAACGGAGGAACATAGTTATACAAATAGTTTGTATAATGACTTTGTAAACATGAATTACACAAATGAGCATTTCCATATCCTCAAAGTTTCTGCCAGTGGTAATGAAAAGGAGAATTAAATTGTGCTTTTATTTTGCTATCCTTATCTCCTGAGGCTAATTTAGACTTTAGAAAAAAAAAGTAATAGTAATATCCATTCATTTCTCTCTGCCATGTTGCATGTTATTTTAAAGGTAACATCTATGGTGTCCTTGCTTTTAAATGTAGATTTATCCTCTCTGGATGAAGGTTGGTGAAGCAGCTGTGTTTGAAAGTATGAAAAATTACCACTTTCTCTATGCAAGCCCCTCCTTTCTGCTCTCTCCTCAGACAGAATTAAAGCATTACGGGTGGCTGTGGAGCTCAATGGCCCTAGGCAGGGGATGGCACTGTGCCACTGAGACTTTTTTGGTGCAGAAAACCAACTGTAATCTAACCTAGCCGAATACAGCCCAAAAGGCAGGAACCTACAAGAGAAAGTAACACTGTATTTAGCCTGGGATGAGGGTGTAAGCGTGATCAAGATCCACAGCAGGAACTTTTAGGGCAGAGAACAGGGAAACCAAGAAGCTGGAGAAGGTTCAGGGCAGATAAAGTTTGGAAAAAGACTAAAAGATAAGGCTGAGAAGTAATTCTTGGCAAGTTGCTTCTTTTGAGAGTTCTTTGTGTAATACAGGAAGAGGTAGGAGGGAAAGAGAGATTCACTGATCGCTTGTCACAGTTTTAGTTCAAGAGCATTGTCACTCTTCTCTATTTATTTAAAACATTTATTTTCCACTTTCCTCGTCTTCCGTGTCCTGAAAATTTCCACACGTTTGTTATCCACTACAAGAAATATATGCAAACCGGATTAATCTACATAACCTATTCTTTTGATTGTTTATCAATTTGCCATCAATTTGATTTTAATTAATTTTATAATGAATGTTTTTAGAATGTTGGATTATTTTGATTGTTGTTAGCCGCCCTGAGCCCAGCTTCAGCTGGGGAGGGCGGGATATAAATAAAATTTATTATTATTATTATTATTATTATTATTATTATTATTATTATTATCCACTTTCAAAATAACAGAACATACTTTGTGTAATTGTGTGTTGTTCAAAGATTGTAAATTACAGGGCACCTAACAAATAAATGCACCCATTTGTATTGTCTTTTTTACAAGCTTTTAAACTGATCTAGTCTGGGGTACATGGCGTGTTGGGAGAGGAGTAAATACATCTGATGAGGAATATTTCATGTTCCTTCTGGGATAGTTTGTCGACTTTTCGTCCCCACCCTGCATTCAGCTCTCACCTGAGGCTCCTGGAAGCTGTCAGCATGTGACAGTAGTCACACCCCACAAATGGCTTTGACTGGCTGACTACACAACATGAGGGTAGTCAATGGGTCTCATACCTTTGGTGAGTTAGGGACTCCCTAAGACAGTTGGATGGGGTCTCCTTTGAACAATTCCTGAAGCCTAGTTGGTGCTAGATGTATTGTTCTGATATCCTTTGGACCACATCTGGGGAGCCGAACACCTCCTTGAGGGGTCATGACACAGTTTGACTTTATCACTGGAGGTGCACTGCATTGTATCTCAAGAAAGATGGGTGCCAACAACAAACTGGTGAGTAAACAAATTGCATTTTATTTTGTGGTCCTGTTTTTGAAAAGGCGACTAATTCTTATAGGTCTAATGCAATACAGTGGTACCTCGGGTTAAGTACTTAATTCGTTCCAGAGCTCAGTTCTTAACCTGAAACTGTTCTTAACCTGAAGCACCACTTTAGCTAACTGGGCCTCCTGCTGCTGCCACTGCACCGCTGGAGCACGATATCTGTTCTCATCCTGAAGCAAAGTTCTTAACCTGAGGTACTATTTCTGGATTAGCGGAGTCTGTAACCTGAAGCATCTGTAACCTGAAGCACATGTAACCCGAGGTATCACTGTATATGGACATATTATATACCCTCAGAAATATTTACATGGATTCAGGGTTGTTATAGAATTTGATTTATAATGTTCTCCACCCTCAGATAATTGAAGCCCTTTGGAAAACATATATTAGCAGGAGGTGCTTCTGCAAACTAGCTATCCTTCTTAAGGGTGGCCCTAGGAAATTATAAAATGTTTAAAAAATGACGTTAGTATAATGAACTTCCACCTGGGATGATAACTGTGCAGCACCACCTTTAAAATAAATACTATCCCTTTCCAAGAGCCTGTGTGGCTTCAACAGCTCTGGGAGTGTTCAAAATTGTGGTGACAAAACCTTGAGTTAAAATAGACACAGATATATCCACAATGACAGTTTCCTCTTGTCTGAAAAATGGCAGCTACTATTTGGGAATGTAATAATAGTATGACATCTAGTGTTTCTAACGTGCTCTTATCTAGCAACAGGTAATAATTATTGACTGACGCGTTAGATAATGGTTTGCAGTTAAGGACATTTCATGAATTCCCTTTGATAACTTAGAATTCCCTTAAAGGATACCCAAGAGCCAATGTACAGTGAGGTATTTTGGCTGCTGTAGTGTTTTCTCCATGATATATTAGAAGGCTATGATAGGAAATGTGGGGAAAGATCCATGTCACTGAATGTTACAAGAGGACGGAAACACGACAATGATCTGTGGCTCATAGAAAGACTGAATCCTACTCTGCAGCGTATGACTGATATAAGAGTAATAATAATAAATAATAACAACAATAGCATCAAATTTAACCTGTTCCACTAAGATATTAAGAGACATTCTATGAAGTGAGTGAGTGCATTAAATAAGGAGTCAAAGAAGTCAAACAGTAGCTTAAACCCAAGTTAAGAGTGCTATAGGCTGATACATTTTGTATTGAATATAATGCAATTTTGAAATTGATTTCTTTTTCTTCAGTTCAGTGGCAAAGGCAGTACTTATCGATAGAGCTCATTAATTCACACTCTTAATTAAGTAGATTAAACGAGGTTTAAATTTAGATTTATTAGGGTGCCCTCTCAATGTTAATTAAAGACCAATTGATTATTAAAACATTTTTGTTGGAGATTCAGCCACTACAGTATGTAAACCTGGGGAAGAGGAAGGAGAGGGTAAAGAGAAGAGAAGGTGGGGGAAACTATTCAGTAGAGTTGTAAGGATGTAACCCAATGACAGAGGCTGATTGAATAAATGGACTTTTACTACTTGTCTGGTGTTTGTGCAACACATAATTGCTCAACAGCTCAATGAGTAAATCAAAGGCTTTGCTAAGTGTGTTTGGGTTACTTAAAGTGTTAAGGTAAATTATTGATCATGCGGTATATTGCAAAGCTGTAAAAACATACCAGTAAATGTCCAACTTCATTTATTAACTGCCATAATATGCTCTAATTCACAGAGGTGCTGAAGATTATTGGCACCTGAGTACAAAGATCTGACATTACAAATCTTTGACCAGAGCATAAGCTAATGGCTTTAAAACAGCAATTCAACCTAATGTATAACCAACTGCCAGGCCAGCTCAGAGAATCTTAATATGTATCATTTGGTCTGTGCAGCTGTATGTGAAAAGTCCCCTCCAGGGTTACACAGGTTCTGTCTATTACAACAGCCATTCCAGATGATGGAATTGCACCTGCTTTGAACTTGTTGAGCATAGTAAGTGATCTGCCAAGATGATGACAAGTGTTATTCGTTGGAATGCATGCAAGTTTGGACGTGTGTGTGGAACAGTCTGGGTGGGAGACATTGGTATGGTAACACGCATCCAATTACAGTGGTACCTCGAGTTAAGTACTTAATTCGTTCCGGAGGTCTGTTCTTAACCTGAAACTGTTCTTAACCTGAAGCACTTTAGCTAATGGGGACTCCTGCTGCTGCCGCGCCGCTGGAGCACGATTTCTGTTCTTATCCTGAAGCAAAGTTCTTAACCTGAAGCACTATTTCTGGGTTAGCAGAGTCTGTAACCTGAAGCGTATGTAACCTGAAGCGTATGTAACCCGAGGTACCACTGTATAAGGGGGCAGGGAGGGAATTATCACAACAAATTTGAACAGGGACTTTCACAAAGATCTGGGTAAGACATCAGTATGACTGTGAAACAATATGCATAGCTTCTGAGTTTTCACAGGCCATCTTGAGTCATACTAGCCAAGTTTCACGGGGCTGAATCAGTGTTGCAAACCTGCTCTGGTGAGTCTCATCTTATTTCATTAAGGTGCTCTTGCTGCTACTAAAAGGGATGAACTTGGATCTTTCAGGAAAAGTGCAAAAAGGGCACTTATTGTAAACAAGGCAAGGCATGCTTACTGGGTGGAAATCCAGAGAGGAATACAATCATTGGGCATATTTTGAGCCTTTCAATTCCCTCTCCACAAAAGTCAGAGGGGAATACTTCAGTCAAGCACCACTTTCAGTGCATAAATTGAAAGCATATGCAAGGAAATGAATAGGAATACAATAGTACAATGCACATGAGCTCATCCTGCTTCTCATTGTAATAAGCAGCTCTGGGCTGAGACAATGTTCCTTCACGGGCAAACACTTGGGATTGGGGGATTCTGCAGAAATGTCCAAACCAGCTTCCGATGCGGGTCTGCTGGATCCCAGGGGTGTGTGGTGCCAGCAAGGGAACTTCACATGAAGGCCGATGTTTGGAGAGGATTCAAACAGCCTCATAGGCGTGTCAAACTTCAACTACAAGGAAGTATTTGTTGGCAGAAATCACACTGCTGAAGGAACACTCAAATTCAGCTCATTATGCTCTATTGTGCTAGAAAGTATGTACTATGTATTTGTTTTATGTATGCATTTTGTAGTCAGCAAACTAACTGTAGTCAGCAATGAAAAAAACAATTGGCCCAAGGGCTACTGAACCAGTAGCTTAGAGAAGCAAAAGAAGGAAACAGCAATTGGTACAGAAAGCAATTTCTTACCCCATATGAAGGAAAAAGTGAAACTCTGTATAAACCTATTTTTTTCCCTTATTCTCTAGCAGGAAGTAGAACAGCAGTGAGAATTACCTGGCACTTTTCCCCTATAGAGGGGAGAAGAAAGAAACAATAAGTATTTCACCCATCTTCTGAACCCTAACAAATCAGCCACTGTTGCCCTTCTCCATATTCACAATATTAAGCATCATGGGCTGTAGCTGATGCACAATGAAACACCCTCTCTTTCCCCTTCCATCACTCCCATCCTGGAAGAGCCTCAAAATCAGTTCCACAAGGTTGGGGACCGCACCTCCCTCGATTTTGGAGCAGGCAGGAGGAGGTGAGGAAACTGAGGTTCCGCTGCTCTAGTAAGATCTGCACATAGGGAGCATTAGTTACAACTATATGTGAGACAAACAACAGCAGTGGAAACTTTCCTTTATTTATTTTTAAAAAACAACATATTCCTTCCAATTATAAGAAGATGGGGGGAAAACGTTTTGGGTGGGGGAGTAAAAGACCACCACCCCATGAATATTCAAGCTGCAATATGGGTGACATTGCAGAATATTGTATTCTTTCAGCCCAGACTCCAATGTACAGCTGGGGTCTAATACTGTTGGACAACACTTCAGGCCTGTTGTAAACTACTCAGAACTTGCATTGCGATATTCAGTATCAACTGCCCTGCACAGCTGGCATGAGCCACTCTCTCTCAGAAATGTGAACTGGGAAGTAAGAAGTGTCCTACAACTTCATTTGGTCAATATAGTTACCAGACAGAAATGAAATATTCACTCCCACCACCACCACAAAAACGCTATAGGTTCATCAAAATACAAATGCTAATGCTGACTGATATAGATTGTCTTTTTCTTGATTCTTGGCTTCTACCTTGCAGTGCCTGCTGGTTTCTATGAGAAATGGCTTCCACGTTTTCAAAGACAAAGCAGTCAAGAAACAAAATATTTACCCTCCTCTAACTCGTGTGCTTCCTGTGCACTTAGATACAATGCAGATGCTAAGTTTTGCAAGAGCCTTCCACCAATCCATAATAAAATAATTAAATTAGTGAGCTGTGTTTAGATCAGAGTTTCTTGGCTGCCAGCTCCTAAGAACGTTGGGAATTCAGAACCACAGAAGGATCATTTGGAGTCCATTTGGCAAAAATGTCAGAAACTCGCTGCTCCTGGGAACATCCTTTTCCAATAACATTTATAGCTCTAGATGGAAGTGAAAAGCACCATATGTTAAGAGTTTCCTGCAAAGCTTCCCGGTAAGAGAGGAAATAAATTCAGCTTGTCACATCTGCTTGTGGGCCAGTCAAGAAGGATTTTATCACAGCCTTAAGTGGTTTACAAAACTGTCCGGTTATCAACCGAAAGGTGCCAGTCCCTTTTGATATTTTTGTTTTCCCACCCCTTTCTCTGAACGTTCATAGAATCCCAATTATTCAATAATTTATACTTCACTAGAATCCAGCATTACAAATTGTTAGTGTTTGCCTTAAAACAAGAATTACTTACGGATTTTCGGCCGCATGTCGTATTTCAGTTGTAGAGCATATACCAGTGAACAGAGTTCAATTGCTTAAGAGTTGAAGAAGTCACACTCTACCACCAGTTTCTATGTTAAATCAATAAAAAAAATATGACTACCAACTCATTAAATAATTTGTACTTGAGTAATAATTTGCTTTTAACTGATTCATCAATTATTTGAGAGGCAGATGGCATTCAAAGAAACATGCATACTATGAAAATGTCAGTAGGATGTCTTTTAAAGAAAGTGCAGAAGTATGGGATTGTACAGTTCACTAACCGAAATATACCTCTCATGTCCTGAAAAAAAGTAATGTTTCCTACTACAGTAACATACTAGAGCAAAAATAGCTTCACAAAACAATTGTGTCCATAATTCCCAGCCCCATCAATTAAAAGATGACCTCACTGTTTAAAAAGTGTCCCCCATCAACTAAACTAGTGCTTGATTTAAGAATCTGATCCAACTAATTATTCATTTATTATAAATTACAGTTAAGGAAGAATACAAGTTGTCCGTTAGAAAATATTATTGTCATGTTGGAATGGACTTAAAAGGTAAAAAGGGTTAAGGACCCTTGGATGGTTACGGTAAGTCCTGTCAAAGGGTGCAGCGCTCATCTCGCTTTCAAGCCGAGGGAGCTGGTGTTTGTCCACAGACAGCTTTCCGGGTCATGTGGCCAGCATGATGGACATATGGTCAACGCAGACCAGTACCTTCTTGCCAAAAAGGACATTGTCCTCACACATCAAAAGGCCTTTCTCTCCCCCCCCCAAGAGTTATGGCCAGCACTAAGGTAAAGGTAAAGGGACCCCGACCATTAGGTCCAGTCATGGCCAACTCTGGGGTTGCGGCGCTCATCTCGCTTTATTGGCCGAGGGAGCCAGCGTACAGCTTTTGGGTCATGTGGCCAGCCAGCATGACTAAGCTGCTTCTGGCGAATCAGAGCAGCACACGGAAACGCCGTTTACCTTCCCACCGGAGTGGTACCTATTTATCTACTTGCACTTTGATCTGCTTTCGAACTGCTAAGTTGGCAGGAGCAGGGACTGAGCAACAGGAGCTCATTTGAACCGCCGACCTTCTGATTGGCAAGTCCTAGGCTCTGTGGTTTAACCCACAGCGCCACCCGCGTCCCTATGGCCAGCACTACTCCCCACCCAAAAAACCCCACCTTGCTGCTGCCACTTTGCCGTGGGTTTGTGGGGAGGACCGCTCCCCCTGCAAGCCCATTCTCCATCTTGGGCCTGGGGGCGGGCCCCATACTCCATCTCAGCATATAAGGCTCCAAGGAGGCCTCGGGACATTGCTGCTGCCGCTCTGCCGGTGAGTCTTGGGGAGGACCGCTCCCCCTGCAAGCCCATTCTCCACCTTGGGCCTGGGGGTGGGCCCCATACTCCACCTCAGCATATAAGGCTCCAAGGAGGCCTCGGGACATTGCTGCTGCCGCTTTGCCAGTGAGTCTTGGGGAGGACCGCTCCCCCTGCAAGCCCATTCTCCACCTTGGGCCTGGGGGCGAGGCCCATACTCCACCTCACCATATAAGGCTCCAAGGAGGCCTCGGGACATTGCTGCTGCCACTCTGCTGTAAGTTTGTGGGGAGGGCTCTTCCCCCTGCAAGCCCATTCTCCACCAGGCCCGGGGGGCGGGGCCCACACTCACCACCGCCACAACTTTAAGGACACTGGTGCTGCTGCAGCAAATGTTTAAAATGTTTTTATATATTTTAAAGTGTTTTAAAGGTGTTTTTACTTTTTACTTTGTTGTACCACCATAAACGGTGGTTTTTATCCATGTATTTTTATTTTGTTTTGTTTTATTTTGGGTTGGGGTGGGGTGGGATGGTTGTTGAGTGGGGTGGGGATTGGTTTTGTTTTGGTGTAATTGTTTTTTGTTTGTTTGTTTTTATATTTTGTAAATGGAGGCGAGTATGAGGCTTGGGATTCCTACTGTGGAGGGGCGAGGGAGGTATGGCGGTGGGGGCAGATGTCATAGGCGAAGGGGATTGAGATACAGATATGCTCGTTCCCCTTCCAATCTGCGCTCCATCCCAAGAGACGAGGGTAGGGTGAGCAAGGATTACTCACCTCCGTCACTGTTGTGCAATGCCAGGTCTATAGGCAACAAAACCGCCACCCTGCGAGATTTCTTCATCTCGCAGGGGGTCGACCTGGCTTGTGTGACGGAGACCTGGGTGCGCGAAGGGGATGCTGTTACCTTACGAGAGATGGCGCCCCCAGGTTTCTCCGTCCTCCAACAGTCATGGACTGTGGGCCGGGGGGGAGGGGTGGCATTATTAATCCGGGAAGATTGTTCTTTCAGGGCTCTACCATCGCCATCGATCCCCGGCATTGAATGTGTTGGCCTAGTGTGGGGCTCCGAGGTGAGCTTGGCTGTCTGGCTGGTGTACCGGCCACCTAGCGCACCAGCAGCCACCCTGTCAGGCCTGCTGGAGGCGGTGGCCGGCTGGGCATTGGAGTTCCCTAACCTATTGGTATTGGGGGACTTCAACATCCATGCTGATGCCACACCCTCCTCACAGGCTCTGGACCTGGTGTCTTCCATGGCGACACTAGGGCTCTCCCAGTTTGTTTCGGGCCCCACACATCAAGCAGGCCACACGCTGGATTTGATCTTTGGCATCGGTATAGATGTGATCATGTTTCCTTCGATGAAGGTGCCATGGTCTGATCACTACGCTCTGAAAGCCAGGATTGACGTTCCACCCCCACCCTGCTTAGGTGGCGAGCCGATTTGGGCTCGCCCGCAGAGGCTGATGGACCCTGATAGATTCCGTCAAGCCTTGCGGGACCTTTCTCCCCCTGGCGACTCATTGACTGAGCTTGTTGAGGGCTGGAATACCCAGCTCCTGGCAGCCATCAATGAGATTGCACCTAAGCGCCCTCTGCGAGCCCACAGAAACCGGGCTCCCTGGTTTACCGAGGAGCTCCAGAAAATGAAGCGGGACCTCAGATGGCTAGAGCGAGTATGGCGGGGTGCCTGTGATGGAGCTTCAATAACATCTTATAGGGTTTAATGAAAACCTATGAGATGGCAGTGAAGGCCGCTAAGAAGTCCTACTTCTCGGCCTCCATTGCATCCGCTAGCTCTCACCCGGCGCAATTATTTAGTATAATTCAGTCTTTAACGTCCCTCGAAGGACAGCCAAATTTAAATAACAATTTGACACACAGCTGTGAGGCATTTGCGAGCTTTTTTGCGGAGAAGGTCCTGTTGCTCCGCCATGACCTCCCTGCAAATTTGGATACAATAAAGGAACTGGAGGCCCCTCGACTGTCCTCGGGTCCAGTATTGGACCACTTTGACCGGATATCCCCAGCCGATGTGGACTGACTCCTCCGAGCTGGAAAGCCCACCACTTGTCCTCTCAACCTGTGCCCATCTTGGCTGATTAGAGCGTCTCCAGACGAGGTGCGGGCCCCCCTGGGGGATATCATCAATTTGTCCCTTAGCACCGGGACATTCCCAGGGGAACTGAAGGAGGCAGTGCTGCGCCCGCTTTTAAAGAAAACATCATTAGATCCCTTAGATCTATCCAATTACCGCTCGGTTTCGAATCTTCCGTTCCTGGGTAAGGTGATTGAGAGAGCGGTTGCTGAACAGCTTGGTAGGTTTCTGGATGAAACATCGGCTCTGGATCCATTCCAGTCCGGCTTCCGTGCTGGTCATGGGACCGAGACGGCTCTGGTCGCCCTAACAGATGATCTCCGCAGGCAGCTGGATCGAGGCGGGTCGGGGCTGCTGATTCTTCTAGACCTGTCAGCAGCCTTTGACATGGTCGATCACGAACTCCTGGACCACCGCCTTGCCGACTTGGGGATCCAGGGCACAGTCCTTCAATGGTTGTGCTCGTTTCTCTCTGGTCGGGGACAGAGGGTGGCGCTTGGAGGGGAATTGTCATCCCGCCACTCCTTGCTGTGTGGAGTGCCCCAGGGTGCGATACTCTCCCCGATGCTTTTTAACATCTTTATGCGCCCCCTCGCCCAGCTTGTCCGGAGTTTTGGGCTGGGCTGCCCTCAGTATGCTGATGACACCCAACTCTATCTGTTGATGGATGGCCATCCTGACTCGGCCCCAGACACACTGATCAGATGCTTGGAAGCTGTGGCTGGATGGTTACGTGGGAGCCGGTTGAAATTAAATCCTTTGAAGACAGAGGTCCTCTGGCTGGGACGGGATGATATGGGATTGAGGGGGCAACTCCCATCTCTTGCGGGGGTGCAATTAGTGCCAGCACCATCCTTTAAGAGTTTGGGTGTAATCTTCGATACCTCCCTCTCCATGGAGGCGCAGATTGCAGCTATAACAAAGGCGGCATTTTTTCATCTCTGCCAAACTAAGCAGTTGGCACCTTACTTCTCTCGCCCTGACATAGCCACTGTGATCCACGCGACGGTCACCTCCAGACTGGATTATTGTAACTCGCTCTATGTGGGGCTGCTCTTGAAACTGACCCAGAAACTCCAGCGGGTGCAGAATGCTGCAGCGAGACTCCTTACGGGGTCTTCGCTGCGAGATCACATTCATCCGGTGCTATACCAGCTGCACTGGCTCCCGGTGGAGTACAGGATCAGGTTTAAGGTGCTGGTTTTAACCTTCAAAGCCCTATACGGCCTAGGACCCTCGTACCTACGGGACCGCCTCTCCTGGTATGCCCCACAGAGGAACCTACGGTCTTCAAATAAAAACATCTTGAAGGTCCCAGGCCACAGAGAGGTTAGGCTGGCCTCAACTAGAGCCAGGGCTTTTTCAGCTGTGGCTCCAACCTGGTGGAACACTCTGTCAAGAGACAAGGGCCCTTGACATCTTTCCGCAGGGCCTGCAAGACAGAGCTGTTCCACCAGGCCTTTGGTCAGGGCGCAGCCTGACTTCCTCCTTTGGCAATCTTTACAAAACTTTAGTTCATGGTTGCCATCAATTTTGATTTTAATTAATTTTTATAATGTTTTTATAATGTTGCACTGTTTTAGTGTTGTTAGCCGCCCTGAGCCCGGCTTCGGCTGGGGAGGGCGGGATATAAATAAAAAAAAGTATTATTATTATTATTGTTATTATTGTTCTTGGTGCTCTTTCATATTAAAGTTTGTAGCATTTATTCTTGACGTATCAGATTTGGAGGGATCTGATTCTTGAAAGTGGGCCCCGGAACACTCAACATGGCCCTGGTGTCAGGAAAGACCTTTTAGCCACGTATTTTATGCTGGTGCCCTTTTCATGCGCTGAAACATTCACAGCACCATTATGAAACAGTAATGATCACATGTGCCTGTTTGCATGAAAACCTTGTATTTTAACAGATCATAAAAGTCCTGGTGCTGATGCACCCTGTATTCCAAGAGAGCTGTTTTCCAAATTTTGGAGTCTCAGGGACTTCCTCTAAAAGTTTCAGTGAGGCATAAGTGCAGAGCTTATGTACAGATGTGGATATCGAATCCAGTTCCACAGAAGGCTTTCCCCATTGACTAGACAATAAGCAAGAGAATTAGGCTGAAAAACTAGGCAGTCTTTGGCAAAATAATCAAGTGACAGGAAATTGCTTCTCTAAAGGTAGGAATTTCCCCCAAACCCAGATGCATTCTGATTTAATTTGCACACATCGAAGTTAAATATATCTGTTTAAACACACACTGCCCTTTGTTCACGCACAGGGTTCCTACTTACGTTAGTGGCAAGCTGATGCCAATCAAAAGCAGTACAAAACATGTCCCCAAGAGCCCATTGATTCTGCTCTATCACCAAACAGTAAGCACAGGAGAGAGTTGAAGAAACACATCATATTGCATCCAATATTCATGTTGTTACTGAAGAACACTGTAGTTCTGCATTTGCAAAGTGTCCATAATAATTTAATTTTGCCTCTTCATTTTATAATATGTTAATTAGTCATGAAATTAAATGCTTTTTAACATACAACTGATTATGCCATAATGTATCCAACAAGGGTTGATTACTGAATAATAAATCATGGTTTGACTAAGTGTTTTTTATCTCCTTTTTTCTTAAGACAATGCACCCTGCGAGGGGGAACGAGGGAAAGCACAGCAGCTCAACAAGCAAAGAACTAAAACAAAAACTCGCATATTTCTGCAGAAAGGAGAATTTGGGTCCCTAATTTGGATTAGGCTGAAGAACAAAAACAAATCCAGAGAGGGGCAGGGATCCAAAGAGCTGGTTAGACTGACAAAAGGGTCTTGTGTGGTATTTTTATAAATTTCAGCCTGCTCAATTTGAAGAGCAGACCACCACAACCCCTCAACTTTACAAACTGTTTTAAAGTTTCGGAATCGGTTTTACATATTGAAAAAGGAAGGCCACTTCTCTAGAAAAACAATTCTAAAACATCCTCCAAGGTCTGCTGGAGCTAATTTCACAACTCGGCTCGCTGGCCAGAATGTGTACATTGCACTAAGCAACACCATAAATATGTTGAAGTTATGGCAGAAAAGACCTCTTTTGCAATCTTTGCTAGGAAGAAACCCAAGAGGAACAAACAGGCCAATCAGCTGAGAGCCCACTCATTGTGACAGTCAGTGAATCACTGCACTACTGTGAGTAATCTACTGTTTCTTGCTAGCTGGGGAACGTCTGGGAAGCAGGAATCCAATAACAATCCTGTTCTAGTAGCTTCAGTGGGACTTACAGAGTGTCTCCACATACAAAGAAAATTAATTTCTATCCATTTGACTCTGTTTGCAACATCACTATGCACAGGCCTGGTTCACATGACATACTAAGCTAAGTGAAAATTTGTGAGTAGGGAGGCTCTGGGAGAGGAAGTTATGGCTAGTTTGTTTCTCCCCAGTGGTTCTGCTGCTGCACTGTTAAGCCATGGACTAGTGTGCTGCCCAAACCTGGTTCAAGTTATGGTTCAGCTCTCTCTACACTAGCTTTGAGCTGTAACCAAAGCTAGTCTTGTAGTTTACAGCTCATGGTTTGTCCAGAAAACCTAAACCGTATACCTGGGTTCAGACAACATGCTAAGACCAACCATTGCTTTGCTCCATGCAGCAGCAGAATGACTGGGGAAGAGCAAGGCAACTTCAGTCTCTTTTCCGAGAGCCCCCATTTTCATGCGTTCATGCTAAGCCATGGTTTGGTAGAGATCGTTCAGTATGCAATTGAAGGGTTAATTCTATTGGTGCTAAACTCAACTAGCCAGGAAGAGGGATGGGTGGAGGTGTTGCTTAGCAACCAGGCACTTCAGTGAGGTAGCACATGCTCTGATTGGCTATGTAGTTCTGAAGGAGTTTTCCTCTGTCTGCTTGGTTGTATGTGCAAGGCTTAAGAAAACATTTCAAGGCCACTTTAGTTCCTGCTCATGTTATGCTCTGATTCTGTGACAGGTGATGAGAGGAGGCTGTAAGGCAAGGGCAGAAAGTGGGATGGAAGAACCTGCAACTTCTTTCAAAGCTGCAGAGCCGTCAAAGGCCATAGCAGCTTATGTAGGCAACAATTTCCTCTTTCCGTCTGTGAAATGGAAAATTTCACATTGCCGTTTTTTCACCCACTTCATGGGAGAGAACCCCGTATGTCCTGTGAATGATACTCACTCAAGTACCCTGCTTGTTAATGCTGATAGTACTGCTGTTCATGTGTTCAGACCCAGAGACCTCCCTCCTAAATAAATTCACACATGACTCAAATTTTAATTTTGGTTTTTGGCAGAATTTAGGCCACAACTTTATTGATTACAGAAAGTGAGTGGTTACATAGGCTCTGGTTCAACTGGCTCCCTGTACTCTTGCAGGCAGTGCTGACCCAGGGCACCAGCATAGGTCAGCCAAGGGTGAACACATGGGAAGGTGAAGAGCCGGGTACAGACTCTGTTCACCACCCAGATGCCCCCCTGGACTCAGGTATGGGCACAACCCCCTCTCAGGGGTTGACCAAACCAGTTGAGTCCCTGGATTCCTTTAACAGAATACCCTTCACATAGGGATGGCAAGACCGCTCCCCCATCCCTATCGCCTGAACCAGTGCCTATCTATAACCTTACAAGTTGTGTCGATTTGCTAAGTGGCAGGCAAAACCCAAATGGCAATAGCCTATCAGCCAAGTGGGGAAATTCCTGCCGTGCCCCTGTCCCAACAACAGGCGACACACGATGGCATAGTAAGGTCAAAGCATAATGCCCTAAAATTAGGGAGAGGTGGGCAGGTGTTCCGAATGCATGAGCTGAAAGAGGAAGTTCTGGGTCATGTGCATGGGTATATATAGGTCCCTCGATCCGTTTAGACTGCGTCCCATTGGTCAGATTGAACCCAACATTGAGCGACCCACCAATCGGGTGTTGTGGCTAACCAATGAAACCCACCCACAACACAGGGGGTCAGTCTCCAGGTCTCACCGCAACACGTGCCCTCTTTTAGGGAGGACACGATTTGTGGGAATCTGAGTTGCAGCTATATTGTCCCATTTATTTCAGTGAGTGTTATGCACAATTGCTTTTTGCCGGCTGAATTTATATCTTGCAAGTTCCATGCTCTCGAGCTTCTGCTATATCGTGGGTGTCCTTTTGTGGGTTTTGTGGGGAAGGAGGTGGCTGTTAAGAAGGCTGAAAGCCCTTAGAAATTATATGTTGCTCATGGAAGCACAGCCAAAATAACTGAACAAAACTTTCCCATGTCTTGGTGTGTTAAGGCTTTGCTTACACAAAGAAATAATGAAAGAATCGTGTGGGTATGGCACGCACTCCTTTTTCCAAAAAAATAAATAAAATCTGGATTCAATGTCAGTCCCACAATGATCAATAAGTATAAATTTCACTGAGACAAGGAGGGGAAGCCTGAGAACAATGAGAAGCCACAAACTGCAAGACATCTGCACATCCAAGGCTCTCCAACTTAGCAGCAGCAAATGCCAAGAAGAAATACTCATCATAGCAAACGAACGGAGCGTAAAACGTGTTTAGGATTCAAACCTTGCGGATTCTGGCATCTCTTCCAGGTTTTTTTTTTTTAATAAATAAATAAATAAATGAATTAAAGGATCCAGACATTTGCAGGATAAAGTCCTTCAAAATCCATTTTGTTCTTATTTCCAGTCTTTTCCCAAGCTCATATTGTCTGAAATGAGCTTAATTTCCATTTTTTTAAAAACAAAACAAAACCACAATCCACAGCAAGAAAGAAAAGGGCACAATTTAAAGAACAGTATTTTAGGGAAAGCCTCAAGACATCAAAGAAGTGAAGGCCTTGAGAAGCAAATGTCCTCCCTTGACTGATGAGGTCATATGCAATGGAGAATGATTGCATCGATGAAGTTTCTATCTGGAAAGCTTTTTGGAAAATTATGCTGCACAACTCAGATGAGAAACACCCAGTTGGAACATTCCTGTAGTGAAGAGGATATGCAAGATTGCTTGCTGAACTAGTCAGCGTTTAGAGAGGGAGAAGCCACCTAGCTTCTGTGTGAAAGCAGTATCAGAAAGAGACATTTGATCATCCACCGCTGGGTTCAAATGCATCCAAATAGGATAATTTCTAAAAGGCCCCAGGAAAAAGTGCTCAGATGGGTTCAGATGAATGCATCCTTCTTCTTTGATAATGGCCTTGTGGTTTTACTGTTGCGGTTTTCTTTATTGTGCAATTGTTAATCATTTTTTTAAAAACGAAGAGTCAACAGCTGCCCCCACTCCAGCCCCAGGTATTTTATTTCCAGGAGGAGAGTGCAGCATCAGAAGAATGATCTACCTGCAACAGTGGTAACCAGAGACAAAATGGCTCCGCTATTCTCAGATGAAGAACCACCAGAACTTGTTGGTGTGGTATAGGAGCACATTCCTCCTGGGTGGCCATGTGTCCTACTTGAGAACCATCAGAAGGAGGAGCAAAGGCCCTGAAGTTGCCCATCAACCACTACTACCTGGGCTGAGGACTGAGTAGGCAAACAAGTTGTCTGGCCGCAACATTTATGTAGTTACTAGCAGCCATTTACCAACATTGTCAGGAATTCTAAGAAACCCCCAAAATTGGTATAGTTTTGAAGGAGTCAGTTCACCACTGTGATCCAAAATGGTGCCAACTGTACTCAAACATAAATAAAACCCTGCTCATTGACCTCAATAACACATCATGCATAATTTGGCTATGATATCTTAAGAGGTGTCCAAACGCATAATCAACTTTCCAAAATACATAGGGAATTAATTTTTTTTTATCCCATCTTTCCTCCTAAAGGAGCCCATGGGAGACAACAACATAAACACCGTGCAATTTTTAAAAAACTTATAAAAAATTACTTTCAGTTTATACTGTCTATGTAAATAATAGTAATTACTAGCTGAAGATACCCAACATCATACAGGGATTCTAAGAAACAAACAAACAAATTTTCGAATGGATAATGTAATTTGTTAGTTTTAGGGCTATGCACAGTGCCTCCACTCCTGAAACAAGGGCCCCAACCTGGCCCAGGGAGCACCTGACCTGGGTCTGGCTTTGAATCAATTTCAGGCTGGGGCTAATGTTTAATTAGGATATCCACATACAGACCAAAACCCATCCCTCCATTTCAGGAACTTTTGTGCCAAACTGGGCAAAGATATCCTCAGATGTCAATGCAGTTTGGAATACATTGGTCTCCCATCTTGATTCAAAATGGCATCCAAATTTAAGCCAAAACCTGCTACTCAGTCTCAGGAACTGTTGCACCAAATTGGGGAACGGTATCTTCATAGACATTCAAATTGCCACAGTTTTGTATGCTTCAGTCTGCCATCTTGATTCAAAATGGTGCCCAATGGCATGCAAACATATGTAAGAACCGGTTTCTCCACCTAGGGAACTATCACACCCAAGTGGGTGACAATATCTCAAGAAGTCTTCAAACCCTTCGAGAACAGATGGACAGACACACCACTTTCCAAAATATAGTAGGTAGGTAAGTAGGTAGAAAGAATTCTAAGTGTGCAGCAATATATAAAAATTAGCACATTCAAATTTTATGCAAATTTCTCTCATTTCCCCCTCTTTTTCTGATGATATCTTTGCTTTTTTGTGACTTACCCTTTTTTGGTCAGTGCTCCCCCTTACACGTAATATAAATCACAATTAGGTTAATTCAATGACTGACTTCAGTTACTATTACCTTAGGCCAAAGTTCCCACCCTTCCCCAAAAGGCAAAATATTACTCTTGTTGAACAGGCCTCAGATTATCTGGTGTGCACCGCTCCCAGAGGAGTAGGGTCTCTACTCTGGCTAGCATAGCTTTTCTCTTGAGGATAGGGGCCTTGGAATTCTGCCTTCTTCTTCCTTGTATAGCAATTCCATTTATGTGTATGTATATGTATATGAGTATGCTGTCTCATGGAGTGACTTAGTTCCCTGAATTCTGGCCTTGGAGGCAGTGGGGGTAACAATAACATAAGGCACATAATGAGCTGTGAGTTACCAAACAGTTTCAGTGTCCTGTTACTAAGCTGTCAAAAAGCCACTTCCATGTGAGGTCTTCATTGCAATGCAATAACCAGCCTACTAGCCACTGCCAAATGACAATTGCAAGACTCTGGAAATAATCTAAGGCACTCTCATGCTGCACCATCCAGATATATGTTAATTATGGAGCAACTGACCCATCAGGTGCTCCTAACGTAACAGAAACAGGAGATTGCTAATGCCATAACCATATGGAGACCATTCATAGAATTTGCTGAAAGTGCCTCAATCGCCCAATCACAGAAGCACAAGTCAGTTTGCATCTGCTGAAACAGACCCTAGACAAACTTAGATGGCTGCCAAATAAGGAAAGAATGCAGCTAAAGGACAACAATTTTGATTTTACTTTCCTTTGCAGTATACAAGGATCCATGGGCCTGGAGGTCACTAACGGTTGTAATATTCACTAAAAGTTTAACGTTCAGCATTTCTACAAGGCACATCACGAATCAGGACAGACAAGTCTTTTCCTTTTCCTTTTTTTGCACACAGAAAAATCAGTCCGCTGTTGATACATTCCTGTAGGTGCTGCCAATTTTTTTTACCATAGATAAAACCTTGAGGGATCGACTGAAAGATGAAAAAGAAATCCTAAGCCCCATGTGTTTCCTCTTATTTTACAAACAGATGTTAACCCTGTGGTGAATGCATAACTTAAATGAAAGGCAAAAGAGTTCTGCTGACAGTCGTTTGCGTTGCAGCGGGCAAAGGCAGTGTAGAAAGGGGAGATAATGCTTCATTATACAGTATCACTCAACCATTGGTCACTCGGCACCTTCCTACAGGAAAGAAAAAAATGGCAGCTGACCAGCCTGGTAATTTGTTGCTGATTTCAATACAGAGTTGGCCTGCATAAGGCACCAGAAGAAGTCTGCCACTTCTGGCCTCCTTCCCGTGCTCCTCTGCCTTTCGGGTCAACTCTTCCTCCTGCTTGATTGCAGTGGCAGTGGCAGTGGCAGTGGCAGTGGCAGTGGCAGCGGCATGAGGTGAGGTCTTGGCAGCAGACTTTGCTCAAGCAGCCGGACATGCTTCTCCTTCAGTAGAAACTGCTTCTCCCTCCCAGCGCTGTCACATGGCTCTTCTCCACCTTTAACAAAGGAGGTGGGAAGGAGCTGCTCAGAGAGGCTTTGAAAGCCCTCTGTGATCCTCCCGCTTCTCCTTTGTGCCTCCAACATGGGATGTGCAAAGGAAAAGGGGTGTATAATTGTGAAGGACTTTGTGAACCCCCTCTCGGCTCAGCTCCTTTGCACCGCCAACATAAGGGGCACAGGGTAGGGTATGTGACAGCTGCACAACTCAGTCCCCCCAACAAAGGGAAATGGCTGGAGGGGTCAAGAGGAATTGCCAGGGGGGCTGCCACCATTGCCCCTCACACCCCCTGATATCAGCAACCTCAATCTGTCTAATGGCAGAGCTGGCAACATGCATAGCAAACAAATGTTTACTGCTGCTATGTTGCAATGTAGCTAAGTTCCAGGAAGCAGCAATACCAGGTCATGTGGTGGGACAGCGGTGCTCACATGACCTCCAAGGAATCGTGTCACTCACTGCTGCTTACTGAGATGTTAGAGGGGAATGTGGTGGTGAAGCAGGGCACTGACAGGAGCACCAGCTTGTCTCTGCTGGTTCATTTGCCCCACGTTGACCTTAGGGCCTGTCCATTCCCCATCTCCCTCCTGGTAGGCAGCAGCTATGCAACTGGCAGGTGATCAGGTGAACACAGCCGCACCACCACCATGCCATTCTTTACTGGGAAGGAGTTTTCAAGTAACTAAAAAAATAAAAATAAAATAAAAATCCCAGAGAAAATGTAGTAGGGTTTGAGAACTCAAACTCTTCAGTTATTTGCTCTGCTAGCGAGGAATTCTTCTGCTGGAAAGGTGTGTATTGCCTGCTATTAAGTGATATGCTGAGCTGAAAGGGAACCCAATAGACAGGCCCATTAAACAGCCATAAGCACAGGCCTTTTAATTGTATGCAAACAACAATGGCAAACCAGTTTTGTGTGTGCTGGGCCCAGCTCGGCAGGTGTTCCCATTAAATAAAGACATTCTAACTGGGTTGTGCTGTAATTTGAATTCTGGAATCTCACACTGAAGTTTCAAATTCAGTTTTTGAGCTTCAGAGGTCATGCATCTGAATTAACAAGATGTATCATCAAAGCCAAGGGGCACAATCTGTGTGCCACTACCCCCCCCTCGCATTGCAACTTTAATGAAGGGATCTGTATTGTGTTCAGGGAAACCTTAAATATAAATATTGCCAACTAAGGACTACTATTCTGTTCTTTTAATATGGGATAAGACAGACCCATTCCACCGGCATACTTCCCTTAGGATGGCAGAAAATGCTGGTAAGCAACCTGCTGAATGTTTGGGTGATATTCACTGACTTTGTTACATTTATATCCATCATTTCCTCATCATGCTGCAATATAGGCTTCATTTTATGATCACAACAACATTGTGAGGTAGGTTAGGTTGAGAGAAAGTGAGTGGCTCAAGATGAGGTTCACAGCTGAAAGGGGATTCAAACCTGTCACTCCCTGGTCTTACATTACCCCCAAACAGGCTCTGTGAGACTGTATGGCAATTTTCACATTGTGCAAAATCTAGTCCTGGTTCACCAATAGTTTTGAACCCCCCCCCCCTTTCTTCCAAAGGAAGTTTATTATAACCAAAGCAAGGGGAACCAACCATTTTCTCAGAAAGTTAAAGGCAATTTAATAAAGGCATTGCTACCCATGGTGTATACTTTTGCCTGAGGTAAACAAGTTTTGCAAGGGATTTGCATTACTTCAAAA
Organism: Podarcis erhardii; assembly: GCF_964252035.2. NCBI lineage: Eukaryota > Metazoa > Chordata > Lepidosauria > Squamata > Lacertidae > Podarcis > Podarcis erhardii. Next base: position 69,908,528 of record NC_138510.1, read on the forward strand.
ACTTCCACGGCCTCTTTGATCAGAGATCGAGTCTTCTTTTGTTGAAACTAAAGAAATGTGTGTTTACTCTATGGGAAATGACACTTCTTTGAAGCCACATTCAACCCTTAGAAACTATTGTCCACCTATAGGCAAACTACCAGTTCTAATTACAGATAGGTAGCCGTGTTGGTCTGCCATAGTCAAAACAAAACAAATTCCTTCCAGTAGCACCTTAAAGACCAACTAAGTCAGTTCTTGGTATGAGCTTTCGTGTGCATGCACACGAAAGCTCATACCAAGAACTGACTTAGTTGGTCTTTAAGGTGCTACTGGAAGGAATTTGTTTTGTTTTACCAGTTCTAAGTTTATGTAGTCATTTGCTCTCTTGTAGGTGAAAGCAGCTATATTTTACACTCTACCACTTGAATTGTTCTAATTACAAAGTTTTCACCATTTTTATCCCTGTAGTAAAGCCCCCCCCCCAAAAAAGGAGAAAGAGTATTTCTAATCCTTCCTTCCTATCCTACTACTCATCCTCACACTTCTTTTCATCTGCAGAAGAGGCCTCCATAGAATTAGCAGTGATGTGCTAATTGCCAAGTAATTAAGTGCTCACTGGCCTTACAATTCTTACTTTAATATTAATGAGATGGATTAGGGTAGAGCCTTGTATTCATGTTATAAATGAAGGTCTGCATGGATCACTGCCTACTGTTTTATATTACAATGTGTTCTTAAAGAGAAGCAAAATGTCCTGTTTTTAACATTAAAAAAAAGCAGGGTATACAGGAATACCATTTTGGCTGGCAGAAGAGCAATAAAGAAAATGAAGTTCAGCTCTCCCAATTTGCACAAAGTGCATATCATTTCCCAGTAAGCAAAAACCACAAACTTTGCACAAAGATAAACTTCTCTCATAAGTCTCGGAAAGAGAGCAGAGCAGATTACGTCTAGGGTTTAAATGATTCCATGGTCACATACATCACCCACCTACCACCCCTTAATACGTTGGAGTAACCTCACAGGTCTTGACGTTTTATGTATCTGAAGACCTATTATAGGACCACCAGTAGCCCATTTAACATTCTAATTGTGCTCCTTTCCCTGCCAGATGACAAGGTGCTTTGAAACTGCCTTTCCTCCCCTTCTTACATAGAATTACTTTTCCCTCCATTGCTAATCCCCTTTAGAAACAAAAAATGATAGACCTAATTTTTCAGAAATGCTTGTGTTAGCATCCACAACATGAGAACAAACCAGCTCCTCCTCTAAGCCACATCAGTGAAGCGACATTAGTGTTTAATTACAAAGAGAATCACAGCCACCCACAAAAAAGAGAGTGCATTATTTGGAAATTCAACATCCATTACAGTACTTTCCTTTCACGGAGAATGTAATGATGGATCCATTTTTAGCCAGTATTACGGAGTACCTAAAGTAATTACAGGTATTTAGATTAAGTTTCCCCCCTTTCCCCTTTCAGTACTGTTATGGAACAGTCATGTTGTAAAGATAAGCAAGCTAAAGTCTGGTGAAAAACACCATAGATAAGATGTTTTATAAGGGCTCCAAGATGTTTTATGCCTGAAGCAAAGGACAAGATGGAGCTCCCATTCCACATATAGAATCTGACTGAACCTGCAGATGAATCTTATGTCAACACTTATGACAGAACAAACATTCTCCACCATAGCTTAGGGCAGGAGGCAAGCATGATAAGTGTAGAGCACACTATTAGGGGATTCAAGAAGAATTGTACAGGGAACTGCTGCTGACCCCTGACATCCGCCACCTGAGGCAGCTGCTTCATTGTGCCTAATGGTAGGACCAGCTCTTTAGGCTATGCTTAGAATGGTACACACATGCTGAAGCAGATTTACATGTCGAGATGACAATGTGGAGGGTGCCACCAAACAGCATCCTCGAAGCAATCTGAATTCAGAACCTTGTTTACTCTCCACACTATGCCAGACACTGCAAAAGTGTGTGGTGTTGACATAGCAACGTTCTGTGAGGTGCCAATGATCCATGTGGGAAGCAGCATTACAAGTTATGGTCCCATGCAGAAACAACTCCATTGTTTGAGGATTGAGACAGGGAAGAAATTTGATTCAGTTCACATTTAAAGCTGAAAATTCACATTTTCCCAAACAAGATGTGAACAGCAATTCTTCAAACTTTGCACTTCTCCAAATTTTGCAATCCAGTTCTCCAGGCAAGTAATGCATTAAAAATGCATGTATTAGGGTACGTTTTACATAAAAATGAATTTATTAGTGAAAATAACATAAACATGCATTATTAGGCTAATTTTTAAAAAATAAAAAGGATCTATATCACACAAAATTTAATACATAAATGTATGTATTCCAATCAATTTGCACTAAAATGATGGCGAATTTCCATGAGCACCATTTCTTTTCTTCTTTCTTTTTCTTTTTTAAAAAATCACAATCTGATGTGAAAATGTGAGGAACTGAATTTAAGATTGGAAGAAATGAGAAATTGAGAGGAAACAAAAAGTTATAGATTTGCCCATTCCTACTTAAGGATGCCATTTGTAGTACTACATAAATCGTAGAGGTCTGACCAGCCAGGGATATTTAGTTTCCAGTGTTTTGTCTATATTTGGAATCTTACAAGTCAGACACGGAAGGCTGTGATACATTACAAGAAGTGATTCCCACTTCCTCATTTCACCTTTTCCTATAAAGGGAGTCACACATGTCAAGAGGTTGAGACAACTCCCACATCTTGTCCTTTGCAGTGGAAGCGCGAACAAAGGAAGCAGGACTCCCTTGTATTTCCTGTTTGGCTGGAAAGGCTGAAGTGGCTCTGAGGAATAAGAGAAGAGAGAGGTTTCTATATTGTAGTGCTTCTATGCGAGGTCATCATTTATATATCAACAACAACCACAAAGGAGGGACATGGTTGGAATTCCGTGTACAGTTCTGGTTGCTTCACCTCAAATATTGCAGAGTTAGAGAAGGGAAACCAAAACAAGGTGGAGATACTACCATATGAGGAAAGGTTGCAGCATTTGGAACTTTCTAGTTTAGAGAAAAGGCGAGTAAAGGGGCAACATGAAAGACTAAGAAATTATTCATGGCATGGGGAAAGCAGATAAATAAACAGTTCTCTCTCTCAAAACACTAGAACTTGTGAACATCCAATGAAGCTGAAAGTTGAAGGATTCAGGACAGATGTCTAGTAAAACTAGGAATTTGCTTCTATAGGAAGCAGTGATATCCACCAACTTGGATGACTTTAAAAGAGGATTAGACAGACTCTTGGAGATAAAGGCTATCATATCAATGGCTACACTGTAGCCAGTGTGGTGTAGTGGTTAAGAGCGGTAAACTCGTAATCTGGTGAACCGGGTTCGCATCTCCGCTCCTCCACATGCAGCTGCTGGGTGACCTTGGGCCAGTCACACTTCTCTGCAGTCTCTCAGCCTCACTCACCTCACAGAGTGTTTGTTGTGGGGAAGGAAGGGAAGGGAGATTGTTAGCCGCTTTGAGACTCCTTAAGGGGAGTGAAAGGCGGGGTATCAATTCCAAACTCTTCTTCCGCTACTAGCCAGGATGGCCATGCTCCACTTCCACTGTTGGAGGCAGCACGCTTCTGAATATCAGTTGCTGGAAATCACAGGAAGGGAGACTTGCTTTTGTGTTTGAGTTCTGTTTATGAGCTTCCCACCATATGGGAAGCATTGCAACTGGTGGGCCACTGTGAGAACAGATGCCAGACTAGATGGGACAGTGGTCTCATCCAGGAGGCTCTTCTGATGTTCTTGTGATCTGCCCATTCTGCTTGATTCTACCCCTCTGACTTCACCAGCATAGCCCACAGGATCCAATCACACCACTAATCTATGAAGTATCCAAGTCATGACAGCTGGAAAGCAACTAAGTGAGGTCTTTGAAATGTTGTAACAGGCTCTCCAGGATTCCACCTCTGGCTCACAGTAAAATCCTGCCTTTGTTAGATTCCAGAGCAAGTCTTTCATTCATCTTAAAATCTCAGTTTGGATTTAAGAATCAGCTGTGAGGGTTGATGATTTCAGTAGACTTTCTTTTTGCTTCCAGTTACCAATTTTTTTTTGCTTAACCACACCCACCACATTTCCAGACATCAGAACCCTTACCCAAATAAAAAAGTAGAAATTGGAACAGGTTGGTAACCGTGATGTTAGATCCACACCATCAGGTCTTCTCAAGGATATAATGGACAGGGTTGGGGAGAGGACCTTGTGTCCTTTCAGTTATTCAATGGTTAAGAGTTGCACACCTTTGCTCTCTGAGAGACAACGTACTGTACAGATGTTATTTCTATTCCTCCATTTTAGCCATTCTTCGGTAGGGGAAAAAATCTTGTTGCCATAGTAACTGCCACACTGCCTGCTGCCTGAGACTACTACATCATCATAGTAGACGCACAAAATGCAGACTCGCACCAATAAGTCACAGGAATGTCAGTCAACACGAGCCAATGGAGAAGAACAGAGTCCCTGTTATTTATCTATCTGCTATAGAGCTTAACGCACAGCATTGTTACACATGCACCATTCCCTCGCTCCTACTTCCCATTAATGCATAAAGATAGAAAGGGAAATGTGCGCGACTTAAGTGCTTTCTTGTTGTTCTGCCAAAAAGAAGGGGGCCTGCATCATCTCTGCAGTCGTGTCCTGCATCGTGTCAGAACATTTGGTGCCACATTTGTCACCCCTCCAGAGACCTGATTAGTATGAAAATCATAGTAATTAGAGATGGAAAAGGCCCGTCAGGGCGGCAGATTAGTGCTCTGCTAGAGAAGCCCTGTTCTTTCCGATACATATCATTAATCCACTTCCAGTGAAATTATGGTAAGATTCCAGTTGGAGAAATCCCCCCCCCCCCCGGTGGTAAAATGCCACAAAAGAAAGTTTCAGTTTGCTGCTTTAGTTCCATTTCTGATTGCTGCATCACAAGAAACACACATGTTATAGGCATGAGAAGGGCAGGAAATAATTTGCCTGTCAGTGTTAGTCACTTGAAGTACTCTAAAAGTTGCCTGTGTGTTTTTTTATGCACTAGCTATTTGAAAAGTTTTAGGTATTGTAAGCATTTTAAATTGCATGTATTTGCTTATTTATGCAGTACTACAAATGACATGGGATGCGGGTGGCACTGTGGGTTAAACCACAGAGCCTAGGACTTGCCGATCAGAAAGTCGGTGGTTCGAATCCCCATGACGGGGTGAGCTCCCATTGCTTGGTCCCAGCTCCTGCCAACCTAGCAGTTTGAAAGCATGTCAAAGTTCAAGTAGATAAATAGGTACCGCTCCAGCAGGATGGTAAATGGTGTTTCCGTCCGCTGCTCTGGTTCACCAGAAGTGGCTTAGTCATGCTGGCCACATGACCCGGAAGCTGTACGCTGGCTCCCTCGGCCAATAAAGCAAGATGAGGCCGCAACCCCAGAGTCGGCCACGACTGGACCTAATGGTCAGGGGTCCCTTTACCTTTACCTTACAAACGACATCCTTAAGTAGGGATGGGCAAATCTCTCAATTTCTTCCAATCTTAAATTCAGTTCCTCACATTTCCACAGGTTGGGCATTTAAACTTTCCCCAGGCGCAACTGGCTGGGAACGCCCACTAATCTCTGTTGCCATTGGCCCATTTGGCAGCAGGGAGATGATCTGGGCTCTGATAGGGTGGCTTACCAGGAAGGCCCAGGGCCACCCACAAAGCCGCCCACCCGATAAGGGGTGAATGGATTTGTGTATCAAGGCCCCATGACCACCTGTCCTCTGAGGTGCAAATAACTAGACAACACACGGTATATTGGTTTTTAGGATCAAATAAGATCAAACAGATCAAACTGATACATAATCTGCCCCTTCAATTAAAAGCAAGCCAATACTTTTGCCCTATTTAAGTCTCTAGCATGTTTGCAAGAAGTTATAACCTTCTTTGGCTCCAGCCTGCTAAAGGAAAATCCAATCTGCTCAGCCTCCAGTTTTGAAATAAAAGACATTATTCCTGAGCAATGTTCACAGTGTGGGAGAAGATACTTATAAAGGAGGGTTAGATTAACTAGTAAACTCGTTATATCAAAGCAGGAGGGATAACCAGAACAGCAGAAAAGAGTTTGCCCACATTTGTGGGTAACTGAGCCAATTTGTGGAAGCAAAATGAATGGGAAACAATCAAGAGCTTTGCTGCTGCCACAGCTTCAAAACACATGTGCCACGAGTTTAGACAATGTGCTGTTAATGTTGCAAGAACAGCAACTATGTTTGTGGCAGATCTAGTAAAAAAACAAAGAGTGGAACTTACGACATATCATTTATGCATCTAATTCAGACTGTAGGCAAATAAACAATACATGCCACAAGGACTTAGAACACCAAAATACATTTGATGTGCTGTTATTGTTTTTGTGTGAAAAGAATGACACACTTATTTAATCACAGGTGTATCAGTATTCTTGATGCTGCATCAGATACTAAAATTGCTAGAAATATCTGGAACATGTTTCTCACATGAATATCGGAACATGAAGTCTAGAATAATAACCAGAATCCTAACAGAAAGGGATTTGTGAGGGGAAAGGCCCTGTATTTATTTTTTTCTCCTCGCAACACAATGTAACCAAAAGTGGTACTCACTCCTGCGACGTTGGCGTTGTGTCTGACATTTCGAAGGAACATATTTGCTACACTGCCTTTCTTGGCGTTCAGAAAATTTCTCAAAGCCAAGAGATATGTGGACCGGGGGTGGGAGCGCCAGGAAATGAGCTGATAATGACTTGTTGTGGCAATGTGCAGGACTTTTCCTAGAGTAGTAGGAAACTCTATACACAAAGAAAGGATCAGATACTGAGGACTGTCAATACGACCACTTTATGGTATAAACAGGAACAAGGTTTCAGGGCTCAACCATCATAAAAAGTGGGAGTCTATGGCTTCCAGTGTCTGCCTTGGGACTGAGCTCATTTCCTTCTGATGTGAGAAACTCATATTTTATCTGTGCCAAGTTAATGAGTAAGAGGAAAATGCTGTAAAATGTTCTCCTGGTTCTTCATTGAGAGTCTGATGATATAAGCTGCAGGGTAGCCTGAGGGGTTTAGTGAATGCCTAGTTGATTAAAAAGCCTATTTACCACTGTTCCTTCCACTCCGGCCACAAAGTGGGGCAGCCCTAATACGTGTGTGTGTGTGTGTGTGTGTGTGTGTGTGTGTGTGTGTTTATCAGATGGGGATAAATCCATTTGCCACTTGTTTATTTATTTGGAAAATTTATATGTCACTTTTCATGGCAAAGCTCCCTCAAGGCAACTTAAAATAATGCAAAACATTCTTCAGAAAACTACATACGAAACAATCCAGCTACAAAACTGAAAAACAACAACAACAGAAGGTGCTTAAAAGCCCAGCACTACAACAAGCAGAATTTGACCACTGAGGTCAGATTAGCTTTGGAGCAAATTGTATATCCCATGCTGAAGAAGAGGCAGTATGGAACAGTTGGCAGAGGCCAATAGTAGGTCACTCCAAAACACATGTCAGTGCGCACACACTCTCCCTGGATCACTCATCTCAAAACACATCGGGAAGGATTCAAATAATGAGTAATGTTGGGGGAAGCCCTGTGCAGAGACTTCAGCTTGCACAAAAGGGGCTCCTTCCTCTTTCCCCCATGCACCCCCAAAGTTGGTTTGGGGAGGTTCAGAGAACCCCTGGAACAGCACCCTTCTGTCTGAGAAGCCAAAATGCTTTCCCTGACAGAATGATCAGAAGATTGCAAGGTTGGATTTCTTCTTTCTTTCTTACTACATTTACACACAAACAAAGCTCAGTTGGTCTCTAAGGCGCTACATTAAAGATTTGTTTTAATTTATTTTGACTACGTAGACCAACACGGCTACCTACCTGGATTTACTATATTCTGTTACTCTCTCAGTATTGCCCCCCAACTCTATTTTCCTTTCATACACACACTTCCATCACAACCTGCTCCATCCATTCACACACAGTCACACAACTGATACACACCTATATGCATCCTTCCCTTCTCCTTCTGCTTTAGCTTCCCCACCCACCCTTGGCCACACACCCAACTTCCTGGGTAGTGGGGAAGGAGCCTCTGTTCTGTAGTGCCACAGGCATTCTGAAGATGCCTGGTGAATGAAGCCTCTGCTGGTGCTTCTCTGCCCAGGATGTCCTGTGAAAATGTAAAACAAACAAACAAACAAGATATTTTAAAAGTCATCTCTGAATGGAGACGCAACAAGAGGTGGGTGCCTTGTGGGTGCTATGTTAGGTGTCCACAGGTGTCATATTAGGAAACATTGTATGAGGGCCATGTTCACACCACACATGTAAAACATTATACCACAGCCATGGCATCTCCCAAAGAATTCTGGGAGCTGTGGTTTGCTAAGGGTGCTGAGAGTCAGAGGACCTTTATTTCCCTCTCTGAGCTACAGTTCCCAAAGTTCCTTGTGAAGAGGTATTGTTTGTTGTGGGAATCGTAGCCTTGGAAGAAGGATAGATGCCTCCTAACAACTTTCAACAATCTACAGCTCCCATGATTCTTTTTTTTTGGGGGGGAGCTATAACTGTTAAGTAGTATCATAATGCTTTGTAGGTAAAGGACCCCTGGACGGTTAAGTCCAGTCAAAGGTGATTATAGAGTTGCGGTGCTAATCTCGCTTTCAGGCCGAGGGAGCCGGCATTTGTCTACAGACAGTTTTTTGGGTCATGTGGCCAGCATGACTAAACTGCTTCTGGTGCAACGGAACACCGTGAGAGAAACCAGAGTGCACGGAAACGCAGTTTACCTTCCCGCCACACTGGTACCTATTTATCTACTTGCACTGGCGTGCTTTCGAATTGCTAGGTTGGCAGAAGCTGAGACAGAACAATGGGAGCTCACCCCGTCGTGGGGATTTGAACTGCTGATCTTCCAATCAGTAAGCCCAAGAGGCTCAGTGATTTAGACCACAGCGCCTGGACAGGGGAGTACAATAGTGGGGATAGAAGGGGCAGTAGAGCAATTTCTAGATATGGGACCACACTTTGTGTCCTGTCTTTGCACTGCATTTGGCCCTGCCAGTATGTGACCCACCAAACCAGCCACTTCATCAGGTGATGGAGGAGTCCCTCCATTTTTAATGCAGTCCACAGTGGGCGACATCATCTGACATTTTTTTGCAAACTCTGGCTTGGGGAGGGGCAACCTTCCAGGAACCATATACTAGTTGTAGGAGGTGCCAGAGGCAAAGGTAGGCTGAGCAATGTATGTGGCTTTGTATAGTAGGCTATGTTCAAGTCACACAAAAGCCTGATGTTTCCATAAAATAACCCCCCACCATCATTACCCACCTCTAAAACACACATCTCTTCATCCTCCAATGAGCTATGTAAGAGATATTGACATAATTAAAGGGCACATTGCAACACTCAAGCTGAGCAGGCCTGGGAGGGGTGTTTCTTGGAGAAGCTCCCCAGGACTGGATAGAGGGGCCTGGAATGCTGCCTTCAGTTGCGTGTCTAGACCCCACAACCACCCCCTGTTTGAAGAATAAAACACACCAGGACACAGATATTAGGTTAATGTTATTGGGCAAATTTTGGCCACAACTTTATTGACTACAGAATGGGAGCGGTAATTGGCTTAGGCATTGAATGGACCAGACTATTTCTGACTCCTGCCTGTTGTGCAGGGAGTCTGGTAAGGGTAAACCACCAGAAGGGGAGCCCCGTCGATGCAGACCAACCCGAGCTCCCCCAGGGGGTCCCAATAGGGTCGTGTCATGGCCGAAGCCCCGCCCCGGGCTTTGGACAAGATCCACACCCCCGGATTCCTTTAATGGAATACCCTTAAGCTTGGAGGGGCAGGTGATGGCCACACCTTCCCTCCCCCATCATAAACAATGCCTAACCACCACAAGAGCCTAATGCTGATGCTGCTGGGATCCCCAGGGCAATGCGGGACTTCGTCCCCCGCCCCCGGAGGAGAGTGGGTGGCCACGCGGTCCACCACAACTCCTCCCCACAGTGAAGTGGAGTGGACATTCTGGACTAGAGGTTTCCCAACTAGGGGTGGAATTTTCTAAAAGAAATTATTGGTGTCAGGCTTATCCACACAGTTGTGTGTTGTTGTTTTTTTAAAAAACCCATCTTGCTCCTTAATCTTGTTAAGAAGCTAGGGCTGGCACTCCCCAGTTCTGCTAAAATTATAAGCAATTCATATTTATTATATGCATAATTTCAATGTATTTATTTATTTAAAATATTTAGATCTGGGGGAAATCATTCAAGGCAGCTTACAATAAAACACAGAAACACAACAATGAAATCTCCAGAATTAACAACAAGAAGAGCACTTTAAGGAAAAACCAGTAAAAGAGGAAATTCCTCTGCATTCACACCCACTGCTTCTTCTGAATGAATATCTTCCTATATACATAAAAACCTAAGGCTGTTGTCATGCTCTGCAGTTTGCCTGCCTGCCTGCCATGCCAAAACCAGCATGATGAACAGCAGGCAAGAGAGTAAGAAAGCAGTACTGGTGGCAGGCAGCCCAGAAGGGCCGTTTAGCAAACCACTCTGTGAATTGCCTCCCACCCTCATTGAAAAAGGACTGGGGCATGCGGTGAGGAGCTTGGGGTGGGCAAGGTGTAAAGGGAGGAGGGTTGGCCAGGTGTAGGGAAGGGGGAGTTGGCAAAGAGGTAGGTGGATAGGTTGGGCTAGGGACCGGAGCAATCAGAGGAGGCAGCCCCTAGGAACTCTGTAGTAATACATATGTACTAATATAAAACTATGCTTGAGAAAAAAGTACAGCATTGGGCTTGACTTTTTAATGTGTATTATAAACATAATATAAGACAGGCATTTTTCTTTATAATTTTGAAATGATTAGTGGAATTTAAAAGCAACAATGAATGAGCAGCTCAGATGTAAGCAAATTCTCCCTGCAAGAGGCAGCTTGATGTGAGCAAAGTTTGGACCCTCCAAGGGTCCCTATTTTCCAGGGACAGCCCCAGATTTACAGAAGGTGTTCCAGTTTCTGATTTGATCCTGAAATGTCCAGCTTTTCCTTAGGAAGTCCCTATTTTTATTGGATAAATGTTGAAGGGTATGGTAGGACGTCCCTACCATATGCGTTCACCGAGCCACGGAGATAAGTAATTATACAACCTTTAGAAGACAGCTGAAGGCAGCCTGTGCAGAGAAGCTTTTTAATGTTTAATGTTTTATTATATTTTTAAATTTGTTGGAAGCTTCCCAGAGTGGGTGGGACAACCCAGTCAGATGGGCAGGGTATAAATAACAAAATTTATTATTATTATTATTATTATTATTATTATTATTATTAAGGTCCCTATTTTCATCAGAGAAATGTTGAAGGGTATGGAAGTTCAATCCAGAATAGCTTCTTCCTTTGCCCCTGTCCTCAGCTCTGGCCTGCACAGTCCTTTGTTCTTGCACAGAGCACATTCTTATGGTACAAGTTCTCCAGGAAGAGAAAGGGCAGCAATATATCGCCTCCAGGAACAAAAATATTTTCTTTCGTCAATGGAAGTCTGTGCACTGTTTTAGAGTTCCGTTTAAATACTCTCAAGCTGGTCATGCAGAAAATGTAGAAAATTTCCACAGCCGAGACATATTTGGCAATGAATAGAGCAGCTGCCTGGCAACTTGGAAAAGCTAGCCAATTGTGGCTCTTTCTTGCCAATATTTACGCACTTAACTTTACTCACTCATTCCTCTTCAGCCCAAAGATAACACACATTCACAAAGGGATGTGGGCTATTGTCTAAACACATAAGCCCCACTCCTGCAAAGTCTTTGAGTGGCCAAGCTGATTTCCCTGGAATTAAACATTTTTAAGTGGAAACATCTATAAGTGGAAGCAGATCACATCCTAAGCAAGGGTTTTTTTTCTTTTCTTCCCTGCAATCTTTTCTTGTATTGTTTTCTTGTGTTTTTGTTTATTTATTCCATCTTCCCATACCCAAGAGGTGGAGGTGGGTAAATCTTAAATCTGCCCTTACTTTCTGAAATATTCAGGATAAAATATTTAAATGACTGCTACATTATACATTAAACTCTTAGATAAGTGTTCTGCTGTAACCTGATTTTCCCCACAGTGACATCACTATTATCTTAGGCAATGAGCAAAAGGAACCAAAGTCCCCAAAACTACCGATACTTGAAGCTGAATATACAGATACAGAAACCTTTTTTAATATGAAAAAACTAGCCCTTCTTCCCCCCACCCCCAGCCCCAAAATTCAGACCTGAATGCTTTCAGAATTTCCTCTCCAACTCCTTTGAGTTTTTAATGATTTGGATAGCGTGGGTAGTAGAAACAGATGCTATCAGATCTGCATTTTGGCGGACGATGAAGCAGCAAAGGCTAACATATTCATGCTGTTTGCAAACTGAAATACACTACGGTTCATCGTTCCAAAACACACTTAGGCAGGATAGAAGGTTTCCAGCATTTGATGATACTCAGCGATATCATTAATATCTAAATATACCTTTGCATTACCGGGGAGAGCGCACATATAGCATACAGGCGTGAATAAAAATATTTAGGCAGCAGTAAGGAAAGTGCAAAGGCACTTCCTGCTCTATGACTGTTAGAGACATTAGGGCAGCAGGGAGTCCCAGAGATAGATCAAAACCAATTTTTAGGCTCCCTTTGAGACCGAGCTAAGAAGTAGAACAGTCTGGAGGAGGATTATATAGGACAGGGGTGGGGGTTTTTGGTCCAGAGAGAATCACAGGGGACAGGAAGGGAAAATGGCATATCCCACCTCTGGAAAGCTTTGAAGTAGGCTAGACATAAGAGCTGATGGCCCTGATCCAACTAACATTGGCTGGGGATAAATTCCTGTGGAAAGCACTGGGGCAAGTTGCATGAAATTTAACTCGGCCCACTGATTTCAACACAGCTTGTTTGTTTGTCAAAATTAATTGGATGGTGTTTTTCAATTCAAAGAGATATCAAGCAGTTTTGGAAACAATAAAACAAAAGCATCATATAGCAAAATATAGTAATAAAAGCCATATCAAGAAAATAGCAATACAGTATCTGTATCTGTTATTATTAATAATAGCAGTAAAATGTTTATCATTTTTATTTTATGGAGGTGTATAGGGTGTTAGGGGAGGTGTGGTACCTCTGGTGGAAGACACATCACGCTTCTTCTGGGGTAGTTTGTCCACCTTTGGTCCCCACCCTGCACTCAGATCTCTCATCTGTGGCTCCTAGAAGCTGTTAGCATGCAACAATGGCCACACTCCGCGAAATGGCTTCAAACGGCCAGCTAAACCAGGTGAGGGTAGCCAATGGGTCTCAGACCCTCAGTGAGTTAGGGACTTCCCCTGCATGCAAAGACAAGCTCTAGCAGTTTGAGTGGATGAGACTAATAGTGGGTCCAACAGTCAAGGAGGTGGTTTCTGCACTTGCTGTAGAGGGAAGTGAGGGGCAGATGGGCATCGTCAACCTGGGAACATAGTCTATCTAGAAGGGAAAACCTGGGAAAGTAGCCCACCCAGGAGAAAGAACTCTGATCCTAAACCTCCACTGCTTTGTGGGACATCTTTGGGAGAAGAAAAGGCTAAGCAGTAAACCCAATACAAATCCAAAATGGAATCCTCTAGGCACCATATCTGCTACCTTGAGTTAGTTGGATAAAAGGAGGAATACACATGCAATAATAAATAGAAGATGATAGAGATAGATGATAGATAGATGATAGATAGGTAGATGATAGATAGATAGATAGATAGATAGATAGATAGATAGATGATAGATAGATGATAAATAGATTAGATAAGATTAGATAAATAGATAGATAGATGATAGATAGATGATAGATAAATGATAGATAGATGATAGATAGATGATAGATACATAGATGATAGATAGATATAGATAGATAGATTAGATAGATAGATAGATAGATAGATAATCGATAGATAATCGATAGATAGATAGATAGATAGATAGATAGATAGATAGATAGATAGAGATAGATAGATAGATAGATAGATAGATAGATAGATAGATAGATAGATAGATGATAGATAGATAATAGATAGATAGATAGATGATAGATAGATAGATGATAGATAGATAGATAGATAGATAGATAGATAGATAGATAGATAGATAGATAATAGACAGACAGATAGATTTAGTTTAGCAAAAGGGTTCTTCCCAAAAAGTTTTATCAGCTACCCATGAGGATTAGAAGGTGACACATTGAAATGCTGCACTGTACATTTTTGTGGGGTTTCCCCCTGAATTTCTGATATATATTTTTGCCTTGAACTCTTTCAACTGTTCCCACATTGCCTTTTATATTTGCCTCCAAAACATAAACCTGATCCCTAGATCATGTTGACATTACTGATAGCATCACAGATGAAACATCAGGGATGATAAACAAGACAAGGCATAATTGGTTTTTGCTTGTGCAGGGTGGATTGGGGAAATCAATATATACCCACTGGGGCAATAAGGAAAACACTTGAGAGTGAGTCAATATGATTTTCAAGCTGCTCCAAAAGTATAACCAATAATAGAAAACTGGAATCAAGGGGGGAAATGGCCAGAGACCACTTGATGACATCCATTCAATGGGGCTGGAAAGATGCTGTAGCTTATATGGTTGCAGAGGATTATTTTTCTGCAGAAGGAACAAAATGCAGAAATAAGATGTCCCTTTTAATGGAGGAAATTAATGTGATAGGAATATACCTTTTCTTGTGAAAACAGTTCCCGTGTTTGAAAGAACTGGACAACCTGGCATTTGACATTTCAAAGAGGTGTGCAAGGGGTAAGGAGGCACTTCAAGGAAGACCTTGAGATGATTTAAATAGATAATAGAATCAAAGAATTGTAGAGTTGGAAGGGATCTTGAGGGTCATCTACTCCAAGCCTCTGCAATGGAAGAATCTCAACTAGTTCATACATGAGAGATAGTCACCCAACCTCTGCTTAGAAACCTCCAAGGAAGGAGAGTCCACAACCTCCTGAGGGAGACTATTCCACTGTCAAGCAGCTCTTAGTGTCAGAAAGTTCTTCCTGATGTTTAGCCGGAATCTCCTTTCTTGAAACCATTGGTTTGAGTCCTACCCTCCAGAACAGGAGACAACAAGCTGGCAGCCCTTCAGAAAGTTGAAGATGGCTGTCATATCTCTTCACAGTCTCCTCTTCCCCAGGCTTATCATACCCAACTCCCTTGACCATTCCTCATAAGGCTTTCCCTTCACACCTCGCACCATCTTAGTCGCCCTCCTCTGCACATGCTCCAGGCTGCCAATACCTCTCCCAAATTGTGATGGGTTAATACAAAATATTTAGTGAAAATGAATAAAATAGGGGGCACCTGCAGAATGACAGTCCCCTTACTTGAAACTGAAAAACAGGGGAGCCCTCAATCCTGAGCAACTGAACAAATAGCAAAAATTCAGAAATTCTGCTTTAACTGTGTTTTCTGAAGCTGTTTGTAGAACGTGAGATGAACCTGCAGCATCAGGCCAATGTCTCCTGTAGTCCATCATCATGATCTCACCATGCTACCCAGTGCAATGGCCTGGGAATCCGATTCAGAGGCTGAACCGGAGGAATCCCAGCCTGCACAGGAGTCCCCGCCTCCAGGGCCGGCTGAACTGGGGCAGGGCCTTGATTCTGAAGCGCCTGCACCTGTGCCGGATCCTCAGGAGCAGGCACCAGGTGAATCCACTCTGGCTCCAGAGGTGGTTGAGGACACAGTGCCTACAGGTGCGCCTCTCCCAGTCCTGTCAGGGGAAGGTGAGTCTCCCCCTGGGTCCAGTAACCCTCCAGCCTCTCCTGAGCTGCAGAGGCTCAGGGCAGAGAGGCGGAGGGAACTGGTTTCTCCCAGGAGGAGTGCTCGCCTTAAGGCCAGGAGAGGTGTGTCTCCTGGGGGCCGGGACCGCCCCTGGCCTCAGAGAAGATAAAGGCCAGTCAGCCCGGTCCCAGGTTGCGGGAGCAACGTCGTTGAAGAGCTGTTTCAGCCAGCACCCAGTCCTGTTCCTCCAGAGTTCCTGTCCCTGCCCAGCTCCTCGCTTTGGACCCCGCTTCGCCCGTGGAGGACTGTCTGCCGACCCTCGACTCAGGTCCTGGACCTCGCCCCACAGTAACCTCCCCCCAGGACCAGCACACCCAGTTGCCTATGGGAAGCCTGAAAGCAGGACCTGAGCACAGCAACATTCTCCCCACTTGTGATTCCCAGCAACTCACATTCAGGCGGATATTGTCTCTGACAGTGGAGGCAGAACATACAAGACCTGCCTACTCTATGCATCCGAACCCAGGGATGGATTAAGACCCTTAGAGGCCTGAAGCACTGAAAAGATTATAGGGTTATCCTCCATCATGTTATTCAAAATAAAAGCAATATGAAACCGGAAAACAAATTTTCATTTTTCGAAATGTCACAAAACTTACATGTATGCTGAAATCAAAATAGCCACTTTCGAGATTTTCTGAGTGCAAAATTCTGGATAAGTTCATTGACTCGATGAAGCACGCTCGCTTCTGTGCACAGTACGGAAAGTGAATCAAGTCTGTCTTGGCACTTGGTTGTTCTCTGAGCTGTTATTTTCAGCTGGGAGAAAGCACGTTCCATGCAGGAGTGAATAATCACCAATATTAGAAATTTATGCAGTGCAATCTCTGCATTTGGAAATACATATTGTATTCTGTCTTTTACTATTGTGTCATGAAGATCAATGTGCCTAAATTTCATTTGTCCTGTTTCATTGAACTTCGTTTGCATATAGCAGTGGAACTGCTGTAGTCCACAAATTGAACTGCCTTGTTTCTAATTCACTTTTTGGGGGTCCTTGATTATTTCTTAGTTTTGGCTTCGTTTTCTCAACTCCCCCTCCTTCCACAGCAGTCTGCACCCCTGGGAAATCTGATCCTGAGCATTGGAAGATTTTCCAAAAAAGAATGGTATGTGGTGTGGAGGGTTGGAACAAGAATGAGGGTATCAACAGACGAACAGGCTTCTCCCCTTATAGAACCAGAAGTTTCCTTCCTCCCCTTATACAATACCATCTTTGGATCTGAGCCACTGATACTACAGATGCAATACAATATTTTATAAAGCTTTTTAATAATAATAATTAATAATAATAATAATAGAATAGTCACTTTCTGGATTACTCACGTACCTCTCATCTCATGGTACATGGATTTCAGTCCTCTAATGTATTGGAGAAACCTATTTCAGATCCTGGACACTGGGCACTTGGCTGCTCCACTCTGCATTTATCGGTTCTTCTTGCAGGCCTAGCTTCCAAACTATTACTCTTTACTCTCTGCTTAATAACTGTCTTTGCTACCTGCTTACGAAGGCTTGGGTTAGAGGTTAGAAAGTAGGCATTTTGTCAACAACTTGAATGGCAAAAGAGTCTGCCTGAGCATTGCAGTGTGTGGGAAATGCTGTTCTCTCCCTCTTCCTTCCAACAGGCTATTTTATCTTCACAGTATAATCCAGTGGATTGCAGACTTCTTAAAGCAGCAGGTCACTCTCTTGCCTGCTGTTTCCCACCCTTTGAAGAAGGAAGAGTACAAAAGACTGGAGAAACTGAAAACGTATGAAAACCCTCCTAGACGTTGACTAGATATACTCCTCGTTCACTCTGGTGGCGACTAGTGAGTGTCTCGCCCCATAATTTTCTTATGAAGGTAGTTGAGACATTCAAGAACCGTCTCTATATAATGAGCCACAATTTTTCTGTGGGGACTCATTGGCTTGGATAATGTAACAAGTGACCCAGTTATGGCAGCAGCTACCCACAAAAGATTGCTTTGACACAGTGGCTGAAGCATGTGCTCCACAATTACAGAAATTGCTGCTAGAAAGTTGTATCTGTGAAGGTCAGGAACCATACGTGGAATTCCGCAATCAAACGTATCTGTAGCGAGAGTCGGGGTAGTCAACAAGGTATCTCAACATGGCGGACTCAAAATTATATTTTAAAAAGGATGCATTCGTACGAACAAACAATATGGATACTTTGCCCATTATTACTGAACAGGGCACCAAGCAAGGATTCCCCCTATGTCCCTTTCTCTTTCCCCTCTCCCTCTCCCTGGAACCTCTAGTGGAAACTTTAAGAGTAAAACCCCATATAAGAGGATTACTTCATCAACCTCTATGCAGACAATATTATCTTAACGTGGAAGGATCCTGTCAATGCAATGCTGATGCTCCAAACAGAATTGGGTCTTTCTGAACATATAGCCAGCCATCATATAAACTTTGAGAAGTGTTACTCACCTATTTATTTATTTATTTATTTAGTATCAGACCAACTGAGCAATTGTGTATACATACAGATACGTTTGTGCTGTAAGGCATTCAGATCCTTTGGAGTGCAAATTCTCTGGAAGTTGTCTAGACTTTTTATCTTGAATTTTGGACCATTGTATACAGAAATGAAAATAAGAAATTTAACAGATGGATGGGTGTGAATGAGAACTCAGTTTTCAATTTTAGGATGGATTTCTGCGATGCAATTGAAAAATATCCCACAATTTTTCTAGTTATTTCAGGTTCTCCCTATCCTCCTCCTTCTGATCACTCTTAAATGGTGATGATTTATGATTAAATGATTATGTTTTTCAAGGTAGAAGACCATGATTTTCTTTAAAGATGTCTTACAGAAAAACTGGGGAAGGAGGAAATCTACTGAGCATCACATTAATAGGCATTCCAACTCCATCAGATTGGTTACATAATGTTGAAAAGAAAGGGGGAAATGATGGATTTAGAAAACAAAATCTTTAAAAATGATTCCATTTCGACCCTGCCTTTTAAAATGGTAACCAAGAGAGTGCTGAAAATATCCATAAACCATTCTACTTCCTGTTTTTCAGAATTGGAAGTATTGGCAAAATTAAATCTTTGTATTATGCTCGCCCCTAATCCCGCTCTGCTCACATCCTGTTGTAAAGGTCTGTGAGCCCTTAGGAAAGATCCTGTGATTACTAAGACCCAGCATGGGTTTCTCAAAATTTCTCAAAATCAAGTCATGCCAGATGAATCTCATTTCTTTTTTTGATAGAGTAACCAACTTGTTGGATCAAGGAAATGCTATGGACTTGGTGGATATTGATTTCAGCAAGGCTTTTGACAAAGCTCCCCATGATATTCTTGCAGAGTAGGTGGTAAAATGTGGGCTGAATGTCAAGTATTTGCAGCTGGTTGACTGACCGAACCCAAAGAGTTCATGGTTTCTCATTATCCTGGAAAAATGTGACAAGTGGGGTGAAGCAGAGTTCTGACCTGAGCTTGCTGTTGTTCAATGACTTTATAAATGAGTTTGATTTAATTTGTAAATGACCCCTGAGCATTAGGTCCAGTCGTGACCGACTCTGGGGTTGCGGCGCTCATCTCACTTTATTGGCCGAGGGAGCCGGCGTACAGCTGGTCATGTGGCCAGCATGACT
The DNA here is from genome assembly GCF_964252035.2 of Podarcis erhardii. Lineage (NCBI taxonomy): Eukaryota > Metazoa > Chordata > Lepidosauria > Squamata > Lacertidae > Podarcis > Podarcis erhardii. The sequence goes on from NC_138510.1 coordinate 69,928,004, forward strand.
AAGCCGCTTCTGGCGAACCAGAGCAGTGCACGGAAATGCCGTTTACCTTCCCACCGGAGCGGTACCTATTTATCTACTTGTACTTTGATGTGCTTTCGAACTGCTAGGTTGGCAGGAGCAGGGACTGAGCAACGGGAGCTCACCCCGTCACGGGGATTCAAACCACCAACCTTCTGATCGGCAAGCCCACGGCTCTGTGGTTTAACCCACAGCACCACCCGCGTCCCGATTTAATTTGTAGATGACACCAAACTGGGAGGTGTAGCTAATGCCGCAGAAGATGGAATTGGGATTCAAGATGAGCTTAACAGATTGGAGAACTGGGCCCAAACTTAACAACATTAATTTCCATAGGAACAAATGTGTGGTTCTATACTCAGGCAGAAAGAACATGCAATGAGGATTTTAATCAGAGATTAAATTTACGTCTGTCATGGATGCTTTAGTTAAGATTCCTGCATTGCAGGGGCTTGGGCTAGATGACCCTTAGGGCCCCTTCCAACTCCACAATTCTATTATTATACTGCCTCTGCTTTTCTTGTACCATGCATTATAGTAGCCCAAGAGTGAGAGATGGCATTTGATTCTGCTACTGCAATGTCTCTGCTAATTTGGTGAAGTGGCTTTGCAAAAGAGTCACCATGGCAAGTAGCTGCCTGAAATTTGCTCTGTTTTGCTTTTCAAACAAACCTGTTTTGGCAGGAAGTCTGACTAGGAAGAAGAGAGGAAGGAGGGGAGGGAAAGATCCCTTCTTCCCACTCGGTTGTAGTGTGTGGACTACGCTTAATTCCTCTCCTTCCATCTGTATGCTCGAGGCAATAAGCCCCACCAGTAAACCTTTCACCTCTCACATTTTCTATTCAAAGACTGTCAAGGCAGATGGCAGTAAATGCCATCTTTATTGAATCATGATCCTTAGTACTTTACCAGAAATAAGCAAGTATTAATCAAAGTACAAAAGGTTTGGGCAAGGGGTGGTGGAGAAAATTCAAAAAGGACAGCTTTGCAAGCCTGAAGGAACAACCCACCAGGCTGCTTAGAAGATTTGCAGGTGGGCACGCATACAGTCTTCCAGAATCTTTACATTGCTTTACTGACTGCTTGTTGACCTTTCTAGGTTGACAGGAAGAGTGGCTATAAATCTCAGATTGCATTTATTATTATTATTATTATTATTATTATTATTATTATTATTATTATTATCATCATCATCATCATCATCATCATTTAACCACCCTTTCACTCCCTGATTGGCTTTGTCACCTCTCCATCCTTTGCCAGGTTTTTCTTGCTTCCTGACACCTGGATTTTATATTTCTCATTTCTCATGGCTTGTTATGGCTTGGAGTGTTGAGAGTCCTGCTCAGGGCCCTTGGGGTGGTTGCTGTTTTTCCCCAACCTCAAGAGCAGATGTAACATATCAGCACAGATTTCCCTTTCCATATTCAGTATAGTTAGTGAAGGAAGAGTGAACCCAACTTGAGGAACCTTTTCTGGGTGGAGTATAGTTGCAAAGATGAAGATTTGGCCAGTCTACAACATATATATTGTCCAAGGTTTGCATCTCGTAGTTTGTTGTCCCCATAACTTTAGCAAAAGAGACCTCCTACATTCATTAGTGAATGGTGCGTGAACATTTGCATGCATGTTGCTTAATGGGAAGTACAGGAGGATGGACATTGGACAAGGTGGTGGCAGGGTCAGTGCAGTGCAAACACATGAGCAGGAACACAGGATTGGCTCCCCCGGTGCATCTGTGCTATGTGAGCCTCGTTGTCACTTTGCTGCTTACTAAGGATTTGCTGTTGTTCTTTGCCTTTTGGCAAACACATGAATGCATTTGACTTTTAGTCTTTTCTGAAATGTTACAATTTTGTTGTCTGAAATCTTTGGAAATTGTATTTTTTTAATAATAATAATAATAATAATAATAATAATAATAATAATGTATCCATTTGCCTTGGGGACCTTTTTTGGTGAAAAGGGGCCATAGAAATACACTGTAAGATAATGTAACATTACATAGAGTTGAACTAGATAAACATTTCCCAATGTGCTGCTCTCCAGATGTTTTGGACTACAGTTCCCATCATCTCTGATGACTGGCCATATGATTGTGGCTGATGGAAGCTACAGTGCAAAACATTGAAGAGTACCAGATTGGGGAAGGCGGAACCAGACGATAACCAGGTAAAATTCTTGCTTTAGTATTTGGTTCCTTTGGAAGCAAATTGGATGCCAAGGTTAAAGCACTATGACACTGGGTAGGGAAAAACAACAGAGCAACAACATTTGAGCACCTTGCCAGCTTTTCTATTTTCTGTAAAATACCATTTGCTTTATAAAGACGACTTCACTAATTAGCAGCCAGCCAATGTATTTGCCAGTGCTCCCTGATGTGAAAGGTTGAGACCCAAAAAAGGCCTATCAGCTGACTTTACACATGGAAAAAGTA